>NC_086323.1:192063153-192738200 GCF_036172605.1 Pelobates fuscus
TTTCGGGTTGAGGATGGAGTCAAGCTCAACTCCCAGTCCTACTGCCAGTTTCTGGAAGACACCTTCTTCAAGCAGTGGTACAGGAAGAAGTCTGCATCCTTCAAGAAAAACGTGATTTTCATGCAGGACAATGCTCCATCACACGCGTCCAAGTACTCCACAGCGTGGCTGGCAAGAAAGGGTATAAAAGAAGAAAATCTAATGACATGGCCTCCTTGTTCACCTGATCTGAACCCCATTGAGAACCTGTGGTCCATCATCAAATGTGAGATTTACAAGGAGGGAAAACAGTACACCTCTCTGAACAGTGTCTGGGAGGCTGTGGTTGCTGCTGCACGCAATGTTGATGGTGAACAAATCAAAACACTGACAGAATCCATGGATGGCAGGCTTTTGAGTGTCCTTGCAAAGAAAGGTGGCTATATTGGTCACTGATTTGTTTTTGTTATGTTTTTGAATGTCAGAAATGTATATTTGTGAATGTTGAGATGTTATATTGGTTTCACTGGTAAAAATAAATAATTGAAATGGGTATATATTTGTTTTTTGTTAAGTTGCCTAATAATTATGCACAGTAATAGTCACCTGCACACACAGATATCCCCCTAAAATAGCTAAAACTAAAAACAAACTAAAAACTACTTCCAAAAATATTCAGCTTTGATATTAATGAGTTTTTTGGGTTCATTGAGAACATGGTTGTTGTTCAATAATAAAATTAATCCTCAAAAATACAACTTGCCTAATAATTCTGCACTCCCTGTACTATGTCAAAGACTCACCTAGTGATTTTCCGCTGAGTTTGGTACATTGGCAAATAGATTGGCTATATTGTCTGGACCACAGGGATTTTCAGAGGAACACCCTCACCCCGGTTTGTCCAGAACACTTTCACTGGAACTGACGAATCCAATTAATGATTAGACTTGTCTAGTTTATTCACTATAATTGACCAATTTAGTGATTTACTATACCATTTTGGTAATAGAATTTTGGTGGATCAAACCAATTGTGGTAATACAATTTTGGTTACACCTCTTGTCTCTTTGCCCCCCTCCTCTTTTTCCCCTCCTTACCCCCTATGTACACGCCTCTAAGTCCTTGTATCAGCTACTCTGGCTGCTAGCCAACAGTTAGCCAGGACATACTGGATTCAAGTACTGGGGACAGTTTACTTTAGGAAAGTTTTTTGTTACTCATTAAAGCATTGATTTTTAAACATTTTATTTTCTAGAGCATACTATACTTTGACACTTTATGTTAGGAACGTCTTTTGTTATACCAATATTTAGTATTGTGTTTCATCATTCAGGACAGTTTTCTCTCCTTTTTCACTTTAAACCTTTGAGGGTTACCCCCTCCCTGTCCAGTCATATTAAGACAATTGTATGGGCCAATCCATTCCCTTATCACAATAAATTATTAACATTTAAACTTAAAGGGACACTATAGTCACCTGAACAAGTTCAGATTAATGCGGTTGTTCAGGTGAGAACTATGGCTCCCTACAGCCTCTCTCAAGTAAACACTATTTTCTGAGAAAATACAGTGTTTAACTTGGAAGCTAGGAACACCTCCAGTTGCAGTCACTATGACTGCCACTAGAGGGACATCCGAGTGCCTAATTTGCATTCATTACATTTGACGTCGGTCAAACTTGGGTGAATACACACCTCCTATGTCCTGTAGTAACCCTGAGCCTGTCAGAAATCCATGCCGACAGTGTGGGAGATAATGATCTCATGCACACAGAATCGGCTTGAGCTCACAGGCTGAAGACCGGAAACTGAGCCGGAGGATGCAAACCGTAAGTAAACTTATTTTGTGAGTGAGAGTGAGTGAGTGTGGGTGAGGATATAGGATATATTTTGGGATTCATTTGGACTTTTAAGGGACGTCTGTGGAACTTTCTTGACTATTCAAGAAGTTTGACTATTATTATTATTTTATGATTTATATAGCGCCAACAAATTCCGTAGCGCTGTACAATGGGTGGACTAACAGACACATAATAATTATTATTATTATTGCCATTTATATAGCGCCAACAGATTCCGTAGCGCTTTACAATATTTTGAGAGGGGGGATGTAACAATAAATAAGACAATTACAAGAAAACTTACAGGAACAATAGGTTGAAGAGGACCCTGCTCAAATGAGCTTACAGTCTATAGGAGGTGGGGTGTTAGAAACATTAGGATAGGAAATATCAAGTAGGAGTGAAGCAGAGCTGGAGGAGAGAGCAAAGCACTATCCCATAGGAGAGCAAGAGACAGGTATGTAAGGGAGAGATTACTCTGGGAGGCCATACGCTTTCCTGAAGAGATGGGTTTTAAGGCCCTTCTTAAATGATTGAAGACTAGGGGAGAGTCTGATGGCAGTAGGCAAGTTATTCCATAGGAGAGGAGCCGCCCGTGAGAGGTCCTGCAAGCGTGAGTTGGCCGTACGGGTGCGAGCAGCGGTCAGGAGGTGGTTGCGGGCAGAGCGGAGGGTACGAGGAGGGGCATATCTCTGGATTGAGATCAGACCACTGAACGTACAGGAACAGAGGGGGTTAAGGGCCCTGCTCGATGAGCACATGCTAGAGGGAGTATAGGTATAGTGACACAAAGGGTTTGTGGCGAAACCGACCTCGCCACGTGTCCTTGGAGGGGGCTGCTTGCCCGCCTCTTGCCTTTGGACTATGGCCCTGGGAGATTGGGCCCTTTTACAAAACGTATTCGGCCCTAACAGAGTGCATGTCACTCATTCTGGCCCTTTAAACACAGTGGGGCCATTCGGTACTTGCCCTGTGTGAGCAGTGATACCCCCAGATAGCTATGCCATGGAGCCTATTCATATAATGAAAGACTATGGGAAAGACTTTGGCTCCATGGCAATTAAACTGTATTTGTGTGGTCTGCGTGCCATTCACCTAATAATGTGCACGCAGACCTGAGATATCTGGGGATATATTACATGTCCGTGTTTAATGTATACAAAGTAACTTTATATATTTTAAAACATAATCCTGTATTTAGGTCCCCACATGTGTAATGGAGTTTTGTCTTTGACCTGGGAGATAATTGGATTACTTCTCCAATTATCTCCAGGGCAGAAGGGGGGAAGCCAGGATGCATTGTGGGGATGTTTTACTTTTACTGTTTGAGCCAGATTAAAATACTACCAGCCAGGGGGAACAAAAGATACTTTTACTAACTTTTAAACCCCTGGTCTAATTCATGCCATTTTTTAGTATGTTGTTCCCCTGAATGGATTGATTGTGGATATGTATTTTTATGTGAATGTGATGTATGGTTTTAAAGTTACAGAGTATGTGTGGAAACTGTATTTTTACTGTATGTAATAATTATGTTAATTGCTTATCTGAGGGGAGGGGATGTGTGGGTTGGACTGTTACTTGATTGGTTGTTTTATGCCTCCCCTCTGGGTGTGTCCTGTACGTGCACAACTGTAATAAAAAGCAGGCTGGGTGTTCCAGACCTGAGATTCTGCTTGACCCTCAAACCGATGTGTCGTCTCGTTTTTGGGGGAATTGGACTGTATGCTGACTGCCAGGAGTGTAAGCGAATTGTATGCTTTTCCTGTTCGGCTGATTCCAGGGTTCGTGTGTTTCCAGTTCGGGAGTTTCCAGAATTCGTACAGTTTGCAGTTCAGGAGATTGGTGATTGCTGTAGCTGCTGGTCTATGGAAAAGGGGGATATCGCCTAAACTGTGTTTTATCCTCTTGTAAGTGAAACGGTCCGTTACAGGGTTAAAGTAGGGGAATTAAATATTTTGTTAGAGAAGGGCTTATTGAGTACTTGGTAGGTCATTTTTGACAGTTGCAGGAAAGGAGTCATGGGGTGGGGGTTGAGAAACCTGCTGACAGTTTAATTGATACGCTTTAATGAAGAAGTGAGTTTTCAAAGATCTTTTGAAGGAGTGCAGGCTGGGTGAAAGTCTGATTGAGGAGGGAAGAGAGTTCCACAGAATAGGTTCAGCCCTGGAGAAGTCTTGAAGGCGAGCATCAGAGGTGGGGATCCGGGCAGAGGTTAGGCGTAAGTCTTGGGCTGAGCGCAGGGGTCTCGACGGGACATACTTGTGTATGAGGGAGGATAGGTATGTTGGAGCAGCATTATGTAGGGAATTGTAAGCAAGCGCCAGAATTTTGAGTTGGGCCCTATATCTAACTGGAAGCCAATGCAGGGACTGACAGAGCGTGGAGGCGTGGGAGGTGCGACCGGACAGGAAAATAAGCCTCGCAGCCGCATTCATTATAGATTGCAGCGATGCAAGCTGGGAACATGTAAGACCGGTGAGAAGGGGATTGCAGTAGTCGAGGCGAGAGAGAACAACAGCATGAACCAGTATCTTAGCCGCATCCGGCGTTAGATATGGGCGGATGCACGCTATGTTCTTGAGTTGGAAGCGACAGGATTTGACTATTGATTGGACATGGGGAGTAAAAGAGAGGTCAGAATCAAAAAGAACCCCTAGGCAGCGAGCCTGCAAGGTAGAGATTATAGTAGCGCCGTTGACTTGGATGGTGACAGACACAGGAGTAGCAGCACTTGAGGGAGGAAAAACTAGAAGTTCTGTTTTGGACAGGTTAAGTTTAAGGAAGTGAGCTGTCACAGTCCAAGGGAAAATTACCTGTGGGGAGGGGGCAAGTTGAACAATCCAGAGGGAGGCAAGTGACTCCCCTGTTGATGCCCATAGCTTCAGTCAACATATGTTTCTCCTGCATCAAGCAAGGTACTACTACTTGTTGCAGGGAACAGTTTGACTTTTTCTAGTTATCTTCTTGCAGCAAAATATTTTTAGATATTCAGCCAGTAATAATTCAGACTTAAATCTTGCCCATGCCTTTGCCACAATTAAATGTAGGAAATTAGCTGATCCTGAGATGTTTGTCACATCAGAGGTCCTATAATTGAATTTGTGGGGATATGTTGTATTTTGGGGTACTTTTTGGGGTTTGTAAAAATGTATGTTTTTTTCTGCTCAGAGTTAATTGAGTTAGTCCATTGTCTTCGTTAATTATATCACAGGCAGAGGGGAGGGATTGTGTACACTGTATGGGAGTGACTGAATGTAAACACAACCTTTGCTTGAAGTCTGTATTAACATGGGGGTTGGGGAAAGTAGCCTTTTTATAAGAATTTCCAAGGTTATTGTGTTCTGGTATAAGAATAAAGGACCTCAGAGGATAATTAGCTAATTTACATTGCTCAGTCAGAGCTCTGGTCTCCTATCCCAGATCATATTCTTATTGGTATGAAAAATTTGTCAATACAGTTCATTTGTGTGTGTTGTGGTTTTTTAATAAAAGCTGGAGCTCAGAAATAGTGATCCTACAAGTTGCCAGCAAGAAGTATATAATAAGTCCCAAATAAGTCAATGGGACCTGATGGAATACACCCAAAGCTATTAAAAGAGCTTAGTGGTGTACTAGCAAAACCATTAACAGATTTATTTAACCAATCATTGATAACAGGAGTAGTCCCAGAAGATTGGAAGTTAGCGAATGTTGTGCCCATTCACAAGAAAGGTAATAGGGAGGAGTCGGGCAACTATAGACCAGTAAGCCTTACTTCAGTAGTGGGGAAAGTGATGGAAACCATGTTAAAGGATAGGATTGTTGAACATCTAAAAACACATGGATTTCAAGATCAGAGGCAACATGGGTTTACTTCAGGGAGATCATGCCAAACTAATCTTATTCATTTTTTTGATTGGGTAACTAAAATTATAGATCAGGGTGGTGCAGTAGACATTGCTTACCTAGATTTCAGTAAGGCTTTTGACACTGTTGCACATAGAAGGCTTATCAATAAACTACAATCTTTGAGTTTGGATTCCAATATTGTTGAATGGGTAAGGCAGTGGCTGAGCGACAGGCAACAGAGGGTTGTAGTCAATGGAGTATATTCGAAGCTTGGGCATGTCACCAGTGGGGTACCTCAGGGATCTGTACTTGGACCCATTCTCTTTAATATTTTTATTAGTGATATTGCAGAAGGTCTTGATGGTAAGGTGTGTCTTTTTGCGGATGATACTAAGATATGTAACAGGGTTAATGTTCCAGGAGGGATAAGCCAAATGGGAAATGATTTAGGTAAACTAGAAAAATGGTCAGAGTTGTGGCAACTGACATTTAATGTGGATTAGTGTTGTCGCGAACCCGGAATTTGACTTCAATGGGCAGGCGAATTTTAAAAACAACAGGGACTCTTTCTGGCCACAAAAGTGATGGAAAAGTTGTTTCAAGGGGACTAACACCTGGACTGTGGCATGCCGGAGGGGGATCCATGGCAAAACTCCCATGGAAAATTGCACAGTTGATGCAGAGTCTGCTTTTAATCCATAAAGGGCAGAAATCCCCTAACATTGACACCTGTCCTCAAAGCCCAGCCCTGATACACACTGACACAGAGCAGAATAGAGACTGTTCCCCCTACATAGGGTCACTTGGCAGATATGGATTGACACCTATCCTAATGATCCCTGATACACACTGACACAGAGCAGAATAGAGACTGTTCCCCCTACATAGGGTCACTTGGCAGATATGGATTGACACCTATCCTAATGATCCCTGCTAACACACTGACACAGAGCAGAATAGAGACTGTTCCCCCTACATAGGGTCACTTGGCAGATATGGATTGACACCTATCCTAATGATCCCTGATACACACTGACACAGAGCAGAATAGGGACTGTTCCTCCTACATAGGGTCACTTGGCAGATATGGATTGACACCTATCCTAATGATCCCTGATACACACTGACACAGAGCAGAATAGAGACTGTTCCTCCTACATAGGGTCACTTGGCAGATATGGATTGACACCTGTCCTAATGATCCCTGATACACACTAACACAGAGCAGAATAGAGACTGTTCCCCCTACATAGGGTCACTTGGCAGATATGGATTGACACCCATCCTAATGATCCCTGATACACACTGACACAGAGCAGAATAGAGACTGTTCCCCCTACATAGGGTCACTTGGCAGATATGGATTGACACCTATCCTAATGATCCCTGATACACACTGACACAGAGCAGAATAGAGACTGTTCCCCCTACATAGGGTCACTTGGCAGATATGGATTGACAAATCCCTGACAAACAGCTACCACATGCAAGGAAGGCAGCAGGGGCGCAAATAACCCACTCCCGACGCGGGAAGGTAGTGACGACAAATAACAATACAGGACTCTTTAGAGGCCCTGTAATTGTAATCAGTCCACTTGAAATCCTTTAACTTTGATCAATTGGAGGGAAGTCTGGTGCAGAGCCACTGACCCATGCGCAGGGCCAGCCTTAGGCCTTTGGGCGCCCTGTGCAAGAAATCTTCCCGACGCGGGAAGGTAGTGACGACAAATAACAATACAGGACTCTTTAGAGGCTCTGTGATTGTAATCAGTCCACTTGAAATCCTTTAACTTTGATCAATTGGAGGGAAGTCTGGTGCAGAGCCACTGACCCATGCGCAGGGCCAGCCTTAGGCCTTTGGGCGCCCTGTGCAAGAAATCTTCCCGACGCGGGAAGGTAGTGACGACAAATAACAATACAGGACTCTTTAGATTTTCCAGACCCTGGGGTTGACATTAGTCCAGATTTACATCTTGTGACCCATGAGGATGTTCCAGGCACTACTTGTGAAATAAAGACAGATAATAAAGTGAATGATCCTTCTCCTTGGGACTTGCACCCTGTCGTTGAAGGTGGAGTAGGCAATGGCAAGAGCATGCTGTGGGTAGTCAGTGCAAACACTCTCTTCCCGGTGAATAATGAGGAGACTAACTATGATGACGTTATTTGCGTTGAAAGTAATGATGCCAGAGATCTTTTGAAACCATATGGAAGGAACGAATTGGTTAAAAGAAAGGCAAGAGACCACCTGCATATAGACAAGAATACGCATAAGAGAAAGAAGAGAACAGGTGAAAAAGAGAAGCTGCAGACTGCCTATCTGCAAATAGTTGAGTTATGTCCTGAAGATGTCCGTGTTACCACAGTGCAGACTCTGTTTGATACACTACTTAGGAGAGTCAGAGAAACCCCAGATCTTCACGTATTGGATGAGTCGGTGCGTGGAGTTGCAGAGAACGTAGAACAAGAAATATTTAAACTTTTCCTGTGTTTAAATATAACCCTAAGCGGGTCCTAACACTGACCCTTCAGCCTGCTTCCTTGAGCTTCTGGCAAAGATATCTCTAATGAGACAGAAAGGGGTATTTTTTATATACACCCCTTTACTTATTAACCCTTAATAGGGAACACATGGGATGGGTAGCAGCATTGTAACCAGGCTGTGTGATACAAAGTAAATACAAATACAAAAAGAGAAGTCCTGCGCTTAAGCAGCAAGGACTACAACACACATCAGCCCCATTATATAGTAAAAACCAAAGAAAAGAAAATGTTACTTGCGCTTTCTCCTTAATCCCTATGTATATTTAGACAAATGGAGGTCATTTAGTTGCTCCAATGGCCATTGGAGGGATGCCCGCCTGCCAACGTCAAGGCAGACCCCCCCTAAGCGGGTCCTAACACTGACCCTTCAGCCTGCTTCCTTGAGCTTCTGGCAAAGATATCTCTAATGAGACAGAAAGGGGTATTTTTTATATACACCCCTTTACTTATTAACCCTTAATAGGGAACACATGGGATGGGTAGCAGCATTGTAACCAGGCTGTGTGATACAAAGTAAATACAAATACAAAAAGAGAAGTCCTGCGCTTAAGTGACGACAAATAACAATACAGGACTCTTTAGAGGCCCTGTAATTGTAATCAGTCCACTTGCACCAGTGGGCCTAAAAATTAGGCATGTACACATGCCTGAAAAATTTGGTATTGTTGCAGCCAGAAAAATTGATGTTTGTTTCACAGGCAGAAAGTGCCCTAAAACATGGCGGCTTGAACCCTAGTTGGTGGCGGATAAGTCACGCAAGTCAAACGTCATTCAGAGCTAAAATACAGCAGCGTGTGGACCATTTTTAGCCCAAGGCAGCTCATCTCATCAGGCCTTTTTTAATCAAATGTATCGCCCAGTGTCAGTCCCTTCGGGATCCATCCCTCATTCATCTTAATAAAGGTGAGGTAATCTAGACTTTTTTAACCTAGGCGACTTCTCTTCTCAGTGACAATACCTCCTGCTGCACTGAAGGTCCTTTCTGACAGGACACTTGAAGCGGGGCAGGCCAGAAGTTCTATCGCAAATTGGGATAGCTCAGGCCACAGGTCAAGCCTGCACACCCAGTAGTCAAGGGGTTCATCGCTCCTCAGAGTGTCGATATCTGCAGTTAAGGCGAGGTAGTCTGCTACCTGTCGGTCGAGTCGCTCTCTGAGGGTGGATCCCGAAGGGCAAGTAACTGCTATTCAATCTATAACAGTGAAAAACAAATTTTGGTTGTAAAAGCACGCTATAGAGACACAAGATATGAGTGGCAACTGTCAAAGCACGCTGGCACAGGTCTGCAGAGCACACGCTGAAGTAGGCCTGAAACACAGACGCTTGCAGACAACTAACTGCTCTTCTATTACAGTGAAAAAAAAACATTTATTTTAAATCGAAAGCTTAACCAATTGTTAAAACAGATATGAGTGGTGGCACTGACTGTGCAAATGGGCAAGGCATCCAACCTCACACAGAAGCTGGCAGGCAGGCAACTGCTCTTCTATTACAGTGAAAAAAAATTATTTATTTTAAATCTAAAGCTTAACCGATTGTTAAAACAGATATGAGTGGTGGCACTGACTGTGCAAATGGGCAAGGCATCCAACCTCACACAGAAGCTGGCAGGCAGGCAACTGCTCTTCTATTACAGTGAAAAAAAAATATTTATTTTAAATCTAAAGCTTAACCGATTGTTAAAACATATGAGTGGTGGCACTGACTGTGCAAATGGGCAAGGCATCCAACCTCACACAGAAGCTGGCAGGCAGGCAACTGCTCTTCTATTACAGTGAAAAAAAATTATTTATTTTAAATCTAAAGCTTAACCAATTGTTAAAACAGATATGAGTGGTGGCACTGGGCTAATAGGCACAGTATCCAATGTGAACCTCACACAGAAGCTGGCAGGCAGGCAACTGCTCTTCTATTACAGTGGAAACAAAATTTTGGTTGTAAAAGCACGCTAAAGAGACACCAGATATGATTGGCAACTGTCAAAGCACGCTGGCACAGGTCTGCAGAGCACACGCTGAAGTAGGCCTGAAACACAGATGCTTGCCTAACTGCTCTTCTATTACAGTGAAAAAAAAATATTTTAAATCGAAAGCTTAACCAATTGTTAAAACAGATATGAGTGGTGGCACTGACTGTGCAAATGGACAAGGCATCCAACCTCACACAGAAGCTGGCAGGCAGGCAACTGCTCTTCTATTACAGTGAAAAAGAAAAATTTATTTTAAATGTAAAGCTTAACTGATTGTTAAAACAGATATGAGTGGTGGCACTGGGCAAGTGGGCACAGTATATGCTGTGAGCCTGACACACAGGCTGGCAGGCAGGCACCTGCAATTACATTACACAGGGAAACAACAAAAAAAAAAGAGCAGCCTGATGTTATAGCCCTAAAAAGGGCTTTTTGGGGTGCTGTCCTTACAGCAGAGATCAGATGAGTCCTTCAGGATTGTAGTGGACACTGAATACCCTAGCCTAGCTATCAATTTCCCTATCTAATCAGCAGCAGCTAAACTTTCCCTCCTCTCACTAAGCATGCATCTTCCGAATGAATCGAAAATGGATGCTGGGAGGGAGGTTGGAGGGTGTGGAAGGGAGGGAGTGCTGCTGATTGGCTGTAATGTGTCTGCTGACCGAGAGGCACAGGGTCAAAGTTTGCCCAATGATGACGAATAGGGGGCGGATCGAACTGCGCATGTGTCCGCCCGCCGCGGCGAACGCGAACAAGCTAATTTCGCCGGCGGACAGTTCGGTACATCACTAATGTGGATAAGTGCAAGATAATGCATCTTGGACGTAAAAACCCAAGGGCAGAGTACAGAATATTTGATAGAGTCCTAACCTCAACATCTGAGGAAAGGGATTTAGGGGTGATTATTTCTGAGGACTTAAAGGTAGGCAGACAATGTAATAGAGCAGCAGGAAATGCTAGCAGAATGCTTGGTTGTATTGGTAGAGGTATTAGCAGTAGAAAGAGGGAAGTGCTCATGCCATTGTACAGAACACTGGTGAGACCTCACTTGGAGTACTGTACACAGTACTGGAGACCCTATCTTCAGAAGGATATTGATACCTTAGAGAGTTCAAAGAAGGGCTACTAAACTGGTTCATGGATTGCAGGATAAAACTTACCAGGAAAGGTTAAAGGATCTTAACATGTATAGCTTGGAGGAAAGACAAGACAGGGGGGATATGATAGAAACATTTAAATACATAAAGGGAATTGTTACGGACCGTTTCAGCATAAAAGGGGAAAAAATCGGTTTAGGCGATAATCCCCTTTTCCCAAAAAGGCACAGCTACTGTAAAAGCACCAAAACTCACGAACTGGATGTAGATGAATAAGGTAGCACTCCAGCTGGAACCTCACAAATAGCTGCTAGCAGATGAATAGGAAAAGCAGACATCAGCTTACACTCCTTAGCAATCAATCTCCAACAGCATACAGTGAATCCCCCCCAAGAACGAGACAAGGCTCCGTGTTGAGGGTCAAGCAGTGGTCTGTTTATTCAGGGCTACCTGCCCCTGTATTTATGCAGGTCTCCCACCTGGTGGACACTCCCCTAGGGGACCAGATGGAAGACTGAAACAGCAGACAGACATGTATCACTTTCGTACACACAGCCACAATACTTTCCCACCATGCATCTTGGTTTCCTCCTCCCTGCCCTGGAGATAATTAATGAAGTAATTCAATTATCTCCTAAGACAAAGGCCAGACTCCATTATGCACATGGTGACACAGAAACAGACTATCACTTTAAAATACATACAGACACATTTTATACATAAAACACAGACATGTAACATATCCCCAGATAGCTCAGGTCTGGGTGCACATTATTAGGTGAATGGCACCCAGACCACCCGAATACATTTTAATTGCCATGGAGCTAAAGTCTTTAAATATACGAACAGGCTCCATGGCAGGCTATCTGGGTTACTACAGTTCACATAAAACAAACTACCGAATTTCCCTGCATTCACCAAATTCATACGAATGAGAACCAGGGGCTGGAGGTTCAGCGGTGCCTGCACGTAAAAGTGTCCGATTTTGGTGCATGAAAGCCGGGCAGAAAAGTGTTGGCTGCCTGGGGAGCTCCAGAACAGCGCCACCTAGCGGCCGCTAAGTGTAACAGCGGCCACACAGTTAACAGGCAATTAACCGCAGCTTCAGGGAGGTAAATTGGCAGCACACTCCAGCTTCTGGGTGGCCAATTAACAACGCCGGCCGGCTTCCCACGGCTCTGGGGAGGTTGGTGAACGGCAGTTTGTTCGGTAGATGAAATCTACCGAACTACTGTGCAGAAAGGGAGAAATAAATCCTTCTGCACAGTAAAATTAACCCTTTAGCTGCCGGTCCATAGTCCAGAGGCAGTAGGCGGGCAACCAGGCTCCTCCAATACAATGTGGCGAGATTGGTTTCGTCACAGGAATCAACACAGTAAAGGAGGAGACTATATTTAAAAGAAGGAAAACTACCACAACAAGAGGACATAGTCTTAAATTAGAGGGACAAAGGTTTAAAAATAATAACAGGAAGTATTACTTTACTGAGAGGGTAGTGGATGCATGGAATAGCCTTCCAGCTGAAGTGGTAGAGATTAACACAGTAAAGGAGTTTAAGCATGCGTGGGATAGGCATAAGGCTATCCTAACTATAAGATAAGGCCAGGGACTAATGAAAGTATTTAGAAAACTGGGCAGACTAGATGGGCCGAATGGTTCTTATCTGCCGTCACATTCTATGTTTCTATGTTTCTAAGAAGTGAGTGTCTTGTCTCTCTTCCACATTCAGAACAAGAGAATGGTTTCTCTCCTGTGTGAGTTCTCTGATGACAGACAAGATTTGCTTTCTTAGAAAAACCTTTTCAACATTCAGAACAAGATAATGGTTTCTCTCCTGTGTGAGTTCTCTGATGACTGACAAGTTTTGAATTTCGCCCAAAGCCTTTTCACATTCAGAATGTGGCGAAACCAACTTCGCCACTGTGAACTGGAGAAGCCTGGTTGCCCGCCTGCTGCCTTTGGACTATGGACCAGACTTTATGGGAATGTGATACCCCAGATAGCTATACCATGGAGCCTATTCATATAACGAAAGACTATGGGAAAGACTTTAGCTCCATGGCAATTGTACTGTGTGAATAGGATCTGCGCGCTATTCGGCAGTTTTGTGCGCTCAGATCCCAGCTATCTGGGGATATGTGACATGTCTGTGTGTTATGGATAAAAAGTAACTTTCTGTATTTTAAAGTGTTTTATGTCTTTCTGTAACCATGTGGTTAATGGAGTCTGTCTCTGTGCTGGAGATAATTGGATTACTTCTCCAGCACAGAGAAGGCTCTGTAAAAAACAGTCTGAGCTGGAAAGCTAGGGGAGGTTCTGGCTCTGGAGATGATTGGCTGGCCGAGGTGAGGCAGCGAGTGGCCGAGTATGGGGATGATATACCCATGGAGACACGCCGGGTGATCTGGAACCAGGTCATGGCTGAGCGAAACACAAGGCTGGACCGAGAATTCCGGTTGGCAAAAGAGAGGAAGTATGCTCAGCAGCAGGAGCGTTACAGCAGCCGAGTAGAGGCTGCATCCGAGGAGGTTAGCCGTCTTTCCCTGAGGCGGCGGGAGGAACCCGAAGTGGGGGTCCTCATAGACTGGTCCTGTGAGGAACCACAACAGGCAGGAAGAGAAGGGACCAAGGTCTCTCCACCGGGCCCACCGGGATGCTGGGCAGCCGGCCCAGATCCCCAGCAGCAGCCAGAGTTGCCAGGTGGGGAAGCAGGTGGCCCTTACTCACAAATGTTGAGGGGCCTCACGGATTGGTCCTGGGAAGACCCACAGATGGCAGGTGGAGATGGGACTGCGGTCTCTCTACCGGCCCTACAGGGATGCTGGGCAGTCGGCCCAGATCCCCAGCGGCAGTGTGCGTTACAGGGAGCTGAAGGTGCCGTTCTTGCTCCCCAGCGGCAGTCTACGGTTCAGGGAGAGGAGCCTGTTATCCCCTCTCCCCAGCGGCAGCTTAGCATACCAAGGGGAGACAGTAAGCCCCACACCAGCGCAGATGGGACCGTGGTCTCTGTGCCCAAGTTACAGGGAGCTGAAGGGGCCATCCTTGCTCCCCAGCGGCAGGTTACAGTTCAGAGAGAGGAGCTTGTTACACCCTCTCTCCAGCGGCAGCCTAACCCACCAAGGGGAGACCGTAAGCCCCACACCAGCGCAGATGGGACCGTGGTCTCTGCGCCCAAGTTACAGGGAGCTGAAGGGGCCGTCCTCCCTCCCCAGCGGCAGTGTGATTTGTTGGGAATTGGGAGCCCAGTCTCCATTCCCCAGCGGCAGTGTGAATTGCAGGGAATTGGGAGCCCAGTCTCCATTCCCCAGCGGCAGGCTGAGTTACAGGGGGCAGAGGTAGTTGGTCCTACCCCCCAGCAGCAGAGTGATATGCCGGGAAGGCAGTGTGAAGTGCAGGGAGAGGAGAGCAGCGTCCTCCCTCCCCAGCGGAAGGCTGAGTTACAGGGGGCAGAGGTAGTTGGTCCTACCCCCCAGCAGCAGCGTGATTTTTTGGGAATAGAGAGCCCAGTCTCTATTCCCCAGCAGCAGGACACTGAATTGGGAGGAGAGACAGTCGGTCTCCCTCCACAAAGACTGAAAGTAGGCATGGGAGAGGGGATTGTTACCACCTCTCCCCAGCGGCGGATCATCAATGGGCAGAGTGTTCTAATGGGAGAGGAGCTGGTTACCACCTCTCCCCAGTGGCAGCTTAATGTACCAGGGGGAGACTAAGCCCCACACCTGTGCAGATGGGACCGGGGTCTCTGCACTTCCAGCACAGGGGGTAGGGACGGTCGGTCCTGCCCCCCCACAACAGGGCTGTTTAGCCAAAGGGGAGACAGTCGGTCTCCAGCAGCAGAGCGGTGTAACTCAAGGGGAGACAGTCGGTCTCCAGCAGCAGAGCTGCGCAGCTAAAGGGGAGACAGTCGGTCTCCAGCAACCAGGCTCCAACCAGACTACTCCTGTAGTAGTGCTGGCACCAGGGCAGAGTACCGCTGGTCTCTGCCCACTCAGCAACCCACCAAAACAGCCTACCAGTCCCCCACACAGCCGGGGTGAGGCACCTGGACCTGGACAAGTTTTTCCATTACTCAGGTGTAGTAACCATTTATTGTGGGTGGGCTGTACTGCTGTTTCTGTTTTGTGGGTGGGCTGCTGGACTAACAAGGGCACTGACCGGCAAGAGGTCAGGTACCCTGTTAGTCTGTTTGGAAAAGGGGAGAAATGTGGCGAAACCAACCTCGCCACTGGGCCCTGGAGAAGCCTGTTTGCTAGCCTCCTACCTACTGACTATGGCCCCTGGGTTATTTGGGGCATATTGTACTGTATATTGCTGCTACTGGCCCTTTTAACAGCATCTATGGACATATTGGGACTACTGTCCCTTTAAGACTGAGAAGCATATTCGAGTGTACTGCCTGTAATATTATATATGCATTTATAGATGTGTTAAGTGTATCCTGGGTGATTTATATGCAACATTCATCTGATTGTTCGGTAGAATCACTCCATTCAGTATATTGAGTGAAACTACCGAACAACCAGACCACCCAGGAATGAGTGTGCCTCCAATTACCGTTTGCAACAATGTTGCAAACGGGTAATTGGCAATCAGTGTAATGTATTCTTTGTCCTCTGGGTGGCCACCATTCGGGAAACAAACACGTGGCGGCGGCCATCTTAAACTACCGAACAGCGGTGTTTTGCCGTCGAGTGTCTGGAACTAAAATCGGACACTTGACTAGGCAAACACCGCTGAGACCTCCATACTTCCAGAAATTCGTATGGAAACTACCGAATGACCCGCCGTTCGGTAGAAAGAGCCCCATAAACAAGGGAATTCATTCAAACCCTCTCCAGGCTCTATAACACAGGCAATTCGCCTGTTTTCATTCCCTTGTTTGTGACCGACCGCAGGGCCAAAATGCATGGAACGGTTTTCGGATACTTTACCCATGCGGTCGGTCAAATCTTTGGAACCCCATATCTCACGAACCATTCATCCGAATTACTTGAATTTTGGATATGTTGTCCCCCTGAATAAGGGCTATCCAGCGATGCTGGATTTAAAGGTTTTGGGTTGTACCCCGGGTTTTGGGGTACATCCAGAACTTGGCTGAAAAAGGGTACCGGATAATTGAGTTTAATGTTATCTGAGGGGAGGGGATGTGTGGGCTGAACCATGTATGTGATTGGTTATTTTATGCCTCCCCCTGGGTGTGGCCTGTATGTGGATTAGTGTAATAAAAGCCAGGCTGGATGAGCCAGTCCAGAGTTCCTGTTTTACCCTCAAAGTGATGTGTCGTCTCATTATTGGGGGAAGGATTCATTGTATGCTGTTCCAGTTGACTGCTAGGAGTACAAGCCTATTCGTATGGTTCCTATTCAATGGTCTACAGCATTCATACGCTTGGGAGAATTTAAAGGTTTCTCGGATTCGGTGATTATGGTGTCTGCCAGAGTGCTTGGAGTCCTCAGGAAGCACTAGGAGCATCCAATAACGGAGGTGCCCGGTCGGGGTGCCAGGTGATCCGTTACAACTAACTTTTGAACCCTTGGTCTGATCCATGCCATTTTTTTAATATGTTGTTCCCTTGAATGGATTGATTGTGGATATGTATTTTTATGTGAATGTGATGTATGGTTTTAGAGTTAGGAAAGTTGTGTAAAAGTATATTGTAAACTGTATGCATAATGGGATTATGTGTCACACTAAGGGGAGAGGATGTGTGGGAGGTAACATCTATGTCATTGGTTCTTTTATGCCTCCCCCTGGGTGTGGCCTGTATGTGTGAGTTGGAAATAAAAGCCAGGCTGGATGAGCCAGTCCTCAGTTCCTGTTTAACCCTCAAAATGAAGTGTTGTCTCATTCTTGGGGGGAATTGGATTGTAAGCTGACTGCCAGGAGTGTAAGCGGATTGTATGCTTTTCTTGTTCAGCTGTTCCAGTTCGGAGTGTTATCTTGTATCCAGTTCGGGAGTTTGGTGTTCTGCAGTAGCTGTGCCTGTCTCTCAAAAAGGGGATTATCGCCTAAACGTATTTTATTCCCTTTTATGCTGAAACGGTCCGTTACACAGAACAAGAGAATGGTTTCTCTCCTGTGTGAGTTCTCTGATGACAGACAAGATTTGCTTTCTTACAAAAACCTTTTCAACATTCAGAACAAGATAATGGTTTCTCTCCTGTGTGAGTTCCCTGATGACTGACAAGTTTTGAATTTCGCCCAAAACCTTTTCCACATTCAGAACAAGAGAATAGTTTCTCTCCTGTGTGAGTTCTATGATGACGGACAAGTTCTGCGTTGCTGAAAAATCTTTTTCCACATTCAGAACATGAGAATGGTTTCTCTCCTGTGTGAGTTCTCTGACAGACAAGATTTGCTTTCTTACAAAAACCTTTTCAACATTCAGAACAAGATAATGGTTTTTCTCCTGTGTGAGTTCTCTGATGACTGACAAGTTTTGAATTTCGCCCAAAACCTTTTCCACATTCAGAACAAGAGAATGGTTTCTCTCCTGTGTGAGTTCTCTGATGAATGACAAGAGTTGATTGCTGCGCAAAACCTTTTCCACATTCAGAACATGGGAATGGTTTCTCTCCTGTGTGAGTTCTCTGATGAATGACAAGAGTTGATTGCTGCCCAAAACATTTTCCACATTCAGAACATGAGAATGGTTTCTCTCCTGTGTGAGTTCTCTGATGACTGACAAGTGCTGCGTTGCAAAAAAATCTTTTTCCACATTCAGAACATGAGAATGGTTTCTCTCCTGTGTGAGTTCTCTGATGACTGACAAGATCTCCTTTATTGGCAAAACATTTTCCACATTCAGAACATGAGAATGGTTTCTCTCCTGTGTGAGTTCTCTGATGACTGACAAGTTTTGAATTTCTCCCAAAACCTTTTCCACATTCAGAACAAGAGAATGGTTTCTCTCCTGTGTGAATTCTCTGATGAATGACAAGAGTTGATTGCTGCGCAAAACCTTTTCCACATTCAGAACATGAGAATGGTTTCTCTCCTGTGTGAGTTCTCTGATGACTGACAAGATTTGCTTTATTGGCAAAACATTTTCCACATTCAGAACATGAGAATGGTTTCTCTCCTGTGTGAGTTCTCTGATGACGGACAATATCTCCTTTATTGGCAAAACATTTTCCACATTCAGAACATGAGAATGGTTTCTCTCCTGTGTGAGTTCTCTGATGAATGACAAGAGTTGATTGCTGCCCAAAACATTTTCCACATTCAGAACATGACAATGGTTTCTCTCCTGTGTGAGTTCTCTGATGACTGACAAGATTTGCTTTATTGACAAAACATTTTCCACATTCAGAACATGAGAAAGGTTTGGGGTTCATGTTCACCGTCTCCTTTGAGAACATATAGAGAGATCTGAGAAAATTCTTGATTTTTCAGAGTTAGACTCCTTGGTTCTGTTATTAAAAGTTTTCTTCATAGCCTTGCTTCTAGTATTTATGTTCTTATCACCTCTCCTGACAAATACACCTGAAAGAAACATACTGGGAGTTAAAGAAAATTGCAATGTTCTCTCAAAAAACAAAAACAAAAATAGAATAAACACAATAGTGCAACTCTATTAAACCAGATTTGTAAACTATGTGCAGATGTACAATTTCAAACTCGCATGTGTAGAGCCCTAAAGTTGGCTCCAAACACGACTTTATACTCTTATGGCAGTGTACAACCCTTCTACTAACCCTTCTCATTAATATTCACAATATAGTATTTTTTTAAATAAACCTCAAAAAAGCAAAAACACGTGGGGTATATTAAAACGTAGAATAAAAAAAAAAGCTAATTTCAATAAGATTAGGGCAGCTCTACAACATATCAACTGGCATAAACTCCTTAGTGAAAAAAACACTGAGGATAAATGGAAACTGTAACAGACCGTTTCAGCAGACAAGGGGTTAAAATCCGTTAAGGCGATAATCCCCTTTTCACAGACAGGCACAGCTACTGTAAAATCACCAAAACTCACGAATTGGATATAAGTGAATGCACCAAACTCCCGAACTGCATACAAGGGAATAAGGTAGCACTCCAAACTCCCAAACTGGAACCTCACGAATAGCTGCTAGCAGACGAACAGGAAAAGATCCCAAGCGGCTTACACTCCTGGCAGTCAGTCCCTATCAGCATACAGTGAATCCCCCCTCAAGAACGAGACAAGGCTCCGTGTTGAGGGTCAAGCAGTGGTCTGTTTATTGAGGGCTACCTGCTCCTGTATTTATGCAGGTCTCCCACCTGGTGGACACTCCCCTAGGGGACCAAATGGAAGACTGTAACACAGACAGACATGTATCACATTACAGACTCTCAGAAGCAAAACATCCCCACAATGCATCCTGGTTTCCTCCCTTCTGCCTTGGAGATAATTGGAGAAGTAATTCAATTATCTCCCAGGACAAAGGCAAAACTCCATTACACACGTGGGGACCCAAATACAGTATTATGCTTTAAAATATATAAAGTTACTTTTTATACATTAAACATAGACATGTTACACATCCCCAGATAGCTCAGGTCTGAGTGCACATTATTAGGTGAATGGCACTCAGACCCCACGGATACAGTTTAATCGCCATGGAGCCAAAGTCTTTAATCACACGAATAGGCTCCATGGCAGAGCTATCTGGGTTACCACAAATTCACATGAAACAAAATACCGAATGAACGGCTGTTCGGCTACATCCCCACGAATAGGAACCAGGAGACGGACGGCTCAGCGGTGTTCGTGTAAATAAGTGTCCGTTTATAGTTCCATAGTTTAAGTGCCGAACACAGCTGGCCGTACGGGACTTGTAAAATGGCCGCCGCCACGTGTTCGGTCGACGAACAAAGACCACCCTGCCTTCGTCAATTAAGCTGTGGTTAACCGCAGCTTGAGGGTGGTCAATTGGCGGCACACTCCAGCTCCCAGGTGGTCGTGCAATCGTTAGTTTGTTCGGTAGATAAAATCTACCGAACACCCCGGCAGAAAAGGCACGAATAAGCCTTTCTGCAGGGCAAATAAGTCTTTTAAAGTCTGGTCCATAGTCCAAAGGCAGCAGGCGGGCAACCAGGCTCCTCCAATGCAATGTGGCGAGATTGGTCTCGTCACCGAAACTATTCAAACTAATATTAGAAAGGTACATTTCTCAGTATGTACCATTGGGTAATACATATAAAAGAAACAAATTGAAACTAATGTGGTTTAGTAGAAAAGTAAAACAAGAGATTAAAAATAAGAAAAGGGCATTTAAAATTGGACAAATCAGAGGCATCCTACATAAGATATAAGGAAGCCAATAATGCTTGCAAAAAGGCAATTAAAGTGGCTAAACTAGAAAATTAGAAATTGATAGCCAAAGAATGCAAAACCAACCCTAAAAAGTTTTTCAAGTACATCAACCAAAAAAAAAAAAAAAAAAAATTGAAGTGTAGGTACCCAGATGGGTCTGTTAGTTAATGAAGACCAGGATATAATTAGTCCTCTCTAGGCACAAGTGGCAAAGGGCACTTTGTCACAGCTGGCAATTAAGCTTCTCCATAACCAAGGGAACCAGGGCAATTTGTCACTTAAAGAAACAGTAACAAAAATGTATTTTGTAACAGTTACTAAGAAAGGTTCAAAAATTTTAATCTCTTTAGTTTGGAAAAAACGGCGCCTGAGAGGGGATATGATAAATTATACAAATATATTCGGGCCAGTACAAACCATTATCTGGAAATCTATTCATAAACAGGGCTAAATATAGGACACAAAGTCATGCATTTAGGCTGGAAGAAAGGAGATTTCATTTAAGGCAAAGAAAAGTTTTTTGTTTTTTTTTACAGTAAGAGTAATAAGGATGTGGAATTCTCTGCCTGAAGAGGTGGTTTTATCAGAGTCCACACAGATGTTTAACTGAAAATTGATAAATACTTGCAAAAACATAACATACAAAGATATAATTTCTAATTAGTGGGGTAATAGCTGCTTGATCCAAGGAGACATCTGACTGCTATTTTGGGGTCAAGAAGGATTTTTTTCCTAATTTGTTGCAAAATTGGAAGTGCTACAGACTAGGTTTTTGCTTTCTTTTGGGTCAACAGCAAAAACATATGTGAGGAAGGCTGAACTTGATGGACACAAGTCTCTTTTCAGCTATGTAACTATGTAACAGATGCTGTCAGGACATCCAAACAAGAGACAATGAATATAGTGCTTTACCTTAAGTTATAAGTACAAAACATGCAACAAAACTGTTCACCTTATCAGGAGCCTATGGGACCGGCTCCAGGTCTGCAGTGCACTGTGGTGGGAAGTACATTGCCCCTTATACATCTCCAGGTCAATGAAGGAAAAGATTGGCAAAGTCAAATGTACTCAAAGCAAGTCCACCTTTATTAAACACCATAAAATAATATTAACATCCATATTAAAAGCATCCAAGATGTGTTTCACCACAAATCTGGCTTCATCAGTTGGTATGTGGCACATTGCATTGAGGTTCCTTACTAACTGTTGCTATGGGCATTTTCAAATATTATAGGATTTTAGTATAAAAATTTAATAAACGGTGTACAAGTTATTAGGAATGGAAGATATTGTTTTTCATACAATGTTCCTTTTTTATCAAATGGACGTCTTACCCAGATACATAAAAAAGATAGTTTGATTTAGAACAGTTCAATTCTTTTTCCCATACTTTCTTTTGGGGGAGACTGTCTGAGTGATTTATAGTTCTTATAAATTCTACCGCTTTTGCTAAAACCACAGTTATTACCTCATTTGTAAAGATGTATTTTAATAACTTTGAGGCATTTTTAGTAGCTAGAATTAGATTTTGTAAAAAATATTTGACTAAGATATGAAAAGATGTTAGAATTGGGTAATTGGAATTGTTGAACTAAAGACTCAAATGGTAACAGATTATCTTGATATAATATTTGGAACACCTTATGAATACCCCGCTCTCTCCATCTGGAAAGTGATATATCATTAATATTAGCTTATTTTACAACTAGCTTTAGAGAGTCTAAAATTGCATTTTTGATCCCTATTTTTCTTTTCATCTCTTCCCATACCCAGAGCTCTTGATCCCATATTTTGTTATTTTTAATACCGACTCCCATTGTTTCCATTTTTTTAGTATTCCAAATAAGGGTTCTTCAATTCTAGATCCTCCATTTCAATTTTATGCCAACCCCCTTTCTGCAACGCTTTGTAACTGGGTTCTATAAATATGTGATATTATATTTGCCCAATACATATATCTTATGTTTGGAAAATGTACGCCTCCATCTGTTGGTTTTAGAGATAAAATTGTTCTATTTATTAAATTTTTTTTCCATTACTAATAAAGGTTTCAATATTATTTTGAATTATCGTTAACCAACTATCTGGTCTTATCAGAGGTATCATTTGGAATAGATAGTTCCATTTGAGTATAATATAGGAGTTGAGAACATTAACACGTCCCCACTGTCAGGGTCTTACCTGAGTTGGGAGTCTGTAGCGCAGATATTTTGCTCACCCTTGCAGATAGCCACAGGCCAAGGTGGTCAGGTAAGAATTCACCCGGCCTGTGGGTCTGTGCACGGGGGCTGTGCAGGATGCAGTACCAAATACGCAGGACAGGCAAGGACAGAACCAGCAGGATAGTCGAGGGATAGCCGAGGTCAAAGGATGCCAGAGGTCAGGAACAACGAGGAGTAGCCGAAGTCAAGGGATGCCAGAGGTCAGAATAAATGTAGTCAGAAGCCGAGGTCAAAAATACGAAGCAGATAAACTGGAACACTGGTACGACACAGGAACACTAGATCAAAGACTTGACGCTGAGCACAGGGCGAGGCTGGGTTTAAATACCCTGCTGATGATCGATCAGAGTCAGGTGAGACACAGACAAGTCAAGGTGCAGCCCCCGGTGTAGTAGCCATGCCAGGATGAACAAGACCGGAATCAGTAGTCTCTGGTAAAGCTGCTGTGGCTCAGAGGCAGAAAGAAGGACTAGGATAGATAAGTTCCCCGGTTCAAGTCCCCTGTTGGGAATTCCAGGAGCGACCACGTCTGGCCGTCTGTCTCACAGGTGAGAACCCTGACAGTACCCCCCCCTTTAAAAACGACCTCTGGGCGTAAGTAGGTTCTCCATTGAAATAATCCGCATCTCCAGAGTCACTATCAGAATCCATTGAGTCCCCATAGTGAAAGTCCTCAGAATGGAATCCCTTATTAGCTCGGGATTTCCCAGTACCAGCTTCTGGTACGGCTGACGATCTGTCCAGGTTTTTTAGGTTCCGGGTACAGGTGGCAAGAACTTCCACAACTTCGGCAGGAACAGTGCTCGTAGCTAGCAGTGCCTTTTCGAACACTTCTAGGTCTTTTTTACAGACCGTAGTGCCATTAGAAGCAATGACACAATCCATAGGTAAGTCCTTTTCAAGTGGACAGGAAGTAGTGGTGGTACTACAGGAAGTAGCTTTGGTAGTAGATGCAGACGACTCTGGAGCAGGAGGTGTAGTATTTTCCATGGAAGCCATGCCTGGGCAGGAATAACGGCTCCCTTGTAGCTCTTTAGGCTGATATGCGGTGTACACTGGACGAAGGATATTATTACCCAGCCGGAGAGCTGGAGGTCTAGGAGGGCGAACAGGACAAAGCGTGATGAAGTGCCCACTTTCTCCACAGTAGAAACACAGACCATGGCTTCTCCTTCGGTCCCTCTCCCTAGGTGTGACTTTGCAGTGGGCAAGTCCAATTTGCATAGGTTCCTCAGGGTCAAGTGGAACACAGGATACCTCTGGAGTTTTCCTTGGAACTGGATCATAAGAGGACATCACTGGGGTGTGGTGATAGTACTCGGTTCCTTGGTTACGTAGACTCCGCGATTTTTTAGTAGGTGGAGCTGGCTTGGGCTTAGTGGTCCTGCACTGTGAGTCCATAGCAATAATAAAGGATTCCCAGCTGACAAGGACAGGACTCTTCCTCTGCAACATTTGGTAAGACCAAACTTTGATGCGTCCAGACAACAGGTTGATAGCCGCTCTGACCCTGATGAAATCCGTGGCGTAAGTTCGAGGCTTTAAGGAAAACAATACCTCGCAATCCATCCTGAATGACTGAAAGGACGTGTAGTTACCATCAAATCTGTCGGGCATGATGACAAAGGGTTCCGGAGCTGGATGTACTGCGCCTTTAAGAGAAAAAATTTCTTGCTGCAACTCCGAAACAGTTTGGGCCAGGCTGGACACTTGCTGGAGTGAGGGTGAGCACATTTCTGCGGACTCCATATTGGTCAAGTCTTTTGTCAGGGTCTTACCTGAGTTGGGAGTCTGTAGCGCAGATATTTTGCTCACCCTTGCAGATAGCCACAGGCCAAGGTGGTCAGGTAAGAATTCACCCGGCCTGTGGGTCTGTGCACGGGGGCTGTGCAGGATGCAGTACCAAATACGCAGGACAGGCAAGGACAGAACCAGCAGGATAGTCGAGGGATAGCCGAGGTCAAAGGATGCCAGAGGTCAGGAACAACGAGGAGTAGCCGAAGTCAAGGGATGCCAGAGGTCAGAATAAACGTAGTCAGAAGCCGAGGTCAAAAATACGAAGCAGATAAACTGGAACACTGGTACGACACAGGAACACTAGATCAAAGACTTGACGCTGAGCACAGGGCGAGGCTGGGTTTAAATACCCTGCTGATGATCGATCAGAGTCAGGTGAGACACAGACAAGTCAAGGTGCAGCCCCCGGTGTAGTAGCCATGCCAGGATGAACAAGACCGGAATCAGTAGTCTCTGGTAAAGCTGCTGTGGCTCAGAGGCAGAAAGCAGGACTAGGATAGATAAGTTCCCCGGTTCAAGTCCCCTGTTGGGAATTCCAGGAGCGACCACGTCTGGCCGTCTGTCTCACAGGTGAGAACCCTGACACCCACCATGTAATCTCTATAAATCTCCAAGCCTTAAGTAATTGATTTGTTATTTTCAAAAGAGTTAGAAAATTGTCTTCCATCAATCTATCTGTATTTTTGGTAATCCAAATTCCCAAATAACGGAACCTTCTTCCCGCCCATACGAAACCGTATTTACTACTAATCTCCTCTCTTGTATGTTTATCTAGCCCAATGGTCATCAAGGCTGTTTTATCGTTATTTAACTTATAGTTTGCTACTTGACTATAGTCCTTAAACTCTCCCATCAAATAGTCTAAAGATTTTTTTGGTTCGGTTATTGTAAGCAGAATATCATCTGCGTACATGCAGATTTTTAATTTGCTATCTCTCACCATAAAACCTTTTATTCTCTGGTTATTTCTAATAATTTCTGCTAATGGCTCTATAGATAATACATATAATAATGGCGACAGTGGGGTGCCTTATCTGATGCCATTTTTTATTGAAACCTAATCTGAGCAAATATTTGGCCCAACCATTCTAGCGGAGGGATTTTTATATAATCCGGGTACAGGTGGCAAGAACTTCCACAACTTCGGCAGGAACAGAAAAAAAATGAGAAACCAGCGCATTTCCTATCTACTAAACAGCTACTTTGGTGCCGATTTTGAAAGTTTTATTAAAAACACCTCTTCTAGGCAAAAAACAATGGGGATATAGTTACATTATATGATCATACATTGCATAAGCCTGCCACAACGTCAATGTACACCATATTCCGCAGGTCCTACTCTAACTGCCTAATGTCTGCTAAATGAGCTACTCACTTGGGAAAATCTTCTTGAGTTCTCTGCAGTACAAGGCCAAATAGGATCCTGGGATGAGGCACCTGTGACAGCAAGGGATGCAGAACCAGGGACACTACCAGATCGCTAGCTATACCCAGACACCCGGCCCTGACAAACCAACTAATGCATCCACCAGCCCTCATATTATCCTGCTATTGTTGCCGGGTGTGCGGGTCCCAGCGACATAGCCTTCGCAGACGCCAGCTACAAGATTTCAGCCTGCTTAAATTCCCTTAGGGAACAGCAGTTCCACATGTGTCTAAACACTCAACACTTCAGTAACCTAACCACACTAGCCTGCAATAACCAACATACTGATTTGTTGACCGACCGACCGCCCTGTCACAAACGCTACCTCAGTAATGCTTTAGTAATGCTAATGATGTACAGTAGCTATGGGCAAACCGTCACTCTTCCTAATATTAGTATATATATCTCTTGTGAAAAGCTTAAACTAACCATGCGTAATCCACTCTTATATAAAAGCTAGACCTAGTCTGTATTACTCAGTTTGAATGTTACTCTATGATGATCAAAAATGTCTAACTAACCTGCTAACTGTCACGTTCCGTTCCTGGCTGCGGATCATTCTGGTAATGGCTTCTGGTATCCAGTACTCCTTTTGCTATTCTTGTTTAATATTTCTTGGTTTTTGGTTTTCTATTCTGTGTCTGGTTTTCTTTATGCTGGGATTTCTGGGTTCATTCCTATAGTTCGTCCCTGGATTTCCCAGTCTCCAGGTTTCCTTTAAATGTTTGTTTTATTTGCCACACCCTTATGTTTCCAGCTTTCATTATGTGTTAGAGTTCCTGCAGGCAGCGGCTCAAAGCTTCTGTCCTTTCTTGCAGGTAAGTGCTATATATGTGTTCTTAATCTGTGGTTGTTTTAGCATACATTAGGCAGTGTAGGACCTGCCAGATATGGGGTACATTGGCGTTGTTGGCAGGCTTATGCAATGTATGATCATATAGTGTGACTAAACCCCCATGATTTCCATATGTAGTACTTAGTTATTTCTCCTCTTGTTTTGCCTATGTTATCTTGTCGTGTCTTAGTTTGTATATACCTGTCCATGTTCAGTCCTGTCCAGTCCATGCTCATGTTTAGTTAATGTTCCCTTATGTATTGTGTCATGTTCTGGGTTTAGCTTCCTATCCTTCTCTGGTTCTGGGTTCTACTAGTTATGTCTTGTTTTCATGTTTGGTGCCTGTTCTAGCTTTGTCTTGTTTCTAGTACTGGATACACCCTTGCTGCAGAGCCTCCCTATTCAGCTCCTGGGAGGTCTGCTTATTTCCTAGTTCCTTGGATCCGCAGAAGCTGAATCAGGGTTCTGGTTGTGGCTGCACAAACGCTGGTGCTCAACACCAGGGGGCGTGCGGTTACCCTGCACCAGACCCTGCTAATCCACCTCCACGCTGAAGACTCCCACTTAACATCAGGCATATTGGGTCCCGGTCCATGCGCCGCCACCTGGACACTGTGTCTGGGTCCCGGGCACCGGACTACCACCCTGACACTAACATACCGTTGTCTACAATATTATAGAATACAAATAGACCAGGGATCCAGCTTGTATTACTAAAATATAAACATAAAATACAACATAGTGTAATTCTATAATATTGTTATAGCCTTAAAAACTCACTTAGCGCTTCAAGGCTGCACTCACAAATTGATGGTATGTGTAAAGTGTGTAAGGCCTTCAGGGTACCTCCCCTAAGGTCAGGGGGGTTTATCCTGTTGTTGGTAATCACGCCAATTCCGAAGTCAGGAAGTCCACACACTCCCAATGGTTGGATGTAAAAATGAATTTATTGGCATAACATTTAATTAATAATAAAAACGGTCCTACGCGTTTCGTTCCCCTTGGGAAACTTCCTGAGGGACCAAAAACTCAAATATGTGCAATAAAATATATGCAATCAAATACACTGCCAACAAATCTGAACAAGTGTACAAATAAGCTTAGGCTTTATACATACCATCAATTTGTGAGTGCAACTTTGAAGCGTTAAGCGAGTTTTTAAGGCTATAACAATATTACACTATGTTGTATTTTATGTTTATATTTTAGTGATACAAGCTGGATCCCTGGTCTATTTGACTTCTATAATATCTTGTATATGGTTACCAACTTGGGAGGTAACTTAAGAGAAGCAAGTATCCAAAAGTGAAGTTAAATTTAATTTTATTTTCCACTGGTGACTAGGTGGAAGTTGTATATTGTTCTCTACTATATAACTGACCTAACATGATTATAATATAAAAATGTGCATGTTACTTTTATGTCCCGCATGTTAAGCGAGAAGAAACGCCTGTGGACTGCTTTTGAGGCACCTCAAGTCTCTTTGTACCATGTCTTTGCACTGCAAAAAAATAAAAAAATAGTTTACAAAAAAAATGATGTATATAAATGTCATTTTATTCTCACTGTATTTTGATATATATATATTTAAATCAAAATACACTTAGAATTAAATTATATATATTTATCTATGTATAATTTCCCCTTAACGACCGAGGACAAACTAGGTACGTCCAACAAAAAACGGTCATTAAGGACGTCCGCCACAGGCACCCTGGACCGACGATCTGCATCGATCACGGTCGGAGAGGACTGCCAGAGACCCCAGCAGTCCCCCTACAGCAGCTCCAACCACCCAGGCCCTCCATGGCCATGTGATCACCAGGATCACATCACCGCAATAGGACTCTAGGAGCTGCCAACAGGGGGACTGTCTGAGCTCTCAGGCAGTCCCCCAGGCTGCTAACAAAATAAGAAAATAAATATATTCTACATATACAGGTGGTCCTCATTTAGCGACCTACCTGTTTTACCATGGCTCGCACTTACGACCAGGCATTAGTGCAAGTCGTCATGGGGATTCCCTGCTCTGGTGTCTATGTATATGTTCGGGAAAACTTCCCCGAACATAGACGAGTGCACCAGAGCAGGGAATCCCTCAAATCTAGGTTGGGGAAATTTCCCCGAACATAGACGAACGCACTAGAGCACAAACACCTGCCGTATTAGACATTTTCCCGAACATAGACCTGCTCTGGTGTGTACTCTATGTTTGT
Source organism: Pelobates fuscus (assembly GCF_036172605.1). NCBI lineage: Eukaryota > Metazoa > Chordata > Amphibia > Anura > Pelobatidae > Pelobates > Pelobates fuscus. The sequence continues at coordinate 192,092,193 of NC_086323.1, forward strand.
GGAAGTTTACCCGAACATAGACAAATGCACCAGAGCAGGGAATCCCTTAACTCCTCACTTACCGACCGATTTGTTCTACGACCAGGTCATAGGAAGGGAGTAGCCCTGTAATAAAAGCGGGCAAAAGAGGATTCGAAGAAAACACACTTTATGCAAGTTTATACTGTGTGGATACAGAAAGCTTGAATGGAGCTTTCTCTTTGGTTGAGGTATGTACGTAACTGAAATGAGGATTACCAGTGACCCTGTCACTTAGCGTTGTAGACTGGGGTGTAAGAGCTTGAAGCTGCTGATGCAGCGCTTATGTGAAAAAGAGTGACCAGAGAAGAAAGCCATGTTGTAGCTGAACCTAAATGGTAGGGTTTGTCATGAAAATAATGAATTAATACCGATAGTGAGTGGGTGCCCTTGGAGACGTAATAGTGGAGTGTCAAGGTAGGACGTTTAAGAAAGGTGCGTGTTTAGGGCAGGTTGTGAGGACCTGGTAAAGTACTCTGGTAAAGGTAAAGATTTCTGGAATCGTGAAACTTTAAGGTGTAGGTTAGAGGAAAAGGCAAAAATTATCATACTGTAAAGACTTGTTTCAAGCAAAACTCTGCTTGTGAAATAGTTACAATATACAATGCCCTGGCATGAGTGATAGAGTAGTTGGGTGAAACTGTGTGGAGCGCGAGTACCTGTGCGTGGTATAATTGTGTGCTTAGTCCAAGATTAGCTCTAGGAATGGTGGTATCCTGGATGGTAGGTAGTGGGCCGTAGGGAGTGCCTGGAAGAAGACCTTGAGAGCGTGAAAGAGCGTCAGCGGCTGTGTTGTGGAAAAAGGGAATGTAAATGCAGACTAGAAAGAACTGAGAGGTTGCTGCCAGCCAAGTCAGCCTGTGAATCAGCCTCATAATGGTTAGCGAGGATGACGCCCTTTGTTAATGATGTCGCAGGCTGCGGAGTCGTCAGAGCTGCATTTAACTGCCTTGCCGGTAAAGATCAAAGATGACCCTGTATGTGAGTGGCCGCCACGTTGTGGTAAATCTCAAACAAAGTAGAAGTCCCTCTGTTACAAATCGCTATTTGTAACTGGCCCTTTAAATGGAAAATTGCCCTGCTTCCCTGGATTGTGGAGAAGCCTATTTGCCAGCCTCCTTCCTCATGACTATGGCCCCTGGAAGATTGTGCCCCTGAAAACTTATGAACTTTTATTGGGTGTGTATGGCCCTTTAAGAACCGTCTGGGGACATATTGTGACTTTGCTGAACAATACCCCTTTAAGACTATGTCCCCAGACCTGTAAAATAACTTGCCCCTGGCTTTCCCCCACTTGGTTCAGTAAATAGGGCTTACTGAACCAAGTACCACACAGGCGGACCACCCAGAAGTTAAAGTGTGCAGGCAATTTACCTCCCAGGCTGTGAGGTTACTGCAGGTTAATTGCACGTGGCGGCGGCCATCTTTGTTCAGTCGAACGCGGTCAGCGGTGTATGCTAAAGATTCTGTGGAACTGAAATCGGCTACACATTTTACCGAACACCGCTGACCCTTACCTTCTCCTACACTTCGTTTTTCAGCTCCAGAGACTAAGTCCCGTTCGAAATGGGACTTAGTCGTTTTTTCGGCATGAAATTGACCGGCCGCACAGCCCAAATCTATGGAACTGTTTTGGGCAGGAAATTGTGCTTGCGGTCGGTCATAAAGGGACCTCCAGCTAACTTTTGATCCGCTGGAGGGATTTGCCTGATTTTTGGAAGTGTTTATGTTTGATGTATGCTGAGTCTGAATATGTAATTTATGGAGATTGAATGTATAGTTTTAAAGTTACAGTGTATGTGTGAAAACTGTATTTTTACTGTATGCTTTAATTATGTTATATGTTTATCTGAGGGGAGGAGACGTGGGGGTGGTACCATGTATGTGATTGGTTAATTTCAACCTCCCCCTGGGAGTGTCCTGTGTGTACCTTTTTGTAATAAAAAGCCGGCTCGGTGTTCCAGACCTCAGTTCTTCTTGACCCTTCAAAACGTAGCCTCGTCTCGTTATTGGAGGGAATTGCTGTATCACACTGGGGATTGCTATGCTCTGCATATTCCCCTGAGCTTTAATCACTTAGCTCTTTTAAGAGCTTGTTCCGGATACGCTCTCCTGGAGGAGAGGTCTTCCCCACACGGTCCTGGAGGACAGAAGCCGATCCAGGATGGAAGGAAGACGGCGCGGCTCCAGTTAAGCTACGGCGGTTGTGGAGTCTGCGGTGGTTGTGGTGTCGTCTGCAGTGCTTGGAGTCCTCTGTAAGCGCTAGGAGCATCCATCAACGGAGGGTACTCGGTCGGAGTACACGGAGCTCCATTACACCCTCTAAGGCCGGCAAGGCATCTGTCTGAGTGGGCCAGACATGCCTAAACCAGTGGTTGCCGAAAATGGCTGTGAACCCTGTGTGAATTGAAGGAGAGTGCTCTGAAAGTGTGGGAATGAATGAAGAGATCCCATTCCATTCAGCCAAAAATCTACTCCACATGTGTAAATCTGCCCTGGCTTCGCCAGAATGAATGGGCAGGAGTCGGGCACCATGTGGAACAAATTAAGTAGCCTAGAGACAAAAGACCTACCCTGTTGAATGATACACATTGCAAAGTTGAGGGACCCAAATAAGGACTGAAGTCCCCTCCTAGTGCACACAACACTCCGCAGGAACAGGACAATTTCGTTTCTAATGTGGGACAGTTCGTCTGGTGGTAGGCTGGCTTGGAAGGTGGTGGTGTCCAAAACTATGCCCGAGAAAACAAACGAGCCTGGTAGAGGGACCAAGAGTTTGTCTGGTGACAGAGGGATCCCGAGTGTCGTGTAAAAGGGGTTGTGGTGGTGTGCACACTGTTAGGTGTTTGCGAACCTGGTTCAACCGATAAAGAATCATCCAGATAGTGGATGACTGATGGACACCTGATTATATTTAGGAGTAGCCATCAGAGGGTTTCTGCAAAGATGTCAAATAACTTATTGCTGCTTCTAGAGCCAAACGTTAGCCGGGTAGCGAAAAAATACTTATTCCTCTATTTAACACCGTGCAAATGCCATAGTGAAGGGTGAAAAGGTAGCAGTTTAAAGGCGTTGGATATGTTTGTCTTGCTCAACCAAGCCTTACTACCTGCTCAAATAATAGCTTGCATGGCAGTGCAGTGAAAACTCAGCGGGAATAAGGGAGTTGATGCTGGGAATGGAGGAAGAGTGTGGTGCGGAAGAGGTCTATGATCAAGCTTTTTTTTTGGGGGAGTATTTGTGAATGGCTACCCTGATGGGATTAGTACACCAAGACGAGAAAGGTGAAGACAGGAAAGGGCCGATCGTGAAACCAGTGTGTGATTGCTGTGGACAGAAGGTGGTCCACCATAAGTGGGTCAATGGATGCATCCTAACTATAAGATAAGGCCAGGGACTAATGAAAGTATTTAGAAAATTGGGAAGACTAGATGGGCCAAATGGTTCTTATCTGCCGTCACATTCTATGTTTCAGATAATAGGTTAGGGCGTACAAGTGTACCTGTGGGATAGCTATAAGGCCCGTGTAAAACCCCTGTGAGAAACCAGTCACCAGAAAATCTATCAGATTCCTAGCTGGGTGTGAATGCAGATAGTATTCCAGGATGTCAATGTTAACCTAGATCATCTTCTCTTTCTCCACCTCTCACTAAAATTCTCAATCTCTCTCTCTCCTCTGGTATATTTCAATCGCCCTTCAAACATGCAACTGTAACCCCAATTCTAAAGAACACAAGAATAAAAAGGTATAAACAATATACCAGCGAGTGGAGCGCTATAATGAATATTAATATAAATAATGAGGGGGTATACTCACCCCTCCAACATAGTGATACAATGTGTCCAAATGTACATACAAAGTAAAACAACAAAAAGAGAGAATATAGTGCAGATGGTTTACAAAAATAAAAAAATGAATAATAGTAGCAATTGGTTGAAACCACTCACGTGGGTTGGAGCCTATAAGCTATTGATTCCGTAAGTGACTCCTTTTTGCTCTTGAGGCAGCAACACACTGCTTTATCCCAAACGATGTTCTCCCGAAGATATGGAACAAGCAGAGAGAGAGAACCTCATAGATGGTATTGTACAGATAGTGTATACAAAATAGTGAGATAGTAATGATTATGCTCACCTTAGACAGAGCCTTGAATTCCTGGCTCTGAGGTTTGCTGGCAATGTGCTAATTTATTGGGATAGCATTCCCCACATAGTGTTCCTGGAGGCTAGAAAGGACTATATGGACTAATATAAAAAAATAACGATTTATTGTAGAGATAAAAAATAATAATAAAAACAATATTTAGACTTCTCAAAAGCATATAAGCTAAATGATAGAAAGTCCAAGTATAAAAGTCCAAACTCCAGCTAAACGCGTTTCACTCTTGTATGAGCTTCCTCAGTAGCTGTGAAGTAGCCTCAGGAATCTTCCACTTTATAAGTGTTCTAAAGTTAATTTGGATCCTCCCTTTGGGGTCACAGGATGTGTTATTATCCAATCATAAGGTCAGAGTCTCTTTCAAATTTCTTATTGTTTATGTTGAACTCTTCATTTTCTTTAGTACTTTTGAATTTCCCTATATGTCTTTTTTTGCTTCCAGTGTTCCTGCACACCAAACATATTCCACAACCAAAGAAACCTTTACTAGTAGCCACATGAACGCAGAAGTACATTAACAGAGAGGGTGCACGAACGGGTAAGTACAATAAAGAGAGCCTATCCTCGCTTTTTTAGGCCTGAACATGGGAAATAGCTGAACACTATTTCCCATGCTAAGCTTACGTGGACGTGCTGGTCTCGTGACTGGAAGCCGGGTAGCAGGTAGAGATGTCGGATAGGAGCCGGTGAGCAGGCATGGAGGTCGGAGGCAGGAGAGCTGCTGGCGACAGACTGCTTGCTGGAGACTAGATATTTTGGCGGGAACAACGGAATGGAAGTGCTGGTTGCTATGGAGAAGCAAACAGCTTGCACCACAAAGGTACGTAGGGGGGTAAGGAGTTTAATAGGGTCATAACTCCTCCCACAAATTCCCGAAGGGAAAATTTGCTCTGACACTGTTACGGTTACCTCCAGGCTGGCTGGAAGTTGGACCGTAGAAAGGATGCTCCTAGCGCTCACCAAAGGACCATCAGCACTGTAGACACTATAAGCACTGCAGACTATAAGCACTGCAGACACTACGGACTGCCGCTGCTGGGCTGGGATCTCGCCGTCTGTTATCCAACCTGGACAAGGCTCCAGGTTCCAGTAGGTGAACCTCTTCCTTCTGTAGAGCGAAGCAGGATCAGGAACAAGAGCTCTTACAAGAGCTCAGTAGTTAAGGGAGTATGAAGAGCATAGCAATTCCTGAAGTGATTATAGCTGTCCCCTACAAACACAAGTCAAGACTGCGAGTTAGAGGGTCAAGTAGTTCTCCTTTAATCAGCACCAAAGGGCTTTCTTTTATGCAGGTTTTACACATACAGTGCCGCCCACAGAGTTTTGTGGAACAGCCAATAAACAAGTAATATACAGTACATACACTCCCATTCACTCTCAAAAATCATACAAATCCCTCCAGTAATTAAAAAGTTAGTCAGAAGTCCTTTGTGACCGACCGCAAGCACATTTTCATGCCCAAAACAGTTCCATAAATTTGAGCAGAAAAATAATTACTGTATAATGTGTCCCCTGTTCTATAGTTTAAAACTACTGCGCAATGTCTTTGTGCACCAAATACCAGCGAGATGGCACCGTGTAGAAAAGTCACAACAGTGTCTGTGAGTTAAAATGGCCGCCATCCATTGTTCTCACCATGTGCCTCTGATACATGAAATGATGGCCACCCAGTAACTCCACAGTATGTCCCTAGATGGTTCTTAAAGGGCCAGTAGCAGCATAATACAATACAACATGCCCAAATCAGTTCCTAGAAGGGCAATACATACCAGGGCCATAGTCGCAGGGCAAGAGGCTGGCAAGCAGACCTCTCCAGGCACAAGTGGTGGGGCTGGTTCCGCCACAGATACCATCTAATTCCCCATAGAAGCCGAAAAACCAACCGATCCTGACCCACGGGGTACCCTGAAACTAAACATGCGCCAATAATATAGCCAAACGTGTAACATTAATAGATTAATACTATCGACCCAAATTATATCACAGGACATCTCTTTTCTGATTAGATGTTTTTTGCAACCCAGGGTTGCAGGGCAGGGATTCCTCTTGCTTGGGTGGGAATTTTACAAGGGACATTCTTTATGTTCATAAATTATGTATATTTCAGGTTGTTTAAATTATATGGGCACGTTAGTTTAACAGAAAACAAAGACTTTGTGAATAAGAGTGACATGAACAAAACAGAGTACAGAGTATTGGTTTTGATGGGGCGGAGGGTTAATATCAGCAAGAAATGCAAGGAGTTATGGGAAAGTGTTGTACTGTTAATTACACTACTGTATGCTAATAAACCTCTTCTGGTATAAATACCTCTACACAGCTGCAATAAAGTCCGTTCTGCTTAACTGCTACATGTAGTCTAGACTCAACCTGGGAAGATTTCTGCGCTTTGCAACAGTTGCTGAATCAATTAAGGTACAAGTAAGGCCTAATAATAGGGGGTGGACTTTGCTAATTATTTTGTTCTGAGATTAGGCCGTATTAGTCATTTTTGCCCTTATTTTTCAGGCCTACCTACTCGTCTGTTTCAGCACACCACTTCCGACTAGCTATTGCTGGTATAGATCAAGTCTTATTGAATAACTTTGGTCTTTTGTCACCGACCAGTAATATGTATCTATACACCAAGACAATCATACACACATATGAAAGAGTGCTTTGCACAGACACAAATATAATAAAAGTTATTCAGCTTACCGAATAGAGTTTGACAGCTTCTTCTCAAAGTCTGCTTTAGGTAAACGATTTTCGAATAAACACAATTTCTAAAAAATAATAAATAAAATTGTAATGTTTTTTTTTTCAATATAATTGTATTAATATTTTAGCAGATCTTGTAGAGGGGTACAGAGAGGAAAAAGGGGCATACATTTTGAAGTAAAATATATCAAATGCATTACATATTGTGCACATAGAGTGGGTATAACAGTGTCAAAGTTGCATTGGAAGATATATACTTGGGTATTTGCATTGTTCAATGGTGATGGTGATAGGCGCAGGTAAGTGAGAAAAACACACTTGTAAACACATTCCAGCAAAAACTTTTTGCAAGGAGAAACTCCATAGGTATAGCAAGAAATGTCATAAGATAGACTTTGCAAGTTGTTTCGTGGCTGCTATTCTCAAAGAAAAGGTAAAAAGAAAAGAAAACCAAAAACACTAATTGCATAAATTCATATGCAATTAAAGGAGATGACGTCGGCTCTAATCAGGGAAATTCTTTAGCTCATGCAGTATGCTAGAGGCCAAGATCAGCCAACCCCAAGTAATGAAAATCTCAGGGCAAACATAGGAAAGTCCTTTGGAGAAGGTGTGTAGCAGGGCCAGTAGCAAATAGCTGATCCACACCATAACCAGTGGCGTCTCTAGGATTCATTTTTAGGGGGGGCACATGGTGGGCCAGGGACAAAAGTAGAGGGGCACATTTAATCCCGCCCTCGCCGCAGTTTGACCCCGCCCCTGCCGCATGTTAAGCCCCGCCCCCGACACAATGTTTTTTTTTTTTTTTTTTTTTAATAATCCCTGGTGGAGGATTCATTATTTTCCACCAGGGATTATTAAAAAAAACAAACATTTCCCTTGATATAGTGCCATTGTTGCCAACATTTGAGAAATTGGGACATTCAGCGCTCCCTGTACAGTGCTGCTTTCTGTATAATACATGGCTGTGTGTATAATATCCTGGGACAGTCAGTGCTCCCTGTATAGTGTTGCTCTCTGTATAATACATGGCTGTGTGTATAATATCCTGGGACAGTCAGTGCTCCCTGTATAGTGCTGCTCTCTGTAAATACAGATCTGTTTGTGTATAATATCCCAAGACAGAAAGCAGCACTATACAGGGAACACTGATTGTCCCAGGATATTATACAGACACAGACCTGTATTATACAGAGAACAGCACTATAGTATTATACAGATAGCTGAGCATATACCCCATGTCCCAATCTCTAGACTACAAGTACCTGTCAACAGCAGCTCCCAGATGCGTGTAACAGGGCTAAAGTGTGCGGCAGCTCACACAGATGATTCAGCGGTAAAGCCCAAAGCCAAACTGGAAAGCAGCCCTGGAAAAAAAATGTATGGTGAGCACACAAGCTCACTGACATGCACAAATAGGCTCACTGACAGACAAAAAACTCTCTGACTCGCACACAGGCTTAATACAGACAAACTCACTTGTATAAACACAAGGCTCACTACAAAGAAGTTCAGGGACACACACATGCTCAATAAATAGAAGCTCACTGACACACACAAGCAGCACCATCTTAACAGTGTTAAGGGCCCCCGGGCAAAGCAGTGCACTGGGGCTCTTCCTACACAACAACTCACAGGAATAAAAATGTTAATTATTGATAGACTGCTGAGTACATACACACAGTACACAAATACGAACACCGAGAAACTTCTGAATACACACACACGTTGCTGAATGCACACAGGCTGATTTTTACACTTACACACAGACTGCTGAATCCAACACACACACACACACACACAGACATACAGACTGCTGAGTCCATACACACACAGACTGCTGAGTCCATATACACACAGACAGACTGCTGAGTCCATATACACACAGACAGACTGCTGAGTCCATACACACACACACAGAGTGCTGAGTCCATACACACACACACACACACACACACAGACTGCTGAGTCCATACACACACACACACACAGACTGCTGAGTCCATACACACACACACAGACTGCTGAGTCCATACACACACACACACACACACACAGACTGCTGAGTCCATACACACACACACACACACACACACAGAGTGCTGAGTCCATACACACACACACACACACACACACACACACAGAGTGCTGAGTCCTAGATACAGACACACATGATGGTGAGAAGGAGGGGGGGTGATGGTGAGAAGGAGGGGGGGGTGATGGTGAGAAGGAGGGGGGGTGATGGTGAGAAGGAGGGGGGGTGATGGTGAGAAGGAGGGGGGGTGATGGTGAGAAGGAGGGGGGGTGATGGTGAGAAGGAGGGGGGTGATGGTGAGAAGGAGGGGGGGTGATGGTGAGAAGGAGGGGGGGTGATGGTGAGAAGGAGGGGGGTGATGGTGAGAAGGAGGGGGGGTGATGGTGAGAAGGAGGGGGGGTGATGGTGAGAAGGAGGGGGGGTGATGGTGAGAAGGAGGGGGGGTGATGGTGAGAAGGAGGGGGGGTGATGGTGAGAAGGAGGGGGGGTGATGGTGAGAAGGAGGGGGGGGTGATGGTGAGAAGGAGGGGGGGTGATGGTGAGAAGGAGGGGGGGTGATGGTGAGAAGGAGGGGGGTGATGGTGAGAAGGAGGGGGGTGATGGTGAGAAGGAGGGGGGGTGATGGTGAGAAGGAGGGGGGGGTGATGGTGAGAAGGAGGGGGGGTGATGGTGAGAAGGAGGGGGGGTGATGGTGAGAAGGAGGGGGGGGTGATGGTGAGAAGGAGGGGGGGGTGATGGTGAGAAGGAGGGGGGGGTGATGGTGAGAAGGAGGGGGGTGATGGTGAGAAGGAGGGGGGGTGATGGTGAGAAGGAGGGGGGGTGATGGTGAGAAGGAGGGGGGGTGATGGTGAGAAGGAGGGGGGGTGATGGTGAGAAGGAGGGGGGGTGATGGTGAGAAGGAGGGGGGGGTGATGGTGAGAAGGAGGGGGGGGTGATGGTGAGAAGGAGGGGGGGGTGATGGTGAGAAGGAGGGGGGGTGATGGTGAGAAGGAGGGGGGGTGATGGTGAGAAGGAGGGGGGGTGATGGTGAGAAGGAGGGGGGTGATGGTGAGAAGGAGGGGGGGTGATGGTGAGAAGGAGGGGGGGTGATGGTGAGAAGGAGGGGGGTGATGGTGAGAAGGAGGGGGGGTGATGGTGAGAAGGAGGGGGGGTGATGGTGAGAAGGAGGGGGGGTGATGGTGAGAAGGAGGGGGGGTGATGGTGAGAAGGAGGGGGGGTGATGGTGAGAAGGAGGGGGGGGTGATGGTGAGGCTGAGGGGGGGTGATGGTGAGGCTGAGGGGGGGTGATGGTGAGGCTGAGGGGGGGTGATGGTGAGGCGGAGGGGGGTGAGGCGGAGGGGGGGTGAGGCGGAGGGGGGGTGAGGCGGAGGGGGGGTGAGGCGGAGGGGGGGTGAGGCGGAGGGGGGGTGAGGCGGAGGGTGGGTGAGGCGGAGGGGGGGTGAGGCGGAGGGGGGGTGAGGCGGAGGGTGGGTGAGGCGGAGGGTGGGTGAGGCGGAGGGGGGGTGAGGCGGAGGGTGGTGGGGCTGAGGGTGGTGGGGCTGAGGGTGGTGGGGCTGAGGGTGGTGGGGCTGAGGGTGGTGGGGCTGAGGGTGGTGGGGCTGAGGGTGGTGGGGCTGAGGGTGGTGGGGCTGAGGGTGGTGGGGCTGAGGGTGGTGGGGCTGAGGGTGGTGGGGCTGAGGGTGGTGGGGCTGAGGGTGGTGGGGCTGAGGGTGGTGGGGCTGAGGGTGGTGGGGCTGAGGGTGGTGGGGCTGAGGGTGGTGGGGCTGAGGGTGGTGGGGCTGAGGGTGGTGGGGCTGAGGGTGGTGGGGGTGCTGAGTCTGAGGGTGGTGTGGGGTGCTGAGGCTGAGGCTGGTGGGGAGGCTGAGGTTATTGGGGAGGTTGGGGAGGCTGAGGGTGGTGGGGGGTGGGGAGGCTGAGGATGGTGGGGAAAGTTGTGGGGCTGAGGGTATTGGGGAGGCTGAGGTTATTGGGGAGGGTGGGGAGGCGGAGGGTGGTGGGGCTGAGGTTATTGGGGAGGGTGGGGAGGCTGAGGGTGGTGGGGGGTGCTGAGGCTGAGGGTGGTGGGGCTGAGGTTATTGGGGAGGGTGGGGAGGCTGAGGTTATTGGGGAGGGTGGGGAGGCTGAGGGTGGTTGGGGTGCTGAGGCTGGTGGGGAGGGTGGTGAGGCTGAGGGTGGTGGGGAGGGTGGTAGGGAGGCTGAGTACAGACACTCACACTCACTAAGCCTACCTGTCACTGGAGGTCAGGCAGCCATCTTCTGAATACACACACACGTTGCTGAATGCACACAGACGTTGCTGAATGCACACAGGCTGATTTTTACACTTACACACAGACTGCTGAATCCAACACACACACACACAGACATACAGACTGCTGAGTCCATACACACACAGACTGCTGAGTCCATATACACACAGACTGCTGAGTCCATATACACACAGACAGACACACAGACTGCTGAGTCCATACACACACACACACACACACACAGAGTGCTGAGTCCATACACACACAGACTGCTGAGTCCATATACACACAGACAGACACACAGACTGCTGAGTCCATACACACACACACACACACACACACACACACACAGAGTGCTGAGTCCATACACACACAGACTGCTGAGTCCATACACACACACACACACACACACAGACTGCTGAGTCCATACACACACACACACACACACAGACTGCTGAGTCCATACACACACACACACACACACAGACTGCTGAGTCCATACACACACACACACACACACACACACACACACACACACACACACAGAGTGCTGAGTCCTAGATACAGACACACATGATGGTGAGAAGGAGGGGGGGTGATGGTGAGAAGGAGGGGGGGTGATGGTGAGAAGGAGGGGGGGTGATGGTGAGAAGGAGGGGGGGTGATGGTGAGAAGGGGGGGGGGTGATGGTGAGAAGGAGGGGGGGTGATGGTGAGAAGGAGGGGGGGTGATGGTGAGAAGGAGGGGGGGTGATGGTGAGAAGGAGGGGGGGTGATGGTGAGAAGGAGGGGGGGGTGAGGCGGAGGGGGGGTGAGGCGGAGGGGGGGTGAGGCGGAGCGGGGGTGAGGCGGAGGGGGGGTGAGGCGGAGGGGGGGTGAGGCGGAGGGGGGGTGAGGCGGAGGGGGGGTGAGGCGGAGGGGGGGTGAGGCGGAGGGGGGGTGAGGCGGAGGGGGGGTGAGGCGGAGGGGGGGTGAGGCGGAGGGGGGGTGAGGCGGAGGGGGGGTGAGGCGGAGGGGGGGTGAGGCGGAGGGGGGGTGAGGCGGAGGGGGGGGTGAGGCGGAGGGGGGGGTGAGGCGGAGGGGGGGGTGAGGCGGAGGGGGGGGTGAGGCGGAGGGGGGGGTGAGGCGGAGGGGGTGTGAGGCGGAGGGGGGGTGAGGCGGAGGGGGTGTGAGGCGGAGGGGGTGAGAGGGTGGGGGGTGATGCTGAGGATGGTGAGGTGGTGATGCTGAGGGTGGTGAGGTGGTGAGGCTGAGGGTGCTGAGGCTTAGGGTGGTGGGGTGGTGAGGCTGAGGGTGGTGGGGCTGAGGGTGGTGGGGCTGAGGGTGGTGGGGCTGAGGGTGGTGGGGCTGAGGGTGGTGGGGCTGAGGGTGGTGGGGCTGAGGGTGGTGGGGCTGAGGGTGGTGGGGCTGAGGGTGGTGGGGCTGAGGGTGGTGGGGCTGAGGGTGGTGGGGCTGAGGGTGGTGGGGCTGAGGGTGGTGGGGCTGAGGGTGGTGGGGCTGAGGGTGGTGGGGCTGAGGGTGGTGGGGCTGAGGGTGGTGGGGCTGAGGGTGGTGGGGCTGAGGGTGGTGGGGCTGAGGGTGGTGGGGCTGAGGGTGGTGGGGCTGAGGGTGGTGGGGCTGAGGGTATTGGGGAGGGTGGGGAGGCTGAGGGTGGTGGGGGTGCTGAGGCTGAGGGTGGTGTGGGGTGCTGAGGCTGAGGGTATTGGGGAGGGTGGGGAGGCTGAAGGTGGTGGGGGGTGCTGAGGCTGAGGGTGGTGGGGAGGGTGGTGGGGCTGAGTGTATTGGGAAGGGTGGGGAGGCTGAGGTTATTGGGGAGGGTGGGGAGTGTTGAGGCTGAGGGTGGTGGGGAGGGTGGTGGGGCTGAGAGTATTGGGGAGGGTGGGGAGGCTGAGGGTGGTGGGGGGTGTTGAGGCTGAGGGTATTGGGGAGGGTGAGGAGGCTGAGGGTGGTGGGGGGTGCTGAGGCTGAGGGTGGTGGGGAGGGTGGTGGGGCCGAGGGTATTGGGGAGGCTGAGGTTATTGGGGAGGGTGGGGAGTGCTGAGGGTATTGGGGAGGCTGAGGGTGGTGGGGGGTGCTGAGGCTGAGGGTGGTGGGGAGGGTGGTGGGGCTGAGGGTATTGGGGAGGCTGAGGTTATTGGGGAGGGTGGGGAGTCTGAGGGTGGTGGGGGTGCTGAGTCTGAGGGTGGTGTGGGGTGCTGAGGCTGAGGGTGGTGGGGAGGCTGAGGTTATTGGGGAGGTTGGGGAGGCTGAGGGTGGTGGGGGGTGCTGAGGCTGAGGATGGTGGGGAGGGTTGTGGGGCTGAGGGTATTGGGGAGGGTGGGGAGGCTGAGGTTATTGGGGAGGGTGGGGAGGCTGAGGGTGGTGGGGAGGGTGGTGGGGCTGAGGTTATTGGGGAGGGTGGGGAGGCTGAGGGTGGTGGGGGGTGCTGAGGCTATTGGGGAGGGTGGGGAGGCTGAGGTTATTGGGGAGGGTGGGGAGGCTGAGGGTGGTTGGGGTGCTGAGGCTGGTGGGGAGGGTGGTGAGGCTGAGGGTGGTGGGGAGGGTGGTAGGGAGGCTGAGTACAGACACTCACACTCACTAAGCCTACCTGTCACTGGAGGTCAGGCAGCCATCTTGCATCCTCTCCAGCAGCAGCATGGGCTGCTGCTTAACGGCGGGGGCGGGGCTTGTGTGCGGGAGGCGGGGCTTCGTTTGGGGGCGGGGCCTGTGCCGGGGAGCCTGTCAGTGCTCCCTCCAGCCCCAGACAGCACCTGACCCAGCGTTACAGCTGCTCTGCCCTGCATTCCCTCGGGCTGTAACAGGCTGTTACAGCCCGAGGGAATATAATTTAAACACATAGCAAGCAGGTTGCTGGCATTTGGGGGGGCACAAGGGGGGGCACAGCATAATGTGGGGGCGCCATGGCCCCCTCTGGCCCCCCCCTAGTGACGCCACTGACCATAAAAAGACTCTTTCACTCCCAGGCCTGTGTGTGTGCCCGCATCAGGAGTCCACCGACTCTGGCCCTCTTGTGGACTTCATTCCCTATCTGGTTGTGACGAAGTGCCCTTCGCCACTTGTTCTTGGAGAGGACTAATGGCTAGCCTTTTGCCCTGTGATTATGGCCCCTGTGACTTAGTGTTTTAAAGCACTTGGGAAAGACATTTATGGCCCTGGATTTCATATTTCTACTGATTGGCTTGGATTTTATACTTTCCCTGATGAATTTGTGGATTTGTTCGGCCAAATACACTTCTATTACCAAAAGGATAATTGTAGCGGAGGCCTTGTATTTCACAGGTTAACTCCACTAAAGATCCCAGTGAGGCTCAGGAACAAGTAGTAAAAACACCATTAAGCAATAATTCCAGCAAACAAGTAATCCACGCATATCCCCATACAGATCCCAATGACTGAACGACACAGAGCATCAGGAGCAGAACTGAACGTTTATTCCCACAGTCTCCTTATAAAACATTCTCCCATGCAAGGGAGGGATTCACAGTAATTAATACAGTATCCAATAGTACAACCGTTACCTCCCACACATCTCCTCCCCTCAGTATGACACTTAATCCCATTATCCATACTGTAGTTTTCCCCGAGTTCTGAATGTACCCCAAAATAAGCAGTTACTCTAATACTGGGGGTACCCCGTGGTAGTCCTGATCTGGGTGACTAACATATCCAAAATTCACCCAGATCGGACCAGGGGTTCGGGAGTTAGGTGGATGGTGTAATTTGACCGACCGCACACGAGGTGGTATCCGAAAAGAGTTCCATGGGTTTTGGCCCTGCGGTCGGTCTTCGTTCGGGAGGTAAGATACATATCAAATACTGCTATCCACGATTAACATTACATTCGTATGGATCCCCCTGTTCGGCATTCTGTATCTACCGAACAGGGGGCTGATTAACCTTCCCGAGAGTTACGGAGCCATGGAGGTCTCAGCGGTGTTCGGGTAATCGAGTGTCCGATTTGAGTTCCAGACACTCGACGACCAAACACCGCTGAGATTTTCATGCGTAAGATGGCCGCCGTCACGTGTTTGTATACCGAACGGCGGCCACCCAGATACATCACTACAGTACTGATTAACCTGCGGTTAGAGAAGTGTGAACACTTAACAAGGTGCACACTACTCTCTGGGGTGGTCTATTGATTCGTACTTTACATGCGTATACGGATGGAAACTACCGAACAAGCATACAAATTCTACATACATTTTACTCATAGAAACAGAAACAACACACGAATTGCCATATTATTACAGTCTTTTAGAACAGCCCTGGTACCATCTGCTACAATAATATTGTGCAAACAGACGAACAAACTGCCGAACGACCGACCACCCTGCATGTGGAGTGTGCGCTTGTTAACCACCCAGAAGCTGTGGTTAACCGCAGCTTAATTGGCACATGGCTGTGTGGTCGGCGTTCGTATGATTCAGTCTAACGCGTTCAGCAGTGTTTGGTTGTCGAGTTCATGGAACTTAAATCGGATACGCGACGGCACGAACACCGCTGAACTTTAACCTTCCCTGGAACTTTGACGCTTCGACAGTAGTTGAACAGTGTTCGACAATACGAACGCCACCTTAACATTGCCTATTTGCATGAACGGCCACCGTTCGTGCATTTGAACAGTATTTGAACTATGGTGTATAGACGGGCCGCAAATCCCAAATCTGTGGAACTGTTTTGGGCATGAAAATATGCGTGCGGTCGGTCAAAGAGACTTCCAGCTATCTCCCGAACCACTGGACCAATTCACATGATTTTGGATATATTTGTTCCTTAATTATGCTGGTTTGGAAAATGTAAGTCCACTTCCACACGATCATCCTGACGCTTTTTATCTGGATCCTGACCCAGAAATATCAGAAATGCTCGTCCAGGCAGTGTAGGATGTTTGCGGTTGAGCTGTGGGGAGGCTCAGGTTTTGGGTTTAGGCCTCATTCAGCAGTTAGAGGGTGGATCGCCATCTTATGTGCTGATTCCTGCGGTATGCAGTAGAGTAAGTGCAGGGTAGCGGGATCTGCACAGCTCAGTGGGCACTGTGATATACCCTGTCGGTACAAAGGTGGGGTAGGAGTGCTGCTCCATTAGGGTGAATGACAGGAGCTCAAAGAGATCGGCCGCCTCTCCCCGGTTCCGTTTTTGGTAGGCCGCAGCAGGATGTCTCAAGACTCCGAAAGAGTGCAGATTCAAGTGAGGTATCAAAATGTGCAGGAGCGAAGCCCCAACCCGAGGGGGATTAGAGAAGAGGTGTTGCTGCTAGTTTACTTGGGTTAAAGCCCCAGAATCAGCAAATAATTTGGAAGCCCCTGCACCACACATCTGCTCTGCAGGTAGGCTCAGTCTTCCTTAAATTTCATTTTTAAATGTGGATGTATGTAGTATTGGTGTTTGAAAGAAGGGGTGTGTTTGTAAGTAGTGCTGGTGTTTGGTTGCAGGAATGTATGCACATACACATACATACATATTTACACTGTTATTCATACACACTAACACGGATACATATAAATACATTGACACATACAAACAAATTCATATAGACACCAACACACATAAATGCACACCCTGACACAGGCACCCTGACACAGGCACCCAATATGATTCACAGATACATACACTGACAAACACACACTTGCACACCCTGACACACATACTGGCACATGCACACACTGACACACAAATAAACACATGATATAAGTTTTCTTTTGGCAGCCACCCTTCTGTTAACATGCCTTAAGTGGTCAGTAAGGTAGCTTGCTTGGGGCCCTGCTGCTGGATGAAGTTTATGGGAGTATGGGGTCTGGAAAAGAGCTCTGGTTGCTCCTCTCCCCACTGCTACACATTGTGCTGCCACATCCTCCCTCTCTCCCTCCCACTCGGCGATCTCAGTAAGGAGATGGAAGTAAGTGATAGGTTGACAGTTCCTCCCAGCCAGTCGACACTACAGGGGCCAGGTCACAGTTTTAAAGTGCCGCTGCACCCACCTGTTAAACAATAAATAAATAATACCCATCTGGTATTATTGTTTACGCTTTGTTTTGATCACAACGTGTACATTTAGCTCAGTCCTTAACCCCTTCGCGACCGCACATGGTACGTCCGACAAAAAAGTCCCTTAACTGGTACGTCTGCGGCTATTTTGTGCGCTGGAAGCGATCGTGATCACTGCTTCCAGCCGCTCTGATGGTATTCCGAGATGCCTCGATACCGAGCCATCGTGGAATACCCCCCTACACTGCCGGGGACCCGAGTGATCGCCCCCCCTACATCTCCAGGAACGATCACTTCCGGGTTTGCCGCACTTGGTGCCCGGCAGTGTAGGAAGAGCATCTGAAGCCATATGCAGGCTTCAGACGCTCTCACCCTTACGGAGTGCCTCGAGGGGTCGAGGCACTCAGTAATAGTTGTAAAATTGTCAATATTGAAAAATAAATAAATAACCCTTCCCCACCCCCATGTACTTACCGATTGTCGCGTTCCCCCGCCGGCGATCCGTCTTCTTCTTTGGGGGTGTTATGGGCAACTGCAAATATTATAAGTTTTAGAATGAAATGTTGCATTTCTTAAACTGTGTACTTTGTCTTTAAGAGATATTGCAAACAAACAAGGTGTTAGAAATGGAACATAATGTTTTTCATAACTGTTTCTTTTAGCAATAACCTCAGTGCATAATATATTTGCACCATTTTGTCCCAGACGAATTACAATAACAATAATGCATAAACAAGCTTCAAGGCTATCCTATGACTCTTTCAGTACACAATATACTGTGGTAACCTTAGTAGATAAGGATGTTCAGACTTTAAGATGCCATCTCGTAGGAAAAAATTTCCATGACGTATACACCCTTTAGTTATGGTCTTGTATTTTTGCCAAATTAAGGGAGGTCCTAAATTGAAAAAAGTAAAAAAGTTACTTTTTCATATATGAACTACGGTAACCCTAAAATCGAGACACCTAAGGTATAAATAGGTGTACTTTTAAATGTTGGAGAGACTTGGAGACAGACGCTGCTCCATCTTAAA
This sequence comes from Pelobates fuscus, assembly GCF_036172605.1. Classification (NCBI taxonomy): domain Eukaryota; kingdom Metazoa; phylum Chordata; class Amphibia; order Anura; family Pelobatidae; genus Pelobates; species Pelobates fuscus. The sequence goes on from NC_086323.1 coordinate 192,110,375, forward strand.
ATGACAGATTGGCTGACATGATGACATGTTCAGAAGGGTATGTTAACCTATTGATATTTGCAAGCATTTAGTTTAATCTTATAAACTCTGCTATAATGGATTTTATATGTCTATATTTATATTTTTATATAATAAATATCTAAAAGACAAAACTATTGCTTCCGAGACAATCCTTATTTTATATTGCATTCTCAATTATTTATATATGTTAAATAGAGGATCTCTTACACTATATAAAATTATGGCTAAGATATCTGTATGGTTACCCCTACTAAGTTCTATGCTTTAACCCCTTAACGACGCTAGACGGTTCAGGACCGTCATCGGCATTTTTGCGTTGCCGACCGACGACGGTCCTGAACCGTCCTAAATTTAAGAGGTACTTACCCGATCGCCGTCGTTCCCCCGGCGGCGATCGGCGTTGCTCCCGTTGTGGGGAGACTGCCTGCAGCCCAGACAGTCTCCCCATGGCGGATTAGGACCCCTGTGGCCATGTGATCGCCCAACAGGGCGACCACATGGTCACAATAGGTGTCCAAGTATCTGCCTGCAGGGGGACTGTCTGTGCTGACAGGCAGTCTCCCTGCCAGTGTAAAATCAAAAAAAAATTAAAGTTATAGTGAATAAAAAAAAAAAATTATATATGTGTATATATATATATGATATATAGACATATATTATACCTATATAATATATGTCTATATATCATATATATAATGTCATGCTAAGTTTATTTTTATATTAATATGTACATATATTAATATAAAAATACACGTATTATTAAATTACACACATATATATAATATATATATAATAACTATATATATTGTATATATATATATTATTATAAAATACAAATAATAAGTAAATTAAATTAAATTAAAAAAATAAAAATAATAATAAAAATTAAAAAAAAAATTATATATCTATACGAAATTTTATTCTAACTGTATTTTGATATTAATATATATATATTTATATCAAAATACACTTGGAATGAAATTGTATATATATCTATGTATATATAAATAAATAAAAAGAATACGAACTATTCATATGTCCATATACAAAATTACATAAATAATTATATAAATATACATGTAGACTTCAAATATATAAATATGCATATATATTTAAATTCTACGTGCGTATTTATGTAATATTTTTACATAATTAAGTAATTTTATTAATTGCAATTTGAGGGACCTGCCTGCCAACCCACGCCGAAGTTGCAGAGAATTTAATTTGCTAGCACTGTATTTTACCCTGTAACGTTCTACGACACCCTAAAACCTGTACATGGGGGGTACTGTTTTACTCGGGAGACTTTGCTGAACACAAATATTAGTGATTCAAAACAGTAAAACATATCACAGCGATGATATTGTCAGTGAAAGTGACTTTTTTTGCATTTTTCACACACAAACAGCACTTTTACTGATGATATAATTGTTGTGATACATTTTCCAGTTTTGAAACACTAATGTTTGTGTTCAGCAAAGTCTCCTGAGTATAAAAGTACCCCCCATGTACAGGTTTTATAGCGTTTTTGAAAGTTACAGGGTCAAATATATGGGTCAAATATTTTTACATTGAAAATGGCCAGGTTGGTTACGTTGCCTTTGAGAGCGTATGGTAGCCCAGGAATGAGAATTACCCCCATGATGGCATACCATTTGCAAAAGAAGACAACCCAAGGTATTGCAAATGGGGTATGTCCAGTCTTTTTTAGTAACCACTTAGTCACAAACACTGGCCAAAATTAGCGTTCAATTTAGTTTTTTACTTTTTTCACACACAAACAAATATGAACGCTAACTTTGGCCAGTGTTTGCGACTAAGTGGCTACTAAAAAAGTCTGGACATACCCCATATTGAATACCCTGGGTTGTCTGCTTTAAAAAAAATATGTACATGTGGGGTGTTATTCAGCGATTTATGACAGATAATAGTGTTACAATGTCACTATTGATACATTTTAAAAATGTATGTTTTGAAACCGCAATATCCTACATGTACTTATAGCCCTATAACATGCAAAAAAATAGCAAAAAGCATGTAAACACTGGGTATTTTTAAACTCAGGACAAAATTTTGAATCTATTTAGCAGTTTTTTTCATTCGCTTTTGTAGATGAGTAAAAGATTTTTCACATAAAAGTCAAAAAACATGTATTTTTTTCAATTTTTCATCATATTTTTTCATTTTTTTAAAATTAAATTACATGAGATTATATAAATAATGGTATGTAAAGAAAGCCCCTTTTGTCCTGAAAAAAACAATATATAATTTGTATAGGAACAGTAAATGAGAGAGCGGAAAATTACAGCTAAACACAAACACCACAAAAGTGTAAAAAGATGCCTGGTCGCAAATGTACAACATCGCAAAAAAAGTCCAGTCCTTAAGGGGTTAAGACATTATAGGGGTAAATAAGGGAACCAGCCGCGGTTACAGGGGACTCTCTGGACTGAGCCCAGAGAGTCCCCCCTTTCCAATTTAGGACCCCCAGGGGCCATGTGACCGATCTAAAAGAGCGGTTACATGGCCCCATAGTCCTGTCCACAGTACTGCCAGCAGCCCCCCTGCTGGTGGAAAAGTAAAAATAAAGTAAAAAAAAAAATTAAAATATAGTTAATAAAAGTTAACATTTTTATATATATATATATATATATATATATATATATATATATATATATATATATATATATATCTATATCTATATCTATATCTATATCTATCTCTTATATATAACGTCATAACGTTCTATATAATATCTATACACTACTCAAAAATAAAAGGAACGGTGGTCTAACCTGCGGCGAGAACAGTTAAAAATTTTAACTAACATCAATAAATCCTTAGAAGACCTCAGGAAGGACATGCAAGATCTGGGCGACCGCACAGCCAGAATGGAGAACAGAATTTGGAGAATACGCGGAGGCCCACAACGACATGGCGGAGCATGTGCAGAGACTAGAGCACCAACAAGACCAGCTACAGCTAAAAATAATGGACTTAGAAGACAGGTCGAGACGCCAAAACATAAGATTTCGCGGCATTTCCCGAAGACGTGAAAAACCCAGACCTAAGAGTTTGACAGGCATGTTTAAAGCGCTGGCACCGACTTACCCGCAGACATGCTGCTCATATATAGAGCGCATAGAGTGGCCAAGCCGAAATTTTTACCAGCGGAAGCACCAAGAGACGTGTTAGCAAAACTACACTACTATCATATAAAAGACACCATTATGCAAGCATAGAGAACACGAGGAGACCTACCATAATGTTATGGACTCATACAACTATATTCGGATCTCTCGGCACTTACCCTCTAAAAACGCAGAGAATTCAAAGAAATCACGGAGGCTCTCAGGACCCAGGCTACCATACCGCTGGGGCCATCCAGTTCACCTAATTATCCATAGAAAGGGAAGTCTTACCACCATATTGACACCGGAGGATGGCAAACGGGCTCTGAAATCCTGGGGTATCGCCATGCAGCAACCCAAAGAGAAAATGCAGCCCTCACAAAGACTATCCTCGGACTGGAAAAAAGACCGAAGATAAAGGGGCCTCCAGGGACCAGAAATGGCGGCTAATGGTTTGAATACAATGTAGTAATTAATAGAGATGTCCCGAACAGTTCGCCGGGAACCGTTTGCCGGCGAACATGCAATGTTCGCGTTCGCTGCGAACATGCGCAATGTGTTGGTCCGCCCCCTATTACATCATCATTGAGTAAACTTTGACCCGGTACCTCACAGTCAGCAGACACATTCCAGCCAATCAGCAGCAGACCCTCCCTACCAGAATGTGTTCGGGACGTCTCTAGTAATGAGGTTCTGTTGCATTGTATTTAGCTAGATAGCCTCAGCCCGGTATGCGGATGGAGCTGCACTATGCTGAATTGAGCCAGGGAATAGACAGAATGTTCAAAATAAAAGTAGCATGTTAAGTATGCACATGTTTAGCTGTTAAGAGATGTTATAGTTTACGTGTTTAGTTGTATCTAACATAATGTGATATGCCATGTTCAAGAATGTGTTCACTGAACGGTTAAATACTAAATACCACCTACCACGGACAGTAGGGAGGACAAAGGTCGCAAAAGCTAACCTACATACCCCACCAGGACCCTCTTACAATACTTAATGATACAGAGTAACACCACCCAGGGAGGGGGACAGACGCTACAGCAATTACACAGCTCCCTCAACCGCCACACAGAAAGGGCGACTATCACTAAAACAAAGTATAATGAGCACCGCCAGAGTTATTGAGAGCTCCAACAAACTCAATTAAGACGGGACCACAATCACTATATTGAAAGGGAAAACCCTGTAACACACCGAAAGGGGTCGGACACACCTACTGTACTGCAAGTTTAAACCCCCACCACGTTCCCACACAGTGCAGGCAACCTGCAATCAAGCCCAACTTAGGGTATTAGTAGTAGGCATGACTACTTTGTTCTCCCCCGACCCTCCCCAGTTGCCCCAATATTCCACCTCCCCAAACCGCGAAATCAAGGCAGCACAACGAAAAGTAAGTAAAAGTGCTGCAAACCAGAATAGACTGTTCAAAAACGATATAACCGAATACAGTGAGTTATAAGACACCCACAGTAATCACACATAGAGCAACAAAAGCAACCGCACACTAAAACATAGAAAAGAAATAATCAGCGTATACGTAATACAACCACAATGTGAAAGTATACTCCCATAACGTGAAAGGGTTAAACACCCCCTACAAAAGACATTGTTTGTTCCGGGACCTGAAACAAGAACAGGCTATTGCATGCCTTCAGGAGACTCACTTTAAAACAAGCCCCCTGCTCAGACTAGATCTTTACCCTCACCAGTATCACTCAGTCACGGGGCACAAATCCAAAGGAGTGTCAATCCTCATCAAAAACACAGTAGCATTCGCACACCATGATTCACACAGATTCCATGGGAGGATATATTATTCTACTATGCACTATAAATAACATAGAATATACCATAGTTTCGATCTATGCCCCAAACATTGACCAACGAAATTTCCTTCACAAGCTACTAACTAAAATAACACAAGTTCAAAGAGGCATGTTTATTCTCTGCGGAGACTTCAACCACATTGTAGATCCCTCATGGGATACAACCACACACTTGAACTCTAAACAAAGGGCAAAACTCAACTCCACATGCACCGCATATAAGAAACTACTGGACGACCACCAGCTATGTGACACATGGAGGGTATTACACCCACACCAAAGGGATTATACCTACTACTCGGCTCCCCACAAGACCTACACAAGAATCAAGATTCCACATCCACAGGCAACACCTAGACCAACTAGCAGACAGCAATATACATACAATCAGCTGGTCAGATCACGCAGCAGTGACATTGACAATCAAAGATCAATAGGAGTACAAAAACAAAAGCCCATGGAAACTAAATGAATCCCTACTAAACGATAAGTCATTCAGACTCCCTATCAGTAGAAATCACACAATATTTTGAAATCAACCACTCCCAACAAATGCCAATGAGCACGATCTGGCAGGCACACAAACCAGTTATTAGAGGACTACTACTAAAAAGAGCAGCGCAGCAAAAGCATAGCACACAAGCACAGTGGTCAAGCTGGAACAAACAATTGCAAGAGGCAACCACACAACATAAAACACAACCAACTGAAGCATTACAAACCATAATTAAAGACCTACAGGACAAACTTAGGGAGCACACACTACAAAGAGTGAACTTTAATTTACGAAAACTCAACATGCAACAGTACACACAAGGCAACAAAGCCAGTAAAATATTGGCATCTAGGCTCAAACGCAGAGAAGTAAAAAAACAGAATAGAGTACGTAATAGACCACAACAAAACAAAAGCCATATCACCAGTAGACATAAGTAAAGCCTTTGCCTCATACTACCAAGCGCTGTATAACTTGAAACAAGTGGAAGGCATAGACGAACAGAATAGCACGGACATCCGCACGTATCTGGAGGACATCCAATTGCCATCATTATCAGACACCCAAATAACTGACTTAATAGCACCTATTACTGCGGAAGAAATAGAAGATACAATCAAATCACTACCGAAAAATAAAGCTCCAGGCCCTAATGGCTTTTCCAACTTATACTATCAAACATTCCACAAAATCCTAGCACAACTATTTAACCAGGCCACACAATTAGGAACCTTACCCCAGGGCTGTGGAGTCGGGGTCGAGGAGTCGGAGGAAATTTTCAGTACCTGTAGTCAGAGCATTGTTTGCCGACTCCGACTCATACTAAATTTAGATTGGAATTTAAAAAAGCAAGTTTAAATGTCCCAATTCACAAAAAGTTATAATTAATGACTTCTCTACTGTAAGAATAAAGACCAATGCATGCAGTGCCTCACGTAACCGCAAAACGAACACGTTAAGTGACCGTGAAGAAGCATGCTTTTCATGTGCTTCACTATATGGCATGCAACGCACAATTAGGAGCGGCAATACTTATACTTTCCATAGTGTGGTGTTCTGCTGTTACAGGGAACGCAGCGCCCATGGGTAACCTAGCCTCTCGCTGATAAGGGATTAAGTAAATATGTTTTTTGCAGGACTAGAGACACTTGTATAAGTGAAGGGAATGGAGGATCAATAGTTCAAGACTGAAGCTGTAAACCATTTGAAAAACTGCTGTCATTCAGCTAAGGCTATAAAAACTTGTAAACTCTGATTGTTAGCTTAAACTTTAAACTTGACTATAGGATTCTACTAGGGAAATCATGTTTTATAATAAATGCCCCTTCCTGGATCCTCCCACTGCCCTATATTCAGCAGCAGATCAGCAATTCAGCACACAAAAAGGAGAAGGCAGCAGCTTCTGGCCCACTACCTCTCTCTGTTAGAAGAGCTTAGAAGAACTTGGTGGAACAGCTTCTACATTTGCATATTAATACAGAGGAGTCGGAAAGTCCGAGTCGGAGTCGGAAGTACAAAAAGCTGAGGAGTCGGAGTATATATCTACCGACTCCACAGCACTGCCTTACCCCAAGAACTACTAATGGCACATATCATCACACTCCCCAAACCGGGCAAAACACCAACACACTGACCCAATTTCCGTCCAATATCGCTTTTGAATACGGATGCCAAATTGTACGCCAAAGTGCACGCACAAAGATTAAGCAAGATACTGCCATCCTTGATCCATAATGACCAAGTGGGCTTTGTGGCGGGAAGACAAGGATCAGATAACACACGTAAGGTCTTAGACCTAGTGTATAGCATACGTAGGATGGGAAAAGAAAGCCTTTTAGTATCACTGGACGCAGAGAAGGCCTTTGACCGTCTCAGCTGGTCATTTCTCCAAGAAGTTAAATTTCCCTGAACAATTTCTCAGAACAATTCAAACCCTGTATAGCCACCCCACAGCCAAGGTCGTAACTGCAGGTTTCTGCTCGGACACCTTTGAAATAACAAATGGAACAAGACAAGGCTGCCCACTTTCACCTCTGTTGTATGTTCTAGCGCTGGAACCGTTGGCCAGCAAAATAAGAAACTAAATCTCAATTAAAGGTGTCAATTAAAGGTGTTCAAAGCCAACCACAGACAGACTCATCTATCAAATCAACGCTACAAGAATGGGAGGGGAAATTCGTATCGTGGATAGGTCGTATAGCAGCCCTAAAGATGTCACTCTTGCTCAAGCTGCAGTACCTCTTCAGAACCTTACAGATCCCGCTACCTAAAAGCTTCCTCATTGAAGTCCAAAATCTGTTCCTGAAGTTTGCATGGCACAACAAAAAGAATCCGAGTAGCCACCAGAATCCTGAAGAAGAACACCACGGAAGGTGGACTGGGATTCCCAGATATTCAAGCCTACTATAAGGCAGCTATTCTCAACACTGTCTCACAAATAACGTCACCGAGTAACCAACCCCAATGGACGTCGATAGAAGCCCATTGGGCAGCCCCAATGGAGCTGCAAACCTGTTTATGGACTCCGATAAAATGGAGATCACAAACGCTCCACTTACTGCCCACGACCCAATTCTTACTAGACATCTGGGATTTGCTCAAACACGAAATGACAAACTACCAACCAATCCCGTTATCTACTCCCCTAGAAGCACTAGCGAAAATAATCCCCGCATTAGAATCATTAAAATCGATGGCTAACACATGGCGTGAAATATATCGTACAAATGTACGAAGAGAGGGAACTGTTAACGTTCCCGAAGTTGCAAAATAAATACCAACTACCGAGCCGAATGCTATTCCCTTACCTACCGATCAAATAATGCATGGTTAGCTCGAAACCAACCACCCGCAACGACAACCCACCAAACATGTTATCCCATTTTGAGAAAATATGCATGGACAAAGCACCACCGCGGAAAGTGATCTCAATATGCTACCGAAGGCTGAAGCAAACAAACAGACAAAACCAATTATAAACAAGCATGGCACAGAGAACTAAACCGCACCATTGAAGAAAAACAATGGTTGGAAGCGTACAAATCTCACAAAGGCGTCATCTCATGCACGAACCATTTGGAACTACAAAGGAAATTACTATATCGTTGGTACCTAGTCCCAGATAAAATACACAGAATATGGCCAAATACCTGCACGAACACATGCTGGAGATGCAACACACAGGTGGGAACAATGCTTCACACCTAGTGGACATGCCCCATATTACAGCCCTTCTGGAAGAAAGTCCAGGACATCATAGCACAAGTTTTGAAAACTGAAACAAAGCTCAACGTAGACACGTGCATACTGTTCATACCCCCGGAACACATGAATAAAGTACAATGGGCAACAACATACCATGTACTCATATCAGCGGCAATGGTGATAGCTAGGCTTTGGAAGAAGACAACCCAACCACAAGTCAACAGCCTCATCAACCAAATTAACACCAACTGGCAATACGAAACTATGTACATGAACCAGTACGGAGAAAAGAAAATCATTACCAAAGAAAACCTGATGTGGAAGGAATACTGGACCAAAGTACAGAAGAATCAAACCAAATTACAAGAATGAAACAAACAACACTTCACAACAACACTTCAAACCAAAAAAATTACAAACACCACAGACACGGAATAAGAAACAATAAAATCAAAATATACATCCGTCAAACAGACACCACACAAAATTTCTACACTCACATACACACAGCGGCTAAAGACGAGGACACAAAAGACGAGGAAGTAACAACACACCAATAACTCCTAGTTACTAGGAGTAAAAGGAGCGGCACTAAAAAGTCGCATACTCTAGCAGTAGCAACTACCTAGTAACATAAATTAAGCAAGTTACCCCAAACTAAAAAAAAGAAACACACTAGCGGACCACGACGTAGGGTAAGTCCTCATAATCCTGGACAGAAGAACCACCTATTTTAACGACCCAAGGACAGAGCCTACACACCAGCCCCAAATCTATGCCACAATTAGTATCTATTCCGCAATTAATGCTTATGACAAATGTTATATATGTGCAACTTACTTGAACAATGTAATAAAACAAAACACTTGATTTTGCTCCCCCCCACCCCTTTTCCTTTCTGTATCCCCCATACAATTATTACCGATAATAAAAATTGTCAAAAAAAATAAATAAAAGGAACACTTAAACAACACAATGTAACTCCAAGTCAATCACACTTCTGTGAAATCAAACTGTCCACTTAGGAAGCAACACTGAGTGACAATCAATTTCACATGCTGTTGTGCAAATGGGATAGACAACAGGTGGAAATTATAAGCAATTAGCAAGACACCCCAACCAAGGAGTGGTTGTGCAGGTGGTGACCACAGACCACTTATATGCTTTCTGGCTGATGTTTTGGTCACTTTTGAATCCTGGTGGTGCTTTCACTCTAGTGATAGCATGAGACGGAATCTACAACCCACACAAGTGGCTCAGGTAGTGCAGCTCATCCAGGATGGCACATCAATGCGAGCTGTGGCAAGAAGGTTTGCGGTGTCTGTCAGCGTAGTGTCCAGAGCATGGACACGCTACCAGGAGACAGGCCAGTACATCAGGAGACGTGTAGGAGGCCGTAGGAAGGAAACAACCCAGCAGCAGGACCGCTACCTCCGCCTTTGTGCAAGGAGGAACAGGAGGAGCCCTGCAAAATTACCTCCAGCAGGCCACAAATGTGCATGTGTCTGCTAAAACAGTCAGAAACAGACTCCATGAGGGTGGTGGTATGAGGGCACGATTTTAACGGAGCTCCGTGTACTCCGACCGAGTACCCTCCGTTGATGGACGCTTCCTAGCTTGCGCCGAGGACCACAAGCACCACACCGGACACCACAGCCACCGCAGACTCCACAACCGCCGTAGCTTAACTGGAGCCTCGCCGTCTTCCTTCCACCCTGGATCGGGCTTCTGTCCTCCAGGACCGTGTGGGGAAGACCTCTCCTCCAGGAGAGCGTATCCGGAACCAGCTCTTAAAAGAGCTAAGTGATTAAAGCTCCGGGGAATATGCAGAGCATAGCAATCCCCAGTGTGATATAGCAGTTCCCTCCAATAACGAGACAAGGCTACGTATTGAGGGTCAGAAGAGGTCTGAGGACTGGAATACCCAGCCTGCTTTTTATTACAGTCAGGTACAAATAGAACACACCCAGGGGGAGGTTGAAAATAACCAATTACATACAAGGTTCAACCCACACATCCCCTCCCCTCAGATAACTAGTTAACACAATTATAACGTACACATTTTTACCCAAGTTCTGGATGTACCCCAAAAACAGGGGGTACACCTTTAAATCACCGTTTGATAGCTCTTATTCAGGGGGACAACATATCCAAAAATCTGTTCATTCGGATAAACGGTTCGGGAGTTATAGGGTTCCAAAGATTTGACCGACCGCACAGACCAACTAGCCGAAAACAGTTCCATACGTTTTGGCCTTGCGGTCGGTCCCCGTTTGTACGGTGAAAGGTTATGAAATTCGTGCCATCCAGTCGAATCTCGGTGGTCGCTAGCATCCCCATAGTCTATTAAGTCTAATTACTGAACGGCCGGTTGTTCGGTAGTTCTAGCACGAAATTATGGGTGTATGGAGGTCACAGCGGTGTTCGCCTATTTGCGTATCCGTTTTTAGTTCCATGCGTTCACAGGCAAACACCGCTGTTCGTGCGCAAGATGGCCGCGAACACGTGTAAGTCCCGAAATGGCGGCCACCCAGACACTGAGACAAAGGGAATGTAAAAAAGACACGAACGGTTTTTAATACCGAATCCCAGCAAAGCAGTTACACATTTTCCAGATGTCCATAGTCTCTGTACAGCCCAGTTAAAGAGCCAGAGACAGCATAATGAAAATCCATTAAGCCCAGATATAGTTTTTAACGTGCAATATGTCCCGGGGCCATAGTTGTAGGGCAGGAGGTTAGCCATAAGTTTTCTACAATGCCCAGTGGCAAATGGCAGTTTGTCACAACGATGTCCACAGGTGGGGGTTGTGCTTACAGCCCAACACCGTGCAGGATGTTTGGCATTTGCCAGAGAACACCAAGATGGGCAAACTCGCCCACTGGCACCCTGTGCACGTCACAGATGAAAGCAGGTTCACACTGAACACATGGGACAGATGTGACAGTCTGGAGACGCAGTGGAGAACGTTCTGCTGCCTGCAACATCCTCCAGCATGACCAGTTTGGCAGTGGGTCAGTAATGGTGTGGGGTGGCATTTCTTTGGGGGGCCGCAGGACCTAACTGCCATTAGGTACCGAGATGAGATCCTCAGACCCCTTGTGAGACCATATGCTGGTGCGGTTGGCACTGGGTTCCTCCTAATGAAGATAATGCTAGACCTCATGTGGCTGGAGTGTGTCAGCTCAGCAGTTCCGCTGCTTGCAACATCCTCCAGCATGACCAGTTTGGCAGTGGGTCAGTAATGGTGTGGGGTGGCATTTCTTTGGGGGGCCGCACAGCCCTCCATTTGCTCGCCAGAGGTAGCCTAACTGCCATTAGGTACCGAGATGAGATCCTCAGACCCCTTGTGAGACCATATGCTGGTGCGGTTGGCACTGGGTTCCTCCTAATGAAGATAATGCTAGACCTCATGTGGCTGGAGTGTGTCAGCTCAGCAGTTCCTGCAAGACGAAAGCATTGATGCTATGGACTGGCCCGCCCATTCCCCAAACCTGAATCCAATTGAGCACATCTGGGACATCATGTCTCGCTCCATCCACCGTCACGTTGCACCACAGACTGTCCAGGAGATGGCAGATGCTTTAGTCCAGGTCTGGGAGGAGATCCCTCAAGAGACCATCCGCCACCTCATCAGGAGCATGCACAGGCGTTGTAGGGAGGTCATACAGGCACGTGGCCACACACACTACTAAGCCTCATTTTGACTTGTTTTAAGGACATTAATTCAAAGTTGGATCTGCTGGTAGTGTGTTTTTCAACTTTAATTTTGAGTGTGACTCCAAATCAAGACCTCCATGGGTTGAAATATTAATTTCCATTTTTTAATTTGTGTGTGATTTTGTTGTCAGCACATTCAACTATGTTAAGAACAAAGTATTTCATAAGAATATTTAATTCGTTCAGATCTAGGATGTGTTATTTTAGTGTTCCCTTTATTTTTTTGAGCAGTGTACAATAACCTTATTGTCCACAGGCAGAAAAACACACTTTTTTTTTATAAAGTCCCATAAGTACCCCAAAACATATCCCAATACATCCCCTAATAGCCCTGATCTGGGTGAACAACATATCCAAAAATTACCCAGATCAGATTAGGAGTTCAGAAATTTTATGGACGTCATATATTTGCCCAGGCGAACACAGGATTTCATACCCAAAACAGTTCCATATAATCACAGCTAAGTGCCGCTGGAGGACTGACCGGGAAGCGCAAGGTTTTCATGCCAAAAATAGTTCCAGGGCATTCGCGGCTAAGACCCCCGAAATCTATTCGCAGTTTTAGCCCATGCGAACAAGATGGCTGCCACCACAGGCGACCACTTCGAAGGGTCAATGTTTAAAGTGCCAATAGGCACAATTAGGGTCTCTCAGACAAAATAAATTGAAACGGCAATAGTCACAGGGTAAAAGGCTGGCAAGTAGTCCTCTCCAAAGACCAGTGGCGAAGTGGCTTTCATCACACCCAATAAGTACCACAATAGAATGGCAGAGGTTCAGTACCTAGAACAGAGTAGGGTGTGAACCGGCAAAACTTACGGCAGTAGCCAACTGGCCCCTTGCCTGCACCGAGACCCAGGTAATCACCTTTCTACGGATCATCTGTTACTACCGGAAATTTGTCCCAAATTATAGCACCCTAGTGAAGCCCCTCACTGACATAACCCGAATAAAATTGCACCACCAAGTAAACTGGAGCCTGGAGTGCGAGCAAGCTTTTCAAGGAACTTAAGAAAGTCCTGCCTGGTAAATGCACCCATCCTGGCCGCTTCGAATCCATATAAAATGTTTTCTTATCCACACAGACGCCTCCATGTTTGGATTAGCAGTACTGAGCCAGGTCAGGGATCAATTCTGAAGAACGGATCTGAGTGATATTTGGCCAAGTTAGACACTAAGACCAAAACTATCATGGGATGTAACATTTGTGGAGTTCCTGGTTATATTGGGGGTACTTTTGGGGAATTGCATATTTTGTGTATATATGTTCACCCTCATCTTCTCTCTCTCTCTCCCCCCCACGTTCCTCCCTTTCTTCCCCCCTCTCCTCTCTCTCCATGTTCCCCCCCTCTCCTTCTCTCTCTCTCTCCATGTTCCCCCCCCCTCCTTCTCTCTCTCTCTCCATGTTCCCCCCCCCTCCTTCTCTCTCTCTCTCCATGTTCCCCCCTCTCTCTCTCTCTCTCCATGTTCCCCCCTCTCTCTCTCTCTCTCTCCATGTTCCCCCCTCTCTCTCTCTCTCTCTCTCCATGTTCCCCCCTCTCTCTCTCTCTCCATGTTCCCCCCTCTCTCTCTCTCTCCATGTTCCCCCCTCTCTCTCTCTCTCCATGTTCCCCCCTCTCTCTCTCTCTCCATGTTCCCCCCTCTCTCTCTCTCTCCATGTTCCCCCCTCTCTCTCTCTCTCTCCCTCCATGTTCCCCCCTCTCTCTCTCTCTCCATGTTCCCTGTAACGGGACGCTGTATATTAGTCCACGATATCCGTTGGTATCCTCAGGAAATCCACAGTCAAGACAGAAAGCACGGCAATATTCCCCATCCTCCCAATAACCGGACGAAACACAGTTTGGGAGTCAACTAACTCGCTTTATTCACAGACTTCCATATTTATGCAGTTCCCCTTGCAAGGGGTTTCCTTACAGCTGTTACAGGGGATTTCTCCCATCAGGCATTGTAATTATCCCAACAGGCATTGCTACACGAGAGGGATACTCCCACTAAAATGGACGATTAAGTAGATTATCCCCTCGTGGAGCAAAACCGACAATTTATATAGAAATCCATATTTTATACTTTTTTGCTCGCTTTTAGACGAATGACCGTTCGGTAGATAGCTGGGGTCGGCGGGCACATTTAGTGAGAATACCGCTCTGATCCCAGCTAAACTAACCGAACGCCGCACAAAATACATTAAAACATTGAGTTCGGTTTAAAAGTACCGAACATCTATGGGGGACAGAATGTGCCGAACGCGGAACTCCCGAACGCTCTAGAAGTCCAGCGGTGTTCGGATCATTGAGTAGCCGTTTTCAGTTCCAGGCTCTCGACGACCGAACACCGCTGCAGAGACAAAGGATCCAAGATGGCCGACCGCCGCATGGTCGGTAGCAGGACGGCGGCCACCTAGGAGAGCCCTTAATTACCGATTGCAACATTGTTGCAATCGGTTAATTGGTGCCACACGACTTGTGAATGTGTGGTCTACCTGGGGAGCCCGCATTCGTACGGCGAACGGCTGGAATAGCCGTGTTTCATCGAACGAATGCTTTGTATGCTGGCAGCGTACGGCTGCCAGCATGCGAACGGCCATAACACAGCACTTATACAGGTAAGGACATACAGTATACATTCAGCCTATGGACAACCTGCAATACATATAGTCCAGAAGTGGCGAGGTTTGCCACAATGCTCCCCCAGAACCAAGCCGGCATACACAGTCTGATCCCAACGGATCGGCTTGGGGATGTCCGGGGGAGTACTCACAGATCACTTCTCTAGTTCAGTCTGTCTGGATAACCCGTCAGCGTTACCGTTTTGTTTTCCTGGCCGGTAGTGGATGGTAAAGTCAAAGGGCTGCAGCGCCAAACTCCAGCGCAGCAGCCTGGCGTTGTCCCCAGATACACGGTTTAGCCACACCAACGGGTTGTGATCTGTGAGTAAGGAAAAAGGTTGTCCATACAAATACGGCTGTAACTTTTTAAGGGCCCACACCACGGCCAGGCATTCTTTCTCGATGGCGGCGTAGCTTACTTCGCGGGGTAACAACTTGCGGCTTAAGTAGGCTACGGGATGTTCTCCGCCATCGGCTCCCACTTGGCTCAGCACTGCCCCCAATCCAAACATTGAAGCGTCTGTGTGGACAAGAAATCTTTTAGTTGGATCAGGAGCCATTAACACAGGAGCATTAGTTAGTGCGGTCTTGAGCTGTTGGAATGCCTGCTCACACTCTGGGGCCCAGACAACCAGTCGGGGAAGGTTCTTTTTGGTCAGGTCCGTCAGGGGTTTGGCCAGGGTACTGTAGTCGGGTACAAATTTCCTATAATACCCTGCAGTCCCTAAAAACGCTAGCACCTGGGTTTTGGTCCTGGGGGTAGGCCACTTGGCCACGGCCTCAATTTTGGCTGGCTCGGGTCTCTGCTGCCCACACCCTACTCGGTGTCCTAGATACTGCACCTCGGCCATCCCTATGTGGCACTTACTCGGTTTCAGCGTTAACCCCGCTCCCCCAATACGATCTAGGATCGCCCCTATATGTTGGAGGTGGTCCTCCCAAGTCTGGCTGAAGATGGCTATGTCGTCCAGGTAGGCACAGGCATAGTCTTGGAAGCCGTCCAGTAGTCGATCTACCATCCGCTGAAAAGTAGCCGGAGCGTTTTTCATCCCGAAGGGCATGACCTTGAACTGGTACAGGCCAAACGGGGTGACAAACGCCGACTTGGGGATGGCATCGTCGGCTAAAGGAATCTGCCAGTATCCCTTACATAAGTCAATTGTAGTGAGATACTGGCCCCGTGCCATTTTATCTAGCAGTTCGTCTATACGGGGCATCGGGTAGGCGTCAGACACGGTCTTGTCATTCAGCCTCCGGTAGTCAACGCAGAATCGGGTGGTGCCGTCCTTTTTAGGCACCAGGACTACCGGTGATGCCCAGGGGCTGAGGGTTCGATAACCCCTAACTGCAGCATTTCATCCAGCTCGGCCTTCATATGAGTCCGGACGGATTCCGGGACCCTATATGGGGCCTGCCGCATAGGTAGCTGTCCCGGGGTTTCAACTCGGTGGGTGGCCAGCAGAGTGTACCCAGGTAAATTAGAGAACGTAGCCCCTTTAGCTACGATCAGCTCCTGTATCTGGGCACGCTCGCGAGGGCTTAGCCGCTCCCCCAGTTGAACCCCCCGGGAGGGCTCTACCGGCTCTTCCTGTTCTAGCAGATCAGGTAGTGGTAAGTTCTCCTGATCTTCCATGGCTGAGGCACAGATTGCCGTCACATCCTCTATCCGCTCGTGGTAGGGTTTGAGCAGGTTGACGTGAAGCATGCGTCTCTTCCCTACCCCGGAGCAGGGGCCAATCACATAGGTAGTGTCGCATCGCTGCTCCACTACCTGGTATGGGCCTTGCCAGACGGCCTGCAGCTTATCTGTGCGGACAGGTTTTAAAATTAAAACCTTCTGCCCCACTTGAAAGCTGCGGTCCCTGGCTCCCCTATCGTACCATCGCCGCTGACGTTGTTGGGCCGCCTGGAGGTTGGTGTGTACGGCCTGGGTTAGCGCCTCCAGTCGGTCTCGGAACTCCAGCACGTACGATACTATAGGGGTTTCGCTAGCGATACTCTCCCCCTCCCAGTGCTCCCTAATTAAGTTTAAAGGTCCCCGTACTCTCCTCCCGAACAGTAGTTCGAATGTGGAGAACCCAGTCGATTCTTGGGGAACCTCTCTATACGCAAAGAGCAGGTGAGGTAGAAATCTCTCCCAGTCTTTGTGGGTTTCCCCGAACGTCCGAAGCATCTGCTTCAGCGTCCCATTAAAGCGTTCACATAGTCCATTGGACTGGGGGTGGTAGGCTGAATTGACTATGGGCTTAATGCCACACACTTTCCACATTTGTTGGGTAACTTCAGCAGTAAATTGGGTGCCCCGGTCAGATATTATCTCCTGGGGGAACCCTACTCGGGAAAATACTTTTATCAGAGCTTCCGCCACGGTTTCCGCGTGAATGTTAGAGAGGGCTACTGCTTCGGGATATCGGGTGGCGTAGTCCACCACAGTTAAAATGTATTTCTTCCCAGAAGGACTGGGTTTTGGCAGGGGCCCTACTATATCTACGGCGACCCTGCTGAAGGGTTCGGCGATAATGGGAAGGGGGCATAACTTGGCCTTGTGGCGATCCCCTCGTTTTCCTACCCTCTGGCAGACGTCGCAGGACGTGCAATATTGTCGCACATCCTGTGAGATCCCGGGCCAGAAGAACGCGTGTGTTAGGCGGTACCGGGTACGGGTCATCCCTAGGTGTCCTGATAAGGGAATATCGTGAGCAATTCTGAACAGCTCCTGCCTATACTTCTGGGGTACCACTAGTTGTTTGTTCGTCAAAGTGACGGACCCCCCCACATCCTTGGCCGTGATACGGTACAGTAACTCTTTTTCCCACGTGTAATGCTCCCCCTCTAGCCCGGTCTGGGCAGCTTGTGCCCGGTCCCTATAGACTTGTAATGTGGGATCGGTCTGTACTTCGGTGATAAAGGTAGTCGGGGTATCCCAGGATATGGAAGTCGGGGAAGGGTCGTGGTCTCTTACCTGAGCCTCAGAGTGTATCGGTGTAGCCGTGGTGCGTGCCTGTTGCCGTGTGGTTACTGGATGGGCTTCCTGGTAGGGTGCCTGTGGAATAAAGGCAGAGGTCATCTGACCCAAATCATTCCCTAACACCACATCTGCTGGTAAGTTCTGCATGAGTCCCACTTCTACTGTCCCCTCTCCCGCACCCCAGTTTAAATGTACTTTCGCCGTGGGTAGTCGGTATACGGCTCCCCCGGCTACCCGAACGGCCACAGATCCGCCGGTATGCGTGCCCTCCGAAACCAAATGGGGGGCTACCAGGGTTAAGGTAGCTCCCGAATCTCGCAGACCCTGCACTTCGGTTCCCTCAAGAGTTACCAGCTGTCGATGATGTTGCCGGTTATCCGTGGCTCGGACCGACATGACTTCGTGCAATATGCCCAGAGGTTCCTCCGCCTGCACACTCCATAAATCCTGAGTGGCGGGGTCCCTCTGGTAATGGTGCGCAGCCGCCCTGGGTGCGGGGTTTGGACGGCCCTGATTCCAGGTGGGCCTGCTGCGATTCTGGGTGCATTCCCGGGCCATATGCCCCCATTGTTTGCAGGAATGGCATTGGATGTTGGCCCGCCCGTTGTATCTGGACGGTGGCGGTATCTGTCCTTGTGAGGGACGGAACGGGGCAGCGGTGGGCGCTGGGGGTGTTGTAGCGCTAGGTAGTCCTGGGGGTCGGGAGTAGCTTTTGGCCACGGGTCCCTGGGGTCTCCGGGCATCAAAATGTTGATCGGCCAATCTAGCCGCTTCCGTTAGGGTAAGGGGTTTCCTATCCCGTACCCATTCTTGTGTCTCCGGGGATAATCCATTAAAAAATTGTTCCAGCAACATCAGCTGGCGCAATTCCTCCATGGTGGTGGCGTTGCTGGCCTGGATCCACCCTTGGGAGGCTTGATCCAATTTGTGGGCCCATTCTGCGTGCGAATCTCGCTCTGGTTTGCGTAAGTGTCGGAACTTGCGCCGGTATGCCTCTGGGGTAATGGCATACCTCTCCAAGATTGCCCGCTTTACTTTGGCATAATCTTTGCTGTCCCCACTGGGTACAGCACGGTACGCTTCGGCTGCCCGACCTGCTAGTTTGCTTGCTAGCAGTTGCACCCATACGGACGGTTCTAGCTCATGCAGATCACACAGTCTTTCAAAGTCCTGCAAGTACCCGTCTATCTCGTCCTTTTCCTCGCAAAAAGCCCTGAAGGCCTGGTACGGGATCTTGGGCTTTACTGGGTTGTAGAGGGACCCTGGGTTTGACTCGGTTCGAGTCAGGGTGTGTTGCGGGCTGTGTGCCATAACATATTCCTGCACATTTGCCATTACCATATGTAACGTGGCATCTGATATCGGTTGCGGCAAAAACGCTAGCCTGGTCCTCATCTCTCTTTCATAGAGCGTTTCCTCCATAACTACCGGGGGGGTAGCGCTGCGGGCTTGGTCTCCCTCCATCAGCTCGGCAATGATTGTCGCCTTGTTTTTGCTGCTGGCTACTTTCCCTCTGGCTTCCAGTAGTTCCTTTAACGTCTGTCGCTTCAGTATGGTATAGTCAATCTCCATACGAATTGCCTTTGCTTTCCTCGTTCGGTAGTTCCAGTTACACGAACTCCGTTTTTCGGCTGTAAGGTTCGGATCCCGTCGCTTGCCACCAATTGTAACGGGACGCTGTATATTAGTCCACGATATCCGTTGGTATCCTCAGGAAATCCACAGTCAAGACAGAAAGCTCGGCAATATTCCCCATCCTCCCAATAACCGGACGAAACACAGTTTGGGAGTCAACTAACTCGCTTTATTCACAGACTTCCATATTTATGCAGTTCCCCTTGCAAGGGGTTTCCTTACAGCTGTTACAGGGGATTTCTCCCATCAGGCATTGTAATTATCCCAACAGGCATTGCTACACGAGAGGGATACTCCCACTAAAATGGACGATTAAGTAGATTATCCACTCGTGGAGCAAAACCGACAATTTATATAGAAATCCATATTTTATACTTTTTTGCTCGCTTTTAGACGAATGACCGTTCGGTAGATAGCTGGGGTCGGCGGGCACATTTAGTGAGAATACCGCTCTGATCCCAGCTAAACTAACCGAACGCCGCACAAAATACATTAAAACATTGAGTTCGGTTTAAAAGTACCGAACATCTATGGGGGACAGAATGTGCCGAACGCGGAACTCCCGAACGCTCTAGAAGTCCAGCGGTGTTCGGATCATTGAGTAGCCGTTTTCAGTTCCAGGCTCTCGACGACCGAACACCGCTGCAGAGACAAAGGATCCAAGATGGCCGACCGCCGCATGGTCGGTAGCAGGACGGCGGCCACCTAGGAGAGCCCTTAATTACCGATTGCAACATTGTTGCAATCGGTTAATTGGTGCCACACGACTTGTGAATGTGTGGTCTACCTGGGGAGCCCGCATTCGTACGGCGAACGGCTGGAATAGCCGTGTTTCATCGAACGAATGCTTTGTATGCTGGCAGCGTACGGCTGCCAGCATGCGAACGGCCATAACACAGCACTTATACAGGTAAGGACATACAGTATACATTCAGCCTATGGACAACCTGCAATACATATAGTCCAGAAGTGGCGAGGTTTGCCACATTCCCCCCTCTCTCTCTCTCCATGTTCCCCCCCCTCTCTCTCTCTCCATGTTCCCCCCTCTCCTTCTCTCTCTCTCTCCATGTTCCCCCCTCTCCTTCTCTCTCTCTCTCTCCATGTTCCCCCCTCTCCTCTCTCTCTCTCTCCATGTTCCCCCCTCTCCTTCTCTCTCTCTCTCTCCATGTTCCCCCCTCTCCTTCTCTCTCTCTCCATGTTCCCCCCTCTCCTTCTCTCTCTCTCCATGTTCCCCCCTCTCCTTCTCTCTCTCTCCATGTTCCCCCCTCTCCTTCTCTCTCTCTCCATGTTCCCCCCTCTCCTTCTCTCTCTCTCCATGCCCCCCCCTCTCCTTCTCTCTCCATGTCCCCCCCTCTCCTTCTCTCTCCATGTCCCCCCTCTCCTTCTCTCTCCATGTCCCCCCTCTCCTTCTCTCTCCATGTCCCCCCTCTCCTTCTCTCTCCATGTCCCCCCTCTCCTTCTCTCTCTCTCTCTCTCCATGTTCCCCCCTCCCCCCTCTCCTTCTCTCTCTCTCTCCATGTCCCCCCCTCCCCCCTCTCCTTCTCTCTCTCTATGTTCCCCCCTCTCTCTCTCTCCATGTTCCCCCCTCTCCTTCTCTCTCTCTCTCTCTATGTTCCCCCCTCTCCTTCTCTCTCTCTCTCTCCATGTTCCCCCCTCTCCTTCTCTCTCTCTCTCCATGTTCCCCCCTCTCCTTCTCTCTCTCTCTCTATGTTCCCCCCTCTCCTTCTCTCTCTCTCTCTCTCTCTCTCTCTCTCTCTCCATGTTCCCCCCTCTCCTTCTCTCTCTCTCTCTCTCCATGTCCCCCCCTCTCCTTCTCTCTCTCTCCATGTTCCCCCCTCTCCTTCTCTCTCTCCATGTTCTCCCCTCTCCCCATGTTAGTGTAATTGACTGATTAGTGATATTATTGCTCTGGATCCAGGAATAACCCAATAAACACAATGAACCCCGGACTCACCCTCCGCTCACTCAGCCAGCTCTGCACGGCCGCATGGAATGACGTCACAGCGGAAATGCCGATTCCAGGAGGCGGAGTCTATGAGTTAACTGAGACGCTGAGAAAGGAAGTGACGTCACGGAGATCGATCCGCCCGGCGCCATGATGGATGAGGGCAAAGGTCTTATTACTCTGTAGGAGCAGTATGGGCAATAGGCAGAAAGTATAACATTAGTTAGACAGGATGGGGAAGGGCTACATGTAGAAGGCTAGAATGGGATGTATGAATGTGGGAGGAGCTATACATCAATATGGGAGGGGTTATATATCAATGTGGGAGGAGTTATATATCAATGTGGGAGGGGTTATTTATCAATGTGGGCGGGGTTTAATATCAATGTGGGAGGGGCTATATATAAATCAATGTGGGAGGGGCTATATATCAATGTGGGAGGGGCTATATATCAATGTTGGAGGGGTTATATATAAAAGTAGGAGGGACTATATATCAATGTGGGAGGAGTTATATATCAATGTGGGAGGGGCTATATATATATCAATGTGGGCGGCGTTATATATCAATGTGGGAGGGGCTATATATCAATGTGGGAGGAGTTATACATCAATGTGGGAGGGGCTATATATATATATATATCAATGTGGGCGGGGTAATATATCAATGTGGGAGGGGCTATATATCAATGTGGGAGGAGTTATACATCAATGTGGGAGGGGATATATATATCAATGTGGCGGGGTTATATATCAATGTGGGAGGGGTTATATATAAATGTGGGCGGGGTTATACATCAATGCGGGAGGGGGTATATATCAATGTGGGAGGAGTTTTATGTCAATGTGGGAGGGGCTATATATATATAGCAATGTGGGAGGGGCTATGTTCAATGTGGGAGGGACTATATATCAATGTGGGAGGGGTTATGTATGAATGTGGGAGGGGTTTGTATGAATGTGGGAGGGGTTATGTATGAATGTGGGAGGGGTTATATATCAATGTGGGAGGAGTTATATATTAATGTGGGAGGGGTTATGTATGAATGTGGGAGGAGTTATGTATCAATGTGGGAGAGGCTATAATCAATGTGGGAGGAGTTAGATTGCAATGTGGGAGGGGCTATATATCAATGTGGGAGGGTTTATATATCAATGTGGGCGTGGTTAGATGTCAATTTGGGCGTGGTTAGAAAGCAATGTGGGAGGGGTTAGATAGCAATGTGGGAGGGGTTAGATATAAATGTGGGAGGGGTTAGATATCAATGTCGGCGGGGTTAGATATCAATGTGGGAGGGGTGATATATTAATGTGGGAGGGGTTGTGTATCAATGTGGGAGGGGTTAGATATCAATGTGGGAGGGGCTATGTATCAATGTGGGAGGGGTTATATATCAATGTGGGAGGAGTTATATATCATTCAGCCAGCTCTGCACGGCTCGCCCTGTTAAAGCGGAAGTGACGTCAGGCAGTCCGGCGCCATGATGGATGAGGGCAAGGATCCTGTTTAATCCCGTGGAGTATTATGGGTAATGGACACTGACATTAAGGATTGAAATTCTAATACAGCACAATGTGCCTGAACTGTTCAAATTGGGGTTATGATTAGGGACTTGTTCATATTTAGTGATATTTCACAAAAGGGGAATATCTCTAAATAGGGATTTCTCACACTTTATTTTAACCCTTACCCCAAGGGTTATGGTAAGAATAGAGTGTGAGAGAGGTTAGAATCACTTACCTTTTTTTTATTATTATTTTTTTTATTTATTTCCCCCCCCCTCTCTCTTCCTAGGAAATAAAAGTTAAAAAAGAAAGAGAGAGAAAGGAAGAGAAAAATTTGTAAGATGACCTACAGATCTATAAGATGAACAGTACAAAGAGAAGTTAAACATGGATTTCTCTAAAATATGGAAGTGAAGGAGGGAGAGAGAGGGTGAAAGAGAAGGGAGATAAAGAGATTAAAGGTTTTTTTTTGTTTTTTCCTCACTATATCACGACAATAAAGATAGAGAGAGGGTGCGGGAAGAAAGGATAGAGGAAAAGAATGGGAAAGAAGTAAATAATAATTTAAATATATAGAATAGTAATGGGGAAGTAAGAATTCAATTGTAGTAATAATACGTATAAGAAGTATATAATGAATAAACACAATAATTTGATAGGTCATATATACACAGAGGGAAAATGTACAAAGTATTAAATAATTTATGATCATTTATTTTCTGATAAATGGTACTTCATGAACACTTATAAAGAAAATATACACTGGATTTAGGATGAAGTGCAATACTTTTAGATTATATAAGGTTTTGGGTTTTTTTTGTTTTGTTTTTTTCTTCTCTTCCTCTTCCCCTTTTTGTTCTTATTTTGGAAGAGAAGGGTGATTACATAAATAAGGATCATGATCTTCGGTCACTCTTGATGCTATATTGTCCCACCAAGTGTCATTTTTTTTACACAAATACCGAGATATGGTAATCAAAGATACCATATTACGAGGACATAGATGGTTCTTGGGGGGTGAGTTGAGAGACAACCTCCCAGGAGTCAGGCTGTGTTGGGCCAGACAGGTATTATTTCCCATAAGGCCGTTTTTGCTCTATGTGATATGGACTATTTGTGTTTTATGTAAATGCATTGCAACTCACTTGGGGACAGTGGTATTATTGTTTTTCGATTTGAAATGGTTAAGATGATCTCGGTTAATTACCAGGGTCTAAACTCTCCAAATAAAAAATCTCTAATATATAATTATATGGTAACAAATAAAGTGGAAGTAGGTTTCTTTCAAGAAACACATTGGATAGATATGGATAACCATGGTTGGGGTGGACCAAAATTCCCCACAGTGATTCACGCTTCATTAAGTAAAAATAAAAAGAGGAGTAGCAATAGTTTTTTCCCACACATTAAAAGTGGATATAATACATCAAGTTACAGATAAGGAAGGTAGATAGATATGTTATAGTTTGCTGTAAATTGAATGAGATACCCTATACGTTGATAAATATATATCTCCCTAATGATTTTCCTGCCCCAACTCTAAAAAATTTTTAGTCTGGAATCCATCAAAACAGGCATATGTCTGGTAGCTGGGGACTTTAACCTCCCTGGCGGTATTCCCGAGCGTGACTCGGGGTTAATTTTCGCTGCCAGAAGCGGTAACCCCGAGTCACGCTCGGGGTAGATAACAGAGCTGGCAGCTTCCAGCCCCCGGAGGTAAGATGTACTTACCTCCGCCGCGATCCACTTCGGGAGGACTGCCTCACAGCCCAGGCAGCCCTCCCACGGCAAATCAGGCCCCCGGGGGCCATGTGATCGCTCTCAAAGAGCGATCACATGGCCCTCTATAGCTGGCTGTGGATCTGCCAGCAGGGGGACTGTTTGAAATATCAGACAGTCCCCCTGCTGGTGAGAAGTATAAAAATAAAATAAAAGACAAGTGTAAAAATAAATTAAATATATTTTTATATATATATAATATGTATATATATTATATATATATAATATATACATATTATATATATGTAACGTCATACAGAGTGTATTTTAATATTAATATAAGTATATATATTAATATTAAAATACACTTAGAATGACGTTACATATATATATAATATGTATATATATTATATATATAATAGATGTACATATATATTATATATAAATATGTATAATTAAAATAATAAATAAATAAAATAATAAAATAAATAAATAAAATATTGAAACAAAATTTAATATAAATTATATATGCATATGTAATTTCATTCTAACTGTATTTTGTTATTAATATATATATATCGGTAACAAAATACACTTAGAATGACATTCTATATATATCTATATATATATAAAATACAAATAACCGCATATATATATATATATAGATAAATACATATAATTACATAAAAGATTACATTAGTATACACGTAGAATTTAAATACCTATCAATGCATATATATTAAAATTCTACATGTATATTTAAATAATCTTTTAACGTAATTATGTGATTTGATTAATTAAAATTTGATTGACATGCCTGACAACACAGGGAGAAAGTGCAGAGAATTTAATTCGCAAGCACTATATTTGACCCTGTAACTCTCCAAGACACCATAAAACCTGTACATAGGGGGTACTGTTTTACTCGGGAGACTTCGCTGAACTCAAATATTCATGTTTCAAACTGGTAAATTGTATTACAACGATGATATTTTAAGTAAAAGTGACGTTTTTTGCATTTTTTACAAGCGAACTGCACTTTTATGGTCTATATTATTGTTGTAATATGTTTTACTGTTTTAAAACACTAATATTTGTGTTTAGTGAAGTCTCCCGAGAATAACAGTACCCCCCATGTACAGGTTTTATGGTGTTTTGGAAAGTTAGAGAGTCACATATAAGGCTTGCATTTCATTTTTTTCACATTGAAATTTGCCAGATTGGTTATGTTGCCTTTGAGAGCGTATGGTAGCCCAGGAATGAGAATTACCCCCATGATGGCATACCATTTGCAAAAGTAGACAACCCGAGGTATTGCAAGTGGGGTATGTCCAGTCTTTCTTAGTAGCCACTTAGTCACAAACACTGGCCAAATATTAGTTTTTTGCTTTTTTCACACAAAAACAAATATGAACGCCAACTTTGGCCAGTGTTTGTGACTAAGTGGCTACTAAAAAAGAATAAACATACCCCACTTTCAATACCTTGGCTTGTCTACTTTTTCAAATGGTATGCCATTATGGGGGTAATTCTCATTCCTGGGCTACCACACCGTCTCAAAGGTAACATTACCCATCTGGCAAATTTCAATTTGAAAATGGAATGTTCTATATTTGACCCTGTAACTTTCCAAAACAACATAAAACCTGTTAATGGGGGGTACTGTTGTACTCGTGAGACATCACTGATTACAAATATGTGCATTTTTTTGCAGTAAAACCTAACAGTATTATGACATTCACAGTTAAAATGTCAGACGGAAATGCAAATTTAAAAAAAATCTTATTTTCTCACATTTTTTTTACTTTTATTCATAATAATTGATGTTCCATATATGAATAGTTAATGATAGATTAAAGCCCTGTTTCTCCTGAACAAAATGATATATAATAAGTGTGGGTGCATATAATTTGAAAGAGGGGAACTACGGGTGAACAGACATATAGCGCAAATTCCAGTTTTTGTTTACGTTTTGTTTTGATCAGAACGTGCACTATTGACTCCGTCCTGAAGGGGTTAACTTCTCCTTGCGATCCAGCGATGTCCCCGCGCTGTGATTGCCGGTGAGAGCCCCGGCGGATGCCTCCATCTGACTTCCTGGTTCCGTCTCTGTGAGCCGCAGAGGCTCATGGGGGCGGAACTGGGCGGGTAATTCAAATGCAAAAAAATGGTACCGCTTTTGGTACAAAATTCCTGACATAATCATACCGCCAGGGAGGTTAATAGCGTATTGGATCCGACACTAGACAAAAAGACAACCTCAATATTATTACATCATAAAAGAACAGATAAGCTAGCGAAATCTATTAAGAGAAATATGATTAATTTTGACTATTTTGATTTATGGAGAACGATCAATCCTGATTCACTGGAATATAAGTTTTTTTTGCGTGTACATCTGTCTTACTCCCGTATAGATATGGTTTGAGGTAATTCAATAGCATTAACAAATACCAAATATTTTAGGATCCTTGATAATACCTGGTCAGATCATAGTATTAATATGTGGGAGATGAAAAACCAATGGACCAGGATTAATCGTGATACTTGGCGTATAGATGATAATCTGTTAAAATCTAAGATTAATCTCGATACATTGGATAAACAAATTGGAAATTTTTTTTCGTGAGAACGATCCGAATGATACTGTCAGGGTACCTGGTGCCTCTACCTCAGAGGAGGTGAGAGAAGTAGACAGCCATCCTTCCAGAAGGGTTGAGGCACTTGTCCCTCGCGGCCCTCTCGGACGTTTGCACGCCGGCCGCGAGGGATCCGTTTCCTTTTATGACGCGGCGCTCAGCACCCGACGTCATGACGACAGACTTTCTCGACCTGTCAGTCAAGTCCCGAACACCAATCAGGACTCAGCGGGGGTGTGACCTCCTATCTAGAACCAGGGTATAAAAGAGGGCTTCGTACTGTTGTTCATTGCCCTGTCGTGGTTCTAGCTTGTCTAGTCACTCAGCGCTTTGGTTATCGATTGTCTTTTGGTTCTGACCCGGCTTGTTTACTCTACTCTGCTTACCTCTGTTATCCTTTTGACTCGGCTTGTCTCTCGCTTACCTGCTCTCTCGTTCCCTCGACCTCGGCTTGTCTCTGACCATTCTCTACTCTGTACTTACGTTAGTCCGGCCATTCTAAGGTCCGGTATACGTACCTATCACCTGTTTGTACTCTGCGTGTTGGATCCCTGTCCCGATCCTGACATTACGACAGGGCCATGGATCCTGCAGGTACAAACACTCAGGTTGGTTCTTCCGACTCTAGATTTGAGGCCATGGATCATATAATGGACCAGATAGCCCTAGCATTACAGGCCTTAATATCTCGCTCTAGCAATCAGCCAGAGGAGATGCGCCCTACTTCCATCTCTCCTGTAAGTTCAGGTTTAGAGATAGCCACTGTAGGTGCCTCTTCCCGGATTACACCTCCTGTACGCTATGGTGGTTCTCCGGATATGTGTCGTGGTTTCTTAAACCAGATAGGTATACATTTCGAACTACAACCCCGCTCCTATCCTACAGATAGAGCGAAGGTTGGGTTTATTGTCACCCTACTCATTGACAAAGCTCTGAGATGGGCTAATCCTTTGTGGGAGAATGATAACCCGTTAGTCTATAATTACAATGCCTTTGTCGCTGCTTTCAGAAGAACTTTTGACCCACCTGGTAGGAAGGTCAATGCAGCCAGATTACTGTTGCGCCTTAGGCAGAATAACAGAACCCTCGTGGATTATGCACTAGAGTTCAGGTCCTTGGCGGCAGAAGTTAAATGGAATGAACAGGCTTATATAGACGTATTTTTAAACGGACTATCAGACGAAATTCTAGACGAGGTTGCCACAAGAGAGCTCCCTATAAATTTGGAGGATTTAATTTCCTTTATTTCTCGCATTGATGAACGTTTAAGAGAGAGGCAGAACACTCGAGATAGAACTCGTAGACCTTCCTTTAAAATAGCTCCCTCATTTCAAAGTCCTGAATCTACAATCTCAGCCTTCCCAGAACCTATGCAGATAGGCAATACTCGCCTCTCAGAGGAAGAGAGACATTACAGGAGAAGGGAGGGGTTGTGTATGTATTGTGGAGTAAGGGGACACCTACGCCTAAATTGTCCTAATCGCTCGGGAAACGCTCGCACCTAAGTTTCTCTAGAGGACAGGCCTTGGGTGTTTCTATTTTGTCCTCTGTACACAACTATAAAGATCACAGGCTTCTACTACCCGTTTCTTTAGCATGGGAGAAGGGAGTACTAAAAACTATGGCGTTGATAGACTCTGGAGCTGCTGAGAGTTTTATTGATCAGGTTTTTTCTACTAAACACTCTATCCCGTCCCAGCTAAAGGATACACCCTTGGCCGTTGAGGCCATAGATGGTAGACCGTTATCTGAACCTGTTATTTCTCGTGAGACCATACCCGTTAACTTAACTGTTGGTATCTTACACGAGGAGGGTATATCCCTTATGCTTATTTCGTCTCCGTCTGTTCCTATAGTCCTGGGGTACCCCTGGTTAAAGAAACATAACCCTATTATTGATTGGGAACTAGGGGAGATAGTCTCGTGGGGTCAGAGTTGCCAGAGCAGTTGTTTACAGAAAGTCTTGCCAGTTTGCGTAGTTGACACACCGGTTAATTCTACCCAATCTACAGACGTACAAATACCACCTCTGTACCTGGATTTAAAGGCAGTCTTTGACAAGAAAAATGCTGACACTTTACCCTCACACAGGTCTTTTGACTGCAAAATCAGACTCCTGCCTGGTACCATGCCTCCGAGAGGTACGGTATATCCGTTATCCACTAAGGAGAACTTAGTGTTAGAAGAGTACATTCGTGAGAACCTAGACAAGGGATTCATTAGGAGATCCTCCTCTCCTGCCGGGGCCGGTTTTTTTTTTGTAAATAAAAAAGATGGTACGCTAAGGCCTTGCATTGATTATCGAGGTTTGAATAAAATAACTATTAGAAATGCCTATCCGATTCCCTTGATTACTGAGCTCTTTGATCGTTTAAAGGGTTCTAAGATTTTCACCAAGTTAGATCTCAGAGGGGCGTATAACTTGGTGAGAATTCAGCAGGGAGACGAGTGGAAAACAGCTTTCAATACTCGATATGGGCATTATGAGTACACGGTAATGCCTTTTGGCCTCTGTAATGCACCGGCGGTATTTCAGGATTTGGTAAATGAAGTTCTTAGGGAATTTCAACATGATTGTGTTATTGTATATTTGGATGATATACTGATACACTCTAGAGAAATTGAGACTCACCACAGACAAGTCAGAAGGGTATTGCGCAAACTTCTACAACATGGCTTATACTGCAAGTTAGAGAAATGTAGTTTTGACCAATCTCAGATTAACTTCCTTGGTTACGTTATTTCTGGAGACGGGTTTAGGATGGACCCAGATAAACTTCAATCTATTTTAGATTGGCCGTTGCCTAAGGGTCTCAAGGCCATTCAGAGGTTTATTGGATTTTCCAATTACTATAGACGCTTCATTAAAGGATACTCTTCTATTATTGCTCCTATCACCAATATGACTAGACAGGGGGCTGACACTAAAAATTGGCATACTGAAGCTCTCGTTGCCTTCAAGACACTCAAGGAACTCTTTGCTTCTGCACCAATTTTAGTTCACCCTGACACGACCTTGCCTTTTCTACTCGAGGTTGACGCCTCAGAGATGGGTGTAGGCGCTATCTTGTCTCAAAGGTTAGGTGTGGATAAACCATTACATCCTTGTGGTTTTTTTTCCAAGAAATTATCTGGGCCTGAGAGCAGATATGACATTGGTGACAGGGAACTACTAGCGGTTATCATGGCCTTAAAGGAGTGGAGACATTTATTGGAGGGCACCTTGCATCCTGTTACCATTCTGACGGATCACAAGAACTTGTCCTATATTGGGGAAGCCAAGCGCTTGTCCGCCAGGCAAGCGCGTTGGTCCTTGTTTCTCACTCATTTCACGTGCTTACTTACAGACCGGGATCTAAGAACTCGAAAGCCGATGCCTTGTCTCGCCAACATGAACCATCTAATGTATCTGAGGTGGCTTTGTCTTCTATAGTTCCTAAGTGCAATATTATCGCCAACACAAGTCTCAGGATTCAGTCTCCGTTGCTTGCCAAGATCAAGGAGTTACAGCATCTGGCGCCCAGGCAGGTCCCTGGGGCACGGTATTTTGTTCCTCCTGAACTACAACCGGAACTATTACAATACTTTCACAATAGTAAGGTGGCTGGGCATCCTGGTATTCGCAAGACATGTTTCTTGATTTCTAAGGATTTCTGGTGGCCTGCTTTACGTAAAGATATTAGGGATTTCGTCGGAGCATGTGAGGTCTGTATGAGGACTAAACAACCTCATACGCTTCCCTGTGGGTTGTTACATCCCTTGGAGATTCCCGAGAGACCATGGTCCTGCTTGGCTATGGACTTCATTGTTGATTTACCTGTTTCTAAAAGACAGACTGTTATTCTCACGGTGGTCGACAGGTTTACTAAGATGGCTCATTTCGTACCCTTACCTAAGCTCCCATCTTCTCCCGAATTGGCTGAGATATTCGCGAGAGAGATTTTCCGGTTACATGGGATACCCTCCGAAATTGTTTCTGATAGGGGTTCCCAATTTATTTCCCGGTTTTGGAGATCCTTCTGTTCTCAACTGGGCATCAAATTGAATTTCTCTTCTGCCTATCATCCTCAGTCTAACGGAGCTGCAGAACGTACCAATCAAAAGATTGAACAATATTTACGTTGCTTTGTTTCCGAACATCAGGACGATTGGGTCGGTCTAATTCCTTGGGCGGAGTTTGCACACAACAATCTGGTTTGTGATTCTACTCATTCTAGCCCCTTCTTCATGAATTATGGTTTTCATCCTGCTATTCTTCCCTCGGTCTCTCCTTCCCAGGGGGTTCCGTCGGTTGATATTCATGTTGCCAATTTGAGGAAGTTGTGGGATCAGACTCGACAAATTCTCCTTCATAATTCCACGTTGTTCAAACATCACGCTGACAAGCGTAGAAGGGCGGCTCCGGTTTTTGTCCCAGGTGATAGGGTATGGTTGAGTACCAGGAACATTCGCTTAAAGGTTCCTTCTATGAAATTCGCTCCTCGTTACATTAGTCCTTACAGGGTGGTGACTCGTATTAACCCAGTTGCGTACCGCTTGGCCCTTCCATCTGCCTTACCCATTCCTAATTCCTTTCATGTTTCCTTGTTGAAACCCCTTGTCTGTAACAAGTTTTCCTCTACTGTATCGGCTCCTCGCCCTGTTCAGGTTGAGGGTCAGGAGGAGTATGAGATCAACTCCATCCTCGATTCTCGAATCTCTCGGGGGAGGTTACAGTACCTCGTTAACTGGAAGGGATATGGTCCTGAGGAAAGGTCTTGGGTACCTCAGGAGGATGTGCACGCTCCGCGCATCCGCAGGGCTTTTCATTCTCGTTTTCCATCCCGCCCTGGTTCCTTCCGCCCGGTGGGCGTTTCTGAGAGGGGGGGTACTGTCAGGGTACCTGTTGCCTCTACCTCAGAGGAGGTGAGAGAAGTAGACAGCCATCCTTCCAGAAGGGTTGAGGCACTTGTCCCTCGCGGCCCTCTCGGACGTTTGCACGCCGGCCGCGAGGGATCCGTTTCCTTTTATGACGCGGCGCTCAGCACCCGACGTCATGACGACAGACCTTCTCGTCCTGTCAGTCAAGTCCCGAACACCAATCAGGACTCAGCGGGGGTGTGACCTCCTATCTAGAACCAGGGTATAAAAGAGGGCTTCGTACTGTTGTTCATTGCCCTGTCGTGGTTCTAGCTTGTCTAGTCACTCAGCGCTTTGGTTATCGATTGTCTTTTGGTTCTGACCCGGCTTGTTTACTCTACTCTGCTTACCTCTGTTATCCTTTTGACTCGGCTTGTCTCTCGCTTACCTGCTCTCTCGTTCCCTCGACCTCTGCTTGTCTCTGACCATTCTCTACTCTGTACTTACGTTAGTCCGGCCATTCTAAGGTCCGGTATACGTACCTATCACCTGTTTGTACTCTGCGTGTTGGATACCTGTCCCGATCCTGACAGATACCTCATATATAAATAATCGGTGTGCATTTAAATCTACCATGAGAGGTAACATAATAAGTATACAAACAAGATACAAAGTAGGAAATTCCTAAACTCCTTCTGACGCTCCAAGAAGAATTAAACAAGGCCTCAAATAAGAATAAGCACTCTCCCTCTAAGGAAAATGCAGATGCTCTGAAAATTATTCAGAATAAAATCAATTATTTTCTTATAGAAAAGAACGCAACGGTTCTGAATAAACTTAAAGCGAATTATTATTATAAGGGGAATCGAGCAGATAGAATTATGACAAAAAAGCTAAGAGATAAAATTGGATCCAGTAAAATAGTAAAGATATCGGATGTTGAAGGTGAATACTTGGACCCCCAAAAAATAGGAGAGAGATTTAATAAATATTATGAGGCCTTGTATAATTTAACTCCTTCGATAACAAACGAGGAGGACTAAAATGAATACACCTAATATCACGGTAGAACAAAGAAATAAGCTAAATGCTCTTATCACAGTTCAATAAGTGGAGGAAGCAATAAACAATTTAAAACCAGATAAGACTCCAGGTCCAGATGGTTTTGCAAATTTATTTTATAAATCCTTCAAAAATCATATAGCTATGCATTTAACTAATATGTTTAATGAAATAATGTCAGTAGGTAAATTTCCCACCGAAATGTTGAGAGCAAATATTCTCCCAATTCTTAAACTAAATAAAGATCCTTCAAAGGTGGAAAATTATAGACCTATTTCGTTAATCAATACAGACGTTAAGATCTTTTCATCAGTTCTGGCCCATAGATTAAAGGGATTCTTGGTTAACATCATAAAAAACGATCAAATTGGTTTTGTACAGGGGAGAGACCCAGTAGATAATTCTAGAAGACTCTTGGATTTAATAGATGCAGCTCGAAGAAATAAAAAAATCTCTATTCCTATTGGCAGTAGACGCCGAGAAAGCTTTTAGACAGGGTCGGTTGGGTCTTTTTAAAGAAAACTTTGGAAAAATTTGTCATACAGGGATGTATGCTTAATGCAATCCTTGCGCTATATGAAGGTCCAACGGCAAGAACAGTGGCCCCAAACATATGTGCAGATTGGTTTACATTAAACAATGGAACGAGGCAGGGTTGTCCCTTATCGCCCATTTTATATATTATGACAATGGAGAACCGGGCGAACCGCCATAGACTTCAATGGGCAGGCGAATTTTAAAACCCACAGGGACTCTTTCTGGCCACAATAGTGATGGAAAAGTTGTTTCAAGGGAACTAACACCTGGACTGCGGCATGCCGGAGGGGGATCCATGGCAAAACTCCCATGGAAAATTACACAGTTAATGCAGAGTCTGGTTTTAAGGGCATAAATCACCTAACATTCCTAAATTGTTTGGAATAACGTGCTTTAAAACATCAGGTATGGGGGGGCGGAGCCTGACCGCTGAACAGATCAGACGTGTCCTGTCTGAGCTCTGGCACCTGGGCCAGAAATTCGGAGCTAACTCCGTGCCATTAGTAGCCACAGTCCCAAACTGACACTAAATCGACTCGCAAGATGAGTGTGCACGCAATGATACTGCTTCTGACCCGATACGGCACTGGAGTGACCCGACCGAGACCTGGGGCCTACCCGAGCTTGAGCCGGGGAGAGACGGCCGCTCCCCCGGTTCTCCGAACGGCGTCTCGCTGTCCCCCCCTTTGGACCGGCGGGGGTTATCCCGGTCCCCACGAGCGACCAACACCAACAACTGCCTGGCCCAAGTACAAATTAAGCCGCAGAAAAAAACCCAGATGGCATACTCCAAAATGGCGGATGTCCCGCTGCCACATGGGAAGGCAGAGAGCGAACCACCAAAGAGCGCAAGCACACCCAAACGGCAGAACCGACTTGCGAACCCCGCATGCCCCAGGGAAAAGCCAGTTACCCACCTCAAGCGCCTACAAGTTCCAGCGATGAAACGCAAGTGGAGTGACAAAGGGCGGGAAACGAGGGTGTGGCGAAACCAACCTCGCCACGTGTCCTTGGAGGGGGCTGCTTGCCCGCCTCTTGCCTTTGGACTATGGACCAGACTTTATGTGAATGTGTTAACCCAGATAGCTATGCCATGGAGCCCATTCGTGTAGTTAAAGACTTCGGCTCCGTGGTGAGTGAACTGTGTGAGTAGGATCTGCGCGCTATTCGGTAGTTTTGTGCGCGCAGATCCCAGCTATCTGGGGATAGGTGAAATGTCTGTGTGTTATGTGTAAAAGGTGAATTTATGTATTTTAAAGTGTTTTACTGTCTTTGTGTCCCCATGTGCTCAATGGAGTCTGTCTCTATGCTGGGAGATAATTGGATTACTTCTCCAGCACAGAGAAGGCTCTGTAAAACCGGGCTGAGCTGGAAAGCTAGGGGTTTTAAAAGATACTTTACTAACTTTTGAACCCCTGGTCTGATCCATGCCATTTTTTAATATGTTGTTCCCCTGAATGGATTGATTGTGGATATAATGGATAATTTTGTGTGAATGTGATGTATGGTTTTGAAGTTATAAATATTGTGTGAAAAGTATATTTTAAACTGTATGAATAATGGGATTATGTGTCACACTAAGGGGAGGGGATGTGTGGGAGGAAACATCTATGTCATTGGTTATTTTATGCCTCCCCCTGGGTGTGGACTGTATGTGTACTCTTGTAATAAAAGCCAGGCTGGATTTGCTAGTCCAGAGTTCCTGCTTAAGCCTCAAAAGTGAAGTGTCGTCTCAGTCTTGGGGGGAATTTGACTGTATGCCGACTGCCAGGCGTGTAAGCTGTTCGTATTGCTTTTCCTGTTCGGCTGCTTCCAGGGTTCGTGTGTCTGCTGTTCGAGAGTTGGTGAATCCGTGCAGTTTGGGAGTTCGGGAAATTGGTGCTTACAGTAGCTGCTGGTCTATCTAATGGGGATTATCGCCTAAACTGGGTTTTATCCTCTTGTAAGTGAAACGGTCCGTTACAGAGGGGATCCCCCATGGGCACTCCCAATGCACAGAACACAAAACCTTACCAGATGAGCCCACTCAGGCGGAAAACAACCAGGGGTTCACCCCCGGAACAGCAGCCACAGGCGTGGAGGACCCGATGCCACAGAAGGAGACTCCACACCAGGACCTTCAACAGCCCCTGCACAGGGAAGAACGCGGCCCTCTCCAGGAGTAACCAAACTCGCGGTCCACAAATGCAGGTCCCCGGGACAGTCCAGGACCCTGAGGAGGGCTTACCAGAACTAAGCCATCAGACCGCCTGCAGCCCCCTCCGATCACCACCTAGCATTGGCTAACTCTGGACTCTGTGCCAGGCACTTAGAAACATGTCCCATCCCTGCAAGCGCAGAAACCACACACTGTACCCGCAGCCCCACATACCCCTTGACTTACCTGACAACCATGCAGCACCACCAGTACCCAGAGCACACCTCACGCACGACACTGCATTTGACGGACACACAATGCCGCAGTTAATCCTATTATTTGCAGGCCCTGACAACAACCCCCACAACTACCCATGTAGGGGAGCATTGGGCAGGCCAGACGTACAAAATTCTATATATAATGCCACCAACATACACGTTGGTACCCGTGGCAGACCAAGCCAGAATACAACGACACAAACGACACAATAGCGACCAGATACTCACGCGATTATAGCTTGTAAACACTTTACACTATGTTGTACAAACTACAGAAAAGCTACTTATAACTCCAACCATGCTTGTCATTTAATGCTCCTATTGCTAGATCTGACAACACACTCAGTGAATAATATTGGAGCTCCACATACTTAAACGTTATAATAATATAAAATTGTGCAGATCCTCTATATGCCATGTTTGACCATGTATGATGTTCTTATGCTTGTGACTGCTATTGTGGCAACACGGCCAGCTTGTAAAACCTTGCACACAAAAATAAAGAATAAAAAAACAAAAAAACATCAGGTATGATGTTGTATCGATCAGGTAGTGTAAGGGTTACGCCCGCTTCACAGTGACAGACCAAACTCCCCGTTTAATGCACCGCAAACTCCCCATTTGCACAAGGTTGGATACCAAGCTAGCCATGTCCCGTTCCTTGTCCTCACTGATGTCATTGAAGGTCTCGTCCTCCACCCAGCCACGTACAACCCCAAGGGTCCCCGAAAGGTGACAACAAGCCCCCTGGGACGCCTGCTGTGTTTGGTCTTCCACCTCCTCAAAGCCACCTTCCTCCTCTGACTCCTCTTCTTCAGACTCCTCTCTCTGCATTGCCTCTCTCTGCGTTATTATAAGGTGTGTTAAGTAGTACTATTCCTATCAGTTTAATCCCTGTTTCGTCCCCTATCAGGGGACATGTATATGGCATCGATTTTAGGAACCGGGAGATGGAAAAAGATGCTTGGTCGGTCCTCCTACTTCAAATTTGGGGCACTGCGCGTGCAGTCTAATGTGCCACCAAATAGGAGTGTTTTTTTTAAGTAGTACTATTCCTATCAGTTTAATCCCTGTTATGTGCCTTATTTTTTGGTTTGGTTTTTGAAGCCACAGTGCAGCACCAGAGGCCAGAAAAATTAGGCATGTACACATGCCTGAAAAATTAGGTATTGTTGCAGCCGCTGCTGTAGCAGTGGCCAGAAAAATTGATGTTTGTTTCCGAGGCAGAAAGTGCCCTAAAACATTGCGTCTTGAACCCTAGTTGGTGGCGGATAAGTCACGCAAGTCATCCGGCATTCAGAGCTAAAATACAGCAGCGTGTGGACCATTTTTAGCCCAAGGCAGCTCATCTCATCAGGCCTTTTTTAGTCGAATGTATCGCCCACTGTTAATCCCTTCGGGATCCATCTCTCATTCATCTTAATAAAGGTGAGGTAATCTAGACTTTTTTGACCTAGGCGACTTCT
This sequence comes from Pelobates fuscus, assembly GCF_036172605.1. Taxonomy (NCBI): domain Eukaryota; kingdom Metazoa; phylum Chordata; class Amphibia; order Anura; family Pelobatidae; genus Pelobates; species Pelobates fuscus. The sequence continues at coordinate 192,148,115 of NC_086323.1, forward strand.
CTGCTCAGTGACAATACCTCCTGCTGCACTGAAGGTCCTTTCTGACAGGACACTATTCCTCTATATAACAATGTTTGGCATTTAGTGAATATTCCCCTGTATAACAATGTTTGCCATTTAGTGAATATTCCCCTATATAACAATGTTTGGTATTTAGTGAATATTCCCCTATATAACAATGTTTGGCATTTAGTGAATATTCCCCTATATAACAATGTTTGGCATTTAGTGAATATTCCCCTGTATAACAATGTTTGCCATTTAGTGAATTTTCCCCTATATAACAATGTTTGGTATTTAGTGAATATTCCCCTATATAAGAATGTTTGGTATTTAGTGAATATTCCCCTATATAACAATGTTTGGTATTTAGTGAATATTCCCCTATATAACAATGTTTGGTATTTAGTGAATATTCCCCTATATAACAATGTTTGGTACTTAGTGAATATTCCCCTGTATAACAATGTTTGGTATTTAGTGAATATTCCCCTATATAACAATGTTTGGGTTGACTGCTAGGAGTGTAAACCTATTCGTATGTTTTTTCCTATTCGGCTGTTTACAGCATTCATATGCTTGAGAGCATTCATATGCTTCTCCGATTCGGTGGTTGTGGTGTCTGCTGCAGTGCTTGCAATCCTCAGGAAGCGCTAGGAGCATCCTTCAACGGAGGTACCCAGTCAGGGTGCCCTTCGATCCGTTACAACAATGTTTGGTACATAGTAAATATTCGCCTATATAACAATGTTTGGTATTTAGTGAATATTCCCCTATATAACAATGTTTGGTATTTAGTGAATATTCCCCTATATAACAATGTTTGGTATTTAGTGAATATTACCCTATATAACAATGTTTTGCATTTAGAATAAAAAAAATATATATAATAAAAAAATAAATTAAAACTAAAATAAAATGAATGCAGCTTCCGAATGAATCTAAAATGGATGCTGTCCAGGAGGTGGGAGGGTCTGGGAACAGTTCGGGACATCTCTAATCCTGTGCACTAAAACCAATAAACAATATCCGGTCCGTGATTTTATAAACTGTAGCACCAACAGAATTGTCTACATTATTACATGTAGTTGTAATATACAGTACATCGGAACAACTTACCAACAATTCCAGAGACGTATTTTGCAACATGTTAACTCGGTTACCAACAGCAATATTACTACACCAGTATCCAACCATGTCCGCTCCCGGCATCAAGAGGACCCTTCCAATCTACATTTTCAAGCTATTGAACGACTATCTACAAATACAAGAAAGGGAGACTTTAATTTAAGACTACTTAAAAGGGAGTCCAAATGGATCCATGAATTTAGAACCCACACACCCTCAGGTCTTAACGAGGAGTTTAATTTTACCCCTTTCATACACTAAGAGAATCTGACTTACATTCATCCTAATCCCAAATAGGGGAAAGAGATTTAGCCACTACCCTACCCCCATATTAATAACATCAAAACATCGATACAGAATACAGCTTAAGTCAGTAATGCCTTTCCAACGACATTAAGCACACCATTACTCTGTAAAATAACACAATGTAAATAGTCTCTTTGAGAATTAAGTTTCACATATTTATGTATTTATTTATTTTCTTCAGTCAAATGACCATAAAACTGTATATACTATACAATTGATTATTGTGTACAGCACTCTTACCAGTATATCATTTTCATTTCATTTTTCACTTTTTGCATTTGTTTTATTTATCCATGTAAATACTATCTTGCTTTTTCATTCTCTTATATTTGGATAATGCTAGATATTTGTAAATACAGTGTCTTTGGTCCCCAAAGGCAAAGGTTGGATTTTAAGAATTGCTAAACGGCACAGAAAGGGTTAAGTATCTACCTCTGAAATCTCATCTCCCATTGGCCCACAAATTTTTAAATGGACCAGTGAGATTCAACCTTACCTCCTACTTATACCGGACCTAAACAGAAGCACAGTTCCCCTCTGAAGAGCCAGAGTGGCAAAACGCTCGTCAGGGTCTCTTACCTGGCGGCGTTATCCTTTATTCACTGAACCATCATTCATGTCTCCGTACCCCGGTTGTAATAAGAATAGGGCTGCAATTACGGCAGAACTGGCTCATTGCTCTGATCGTGAGTCAGCACAACAATTTCTTTAGGTGATTCACAGTTTACCTTACTAACCGGGTGGGAGGCAATACCAGACTTCGGTACCAAGTATCAGGAGGGGATTAGGCTTTGTATTAAGGGGTGCCCTCGAAGGCACGAGAGGCTAGGGCTGTAAGTGACAGGCAAACAACTCCCCCTGCCTTACTTGATCTATACTCTGACTGTATCCCTCTCTCTCCCCCTGCCTTACTTGATCTATACTCTGACTGTATCCCTCTCTCTCCCCCTGCCTTACTTGATCTATACTCTGACTGTATCCCTCTCTCTCCCCCTGCCTTACTTGATCTATACTCTGACTGTATCCCTCTCTCTCCCACCTTTACTATACTTTCTCCCACCTTTACTATAGATCGGACCGAGTGTCTGTTAAATCACTGGCCACTTAGGTATCATCACTGATAAAGTGATTACAGTTATAGGCAGGACTATATTCCTCTACTAAAGCTTGTCAGTGATAATTTATCCTTCCAGTTATTTACCCTCCCAATAAACTGACTCTGTCATTCAGCTGCAGTAACGCCATTCAGGTTTTAAGAATTTTCTCCTTACGTTCTTACAAACAGACAAATAGATCGCAGTCTGCAAGGTTGAACCAACTAACCTCTGGGGATTTGTATAAATCGCAAGAGCTCAATTAGACACTTTATTGCTACCATATATTTTACAAACAGTGCAATACAGTACAAACACTACTATAGATAGTAACCGTAGTGGAATGTATACAGATACTTAACTTAAAAGTTACAATGCAGCCTCCCAAGATTGTTACCCAAAGAAGATGACCTTTTCATATATAGACAACCACAAACAACACAAAACTTCGGGATACGGCTGAGAATGAGTCTAAAAGGAACATGAAAATATATACAAAATAGTGAAGTACAATTAACACACTTTTATGCGCTGTACATAGATGCACTCACAGAATTGTGTAGAATATATCGCTCATAGGGTGCCTCCCCGGATGGAAGTGGGGGGCTAGAAGTCCCTTGGCTCCTTGTGAGGTTCCTTAATAAGAAAAAAAGGAAGCACCGAAGTGCGAAGTTCCCAACTAGTGGGAACAGGAGTGTGTCTGCAGAACTGATAGGGGATAACCCTTGTGTTTGTACATAGACTAGAAAATGGTGATAGCGTGATCCGTAGGCTTGGATGGCCTTGGGAGCGCTAAGGGGTAGTTCTGCAGATGTTGTTCTGCCTTAAATACCAATCTTAAAAAATAATAATAACTTTATTGCGGGCATCACAAACTTAATGACCCCTGAAAATGAAAAACAGTAATTTTACTTACCGTAAATTCCTTTTTTCTTAGTATAGTGGCAGTACTCACAAGTGGGATGTTCCTTTCGTTGTTGGACAAAAAGCTCCCCCTTCTTTGAATATTATAGCTGTGCTCCGCCTGCTGCCTCTATAAAACCTGCAAGATCGAATCACCCGCCAGTAATAAAAAAGAACCAAACGGAGACTGAATAATGCAAAAACATTTAATTCAAATGCAAGAGGAGGGAAACCCAGTACTGCCACTATACTAAGAAAAAAGGAATTTACGGTAAGTAAAATTACTGTTTTTCCCTTCGTATAGTGGCAGTACTCACAAGTGGGATATAGCAAGATCCCTGTAACCAAACAAAAGGGTGGGGACTCAGCAGGCCACAGCTTGCAGCACCTTACGCCCAAAATCAGCCTCAGATGATGAAAATATGTCCAGCCTATAATGCTTGATGAAGGTATGCAAGGAAGACCAAGTAGCCGCTTTACAGATGTCTTCAGGTGATGCTGCTGCTCTTTCAGCCCAGGAGGTCGCCATAGCCCTAGTGGAATGAGCTTTCAACGGGAATCTGAGAGGAGTCCCTTTGGAGTGATAAGCCAACTTGATGGTATTTGTAAGCCATCTAGCCAGAGAAGGTCCGGAAACAGCACGACCCTTGTACTTGCCTTGAAAGTAGACAAAGAGATGATCTGAGGATCTAAACCCCTGAGTCTTCCGAAGGTAGATCTTCAGGGACCTTCTAACATCCAGGAGATGCCACTTTCTTTCCAGATCCGATGTAGGAGATTGACAAAAGGACGGCAGAATAATAGGTTGGTTAATCGCAGCACTAGAGATAACCTATGGCAAAAAAGAAGGCCTGGGGTGCAGGACCACTTTTTCTTGATGGAATATGGTGAACTCCGGAGAAGCTGTCCTAATGTGTTTTACACCCCACCTCCTATAGAATGTAAGCTCGATTGAGCAGGGTCCTCTTCAACCTATTGTTCCTGTAAGTTTATTTGTAATTGTCCTATTTATAGTTAAATCCCCCTCTCATAATATTGTAAAGCGCTACGGAATCTGTTGGCGCTATATAAATGGCAATAATAAATAAATAAATAAATAAGATGATAGAGCTCGGATCTCACCAATTCTCCTAGCGGAGGTGATAGCCACCAGGAAAGCCGTCTTGAAGGTTAGTAGCTTGATGGGGACCTGAATCAATGGTTCAAATGGAGGTTCACAAAGGGCTTGAAACACCAGAGACAAATCCCAGGTAGGAAAAGACACTAATCTGGGAGGCCTCTTCAACCGTATGGACTTAATAAACCTTTGTACAAGCATGTTTGAGGCAATGTCACGAACCAGGAAGTGACTTAGAGCCGAAATCTGGCCCTTAAGGGTAGAGACCCCTAGGCCGGCTTCAAAACCATCCTGCAAAAAAGAAAGGATTTCTGGGATAGATGTTCTGGCAGGATCCGAACCCCGAAGAGAACACCAGGTTCTGAATTTCATCCAGACCCTGAAATAGATTTTCGAAGTGGACAAGCGGACAGAGGATAACAAAACGTCACATAAATGTTCTGAAAGACCATGTCCCTGAAGGATCATCCTTGCAGCAACCATGCCGTCAGGCGAAACATTTCCAGGGTTTCTACGGGAAGAGTCACATTCTCCAATATGGTGGAAGAGATCGGGAGGGACCAACGTGAGATGCTCATATTTTCCACTGCTGAGAACCAACTTCTGTTTGGGCAGAAGGGCAGAACTGCTAGAATTCTTGCCTTCTCCCATCTTATCTTCTGAACAATCCGGGGAATAAGAGCGACAGGCGGAAAAATATAAGCCATGTTGAAGTTCCAAGGGATCGACAGACCGTCCAGGACATCTGGGTAATCTCCTGCTTGGAGAGAAGCAAATCTCTGTACTTTTCGGTTTCTCCTTGTTGCCAACAAGTCTCTCTGGCCTGCTGAAGCGGAAAACTAGCTCCAAGAAAACTTGGTTTGAAAGCGCCCAGTCTGCCTGAGACCAATGACTTCTGCTGAGGTCGTCTGCAATAACGTTGAGAGACCCTTTGATATGGGTAGCTGAGATTGCGAGAAGATTGTGTCAGGCTTACCTTGCTGGGAGTCCAACATGCAGAGATAAATGCTCACCCTTGCAATTAGACACAGGCCAAGGTGGTCAAGGTAGAACTCACCTGGCCTGTGAATCTGTGCACGGGGGCTGTGCAGGTGAATGCTTGAAGTCGCAGTACAGAAAAGGAAATCTAGGAGAATAGTCGTAGGTAAGCCAATGGTCAGAGGGTGCCAGAAATCAGGAGATACGAGTAACAAGCCGAGGTCAAGGGATGCCAGAGGTCAGGGTACAAAACGAGTAGCAATCCAAGGTCAGGACAATACTGGAACGTGGAATAGCAATTCTCTAACAAGAGTCATTGAACTGACACTGCCCTTAGGGAGGGGCAGTGTCTTATACCTTGTTGATTAGGAAACAGATTCAGCTGGAGAGTAACTGACAGGTCTGAGCCAGGTGAAGTCCAGCCCCCTAGTGCTGCAGGCAATTCAGATATAACCGGGAGTTATCCAAAGTCCTGAAATGGCTTAGAGGTAAGAGAGCAGGTTCAGGACTACAGAGTATAAAGGTTCAAATCCCTCTTCGGGCAATAAAGGGGCGACCCCGTCTGGCAGTCTGGAGGTCACGGTGTGAATCCTGACAGATTGGCTTGGGCCCAAGACATTATACGGTAGCAGAGATCTTGGAGAGCTTTTACCTTCGTGCCTCCTTGGCGATTTAAATAAGCCACTGTGGTGGCGTTGTCCGACTGAATCCTCACCGTCTGACTAGCGATGACTGAACCGAAGGACACCAGTGCCTTCCAAACCGCTTGTAATTTCCTGAAATTTGAGGAAGCGCCTGCCTCTTCCTTGTTCCAAAGACCTTGATGGAATTGAGAACTGAGATGGGCGCCCCAACCAGTCTGGGAAGCATCTGTGGTTATCGTAATCCACTGTTTTTGTGCAAATGATAGCCTTTTGAAATGTTGCTCCTGTCTCTCCACCAGTTTAGCTGATTTTTCACCATTTCGGATAGGTGGAAGGGAGAGTCTAGATCTTCCTGTTTTCGAGTCCATTGAGAAAGAATGTCCCATTGCAATGGTTTTGATTCTGCCTTTGCCCAAGCCACTGCTGGGATTGCAGAAGTGAGGAGGCCTAGCAACCTCATAGCATCCCTGATTGAGCTTGGGTTTTTCTGCAGCTTTGATACGGCTTTTAAGATCCTCCTTTGTTTCTCTATTGGTAGAAACAGAGACAGGGACTGTGATTCTACCCGAAGACCCAAGAATTCCAGACTCCGTGACGGATTCAACTTTTTTTTCAGGTTCAGGATCCAACGGTGGTCTTTTAAAACTTTCATCGTAATCTTGAGATGATTTTTTTAGCCGTTGTTTCGAATTGGCTTTCAAGAACCAATCGTCCAGGTATGGAACAATCGAGATACCTTTCAGACGTAAGACTGCTGCTATGGGTGCCAGGATCTTCGTAAAAACTTGAGGAGCTGAAGACAGGCCAAAGGGTAGAGCCTTGAATTGCAAATGGAGAATCCTTCGCTTTCTTGTTAGAACCGCAAACCTTAGAAACTTCCGGGAAGATTCTGAAATCGGTACATGTAGATAAGCATCTTTTAAATCTAACTTTGCCATGTGATCTCCTTTTTGTAAAATGTGCGTTACAGACAGAATACTTTCCATGCGGAACTTCTGGTACGGTATGCAGGTGTTGACTTGTTTTAGGTCTAGTATCGGCCGAAAGGATCCATCTGGTTTCTGAACCAGGAACAGGCGGGAGTAAACACCCTGAAACTTTGGGTACCTTCTCTACCACATCTTTTCTTAAAAGAAGAAGAGCTTCTGTCAGGAGTGCTTCTCTTTTCTTCCTTGAAGGATAGTCTGATAGTAGGAAGGAAGGTTGTGGTCTTGTTGAAAACTTTATTCTGTAACCTTCTGAAATTGTTCTTATAATCCACCCATTTGATGTACTTTTTTCCATTCGTGGGCGAAAAACCGAAGGCATCCTCCCACTCTTTTGGCGTCAAAACTTCCTCTTTTTGTCTCTACTGTTGGATTCTTGTCTAGACCACTGGCTGCTGTTTCCACCCTGTTTTTGAAACCTTCGAAACCGCCCTTGGTAACGAAAGGACCGCTGACCCTTATACTGAAAACGTTTATATCTGATCTTGATTCCAGAGGTAGGGCTTTCTTTGTGTCCGACATCTGTTTAATAATGTCTTCCAAAGGCGTTCCAAAGAGTTTGTTCCTCTCAAAGGGTAATTCACACAAGGCAGCTTTGGATGCTGAATCAGCTGTCCATGTACGTAGCCAAAGAGCTCTTCTGGCCACTGACGACAACCCCATAATTCTTGCTGCTAAACGCATAGACTCATCAGAGGCATCCAAAGAAATTCATTAGATAATTTCAGTAGGAACATAAGATGGGAAGGATCTGAATCTGATTTTCCCATAAGAGACTTCCAGGGCTTGTAGCCAAACGCTCTGAGCCCTGAGAACCGCTGAACCTGCAATACCGGCTCTGCATTGGTACCCTGCGGCCTGAAATATTCTTCTACATGAAGTTTCGGCTCGTTTGTCCATTGGGTCTTTAAGTCCTGAGACTTCGCCAATGGGTATAGTGGTTTTCTTAGACAGCTGGGCAATCTGAATATCTACTTTAGGAAGATCTTCCCACTTTTCTTCCGACTGTAGCTTGAACAGCAGTTTAAATTGTTTAGAAATAAATGCACGTCTTTCAGGATTCTTCCATTCTTTTTGAAGGAGATCCAAGATTTTAGGTGACATCGGGAAACCTTTAACCTTACCCTTGGTAGGTTCCGTTTCTTGTACAGCTGATGTTACTTCCTTAATAAATTTTTTCAGCTCTTCTGGTGGGAAGCCCTCCTCCACACTGGAAGCTAGGCTGGAAATATCCGAAGGTGAAGAAATAGAGCATTCTCCTGAAGAAACGTCAGACACCGAAGGAGGTCTATTCCTCCTACGTTTCTTAGGCCTCTCTTGTATAGCCGGTTCTTTCTTCACAGAATCTTTAAAAGACTCAAACGTCTGGGACAAATTTTCCTGAAACCAGCCCAGGAAGGATGCCATATCAGTCTGCTTAGCTTTCTCTAGCAATTCCGCAGAGCACTGATTACACGTCTTTTTGCGACATCCGTCAGGTAGAGGTACAGCACATTCCAGACAACATAAGTGCTTAGATTTGCTTGTGGCTTTTTTAGGGACAGATGCTGACATCTTGTCTTTATCCGCTTTGTCCGGAGGAATAGGACTGGACATATCTGTGGATCAAAAAAATATATATATATAAATAGAAATAGACGCATGCATAAAAATAGATGAATAAAAGGAGAGATTCAGTAATAAATCTCACCTTAAATCACCTAATGTCCGTGTAGGAGGGCTGGTGACACGGAGAACCAGAGCTGTACACCCACCCTTGGGGTCAGAAAGGTTCAGCACAGTTTATATACCAAAATTTGTAAACATTTTCAAATTTGGCGCCAAAACCCCGGTTTCGCGCATGCGCAGTAGCGCGATTTCGTGTTTGGTGGAACGCAACGCCTCCCGGCGTGCGTTCCACCACTGTGCGCATGCGAAAAGAAATCGAGGAGGACCGCCCAGGAACTCCTCTTAGCAGCCACAAAAGGGAAGTACCCGGTCGCGTTCCGTAACGCTAGACCGGAAGCACTGTGCCACTCGGTTCCCACCCGGGGAGCCATCGGGCAATTACCTCCCCGATCAGCAGCCTGTGCTGATCACACCTTCTCCACCGGAACTGGGGAACCTGTCCGTCCCGTTGCCGGGACAAGAAGAACTGGTGGGTGATTCGATCTTGCAGGTTTTATAGAGGCAGCAGGCGGAGCACAGCTATAATATTCAAAGAAGGGGGAGCTTCTTGTCCAACAACGGAAGGAACATCCCACTTGTGAGTACTGCCACTATACGAAGGGAAAATAAACTTAATGCACCATCACCACTAAGGATAAAATACTGGGGATGGAGAGGACGATATAATCTGTGGAAATATCCCAGATCGAAAGGTAGTAATGCTAATGGAGTCTGAAGGGAAATAAGCCTGCGTAAAAATAGCTGTATGAGTATCTCAAACTGTGGAGGCTCAATGTCACAGCCACAGGGTAAACCCAAGGCTCCAAAAAAAAAATGAGAATCTTTAAATAGCAACTAAATGTGATTCAGTAAACAGTATCCATGGGATAACAGCTGTATCCCTGCCACTTCATACAGTGAGCTAGTGCACAGTGTAATGGATCTATCTGTGGAGACCCTACTATATATGCAGAGCTCATATGATGGCTGTGGAACAAAGCAGATACTATTCTAAAGGCACACTGCTGGCTGGTTCTAACACTTGATAAAGTTTGCAAGTGTATCATACACTGGATAAAGTTGTAGAGAACCTGCTGTGTATGCAGAGCTTTGTAAAGATATCACCTCTCAATGTTGCTGTAAAAGAAAAAAGATTCTACTCTGAAAGCATTCTCCTGACTAGTTCTAACTGAACAGTTAGATACCAAAAGTGCCCATACCCCCTAAACCTAAGGTTCACATCAAACGTGCATAAGCTAAAAAAACAAGTGGACCTAACATACGTTTCGGCGCTGCCAAAGCGCCTTTGTCAAAGGTAAAAAGTTTTAGAACCAGCCAGTGCCTTTAGAATAGTATCTGCTTTGTTCCACAGCCATCATATGAGCTCTGCATATATAGTAGGGTCTCCACAGATAGATCCATTACACTGTGCACTAGCTCACTGTATGAAGTGGCAGGGATACAGCTGTTATCCCATGGATACTGTTTACTGAATCACATTTAGTTGCTATTTAAAGATTCTCATTTCTTTTTTTGGAGCCTTGGGTTTACCCTGCGGCTGTGACATTGAGCCTCCACAGTTTGAGATACTCATACAGCTATTTTTTACGCAGGCTTATTTCCCTTCAGACTCCATTAGCATTACTACCTTTCGATCTGGGATATTTCCACAGATTATATCGTCCTCTCCACCCCCAGTATTTTATCCTTAGTGGTGATGGTGCATTAAGTTTTATTTTCATTTTCAGGGATCATTAAGTTTGTGATGCCCGCAATAAAGTTATTATTATTTTTTAAGATTGGTATTTAAGGCAGAACAACATCTGCAGAACTACCCCTTAGCGCTCCCAAGGCCATCCAAGCCTACGGATCATGCTATCACCATTTTCTAGGTTCCTTAATAATGCTCAGGACTCCAAGTGGGCAATGGTAGGAAAAAAAATGTTTTTATTGATAAAAGGTGAATAATCACCATCAATATAAAATATAATTTAAAAGGAAAAATGGTATGGTCCTACGCGTTTCGTTCTGCGGAGAACTTCATCAGGGAACGTATATATGAAAATAAAATCAATATACGATTATGACATGTAAAAAAACACATCCTATTCCCCCATCCCCGAGTCCCCTTTAAATAGGGTTAATCCCTATGTCCATTGGTGGTTCCGTGGGTGGTACCCGGCATCCGCCACTTGATTGGTCCTGTAGGGGGGAATTTGAACTTGGAATCTGGGAATTTGATTGTATTTGGGTGTATAGATTTTCTATATTCTGTAAACGTATGGATCTTCTAGATATCCCAAATTAATGTTAACTCTATATGTATCTATTAATAAAAATAATAGGTCAAAATATGTTCATATTATTATATATATCAGGACATTAGATATATGTGTAACTCCATTTAATATTGGAGATTGTCTATAGGAACATCACAAGATTTATTTATTTATTATTTTATGTTAGCGTTTGGCACCAATCACATATTAATAACTGATGAGTAGTGATGTACCGAACTTTTCGCCAGCGAATAGTTCCCGGCGAACATAGCGCGGTTCGATCCGCCCCCTATTCATCATCATTGAGCAAACTTTGACCCTGTGCCTCACGGCCAGCAGACACATTCCAGCAAATTAGCAGCAGACCCTCCCTTCCAGACCCTCCCACCTCCCTCCCAGCATCCATTTTAGATTCATTCTGAAGCTGCATTCTTAGAGAGAGGAGGGAAAGTGTAGCTGCTGCTCATTAGATAGGGAAATTGATAGCTAGGCTAGGGTATTCAGTGTCCACTACAGTTCTGAAGGACTCATCTGATCTCTGCTGTAAGGACAGCACCCCAAAACGCCCTTTCTAGGGCTAGAACATCAGTCCACTTTGCCACTCATATCTGGTGTGAAAATAGCGTGCCTTTAAAAAGAAAAAAGTTTTTCACTGTAAGCTAATAGCAGTCAGTGTCCTTCAAGCGGGCGACAGGCCTTCAGCGTGTACTCTGCCAAACTCAGCCAGTCCACTTTGCCACTCATATCTGGTGTCTCTATAGCGTGCCTTTACAAAGAAAAAAAGTTTTCACTGTAAGCTAAGAGCAGTCAGTGTCCTTCAAGCGGGTGTGTCAGGCCTTCAGCGTGTACTCTGCCAAACTCAGCCAGTCCACTTTGCCACTCATATCTGGTGTCTCTATAGCGTGCGTTTACAAAGAAAAAAAGTTTTTCACTGTAAGCTAATAGCAGTTAGTTGTCTGCAAGCGTCTGGGTGTCAGGCCTTCAGCGTGTACTCTGCTAAACTCAGCCAGTCCACTTTGCCACTCATATCTGGTGTCTCTATAGCGTGCCTTTACAAAGAAAAAAAGTTTTCACTGTAAGCTAAGAGCAGTCAGTGTCCTTCATGCGGGCGACAGGCCTTCAGCGTGTACTCTGCCAAACTCAGCCAGTCCACTTTGCCACTCATATCTGGTGTGACAATAGCGTGCCTTAAAAAGAAAAAAACGTTTTTCACTGTAAGCTAATAGCAGTTAGTTGTCTGCAAGCGTCTGGGTGTCAGGCCTTCAGCGTGTACTCTGCTAAACTCAGCCAGTCCACTTTGCCACTCATATCTGGTGTGACAATAGCGTGCCTTTAAAAAGAAAAAAAGTTTTTCACTGTAAGCTAATAGCAGTCAGTGTCCTTCAAGCGGGTGTGTCAGGCCTTCAGCGTGTACTCTGCCAAACTCAGCCAGTCCACTTTGCCACTCATATCTGGTGTCTCTACAGCGTGCCTTTACAAAGAAAAAAAGTTTTTCACTGTAAGCTAATAGCAGTCAGTGTCCTTCAAGCGGGTGTGTCAGGCCTTCAGCGTGTACTCTGCCAAACTCAGCCAGTCCACTTTGCCACTCATATCTGGTGTCTCTAAAGCGTGCCTTTACAAAGAAAAAAAGTTTTTCACTGTAAGCTAATAGCAGTTAGTTGTCTGCAAGCGTCTGGGTGTCAGGCCTTCAGCGTGTACTCTGCTAAACTCAGCCAGTCCACTTTGCCACTCATATCTGGTGTGACAATAGCGTGCCTTTAAAAAGAAAAAAAGTTTTTCACTGTAAGCTAATAGCAGTCAGTGTCCTTCAAGCGGGTGTGTCAGGCCTTCAGCGTGTACTCTGCCAAACTCAGCCAGTCCACTTTGCCACTCTTATCTGGTGTCTCTATAGCGTGCCTTTACAAAGAAAAAAAGTTTTTCACTATAAGCTAATAGCAGTTAGTTGTCTGCAAGCGTTTAGGTGTCAGGCCTTCAGTGTGTACTCTGCCAAACTCAGCCAGTCCACTTTGCCACTCATATCTGGTGTCTCTATAGCGTGCCTTTACAAAGAAAAAAAGATGAGATGACCTGCCTTGGGCTAAAAATGGTCCACACGCTGCTGTATTTTAGCTCTGAATGCTGGTTGACTTGCGTGACTTATCCGCCACCAACTAGGGTTCAAGCCGCAATGTTATAGGACACTTTCTGCCTGGGAAACAAACATCAATTTTTATGGCCGCTGCTACAGCAGCGGCTGCAACAATACCTAATTTCTCAGGCATGTGTACATGCCTAATTTTTCAGCACTCTGGTGCTGCACTGTGGCTTTGAAAAACAAACCAAAAAAAAGGCACATAGTGACTCTATGTAGGGGCAACAGTCTCTATTGTCTCTGACTGCTCTGTGTCAGTGTGTATCATGGTCTCTGAGGACAGGTGTCAATCCATATCTGCCAAGTGACCCTATGTAGGGGGAACAGTCTCTATTCTGCTCTGTGTCAGTGTGTATCAGGGATCATTAGGATAGGTGTCAATCCATATCTGCCAAGTGACCCATGTAGGGGGAACAGTCTCTATTCTGCTCTGTGTCAGTGTGTATCATGGTCTCTGAGGACAGGTGTCAATCCATATCTGCCAAGTGACCCTATGTAGGGGCAACAGGCTCTATTCTGCTCTGTGTCAGTGTGTATCAGGGATCATTAGGATAGGTGTCAATCCATATCTGCCAAGTGACCCTATGTAGGGGCAACAGTCTCTATTCTGCTCTGTGTCAGTGTGTATCAGGGATCATTAGGATAGATGTCAATCCATATCTGCCAAGTGACCCTATGTAGGGGGAACAGTCTCTATTCTGCTCTGTGTCAGTGTGTATCATGGTTTCTGAGGACAGGTGTCAATCCATATCTGCCAAGTGACCCTATGTAGGGGGGACAGTCTCTATTCTGCTCTGTGTCAGTGTGTATCAGGGATCATTAGGATAGGTGTCAATACATATCTGCCAAGTGACCCTATGTAGGGGGAACAGTCTCTATTCTGCTCTGTGTCAGTGTGTATCATGGTCTCTGAGGACAGGTGTCAATCCATATCTGCCAAGTGACCCTATGTAGGGACAACAGTCTCTATTCTGCTCTGTGTCAGTGTGTATCAGGGATCATTAGGATAGATGTCAATCCATATCTGCCAAGTGACCCTATGTAGGGGGAACAGTCTCTATTCTACTCTGTGTCAGTGTGTATCATGGTTTCTGAGGACAGGTGTCAATCCATATCTGCCAAGTGACCCTATTTAGGGGGATCAGTCTCTATTCTGCTCTGTGTCAGTGTTTATCAGGGATCATTAGGCTAGGGGTCAATACATATCTGCCAAGTGACCCTATGTAGGGGCAACAGTCTCTATTCTGCTCTGTGTCAGTGTGTATCATGGTCTCTGAGGACAGGTGTCAATCCATATCTGCCAAGTGACCCTATGTAGGGGGAACAGTCTCTATTCTGCTCTGTGTCAGTGTGTATCAGGGATCATTAGGATAGATGTCAATCCATATCTGCCAAGTTACCCTATGTAGGGGGAACAGTCTCTATTCTGCTCTGTGTCAGTGTGTATCATGGTCTCTGAGGACAGGTGTCAATCCATATCTGCCAAGTGACCCTATGTAGGGGCAACAGGCTCTATTCTGCTCTGTGTCAGTGTGTATCAGGGATCATTAGGATAGGTGTCAATCCATATCTGCCAAGTGACCCTATGTAGGGGGAACAGTCTCTATTCTGCTCTGTGTCAGTGTGTATCAGGGATCATTAGAATAGGTGTCAATCCATATCTGCCAAGTGACCCTATGTAAGGGCAACAGTCTCTATTCTGCTCTGCGTCAGTGTGTATCAGGGATCATTAGGATAGGTGTCAATCCATATCTGCCAAGTGACCCTATGTAGGGGGAACAGTCTCTATTCTGCTCTGTGTCAGTGTGTATCATGGACTCTGTGGACAGGGAACAGTCTTTATTCTGCTCTGTGTCAGTGTGTATCATGGTCTCTGAGGACAGGTGTCAATCCATATCTGCCAAGTGACCCTATGTAGGGGCAACAGTCTCTATTCGGCTCTGTGTCAGTGTGTATCAGGGATCATTAGGATAGATGTCAATCCATATCTGCCAAGTGACCCTATGTAGGGGGAACAGTCTCTATTCTGCTCTGTGTCAGTGTGTATCATGTTTTCTGATGACAGGTGTCAATCCATATCTGCCAAGTGACCCTATGTAGGGGGGACAGTCTCTATTCTGCTCTGTGTCAGTGTGTATCAGGGATCATTAGGATAGGTGTCAATACATATCTGCCAAGTGACCCTATGTAGGGGGAACAGTCTCTTTTCTGCTCTGTGTCAGTGTGTATCATGGTCTCTGAGGACAGGTGTCAATCCATATCTGCCAAGTGGCCCTATGTAGGGGGAACAGTCTCTATTCTGCTCTGTGTCAGTGTGTATCAGGGATCATTAGAATAGGTGTCAATCCATATCTGCCAAGTGACCCTATGTAGGGGCAACAGTCTCTATTCTGCTCTGTGTCAGTGTGTGTCAGGGATCATTAGGATAGGTGTCAATCCATATCTGCCAAGTGACCCTATGTAGGGGGAACAGTCTCTATTCTGCTCTGTGTCAGTGTGTATCATGGTCTCTGAGGACAGGTGTCAATCCATATCTGCCAAGTGACCCTATGTAGGGGCAACAGTCTCTATTCGGCTCTGTGTCAGTGTGTATCAGGGATCATTAGGATAGATGTCAATCCATATCTGCCAAGTGACCCTATGTAGGGGCAACAGTCTCTATTCTGCTCTGTGTCAGTGTGTATCATGGTTTTTGAGGACAGGTGTCAATCCATATCTGCCAAGTGACCCTATGTAGGGGGGGCAGTCTATATTCTGCTCTGTGTCAGTGTGTATCAGGGATCATTAGGATAGGTGTCAATACATATCTGCCAAGTGACCCTATGTAGGGGGAACAGTCTCTTTTCTGCTCTGTGTCAGTGTGTATCATGGTCTCTGAGGACAGGTGTCAATCCATATCTGCCAAGTGGCCCTATGTAGGGGGAACAGTCTCTATTCTGCTCTGTGTCAGTGTGTATCAGGGATCATTAGGATAGGTGTCAATCCATATCTGCCAAGTGACCCTATGTAGGGGCAACAGTCTCTATTCTGCTCTGTGTCAGTGTGTGTCAGGGATCATTAGGATAGGTGTCAATCCATATCTGCCAAGTGACCCTATGTAGGGGGAACAGTCTCTATTCTGCTCTGTGTCAGTGTGTATCATGGTCTCTGAGGACAGGTGTCAATCCATATCTGCCAAGTGACCCTATGTAGGGGGGACAGTCTCTATTCTGCTCTGTGTCAGTGTGTATCAGGGATCATTAGGGTAGGTGTCAATCCATATCTGCCAAGTGACCCTATGTAGGGGGAACAGTCTCTATTCTGCTCTGTGTCAGTGTGTATCATGGTCTCTGAGGACGGGGAACAGTCTCTATTCTGCTCTGTGTCAGTGTGCATCAGGGGCTCTGAGGACAGGTGTCAATCCATATGTCAAGGTGTCAATATGTTATATGTCAGGTGTCAATCCATATTCATTGCGATTTAGGAATGTTAGGTGATTTCTGCCCTTTATGGATTAAAACCATCAACTGTGTAATTTTCCATGGGAGTTTTGCCATGGATCCCCCTCCGGCATGCCACAGTCCAGGTGTTAGTCTTGAAACAACTTTTCCATCACTTTTGTGGCCAGAAACAGTCCCTGTGGGTTTTAAAATTCGCCTGCCCATTGAAGTCAATGGCGGTTCGCCCGGTTCGCCGGTTCGCAAACGTTTGCCGAAGTTCCCGTTCGCTGTTCGCGAACCGAAAATTTTGTGTTCGCGACATCACTAGTCTTCATGTATTTTTCTGCCCAATACAGACGTTTCTGCTTGTGAGCATTGGTTAGTGGTGGCCGAATAGAAGGTTTATGCACAGTTGCAAAACTCTGCAGGACTCTATACCTTGATGTCCGTGGGACTCTAGAGGCACCAGCAGCTTCACATATCTGTTTGCTGCTACAGGGAGTGCAGAATTATTAGGCAAGTTGTATTTTTGAGGATTAATTTTATTATTGAACAACAACCATGTTCTCAATGAACCCAAAAAACTCATTAATATCAAAGCTGTATATTTTTGGAAGTAGTTTTTAGTTTGTTTTTAGTCATAGCTATTTTAGGGGGATATCTGTGTGTGCAGGTGACTATTACTGTGCATAATTATTAGGCAACTTAACAAAAAACAAATATATACCCATTTCAATTATTTATTTTTACCAGTGAAACCAATATAACATCTCAACATTCACAAATATAAATTTCTAACATTCAAAAACATAACAAAAACAAACCAGTGACCAATATAGCCACCTTTCTTTGCAAGGACACTCAAAAGCCTGCCATCCATGGATTCTGTCAGTGTTTTGATCTGTTCACCATCAACATTGCGTGCAGCAGCAACCACAGCCTCCCAGACACTGTTCAGAGAGGTGTACTATTTTCCCTCCTTGTAAATCTCACATTAGATGATGGACCACAGGTTCTCAATGGGGTTCAGATCAGGTGAACATGTCATTAGATTTTCTTCTTTTATACCCTTTCTTGCCAGCCACGCTGTGGAGTACTTGGACGCGTGTGATGGAGCATTGTCCTGCATGAAAATCATGTTTTTCTTGAAGGATGCAGACTTCTTCCTGTACCACTGCTTGAAGAAGGTGTCTTCCAGAAACTGGCAGTAGGACTGGGAGTTGACTGGGAGTTGAGCTTGACTCCATCCTCAACCTGAAAAGGCCCCACAAGCTCATCTTTGATGATACCAGCCCAAACCAGTACTCCACCTCCACCTTGCTGGCGTCTGAGTCGGACTGGAGCTCTCTGCCCTTTACCAATCCATCCATCTGGCCCATCAAGACTCACTCTCATTTCATCAGTCCATAAAACCTTAGAAAAATCAGTCTTGAGATATTTCTTGGCCCAGTCTTGACGTTTCAGCTTGTGTGTCTTGTTCAGTGGTGGTCGTCTTTCAGCCTTTCTTACCTTGGCCATGTCTCTGAGTATTGCACACCTTGTGCTTTTGGGCACTCCAGTGATGTTGCAGCTCTGAAATATGGCCAAACTGGTGGCAAGTGGCATCTTGGCAGCTGCACGCTTGACTTTTCTCAGTTAATGGGCAGTTATTTTGCACCTTGGTTTTTCCCCACGCTTCTTGCGACCCTGTTGACTATTTTGAATGAAACGCTTGATTGTTCGATGATCACGCTTCAGAAGCTTTGCAATTTTAAGAGTGCTGCATCCCTCTGCAAGATATCTCACTATTTTTGACTTTTCTGAGCCTGTCAAGTCCTTCTTTTGACCCATTTTGCCAAAGGAAAGGAAGTTGCCTAATAATTATGCACACCTGATATAGGGTGTTGATGTCATTAGACCACACCCCTTCTCATTACAGAGATGCTGTAATTGGTAGTAGGCTTTCGAGCCTATACAGCTTGGAGTAAGACAAAATGCATAAAGAGGATGATGTGGTCAAAATACTAATTTGCCTAATAATTCTGCACTCCCTGTATATCTGTTTGCTGTTTGCTGCTGTAATTGTATTTTAGCAGCTGCTCTCTTGATCTGATGCATGGTTCTGGCAGAAATCTTCCTCAATGTGCCTTTATCTGCACGAACCCGTCTGTGTGTATAGGTGATGTAGTGTTTGTAGGGAGCAACCCGGAAGTGATCACTCCATGTGCTCGGCAGAAGTTAACAGTATTGCATGATGCCTCAACATTGAGGCATCGCTGCAATACTATCAGAGTGGCTGGAAACGATCATGATCGCTTCCAGCGCTCAAAATAGCCGCGGACGTATCAGGTACGTCCGAGGTCCTTAAGGACTGTTTTTTGTCGGACGTACTTGATACGTACTTGGTCGGGAAAGTTTAGCACACACTGAATATATAAATGTCTGAACTGTGCCTTCAAGGGCACCTGGACTCATTAAGTGAGACAAAATTAGCTGTCTCACTTAATGAGACACTCTACAGAGACTGCCCTTATCAAAGTTACTAACGACCTAATCGCAGCTAAATCCAAAGGCCACTACTCCATACTAATTCTTCTTGACCTCTCAGCGGCCTTTGACACCGTTGATCATGCTCTCCTTCTTCAAACTCTTCAATCACTTGGTCTCTGTGACTCTGTCCTCTCATGGTTTTCCTCTTATCTCTCCCAACGCTCATTCAGTGTCTCCTTTTCTAATGATACCTCCTCCCCTTGCCCTGTCTCAGTTGGCGTTCCCCAAGGCTCCGTCCTTGGTCCCCTTCTATTTTCTCTTTATACTGCCTCTCTTGGCAAACTTATTACCTCTTTTGGATTTCACTACCACCTGTACGCTGATGACACCCAGCTATATCTCTCCTCCCCGGACCTCTCCCCTGCCGTCCTGCAACGTGTCACTGCTTGCCTTTCTTCCATCTCTGACTGGATGTCCTCCCGCTTTCTGAAACTCAATATCTCCAAAACTGAGCTCCTTGTCTTTCCTCCTCCTAATACTGATCCTCATCTTTCGCTCTCCCTCCAAGTTTGTGGTACCAACATTAGTCCATCCTTGCAAGCGCGCTGTCTTGGCGTCATACTTGACTCTGGTCTCACCTTTGAGCCTCACATCCAGCATGTTGCCAAATCCTGTAGATTCCATCTTAAAAACATAGCCCGCATCCGCCCCTTTCTTGCACCAGATACTACCAAGGAGCTTGTCCATGCTCTAGTAATTTCCCGCATGGATTATTGTAACCCTCTCCTGATTGGTCTTCCCAATAGCCGTACTGCACCCTTACAGTCCGTAATGAATGCTGCTGCTAGATTGATTTTCCTCTCTAGTCGTTTCTCTCACACCTCACCCCTCTGCCAGTCCTTACATTGGCTTCCTATATGCTATAGGAGTCAATTCAAGGTACTAACTCACACCTATAAAGCACTGAACAACTCTAGCCCCTCTTATATCTCCTCACAGATCCATAGGTATGTCCCTTCTCGGTCTCTCCGTTCTGCCCATGACCACCTGCTGTCCGTTGTCCGCACTCGTACGGCCAACTCGCGCTTGCAGGACTTCTCACGGGCGGCTCCCTTCCTGTGGAATAGCCTGCCTACCTCCATCAGACTCTCCCCTAGTCTTGCATCTTTTAAGAAGTGCCTTAAAACCCATCTCTTTAGGAAAGCTTATGGCCTCCAAGACTAACCCTTACCTCACATACCTGTCTCTTGCCCTCTCCTAAAGGGCAGCCCACCTTATTTGATTGTAAATTCCTGTCCTAATGTGTTTTACACCCCACCTCCTATAGAATGTAAGCTCGTTTGAGCAGGGTCCTCTTCAACCTATTGTTCCTGTAAGTTTATTTGTAATTGTCCTATTTATAGTTAAATCCCCCTCTCATAATATTGTAAAGCGCTACGGAATTTGTTGGCGCTATATAAATGGCAATAATAAATAATAATAATAAATAAGTGGTACAAAAATTGATCCTGCCCAGATGGTAGGAGACTGATAAGCCCTTTCCTTATAGGCCAGAGAGAGAAAAGCTTCACTGATCTGTGCCGTAAGGTGTCTAAATATTTAACCATGTAGTGTCTAAGAGTGATTGTTGAAAAATGTGTGAATGTTTGTAAAGCATGGGTAAGGTGTAGATGAAGGGATTTCTACGTACTATAAAAAGCTGTACCAGTTTTCTGGTATAACTCTACAGTATTCCTGTATGAATTATCACTTGTTAAATGATCAGGAATAGCAAAAATAAAGTAAGGTAGGATTAAGGAGGCCAACCTTCCTATAAATAAGATGAAGTAAAAAAAAAATCTAATGAATCAAAGAAGATGCAAATCATAATAATAACTGGAAATACAAATTGAATTGAATATTAATAAAAATAATAGTAATAATTATTTTAATAATTAGTATAATTTGTAGAAGTAAAATAAGGTATAGTTTATGAAGAGAGTACTGCTAATCGATAAGCACTGGGGGTATGTTGTTTGAAGATCAAATTAGTGGACTCATTTTAAAATAGAGGGTAATAAAGTTAGCAGGTATCCCTGAATGATTCATGAAGTCAATGTGAATATAAATATGTGAATGGTGCAGAGTAAGGCAGAGTAAGGCCCTTCATGCATGGTATTGCAGCCACCCCTGGCTCTGGCACAGACTGACACACAATTTGCCCTCCCTCACATGGTACCACAGACACTCCTGGTTCTGGTGCAGACTGATATGCACACGCACTCTGCCCTCCCAGCGATCACAGTTTACAATGTCAAACATATTAAATTAGAGAATATGATTAAAAATATGAAAATAAATAAACTTGTTGCAGGTTGTATGGATTTGACTAATGGAGACCTATTTTACCTGTGATAAAACAAATGGCAGCAAAAAGAAAAAAAAATTCTATTAGTTGAGAGGAATGGACTGAATCACTGAAAATGGTCATTAAAAATATGAATTGCTGGGGGGCGGAGCCTAGCAGCCATGCTGGACGGTCGCATATCAGACAAGCTCCGTAGTAATTCGCCCAAAACAAGTAAATATTGGGGCAAAAGCCTTAAGACAGTTCTGCAACCTAGAAAAGAGAGTTTGATACGGCGGCAACAAGCGACAAGTCTCTCGACCACAACCAGCGGCTTCTACCCGGGGACAGACCTGAGGCCTACTCGGATGGTAAAAGGGAGGCGGCCGCTTCCTGCACTGACTGCAGCCCACCCACCTGGAGGTCTCCCCGGTACACTCCCCCCCCCCCTGCCGGTGAGGGATATCCGGGCGACCACAGCCTGTGACCGAACAGCAAAAGCAACAGTGCCTGACCTGCACTACCAGACCAGCACTGAAAAACATGGCGGATGCCACGTGTAACCACCTAAACAGCCCCCCGCTACCCTCACTCGAGATACGGCTTGACCGCCTATTCGCTGCCTTCTGGGCAAAAATGTATCACCAACGGGGCACTCACGAGGAGGCTACACCAGCAATGCTCCCAGATGATGTTGCACAACCACCCACAGCTCCAGAACGGAGTGATGGCGCGGCACGAATGGCGGGGAGGAGGTGGTGGGCGACCCGACAAAAGCCTCTGTGCCGCAGACTGAGTCCAACGGTGAGCCGCCCTACCCCCGAGCAGGGACTACTCAATCGCAGCTTTGCCACCCTCTGGAGGAGTAGCAATCCACATGTGGGGAAACTGCTGCGCAGAAAGAGGCCGACAGCTTTCCTGGGAACCTCTACCCAAGAGACAGACCCACCTCACATGACCACGTTGCCTACCAGAGACTCCAAACAGCACCGACTACAACCCACGAGGCTGCACCTTGCTTTACCTCAGCAGGACTCTCCAACACTTCCAACACCCTTTAAAGCGCTGGGTATCGGCTGACAGAGAACTCACTGACCGGGACACATAGAGGTATAAGCCCAAAGCCTCTAATACACTGTCTTAACCACACTGAAACCTCTTGAACAGAGACTTTCCGACTACATAGAACTTTAACGAAATATCCACTGTTTAACCTTGTTAATTGTTTAGCAATCTCACAATATACATCTCACACTTGCATAGTGCCTTACTGCACGCATCAGCCATGCTCCCAAATAGCTTGTCACCTTTTAACATAACGATGACATACCTGCCTGGCAATTCTCATGTTTATTTCATAGAAACATAGAATGTGACGGCAGATAAGAACCATTCGGCCCAAAGAAAAACACCAAATGCTTGGGCTCGTCTGGGATTTGAACCTGGGACCTCTCGCACCCTAAGCGAGAATCATACCCCTAGACCAACGAGCCATTACGCGTCCTTCTTTCTTAGATTTCTTCTATTTATTGTCACAGTTTATCGTATATTATACCGCCTCATATACTCCTGACATGTTCCGATAAGCCTGTTGTATTATTACGTAAGACACGTTGAATAAGCCTGTGACTACACAAGCTAACCTAAAAATGAATGCAGTAATTACCTAATGAGCCCTCTCTATAAGTTACAAGCGAACCATATATCGGCATGTTCTCTCTTGTTCAAAAAAAATGTGTGTGACTATCTCATACCATGACGCTGTATATTTCTGTACGATAATGCACTGCTTGATAGCGCTGTCGTGGTGCTGCAAGCATATTGTTCTCTTCACACAACAAAAATAAAGAATTAAAAAAATATATATATGAATTGCTTAAATCTGTCTGAAATCCACTATACACTTCTAAACAGATGGTACTTGGTCCAAAGTAGTCTGTCTAGGATTTATCCCAATGCCTCAGACAGATGTTGGAGATGCCTAGCTCACAGAGAAGATTTCCTGTATATATGGTGGGAATATCAACCTATCCAACTATTTTGGAAAATGATACACATAAAAATGTAAACCTTACTTTCAAAATCTATTGATTTCCACCCCAGACTTCTATTATTGCAATTAAACATTCAAAACATTTTAGGTCCTGTGACGGACCAACTGGCACCCCGACTGAATACCTCAGCCAATCGATGCTTCCTAGCTGATGCTGATGACCATAAGCACCGCACTGGACAACATAAGTACTGTAGAACCCACGACCCACCGCTGCTTGGTTGGGGTCTCGCCGTCCCTTCCCGTCCTGGACCAAACTCCTGGATCCAGGGACTCAGTGGGAATGCCTCTCCTCCAAGAGAGTATAGCTGTGAAGCTCTTATAAGAGCTAGTGATATAGCTGTATAGCAGATTCCCTACAATCACAAGACCAGGCTATGTGTTGAGGGTTAAGCAGGAACTCAATTGTAATGGTGCCACACTGGCCTTTTATGACAATCCCCATGCAAGGGGTACGCCCACATGGACCTTGTTGGGGACAGTGACACAAACTTTAAAATTGAAGGCACTCCCACACATGGCATACAATCCCTCCCCTCTGCTTGGGAGCTAATTGAGTTAAATACTGTATCAACTCAATTATCTCAAAGTGAAAAATAATATATATTTTAGAAAACCCCAAAAGTACCCCAAAACACACAATATCCCCACAATTCTTACATCCCATAGTCCTGATCTGGGTCACCAACATATCCAAAAATCACTCAGATCAGATCAGGGGTTCAGAAATATTATGGAAGTCATAGTTTTTACCGACCGCAGGAATAGTCCCATAGCCGAAAAAAGTTCCATAGAATCGCGGCTAAGTGCTGCTGGAGGACCGACTGGGAACCGCGAGGTTTTCATGCCGAAAATAGTTCCAGGACATTCGCGACTAAGTCCCCCTGAAGTCTATTCACGGTTTTGGTGATTGCACGTCAAATGGCTTCGGGAGTTTGAAGTGTTGCTTCGAAAGTTCAAATTGTGGCCGTACAAGTACAAAAGGGCAAACACAGTGGTTGTAACCAGGATTTAACACAGGGGCCATAGTCACAGGGCAAGAGGCTGGCAAGTATGCCTCTTGACGAGAACCCATGACGAGATCCAGTTCGTCACAGGTCCCGCTTCAACTATTGCGATATGTCAGAGATATTGTGTAGGAAAAACGTATATATTGTATGATAAAATTAATACATGCATAATAGCAAAAATGCAATTTAGCTAATATGCCATGAGATGTTAAATTGAAGAAACAAAATGTTTTTCTCAAAAGTTGGTCCTGTCAGCTAAAGAGCCAGACAGTGAGTAAATACATCTGTGTCAATAAAGATAAGAACACAGATAAGATAAGAAAGTTTACCATAATACTTTAGGTCAGGCTTCCCCAAACTTCAGCCCTCCAGATGTTGCTGAACTACAACTCTGTCAGGGTCTTACCAGAGTTGGGAGTCTGTAGCGCAGATATGTTGCTCACCCTTGCAAATAGCCACAGGCCAAGGTGGTCAGGTAAGAATTCACCTGGCTTGTGGATCTGTGCACGTGGACTGTGCAGGATGAAGTTCCAAAACGCAGCACAGGCAAGGACTCAAAGAGCAGGATAGTCAAGGGATAGCCAAGGTCAAAGGATGCCAGAGGACAGGTAGAACGAGGAATAGCCGAAGTCAAGGGATGCCAGAGTAAACGATGCCAGGAGCCGGGGTCAATATGAAGCAGAGAATCAATAGATAGGAACACTGGTATGGAACACACACAACAGGATAAAAGACTTGATCCAGATCACAAGGCGAGGCTGAGTTTATATACCCTGCTGTTATTTGATCAGGATCAGGTGAAGCATGGCTATCGACAAGGGCCATCCCCCAGTGCTGCAGACAAGCCAGGATCAATAGAACTGAAATAGCTGATAAGAAACAAAGCTACTGTGGCTCAGAGGTAGGAAGCAGGACCAGAACCACCAAGTACCCAGGTTTGAATCCTGAGATTCAACAACATCTGGAGGGCCGGAGTTTGGGGACACACATGCAAGGGGCACAACAGGGCACCCCCCCACTCCTCTGTATTCCCCACTAGTGATGTTGCGAACCCGAAATTTTCGGTTCGCAAACGAGAACTTCCACAAACGTTGGCGAACCGCCATTGGCTTCAATGGGCAGGCGAATTTTAAAACCAACAGGGACTGTTTCTGGCCACAAAAGTGATGGAAAAGTTGTTTCAAGGGGACTAACACCTGGACTGTGGCATGCCGGAGGGGGATCCATGGCAAAACTCCCATGGAAAATTACACAGTTGATGCAGAGTCTGGTTTTAATCCATAAAGGGCAGAAATCACCTAACATTCCTAAATCGCTATGGATTGACACATGACATATTGACACCTTGACATATGGATTGACACCTGTCCTCTAGAGCCCCTGATGCACACGGACACAGAGCAGAATAGGGACTGTTCCCCCTACATAGGGTCACTTGGCAGATATGGATTGACACCTATCCTAAGGATCCCTGATACACACTGACACAGAGCAGAATGGGTAATATTCACTAAATGCCAAACATTGTTATACAGGGGAATATTCAGTAAATAAGGATAAGGTGGGGGACCTACTGTCCTCTCCCCTGGCCCCCACCCCTGCGCGGTGTGTGGGGGGCATAAATCACAATGGGGGGACCTACTGATAGGAGTGGTGTACTATTCTTATCAGTTTAATACCTGTTGCGTCTCCTATCAGTGGACGTGTATATGGCAGCGATTTTAGGAATCGCACACCTGGGACCCGAGCAAGGTCACCTCGTTCAACAGGCTACAACATTTGTCCCTGGAAAACTATCCTGGACATCATGTACAACTTATATGGATATGGCAGCGATTTTTGTAACAGGGAGATGGAAGAAGATGCTTGGTCGGTCCTCCTACTTCACATTTGGGTCACTGCGCGTGCAATCTAATGTGCCACCAGATAGGAGTGGTGTGTTTATTATTATTCTTATCAGTTTAATAATACCTGTTGCATCTCCTATCAGTGGACGTGTATATGGCAGCGATTTTAGGAACAGCACACCTGGGAGGCATGGCATAAGGATTTGAGTACAGTCTTCTCAGAAGAACAATGGAACCAAGCCTTCATAGCCCATAAAGGTAGATCCAGATGCGCATCCCACCTTGAGCTAATGCGCAAGATACAATATAGGTGGTACTTGGTACCGACTAGACTAGCGACCATATATCCCAACACCTAGAGACTTTGCTGGAGATGTTTAATAGAGTAGGGCACAATGCTCCACATCTGGTGGGCCTGCTCGGCCATCAGATGATACTGGAAGGCAGTTGAGGGGGTGATACAAGGGGCACTGGTCACGAGAACCAACCTGAGACCAGAAAATGCCCTACCCTTCATCTCGATTGACCCATTCCCAAAAGCACATGCCGACCTAACATATCATATTTTGATTGCTGCCAACTTATTAATAGCAAGAGGGTGGAAACAACAACAGCCACCGGAGAGATCTAGCCTTCTCCAACAGATCTCCCTAAACCTAGCATATGAAACAAAAACCTGCCAGCGGCTACACCCCCTACACCACATAGTGGAAGCCAGGAACATATGGGAGGCGTATCTGAGGAAGGAGGAGGAGGGGGTCGTGTTAGAAAAATAACATATCATATATATATATATATATACACGAAGGATGAATAGTACCACTCCTAAGACCTAACTGCTCTGACGCAGAGAGACAACGACTCCAAACACCATGGTACAACAGCCAACATTGAGGTATACCAAGCTGAGCTTAAACAATCTACAGGGCATAACGGAACAAACACCCACATTGTACATAGTTAAGTAGTTAGATAAGGGAATAGACCCGGTGGCCGCACACAGCATGCTAACTAAGAAGGAGACAAAGGGAGATGAGGGGCTTCCGACGTCTATTTCCCCCGTTCTTCTTCCCCTACCGTAGCCTGTCCCCAGGTTTCCCCCTTCCCATACCCCGGACCAAACCCAGGTTTAGGAGAGAAAGACAACCATGACATGGTACTAGACCAAAGGCACAAGGGCAGCGGAAAAACTCCCACGAGAATGAATAACCAGTTTGCTCTTGAATGTATAAGATGTGAATAAGATCGATGTACCTTAACCGCTTACCCTCCCTTTTTTCCTATCTGTATCCCGAACAAGTTCTCTGATAAAATAAAAATTGTCAGATTCAAATTATTGTGCCCCACAGTTCCAATTAACATTCAAATGACAATTCATGACAGATCAGTGAATAGCCCTGCCAACGTCGTCTCAGAATTTTTTTGTTATCTAAGAAGAAATAGAAATGCAAGAGCAGAATAGAGACTGTTCCCCGTCCTCAGAGACCATGATACAGACTGACACAGAGCAGAATAGGGACTGTTCCCCCTACATAGGGTCACTATGTGCCTTTTTATTGGTTTGGTTTTTGAAGCCACAGTGCAGCACCAGAGGGCCTACAAATTAGGCATGTACACATGCCTGAAAAATGTGGTATTGTTGCAGAAAAATTGATGTTTGTTTCACAGGCAGAAAGTGCCCTAAAACATGGCGGCTTGAACCCTAGTTGGTGGCGGATAAGTCACGCAAGTCAACCGGCATTCAGAGCTAAAATACAGCAGCGTGTGGACCATTTTTAGCCCAAGGCAGCTCATCTCATCAGGCCTTTTTTAATCGAATGTATCGCCCAGTGTAAGTCCCTTCGGGATCCATCCCTCATTCATCTTAATAAAGGTGAGGTAATCTAGACTTTTTTGACCTAGGCGACTTCTCTTCTCAGTGACAATACCTCCTGCTGCACTGAAGGTCCTTTCTGACAGGACACTTGAAGCGGGGCAGGCCAGAAGTTCTATCGCAAATTGGGGTAGCTCAGGCCACAGGTCAAGCCTGCACACCCAGTAGTCAAGGGGTTAATCGCTCCTCAGAGTGTCGATATCTGCAGTTAAGGCGAGGTAGTCTGCTACCTGTCGGTCGAGTCGCTCTCTGAGGGTGGATACCAAAGGGCTGTGGCGATGCGTAGGACTTAAAAAGGTCCGCATGTCCTCCATCAACACGTCTTTAAAGTGTCCTGTCCTTGCCGGCAGTGGTCGTGGGAGGAGGAGGATGACTTCCACCTCTCCCCCTGTTAGATTCCCGTTGTGCTGTGACATCACCCTTATACGCTGTGTAAAGCATACTTTTTAATTTATTTTGCAAATGCTGCATCCTTTCCGACTTGTTGTAATTCGGTAACATTTCCGCCACTTTCTGCTTATACAGGGGGTCTAGTAGCGTGGACACCCAGTACAGGTCGTTCTCCTTCAGCCTTTTTATATGAGGGTCCCTCAACAGGCAGGACAGCATGAAAGACCCCATTTGCACAAGGTTGGATGCAGAGCTACTCATTTCCCGTTCCTCCTCCTCACTGATGTCATTGAAGGTATGTTCTTCCCCCCAGCCACGTACAACACCACGGGTACCAGATAGGTGACAACGAGCACCCTGGGATGCCTGTTGTGTTTGGTCTTGCTCCTCCTCCTCCTCAAAGCCACTTTCCTCCTCTGACTCCTCTTCCTCACAATCCTCTTCCAGCGTTGCCGCAGGTCCAGCAAGCGATGCTGATAAGGCTGTTTCTGGTAGTGATGGTGACCACAACTCTTCTTCTTCCTCTTCACGCTCATCTACGGCCTGATCCAGCACTCTTCGCAGGGCACGCTCCAGGAAGAAAACAAATGGTATGATGTCGCTGATGGTGCCTTCGGTGCAACTGACTAGGTTTGTCACCTCCTCAAAAGGACGCATGAGTCTACAGGCATTGCGCATGAGCGTCCAGTAACGTGGCAAAAAAATTCCCAGCTCCCCAGAGGCTGTCCTAGCACCCCGGTCATACAAATATTCATTAACAGCTTTTTCTTGTTGGAGCAGGCGGTCGAACATTAGTGTGGCGGAACCAACCTCGCCACTGAGAACTGGAGAAGCCTGGTTGCTAGCCTCCTGCCCAGTGATTATGGTCCCTGGGAGGTATTGCCCTTTAAGGGACTGAATTGGGGCTTATGGACTGCTACCATAATGTACTAACCCTTTAAGAACTACTTTTGGGCATGTGGATTGTATAATACTGTCCCTAGCCCTTTAAATACTTTGGGGACAGATTGGTACTATTGTATATGGCACTTCGAACACAGTTGAAGCTGTCGAAGCTGTCGAAGCGGTCGAAGCGGTCGAAGCGGTCGAAGTTGTCGAAGTGGCCGGTATCGGACAAAGGACCACGTGGCGGCGGCCATTTTAACTTCGAACACCGCCGACCCTTAACATGAACTCCACTTCGACACTTCGACCAAAGTCGAAGTACAGGCACACTTCGAATGGGACTTAGCCGTTTTTATGCCAGGAATTGACCGACCGCACAGCCCAAATCTATGGAACTGTTTTGGGCAAGAAAATGTGCTTGCGGTCGGTCATAAAAGGACTTCCGTGTAACTTTTGATCCACTGGAGGGATTTGCCTGCATTTTGGAAGTGTTTATGTTTAAAGTATGCTGAGTCTGAATATGTGATTTGTATGTGAATGTGATGTATGGTTTTGAAGTTACAGATATTGTGTAAAAGTTATGTTTTAAACTGTATAGTAAGTGGATTATCTCTCAGGCTAAGGGGAGGGGATGTGTGGGTTGTACCATATCTCGGATTGGTTATTTTATGCCTCCCCCTGGGTGTGGCCTGTATGTGTGAGATGGAAATAAAAGCCAGGCTGGATGAGCCAGTCCAGAGTTCCTGTTTAACCCTAAAGTGAAGTGTTGTCTCATTATTGGGGGAGGATTTATTGTATGCTGTTCCAGTTTGACTGCTAGGAGTGCAAGCCTATTCGTATGGTTCCTATTCAACTGTCTACAGCATTCAGAGGCTTGAGAGCATTCATATGCTTCTCAGATTCGGTGATTGTGGTGTCTGCCAGAGTGCTTGGAGTCCTCAGGAAGCGCTAGGAGCATCCATTAACGGAGGTACCCAGTCGGGGTGCCAGGTGATCCGTTACATCGGTGGCAGCGGTGGGATGGCGTCCTAGTGCGAGGTAAAGCAGCTCAGAGACACTGTTTGGATTTACAAATTGAGGGCAACGCTAGCAGTCGTGCAGCGCCCCTGGGAGCAGACAAGTATGGAAGGTTCTGGCTCTGGAGATGATTGCCCATGGAGACACGCCGGGTGATCTGGAACCAGGTCATGGCAGAGCGAAACACAAGGCTGGACCGAGAATTCCGGCTGGCGAAAGAGAGGAAGTATGCTCAGCAGCAGGAGCGTTACAGCAGCCGAGTAGAGGCTGCATCCGAGGAGGTTAGCCGTCTTTCCCTGAGGCGGCGGGAGGAACCCGAAGTGGGGGTCCTCATAGACTGGTCCTGTGAGGAACCACAACAGGCAGGTAGAGATGGGACCAAGGTCTCTCCACCGGGCCCACCGGGATGCTGGGCAGCCGGCCCAGATCCCCAGCAGCAGCCAGAGTTGCCAGGTGGGGAAGCAGGTGGCCCTTACTCACAAATGTTGAGGGGCCTCACGGATTGGTCCTGGGAAGACCCACAGATGGCAGGTGGAGATGGGACTGCGGTCTCTCTACCGGCCCTACAGGGATGCTGGGCAGTCGGCCCAGATCCCCAGCGGCAGTGTGCGTTACAGGGAGCTGAAGGTGCCGTTCTTGCTCCCCAGCGGCAGTCTACGGTGCAGGGAGAGGAGCCTGTTATCCCCTCTCCCCAGCGGCTGAAGGTGTGTAAGGGAGAGGAGTTTGTTATTCCCTCTCCCCAGCGGCAGCACAGCTCACCAAGGGGAGACAGTAAGCCCCTCACCAGCGCAGATGGGACCGTGGTCTCTGCGCCCTGCCTACAGGGAGTACAGAGGGTCAGCCCTGCTCCCCAGCGGCTGAAAGTGTGTAAGGGAGAGGAGTTTGTTACCCCCTCTCCCCAGCGGCAGCTTAGCACACCAAGGGGAGACAGTAAGCCCCACACCAGCGCAGATGGGACCGTGGTCTCTGCGCCCAACTTACAGGGAGCTGAAGGGGCCGTCCCTCCTCCCCAGCGGCAGTGTGATTTGTTGGGAATTTGGAGCCCAGTCTCCATTCCCCAGCGGCAGAGTATCCAGCAGGGAATGGAGAGCCCAGCCTCCTTTCCCCAATAGCAGGACTCTGTGCTGGGAGGAGAGACAGTCGGTCTCCCTCCGCAGAGACTGGAAGTGTGTATGGGAGAGGAGATTGTTACCACCTCTCCCCAGCGGCAGATTATTAATGTGCAGGGAGTAGAGAGCCCAGTCTCCATTCCCCAGCGGCAGAGTGTTCTAATGGGAGAGGAGCTGGTTACCACCTCTCCCCAGCGGCAGCTTAATGTACCAGGGGGAGACTGTAAGCCCCACACCTGTGCAGATGGGACAGTGGTCTCTGCACTTCCAGCACAGGGGGTAGGGACGGTTGGTCCTGCCCCCCACGACAGGGCTGTTTAGCCAAAGGGGAGACAGTCTGTCTACAGCAGCAGAGCGGTGTATTTAAAGGGGAGACAGTCGGTCTCCAACAACCAGGCTTCAACCCGACTACTCCCGTGGTAGTGCTGGCATCCGGGCAGAGTACCGCTGGTCTCTGCCCACTCAGCAACCAACCAAGGCAGTCTACCAGCCCCCAGCACAGCCGTGGTGAGGCACCTGGGCATGGACAAAGTTCTCCTCTACTCAGGTGTAGTAACCAGTTATTGTGGGTGAGCTGTACTGCTGTTCCTGTTTTGTGGGTGGGATGCTGGACTAACCAGGGCACTGACCGGCAGGAGGTCAGATACCCTGTTAGTCTAGTTGGTAAAGGGGAGAAATGTGGCGGAACCAACCTCGCTACTGAGAACTGGAGAAGCCTGGTTGCTAGCCTCCTGCCCAGTGATTATGGTCCCTGGGAGGTATTGCCCTTTAAAGGACTGAATTGGGGCTTATGGACTGCTACCATAATGTACTGACCCTTTAAGAACTACTTTTGGGCATGTGGATTGTATAATACTGTCCCTAGCCCTTTAAATACTTTGGGGACAGATTGGTACTTTTGTATATGGCACTTCGGACACAGTCGAAGCTGTCGAAGCTGTCGAAGCTGTCGAAGCTGTCGAAGCGGTCGAAGCTGTCGAAGCTGTCGAAGTTGTCGAAGTGGCCGGTATCGGACAAAGGACCACGTGGCGGCGGCCATTTTAACTTCGAACACCACCGACCCTTAACATCAACTCCACTTCGACACTTCGACCAAAGTCGAAGTACAGGCACACTTCGAATGGGACTTAGCCGTTTTTATGCCAGGAATTGACCGACCGCACAGCCCAAATCTATGGAACTGTTTTGGGCAAGAAAATGTGCTTGCGGTCGGTCATAAAAGGACTTCCGTGTAACTTTTGATCCACTGGAGGGATTTGCCTGAATTTAGGAAGTGTTTATGTTTAAAGTATGCTGAGTCTGAATATGTGATTTGTATGTGAATGTGATGTATGGTTTTGAAGTTACAGATATTGTGTAAAAGTTATGTTTTAAACTGTATAGTAAGTGGATTATCTCTCAGGCTAAGGGGAGGGGATGTGTGGGTTGTACCATATCTTGGATTGGTTATTTTATGCCTCCCCCTGGGTGTGGCCTGTATGTGTGAGATGGAAATAAAAGCCAGGCTGGATGAGCCAGTCCAGAGTTCCTGTTTAACCCTCAAAGTGAAGTGTCGTCTCATTATTGGGGGAGGATTTATTGTATGCTGTTCCAGTTTGACTGCTAGGAGTGCAAGCCTATTCGTATGGTTCCTATTCAACTGTCTACAGCATTCAGAGGCTTGAGAGCATTCATATGCTTCTCATATTCGGTGATTGTGGTGTCTGCCAGAGTGCTTGGAGTCCTCAGGAAGCGCTAGGAGCATCCATCAACGGAGGTACCCAGTCGGGGTGCCAGGTGATCCGTTACAATTAGGAGTGTTGAATTCCAACGTGTAGGGCTGTCGCAAATCAAGCGCCTCACTGGCATGTTGTTTCGCCGCTGGATATCGGCAAAGTGAGCCATGGCCGTGTAGGAACGCCTGAAATGGCCACACACCTTCCTGGCCTGCTTCAGGACGTCCTGTAAGCCTGTGTACTTATGCACAAAGTGTTGTACAGTCAGATTACACACATGTGCCATGCACGGCACATGTGTCAACTAGCCCAACTTCAATGCCGCTAACAAATTTGTTCCGTTGTCACAAACCACTTTGCCGATATCCAGTTGCTGCGGAGTCAGCCACTTTTCCACCTGTGCATTCAGGGCGGACAGGAGTGCTTGTCCGGTGTGACTCTCTGCTTTCAAGCAAGTCAAACCGAAGACGGCGTGACACTGCCGTATCCAGGATGTGGAATAGTACCTGGGGAGCTGGGGGGTGCCGTTGATGTGGAGCAAGACGCAGCAGCAGAAGAGGACTCAGCCGAGGAGGTTATGGAAGAGGATGGAGTAGGAGGAGTAGAGGAGGTGGCAGCAGGACTGCCTGCAAGTCGTGGCGGTGTCACCAACTCCTCTGCAATGCCACGCATTCCATGCTTGTCAGCCGTTAGCAGGTTTACCCAATGCGCAGTGTAGGTGATATACCTGCCCTGACCATGCTTTGCAGACCAGGTATCAGTGGTCAGATGGACCCTTGCCCCAACACTGTGTGCCAGACATGCCATTACTTCCTTTTGCACAATCGAGTACAGGTTGGGGATTGCCTTTTGTAAAAAGAAATTTCGTCCGGGTACCTTCCACTGCGGTGTCCCAATAGCTAACATTTTTTTGAACGCCTCAGACTCCACCAGCTTGTATGGTAAAAGCTGGCGGGCTAATAGTTCTGACAAGCCAGCTGTCAGACGCTGGGCAAGGGGGTGACTTTGTGACATTGGCTTCTTACGCTCAAACATGTCCTTGACAGACACATGACTGTGGGCAGATGAGCGGGAACTGCTCAAGGTGGGAGACGGAGTGGCGGATGGTTGAGAGGGGGCAAGGAGGACAGCAGTCGTTGACATGGCTGAAGATGCTGGATCAGGAGGAGGATGGCGGCTTAGAGTAGGCGTGCTGCTTGTACTCATGTGTTGATCCCATAGGCGTTTGTGATGTGAGATCATGTGCCTACACAAAGCAGTTGTACCTAGGTGGGTGTTGGACCTCCCACGACTCAGTTTCCTTTGGCACAGGTTGCAAATGGCATCGCTGTTGTCAGAGGCAGACACACAAAAAAAATTCCACACTGCTGAGCTCTGCAATGACGGCATTCTGGTGGTGGACACAGCATGCATTGATTGGCGTGCTGTCGGGCTGACCCCGGGTGCCGATGCATGCTGTCTGACTGTGCCACTAGCTCCTTGCGACGACCTCCCCCTGCTTCCAACTCGTCTCCTCCTCCTCTCTGTCTCCCCATCTGAACTTTCGCCCTGTTCTTCTTCTTGCCGAGCGGGCACCCACGTGACATCCATGGACTCATCGTCATCATCAACCGCTTCACTTGTATCTGACAACTCAGAAAAGGAAGCAGCAGTGGGTAAAACATCATCATCATCACACCGTACCTCCATGTGTTTAATGCTGCCTGCCTGAGACATATCCCTGTTATCTACATCCTCTGGCAATAATGGTTGCGCATCACTCATTTCTTCAAACGGATGTGTGAATAACTCCTCTGACATACCAAGTAAAGCGTCTGTGGTGCTAGTTTTGGTGGTGGCGGCAGGCGGGTGAGTGGAATCTTGAGAGGTGCCTGAAGCTAAGCTGGAGGAGGATGGTGCGTCAAGGTTCCGAGCGGAGGCTGTAGAAGATTGGGTGTCCTGTGTTAGCCAGTCAACTATGTCCTCAGAACTTTTCAAGTTCAGGGTATGTGGCCTCTGAAAACTGGGCATTATTCTAGGGCAAAAGGGAATCACAGCACCACGACCACGACGGCCCCTGCGGGGTGGCCTGCCTCTGCCTGTCATTTTTTTTGGAATTAGTGGTACTATGCGTGCAAGCTACTGTGAGACCAGATATGAGTGGCAAACTGGCAATGTGCACTGGCACAGGTCTGCAGAGCACAGGCTGTAGGCCTGACACACCCGCTTGAAGACAAATAACTGCTATTCAATCTATAACAGTGAAACAAATGTTTTGGTTTTAAATGCACGCTATAGAGACACCAGATATGAGTGGCAATGTGCACTGGCACAGTTCTGCAGAGCACACGCTGAAGGAAGGCCTGACAGAGCCGCTTGAATGACACTGACTGGCTGCTATTAGCTTACACTGGAAACCTTTTTTCTTTGTAAAAGCACACTACAGAGACAACAGATATGAGTGGCAATGTGCACTGGCACCGGTCTGCAGACCACACACTGTAGGCCTGACCGAGCCACTTCAAGGACACTGACTGGCTGCTATTAGCTTACACTGGAAACCTTTTTTCTTTGTAAAAGCACGCTACAGAGACAACAGATATGAGTGGCAATGTGCACTGGCACCGGTCTGCAGAGCACAAACTGTAGGCCTGACACAGACGCTTGAAGGACACTGACTGGCTGCTATTAGCTTACACTGGAAACCTTTTTTCTTTGTAAAAGCACGCTACAGAGACACCAGATATGAGTGTCAATCTGCACTGGAACAGTTCTGCAGAGCACACACTGTAGGCCTGACAGAGCCGCTTGAAGGACACTGACTGGCTGCTATTAGCTTACACTGGAAACCTTTTTTCTTTGTAAAAGCACGCTACAGAGACAACAGATATGAGTGGCAATGTGCACTGGCACCGGTCTGCAGAGCACACACTGTAGGCCTGACACAGCCGCTTGAAGGACACTGACTGGCTGCTATTAGCTTACACTGGAAACCTTTTTTCTTTGTAAAATCACGCTACAGAGACACCAGATATGAGTGGCAATGTGCACTGGCACCGGTCTGCAGAGCACACGCTGAAGGAAGGCCTGACAGAGCCGCTTGAAGGACACTGACTGGCTGCTATTAGCTTACACTGGAAACCTTTTTTCTTTGTAAAAGCACGCTACAGAGACAACAGATATGAGTGGCAATGTGCACTGGCACCGGTCTGCAGAGCACACACTGTAGGCCTGACACAGCCGCTTGAAGGACACTGACTGGCTGCTATTAGCTTACACTGGAAACCTTTTTTCTTTGTAAAAGCACGCTACAGAGACACCAGATATGAGTGGCAATGTGCACTGGAACAGTTCTGCAGAGCACACACTGTAGGCCTGACACACCCGCTTGAAGGACACTGACTGGCTGGTATTAGCTTACACTGGAAACCTTTTTTCTTTGTAAATGCACGCTATAGAGACACCAGATATGAGTGGCAATGTGCACTGGAACAGTTCTGCAGAGCACACACTGTAGGCCTGACAGAGCCGCTTGAAGGACACTGACTGGCTGCTATTAGCTTACACTGGAAACCTTTTTTCTTTGTAAATGCACGCTACAGAGACACCAGATATGAGTGGCAATGTGCACTGGAACAGTTCTGCAGAGCACACACTGTAGGCCTGACAGAGCCGCTTGAAGGACACTGACTGGCTGCTATTAGCTTACACTGGAAACCTTTTTTCTTTGTAAATGCACGCTATAGAGACACCAGATATGAGTGGTAATGTGCACTGGCACAGTTCTGCAGAGCACACGCTGAAGGAAGGCCTGACAGAGCCGCTTGAAGGACACTGACTGGCTGCTATTAGCTTACACTGGAAACCTTTTTTCTTTGTAAAAGCATGCTACAGAGACACCAGATATGAGTGGCAACTGTCAAAGTACGCTGGCACAGGTCTGCAGAGCACACGCTGAAGGAGGCCTGACACCCAGACGCTTGCAGACAACTAACTGCTCTTCTATTACAGTGAAATTTTTTTTTTTTTTTTTTTAATGTAAAGCTTAAGCTATTGTGACAACAGATATGAGTGGTGGCACTGACTGTGTAAATGGGCACAGCATCCAGCCTGACACAGAAGATGGCAGGCAGCCAACTGCAATTACATTACACAGAAAAAAAAAGCAGACTGATGTTCTAGCCCTAAAAATGGCTTTTTGGGGTGCTGTCCTTACTGCAGAGATCAGATGAGTCCTTCAGGATTGTAGTGGACACTGAATACCCTAGCCTAGCTATCAATTTCCCTATATAATCAGCAGCAGCTACCCTTTCCCTCCTCTCACTAAGCATGCAGCTTCCAAATGAATCTAAAATGGATGCTGGGAGGAAGGTGGGAGGGTCTGCTAGGGAGGGTGTGCTGCTGATTGGCTGGAATGTGTCTGCTGACCGAGAGGCACAGTGTCAAAGTTTGCTCAATGATGACGAATAGGGGGCGGATCAAACCGCCCATGTGTTCGCCCGCGGCGGCGAACGCGAACACGCTATATTCGCCAGGAACTATTCGCCGGCGAACAGTTCGGTACATCACTAGTGGCTGGCAAACACCGCTGTTTGTGCACAAGATGGCCGCGAACACGTGCAAAGTCCCGAAATGGCGGCCACCTATACTTTACACAGTGGATTCGTGCGGACCCATACGAACGGTGGAAATGGAACGAACAGAGGATATACAATACAATTTCCTTTAATTATTATACAGATGTCAGGAGACTGGTAAGGATCTGTTACACTGCTCCCCTTTTGTGGAACACTCCGGCAGACCCGGATTGATCCTTTTCGGGTCAACTTGGGGCTGTCCGGTCTGCTGCTAGGGTAAAAGTTCCGTTTGCCTGGACAGTCCGTCTGCGTTTCCATTGAACCGTCCAGGGCGATACTGAATGGAAAAATTATAAGGTTGTAGTGCGAGACTCCATCGCAGCAAGCGTCCATTGTCTCCCGCTACTCGGTTCAGCCACACCAGGGGATTATGATCTGTAATCAAAGTAAATTCTTGCCCATACAAATAGAGTGTCAGTTTCTTTAGGGCCCAGACTAGGGCTAAACATTCTTTTTCCACTGCCGCGTAACTCACTTCTCTGGGCAACAGTTTTCTGCTGAGATACGCGACAGGGTGTTCTCCTCCATCCTCTCCGATCTGGCTCAGAACTGCCCCCAGTCCATACATGGATGCATCTGTATGGACGACAAATCTTTTCTTAGGGACGGGGGCAGATAGAACTGGTGCATGGATCAGAACATTTTTCAAGGCTTGAAAGGCTGTTTCACAGGCGGGAGATCACAGGACTACCCTAGGTAAGTTCTTTTTAGTTAAGTCTGTCAGGGGTTTGACGATGGCGCTATAGTCAGGGACAAATTTCCTGTAATATCCTGCCGTCCCTAAGAATGCCAGTACCTGAGTCTTGGTGTGGGGTGTGGGCCAGTTGGCTACAGCCTCAACCTTAGCGGGTTCTGGGCGCTGTTTCCCACACCCTACCCTGTGACCCAAATACTGGACTTGGGCCATGCCGAAGTTACATTTTTCTGGCTTCAGAGTCAGGCCTGCTGCCCGAATCTGATCCAGTACAGCCTCTACATGTCTCAAGTGTTCCCCCCATGTTTCGCTATAGATCGCAATGTCATCCAGGTACGCGCAGGCGAAGTCCTGGAAGCCATCAAGGAGCCTATCTACCAAGCGCTGAAAGGTAGCTGGGGCGTTCTTCATCCCAAATGGCATGACCCTAAATTGGTACAAGCCAAATGGGGTGACGAACGCCGACTTGGGGATAGCCTCCTTGGCCAGGGGAATCTGCTAATATCCCTTGCATAAATCAATGGTGGTCAGATATCGCCCCCTGGCAATGCGGTCTAATAGCTAATCTACTCTGGGCATGGGGTAAGCAATTGTCACTGTACGGTCATTGAGTCGCCTATAGTCCACACAAAATCTGGTAGCTCCGTCCTTTTTGGGTACTAGGACTACTGGTGAGGCCCAGGGGCTGTCAGATGGCTCTATGACTCCTAACCTCAACATCTCCTGTACTTCCTTTTTCATTACCTACTTGACGGCCTCAGGGATTCTGTAAGGGGTCTGCCTCAGAGGGGTTTGTCCGGGAGTTTCTACATGGTGGGTTGCTAGCATGGTGTATCCTGGTTCCTGGGAGAATGTGAGTCTCTTTTCTCTTATTAACTGTCTAAGCTGGCCCTTTTCTGCGGCGGTTAGTCACTCCCCTAGTTGGATGGTGTCCAGTAAGCTAAGGGATTCTCTGGGTGCTAAAAGGTCTGGGATGGGTAGGTTATCGGGGTCCTCTGTAGCGGGAATGCATATAGCTGCAATATCCTCTGGCCTCTCTTGGTACTCCTTTAGGAGGTTAACATGAAAAGTTTTCTGAATTATTTCGTCCTTGTTGCTGGCAATCACATAAGTAGTGTCGCAGACCTGCGCTACTACTTTGTAAGGGCCCTGCCAAGAGGTGTGGCATTTATTGCCTTTTACTGGTCTAGGTACCAGAACCTTCTGTCCCACCTGAAATGTTCTCTGTCGGGCGCCCCGATGGTACCAATGTTTCTGTCGACCCTGGGCCGCATGGAGATGGTCCCGTGCCATCCGGGCCAACTGTTCCATGCGGTCCCGCATTTCCAGAACATATGGCACAATGGGGACCCCCTCGTGTTCCATCTCACCTTCCCAGTGCTCCCGGATGAGGTCGAGGGGACCTCGAACCCTTCTTCCGTAGAGCAGCTCGAACAGAGAGAACCCAGTGGATTCCTGCGGTACCTCTCGGTATGCAAACAAGAGGTGCGGCAAGAATCGCTCCCAGTTTCTGTATTCCGCTGTAAAGGTCCTTAGCAACTGCTTCAGGGTACCATTAAAGCGTTCACAGAGACCGTTAGTCTGGGGATGGTATGGCGAGCTGAGGAGGTTTTGAATACCGCAGACCTTCCATAACTGTTGGGTTAGATCTGCTGTAAATTGAGTCCCTCTGTCAGACAATATTTCTCGCGGGAATCCCACTCTGGTGAATATCCCCACTAGAGCACTGGAGACAGTGTCAGCCTGGATATTCGTCAGAGCGACGGCTTCCGGGTATCGGGTAGCGTAGTCCACCACAGTAAGTATATATTTCTTACCTGATGGACTAGGGTTAGGCAGGGGTCCTACCAGGTCGACTGCCACTCTGCTAAACGGTTCCTCGATCACGGGCATAGGTGACAGTCGAGCTTTAGGGTGATCCCCACTTTTCCCTACCCACTGGCATATGTCGCATGTACTGCAGTAGCGCCGTACATCCTTTGAGATCCCCGGCCAGAAGAAAGTCTGGGTGATCCGATAGGCGGTGCGGTTACCTCCCAAATGTCCTGCTAGAGGAATATCATGGCCAATTCAGAGGAGCTCCAACCGGTACTTTCTGGGTACCACTAGTTGGCGCTTCTGTGAAGGGGCACAGCCTCTTTTTCTACTTACAGTCAATCGGTATACTTGTCATTTTCCCACACAAAACTTTCCTGTTCATCTCCCCCACTGGCAGCTATCTCACGGTATTTCTGGAGGGTTGGGTCCTCTCTAGTTTCCCTCCCAAACTGGAGGTGTCCCAAGCTACAGGTTTCTCCCTTATGTGTGCCCTACGTGTCTGCGTTTGGCTTACCTGGGTCTCCCGTCCTGTTGTGGGGTCATTCGCCAGCTTGCTCTGAGCTCGGGTGGTCACGGGGCAAACTGTATCTGTGGTGGGTAAGTAGGCCGAAGTCAGGGGGCCAATATCGTTGCCCAATACAACTTCAGCGGGCAGATTGTCCATGATGCCCACAGTGGTCTTTCCTGACCCGACACCCCAGTCCAAGTGTACCCGGGCAGTGGGTAAACGGAATACAGCTCCTCCTGCGACACGGAAAGCAACTGTGTGTTTGGACAGATGCTCCGGTCTTACCAAATGTTGTTGCATCAAGGTAATGGTAGCTCCAGTATCTCTCAGGCCTTGCGCTATTTGTCCATTCACTCGTACCTCCTGCTGATGGTGCTGACGATTATCTGGGGATGCGGCTTGTATTGGATCTGCCTCATACAGGATGCCCAAGCATTCCTCTGGGCCCACCTCGGTTTCTAAACAGTGTGCAGCAGAGGTACGGGGATTGTTGTTCTCTGCGGTGGCCTCCAGTTATTAGCGGCCGACCCCAGCGGGCAGTACTTTGCGATATGCCCAGGGTTGTTGCATTGGTGACAAGTTATCCTAGATGAGTCCCGGGGGTAGTTGTTGGACCCTTGAGGGCGAGCTGGCCCTGGGGGTATGGGAGCATGGAACTCCGGGCGAGGGGTGGCATGTGTGGTACGTGGTTCCATTTTGTTAGCTGGCCTGGGGGTGCTCTGGCTCACTTTCCTGGACTCAGCATACTCGTCCGCCAGCCGAGCTGCCTCACTTAAATCCTTGGGTCGCCGGTCCCTCACCCAATCCTGTACGTCTGCAGATAAACCTTGGAAAAAATGTTCTAATAAGAATAGCTGCAGTACTTCTTCCCCTGTGTTGGCGTTGCACCCTCGTAACCAGTGTGATGCCACCCGCTGTAACTTACTAGCCCATTCCATGTGGGAGTCTACAACCTTTTTCTTGGACTCCCGGAAGCGGCGGCGGTAGGTTTCTGGGGTTACGGCATATCGGGTTAGCAGCGCCTCTTTAACTTGCTGATACTGTAAAATATCCTCCGGAGCAAGAGCCCGAAAGGCTTCGTTGGCTTTGCCCGACAATTTTCCAGACAAAATAGTGACCCATTGGTCTGGCGGTACCTGGTGTAGTGAGCACTGCCTCTCAAAATCAGCCAAGTATCCATCTATTTCTTCCTCACTTTCTACAAACGATTTAAATGCAGTAAACTGTATTTTTCTCCCTGTAGCAGCGGGTGGAGGAGTAGGCACTGCATGTGTAATGGCTTGTCTAGCTAGTACCAGTTCTGTTTCTTGTCTCCTCTTAGTTTCAATCTCCTCCTTTGTGTCCCGGAACAGCTGGTTTATTAGTTCCGTGGATGTTTCTGAATACAAGGCTGATCTCCGCTGTACAATGGCAGTAAGTACATCGTCCTCGCTGACCTGTGCAATAGGTTCAGTTACCTCCATGGACCTATCCAATTCGTCCAGCTCCAGTAGTTCAGCTATCAGCTCTCTCCGTGGTCTGTTACTGGCACTCCTACCATGACTCTCCAATAGATCTTTCAGTGTGGGTCTTTTCAGCTTGGCATACTGAGACTCCATTCAGCACTTGCTCCTTGGATAAAAGGACCATCCCACCGCTGCCAACCAATGTAATGGCTACCCAGGTAGAGAGAGGGTATCTGCCGTTGGAGACGTCCTTTTCCCTACAAGCTGCTGTGGAGAAGTAAAGCTGGTATAATCCCATCCACGATATCCAGAGAGAGAGTCAGGTTCAGCTGAAACAGAGCAGAGTAATATTCCCAAATAATCCCCTTCCAAGAACGAGACAAGGCTACGTTTTGAAGGGTCAAGAAGAACTGAGGTCTGGAATATCCAGCCTGCTTTTTATTACAGTTACAGACAAAAAGTACACACCCAGGGGCAGGCATTAAATCACCAATCATGTACAGGTTACAGCCCACACATCCCCTCCCCTCAGATAAACAGTTAACATAATTAACGTGTACAGTAATTTCCCCCAGTTCTGGATGTACCCCAAAAACAGGGGGTACAGCTTTAAGTCTCCCCAGATAGCCCTTGTCCAGGGGAACAATATATCCAAAATTCAGTCTATTCGAACAAATGGTTCGGGAGTTATACGGTTCCAAAGTTTTGACTGACCGCACAGACCAACTAGCCAAAAATAGTTCCATAAGTTTTGGCCTTGCGGTCGGTCCCCGTTCGTACGGTGAAAAGGGATGAAATTCGTGCCATCCAGTCGAATCTCGGTGGTCGCTATAATCCCCATAGTCTGTTAAGTCTGTCTACCGAACAGCAGGGCATTCGGTAGCTCTGGCACGAATCCCTGGTGTTATGGAGGTCTCAGCGGTGTTCGCCTGTTTGCGTAGCCATTTTTAGTTCCAGATGGTGGCTGGCAAACACCGCTGTTCGTGCACAAGATGGCTGCGAACACGTGCAAAGTCCCGAAATGGCGGCCACCTATACTTTACACAGTGGATTCGTGCGGACCCATACGAACGGCGGAAATGGAACGAACAGAGGATATACAATACAATTTCCTTTAATTATTATACAGATGTCAGGAGACTGGTAAGGATCTGTTACAAGGGGGAACATGGGGAGAGAGACAGAGGGGCAACATGGTGAGAGAGAGAGAGAGGGGGGGAACATGGGGAGAGAGAGAGAGAGAGAGAGAGAGAGGGGGGACATGGAGAGAGAGAGGGGGGACATGGAGAGAGAGAGGGGGGAAATGGAGAGAGAGGGGGGAACATAGAGAGAGAGAGAGGGGAACATGGAGAGAGAGAGGGGAACATGGAAAGAGAGAGGGGGAACATGGAGAGAGAGGGGAACATGGAGAGAGAGGGGGGGACATGGAGAGAGGGGGGGACATGGAGAGAGGGGGGAACATGGAGAGAGAGAGGGGAACATGGAGAAAGAGAGAGGGGGGGCATGGAGAGAGAGAGGGGAACATGGAGAGCGAGAGGCGGGGGAACATGGAGAGAGAGAGAGGGGGATCATGGGGAGAGAGAGAGGGGAACATGGAGAGAGAGAGAGGGGAACATGGAGAAAGAGAGAGGGGAACATGGAGAGAGAGGGGGGAACATGGAGAGAGAGGGGAACATGGAGAGAGAGAGGGGGAACATGGAGAGAGAGAGGGGAACATGGAGAGCAAGAGAGAGGGGAACATGGAGAGAGAGAGGGGAACATGGAGAGAGAGAGGGGAACATGGAGAGAGAGAGAGAGAGAGAGAGAGAGGGGGGACATGGAGAGAGAGAGAGAGGGGAACATGGAGAGAGAGAGAGAGGGGAACATGGAGAGAGAGAGGGGAACATGGAGAGAGAGGGTAACATGGAGAGAGAGGGGAACATGGAGAGAGAGAGGGGGAACATGGAGAGAGAGAGGGGGACATGGAGAGAGAGAGGGGAACATGGAGAGAGAGAGGGGAACATGGAGGGAGAGAGAGAGGGGGAACATGGAGAGAGAGAGGGGAACATGGAGAGAGAGGGGAACATGAAGAGAGAGGGGAACATTGAGAGAGAGAGGGGGAACATGGAGAGAGAGGGGAACATGGAGAGAGAGAGGGGGGAACATGGAGAGAGAGAGGGGGAACATGGAGAGAGAGAGGGGGACATGGAGAGAGAGGAACATGGAGAGAGAGAGGGGAACATGGAGAGAGAGGGGGGAACA
The DNA here is from genome assembly GCF_036172605.1 of Pelobates fuscus. Taxonomy (NCBI): domain Eukaryota; kingdom Metazoa; phylum Chordata; class Amphibia; order Anura; family Pelobatidae; genus Pelobates; species Pelobates fuscus. The sequence goes on from NC_086323.1 coordinate 192,192,763, forward strand.
TTGAGAGAGAGAGAGGGAGTGAACATGGAGAGAGAGAGGGGGAACATGGAGAGAGAGAGGGGGAACATGGAGAGAGAGCGGGGGAACATGGAGAGAGAGCGGAGGAACATTGAGACAGATGGGGGAACATGGAGAGAGAGAGGGGGAACATGGAGAGAGAGAGGGGGAACATGGAGAGAGAGAGGGGGGAACATGGAGAGAGGGACATGGAGAGAGAGAGAGAGAGAGAGAGAGAGAGGGACATGGAGAGAGAGAGAGGGGGAACATGGAGAGAGAGGGGGGAACATGGAGACAGAGATAGGGGGAACATGGAGAGAGAGAGGGGGAACATGGAGAGAGAGAGGGGGGAACATGGAGAGAGAGAGGGGGAACATGGAGAGAGAGGGGGAACATGGAGAGAGAGAGGGGGAACATGGAGAGAGAGAGGGGGGAACATGGAGAGAGGGGGGAACATAGAACGAGAGAGGGAGGAACATGGAGAGAGAGGGGCGGAACATGGAGAGAGAGATAGAGAGGGGGGACATGGAGGGAGGGGGACAGAGAGGGGGAACATGGAGACAGAGGGTAACATGGAGAGAGAGGGGAACATGGAGAGAGGGGAACATGGAGAGAGAGAGGGGGAACATAGAGAGAGAGAGGGGGACATGGAGAGAGAGAGAGGGGAACATGGAGGGAGAGAGAGAGAGAGGGGGAACATGGAGAGAGAGAGGGGAACATGGAGAGAGAGGGGAACATGAAGAGAGAGGGGAACATTGAGAGAGAGAGGGGGAACATGGAGAGAGAGGGGAACATGGAGAGAGAGAGGGGGGAACATGGAGAGAGAGGGGGAACATGGAGAGAGAGAGGGGGACATGGAGAGAGAGGAACATGGAGAGAGAGAGAGGGGAACATGGAGAGAGAGGGGGGAACATTGAGAGAGAGAGAGGGGGTGAACATGGAGAGAGAGAGGGGAACATGGAGAGAGAGAGGGGGAACATGGAGAGAGAGCGGGGGAACATGGAGAGAGAGCGGAGGAACATTGAGACAGATGGGGGAACATGGAGAGAGAGAGGGGGAACATGGAGAGAGAGAGGGGGAACATGGAGAGAGAGAGGGGGGAACATGGAGAGAGGGACATGGAGAGAGAGAGAGAGAGGGACATGGAGAGAGAGAGAGGGGGAACATGGAGAGAGAGGGGGAACATGGAGAGAGAGATAGGGGGGAACATGGAGAGAGAGAGGGGTAACATGGAGAGAGAGAGGGGGGAACATGGAGAGAGAGAGGGGGAACATGGAGAGAGAGGGGGAACATGGAGAGAGAGAGGGGGAACATGGAGAGAGAGAGGGGGGAACATGGAGAGAGGGGGGGAACATGGAACGAGAGAGGGAGGAACATGGAGAGAGAGGGGCGGAACATGGAGAGAGAGATAGAGAGGGGGGACATGGAGGGAGGGGGACAGAGAGGGGGAACATGGAGACAGAGGGTAACATGGAGAGAGAGGGGAACATGGAGAGAGAGAGGGGGAACATGGAGAGAGAGAGGGGGACATGGAGAGAGAGAGAGGGGAACATGGAGAGAGATAGGGGAACATGGAGGGAGAGAGAGAGAGGGGGGGGAACATGGAGAGAGAGAGGGGAACATGGAGAGAGAGGGGAACATGAAGAGAGAGGGGAACATTGAGAGAGAGAGGGGGAACATGGAGAGAGAGGGGAACATGGAGAGAGAGGGGGGAACATGGAGAGAGAGAGGGGGAACATGGAGAGAGAGAGGGGGACATGGAGAGAGAGAGAGGGGAACATGGAGAGAGATAGGGGAACATGGAGGGAGAGAGAGAGAGAGAGAGAGGGGGGAACATGGAGAGAGAGAGGGGAACATGGAGAGAGAGGGGAACATGAAGAGAGAGGGGAACATTGAGAGAGAGAGGGGGAACATGGAGAGAGAGGGGAACATGGAGAGAGAGGGGGGAACATGGAGAGAGAGAGGGGGAACATGGAGAGAGAGAGGGGGACATGGAGAGAGAGGAACATGGAGAGAGAGAGAGGGGAACATGGAGAGAGAGGGGGGAACATTGAGAGAGAGAGAGGGGGTGAACATGGAGAGAGAGAGGGGGAACATGGAGAGAGAGAGGGGGAACATGGAGAGAGAGCGGGGGAACATGGAGAGAGAGCGGAGGAACATTGAGACAGAGGGGGGAACATGGAGAGAGAGAGGGGGAACATGGAGAGAGAGAGGGGGGAACATGGAGAGAGGGACATGGAGAGAGAGAGAGAGAGAGAGAGAGGGACATGGAGAGAGAGGGGGAACATGGAGAGAGAGGGGGGAACATGGAGAGAGAGATAGGGGGGAACATGGAGAGAGAGAGGGGGAACATGGAGAGAGAGAGAGGGGGAACATGGAGAGAGAGAGGGGGAACATGGAGAGAGAGAGGGGGAACATGGAGAGAGAGGGGGAACATGGAGAGAGAGAAGGGGAACATGGAGAGAGAGAGGGGGGAACATGGAGAGAGAGAGGGGGAACATGGAACGAGAGAGGGAGGAACATGGAGAGAGAGGGGCGGAACATGGAGAGAGAGATAGAGAGGGGGGACATGGAGGGAGGGGGACAGAGAGGGGGAACATGGAGACAGAGAGGGGGGAACATGGAGACAGAGAGGGGGGAACATGGAGACAGAGGGGGGAACATGGAGAGAGAGGGGGGAACATGGAGAGAGAGAGAGGGGAACATGGAGAGAGAGGGGGGAACATGGAGAGAGAGAGGGAACATAGAGAGAGAGGGGGAACATGGAGGGAGAGAGAGAGGGGGACATGGAAGGAGAGAGAGAGAGAGAGGGGGGGACATGGAGGGAGGGAGAGAGAGAGGGGGGGACATGGAGGGAGGGAGAGAGAGGGGGGAACATGGAGGGAGGGAGAGAGAGAGGGGAAACATGGAGGGAGAGAGAGAGAGAGAGGGGAATATGGAGGGAGAGCGAGAGGGGGCATGGAGGGAGAGAGAGAGGGGGGAACATGGAGAGAGAGGGGAACATGGAGAGAGAGGGGGGTGATCATGGAGAGAGAGAGAGGGGGGGGATACGTCAGAACCAGTCCTACAAATTATGTCTCAGAACTGGCAGATTCTCAATTATGACAAAGATCTCAAGGAGAACATTAGCAAGTTTCCCAATATTACTGCACGCAGGCCTAAGAATCTACGTGACCACCTTGTACATAGTCACATAGAACCCAATTTTAATCCAACTTGGTTAACCCCTGTTTCAGGCGTGTATCACTGCAAACATATCAAACCCTCAAAAACTGTTCTAAGTACAAATTCAATGAAAGAATACAAAATCAAACAATTTATTAATTGTAATTCCACCAAAGTGATTTATCTTATAACCAGCAGCTGCAAAATACAATATATTGACAAAACTTACCAACAATTTAAAAGAAGGATTCTTCAACACATGCACACATGCTCAATTTCGAACTTGAACGTATCTACTCCATTGTCCAATCATGTTAGGCTACATCATGGGGTTGACTCAAGCCACCTTACGTTCCAGGCTATTGAAAAGTAACCATGAACTCTCGAAAGGGCAAGTTTAACAAAATGCCGTTAATGAAAGAATCCAGATGAATCTATCACTTCAAAACTTTGGCTCCAAACGACCTCAATGAGGAGTTTACTTTCACTCCGTTTATTCATAAATAACTATTTCAATCTAGATATTGGTTCATTATCTGATATTCAACTCTTTCATTTAGTCCTTTTAATTGCTATATTCAACTCAGGTAATGTGGCATGTGGTACTTAAATATATAACGTGTCTGTATGACACTTACAATTGCAGCTAGTAATGCCTGGGGCCTTCCCACTATAATCATCATCATCATAAGTGCTGGCCATTCAGTTTGGCACTTTTATAATATGACTGTTACCTTCTAACTTCATTGCCGTGTACCACACATGTACATCCCTTGGGACTTTATCATTTTTTAAAGCGATATACAGACCAATATTTTTTCCTGAATATTAACATCACTCCTTGTCCATGCCAGTTTCACCTACATGACTGTCTTTATGAGGTTTACTTGCAGGACCACATCAATTTGCGTTTTAACATTCCACCTAGATTTTTGTTCACACTATTTTATATTTAGTGTGATATCCACTGTCCTTTAGGAATTTTATCTACAGCCTGTTAATGTGAAAAACATATTTCTTTTTTATTTCCATTTCATTATAATTATTGAAATTTGTTCTGGACTAATTCTTTATTTGTATCATCTGCGCCATACATAATTATCATCCACTTACTTAGTTTCATTTTGCTTCTTCTACAATATCAATACAACAACATATCTATATCTCGATTTTTGATTCACATGCCTCTTTCTCCTGCATATTAACAATTATGTTTCCCTGTCCCCATATATTCACTCATATGATCGATTTAATATTAGCTTACAATCAATCATCATTTGTTTTATTTTCTGTTGTTAATATACATTGTGTCAACTTTAGAATTCTTTTTTCCCAAGGGCTTTATACATGCCGTTTTCCTTATCATATTAGGTGATTTTCTCCGATGGTCTTTTTGTTATTTTCTCCTTCAGCTGGGTTAGACATAGGTGCCCTCGAAGGCACGGGGGAGGATTGTTAGCCGGTGGGTTAGCTCATTCCAGCTGATTATCCAATACCCATCGATTAGTTAGCACTATTGCCGAGTATATATTTATTTTCTTAGTTATTTTAGTTAATTGCAATTAGTTTTCTCTGTTGAAGCATTTGATCTAACGATACTTTTAGGGTTATACGTTTAGCCATTATTACCCTGGATATTCAGTACGCTGTTTAAAATTTCGATCTTCTATGATATCGATTTACTGATATTCTTATCTATATCCAATTACATTATTACCACCTTTTGTTACTCTGATTACCAACACTGCTGATAGGCCATGCAGGCTCTATTACGACAAATGTTTCAGTACATATTACATTTTATCATTCTTTAACCAATACACTATTAGCATCTATATGTTTTTCCCAAATAGCGCAGACGTGTGCTGTAGCTGATTATGTATATATTGCTCAAGACATCAGAATTGATTCTAACTAATCAGTTTGTATCTTTTTTGGTTTTTTTCATTGTATCAATTGTTGCTATTTATCCTTTTGATATCATTGATACCTGTTTTTGGACCTTGTGGTCTTTTTATATGTGCCTTATATGTTCAGTTTTTTTTATTTAAGAAGTGTAGGCTCATATTGTCCTCTCCCAATTTATAGGTACACTTTCTTTTCGTTTATTATTTACTTCCACTAGGGGTTACCCCCCTGTATTTAGTGTACCTTGGCTGTATTAGAATAAGTTTTAATATTGCTGTTGCTACCAACAGAGGGCACTAGACAAGCTCCATAGCCAAACCCACCTAGTTGGTAGCAAACCTCAGCAGTACAGGAGAGCAGGCAATACATTTCACAGTACACACACACACTATAAACAATTACATTACACACACCCTGCACCTATAATGGGTACAGGGTGACTAAAACATAAGAGAAATAAAGCAATGTACATAAATAGTCTGTCTGAAGGTAGAATAGGGGCTTTAAAGCCAAATACATCAAAGAGTCATAGTCACAGGGGAGGAGACTGGCAAGCAGGCATCTCCAGGACCAAGTGGCGAAGGGCACTTCGTCACAACGGTGTTCCATGAAATGTGTAGACGATTTCAGTTCTATGAATTTGGCTACACGCACCGCTGACCTCATTCGAATGAGCAAAGATGGCCGCGGCCACATGTTGGTTTGCACGAACGGCAGCCACCCAGAGGTCGGCAATTTACCTACAGCAGGCTCCCAGGCTCCCAGCCTGGGAGGTAAATTAGCCGCACACTTCCACTTCTGGGTGGTCCGCCTGTGTGGTACTTGGTTCAGTAAGCCCCATTTACTGAAGCAAGTGGAAATAGCAATGAACAAAATATTTTAACTAAGTCTGGGGACACTGGGGACACCGTCTTAAAGGGGCATTGTCACACAAAGTCTCAATATGGCACGAGACGGTTCTTAAAGGGCCAGCATGGTCCAATACAAGTCCATAAGCCACAATGCAGTTCTTAAAGGGCCAGCAGCAGCACAATATAAATCCATTAGCCCAAATAATGTTTGTAAACGGCCATACAACCCAGGGTCATAGTCATGAGGCAGGAGGCTGGCAATCAGGCTTCTCCAACAGCCAGGGGCAAAGGGCAGCTTGTCACCTAAAAATCCAGTGACCAAAGGCATTTTGTGACAGAGATTTATAGAGATTACATGGTGTGGATGTATTAATGTTATCAACTCCTATACAATTCCCAAATGAAACTATCTATTCCAAATGATACATCTGAAAAGACCAGATAGTTGGATAATGAAAAAAAAAATGGAATAAATAGAACAATTTTATCTCTAAAACCAACAGATGGAGGCGTACATTTTCCAAACATAAGATATATGTATTGGGCAAATATAATATCACATATTTATAGAACCCAGTTACAAAGCGTTGCAGAAAGGGGGTTGGTATAAAATTGAAATGGAGGATCTAGGATTGAAGAACCCTTATTTGGAATACTAAAAAAATGGAAACAATGGGAGTCGGTATTAAAAATAACAAAATATGGGATCAAGCGCTCCAAGTATGGGAAGAGATTAAAAGAAAAATAGGGATCAAAAATGCAATTTTAGACTCTCTAAAGCTAGTTGTAAAATAAGCTAATATTAATGATATATCACTTTCCAGATGGAGAGAGCGGGGTATTCATAAGGTGTTCCAAATATTATATCAAGATAATCTGATACCATTTGAGTCTTTAGTTCAACAATTCCAATTACCCAATTCTAACATCTTTTCATATCTTAGTCAAATATTTTTTACAAAATCTAATTCTCGCTACTAAAAATGCCTCAAAGTTATTAAAATACATCTTTACAAATGAGGTAATAACTGTGGTTTTAGCAAAAGCGGTAGAAGTTATATGAACTATAATTCACTTACAGTCTCCCCCAAAAGAAAGTATGGGAAAAAGAATTGAACTGTTCCCTAGACCATCGAGAATGGTGTAAAGCTATCAATATCACTTGTAAACAAGCACAATGCTTGCATTTAGTAGAAACCCACTACAAAGTTATAAACAGATGGTACCTGGTTTCAAATAGAATAGTACGGATGTATCAAAATGCTCCAGCTTTGTGCTGGCGCTGCTGCCTTAAAGAAGGTACGTACCTACATGTATGGTGGAGTTGTCCACATATTCAGAAAGCATTAGATCTACTCTGCAAATATATTTGGGATAAGACAAAGATACGCTTTGACAGGAAGCCCGAAGTCGCTTTGCTGCATATGCACTGGCCAGGTATCTCACCAATATGTTTTATTGCATATAAGATTATACTCGCACGCAATTGGGAAAAAAAACACAAGAATCGTCATGGGAGCTAATTAAAGCTCAATTGCTTATACAGATAAGGATGGAAAGAGAATTAAGCATCCCGTTTTTGAATGCTCCAAAAAGGCATGCTTTGTGGCAAGATTGGTTAATAAATATATACAAGGCTGAGTGTATAGTACCGGTAGATATAAAACATTTTGTTGGTTTGTATTGGATATATGTGAATACAAAAAAGTTTAACCTCTTGTGTATTCGAGGTACTTTATCTAAATACAGCAGACCCCGTTTTGCAGGAGGAGCTCAGAGGATACTAATACCCCACCCTCCCATCTTGAATTCAATGACATTGTTTATAGAAAGTGGCTTAACTTTTTACTATTAAAGTATCTCTTTGTATTTACACCTCTCTTGCTAGCAATCGTCAGGATTACCTATAGTCTCTATATTTCTACTGGCCATTATATCTAACCTAGCTTGCAACTGCCTCTTTTCTATTAACCATTGCAACCAACTGTTGTGCTGTTTAACCCCTTGTGCACTAGAGGCATTTCATCTATATTCAACCTACCCTGTTCTGCAGGAAGAGTTTTGAAGATACTAGTATCCCACTTTTCTATTTAGAATTCAGTTACATTGTTCATAGCTAGTAGTTTTACTTTACACCAATAAGTATTTCTTTGAAGCAACACTTCTCTTGCTATTGGTTCTATTGGAGGTTTAATACCCTAACTAGTTTATAGGACATATTATTTTGTAGCCTTGTGCGTTTTGTTTTGCTTTTATCTTTTCTATTTTACATTTTAATATATCCATTAACCCCTTAAGGATACAGCTTCAGAAGCTTGACTTACGCTTAATGACACAAGCAATTTTTGCATTTTCTTGCTGTTTGCGTTCAACTGCAATTTGCATCTCTCTCGTTTATTGCACCGACACATATTATATACTGTTTTTTAAAGGACAGAAAGGGCTTTAATTTGATATAACATATATATATATATATATATATATATATATATATATATATAAATGCTTACTTATTATAAAAAAAATACAGAAAAATGCAAAAAAAAAGAAAAATATAGTTTTTTTTACAGTTTTTGCAATAATAATGTGTGCATAATTAGTGCAGGTTAAGGAAAGTAATTAAAAATAAATTCATTTATGCTGACCACCGAGGCAAGCAGTCGCAAGGCCTAACAGCTCCGCGTGTAAAACGGGAAAAAACGGTGGAAAACCCAGACTGGGGACCCCCAAGTCACCACAAAGACGCAATATACCCCCTACAAGCGACATGGGGCGAAAAAACAAAAAAATGCCGACTGAAAAGCACTCCCCGAGACTCACGATTGGCGATATGTGGGGACAGGCCTGCGGGGCAAGCGGGACCAACATGGCGGCGCTTCATGGCGGATGCTCCGATTTTTCGGATGACCTCTCTGGAGAGGAATATCTGCCGGCACCCAAGACGGGGAAGCCAACACAGCCGATTACCCCGGACCCAGACACCGCCCCGGTGACAATAGCGGCCCTCACGCGGCTACTGGCGGGCCACCACAAGGATCTGCATAATGACATTGCTGCATTGAGGGGAGACCTAAAGGGAATAACGGCCCGCCTCAATACGTTGGAACATACAGCCCGAACCACTAACCAAGACTTCGGGGAACTTAGACAAACTGTCCAGGAACTCCAGCGGCAACAGAGACTCCTCGAACACCGCATGGCGGAGCAGGAAGATACTAGGCGGCGTGATAACGTGAAGATAAGAGGGATCCCGGACGGGATCTCCGAGGCAGACTTAGCCCAAGCGGTCGAACGCCTCCTGGCGAAAATCTTACCACCAGCGCTGGCCAGCAAGATTGCCCCTGCCAACGTATTCCGGATCCCCAAACCGCCAAGGGCACCGACCGGGGCCACACGGGACGTCATACTTACCTTCCACACTCAACTAGACAAGACAGCAGTCCAAAATGCCCTGAGAGGAAAGACGCCGTTCCATTTCGAAGGGATGACTCTAACCTTCTTCCCCGATCTATCGCGAGGCACCCTGGCCTGGAGACGCTCCCTCCAGCCGCTGACCACGCTACTCCGGCAAAGGGACCTCAAGTACAGATGGCAAATGACCCACATACTCACCGTACACCAGGGGACGGATACTCATCAGATCCGGGAGCTGAGCGACGCAACACCGCTTTTGCAGGCACTGGGCCTACCACCAGACACCCTCACACAGGCAGGACAAGGGAACGCCACGTCTCCTTCACACTCGTGGGACCCGGCAAGATCCATCCCGTTTGTGCCGACAGGCCACACACCCGAACCCTATGTGGCGCTCACTACCTGAACGGCTCATGAGACGACTCGGCAATAGGATTAACCCATGGTCCCGTAGCCGCAACGCCACCGCGGAAACAGAGAGGGACATAACCTGGGGCCGGAGGGAAACCATGCATAACCCGTGGCCCGGAGCCACAGTACGGGACTCTATAGCCTGTTTAACTTAACGGATCACCAAAGGTCCCTGCAAAGAAGGTGATCCCGCAAGAACTGCCTGTAACTGTGCAATTTTGTTTGTCAGTTTGAACATGACAGTTTATTGTTTTTCTTTCAAACCATTATATCGTCCCGTCTATCACCCCTACCTACACCCGGCACAGGCACTGCTGATCATAGATCACACACACACGGCGCCCAGCCACCCCCACCGAATAGGCAACATACACTTTAAAATAACCGGCTGCTTAACCAGTGGTTCATAGGACAGCGTGCTTTTAAAAATATTCTGGCATACAGCCTAAAACTAGACCGCCAACATGTAGGACACCATACATGTCGTATGTCTTTCATTGCTTCCATACTGCGCATACAATGTTCTATTACATCAATTATAAAAGCATAGTCGTGCCATGTGCTCTAACCAACTAGCTTTACACTTAAAAGGTTACATCACTTTTCTTTCTGGTCCACGGTAGGACTACATAAGGTTAACTTGTCACTCTCTCCGCAATTGTAAGCATAATTGCATTTTGTTTAACCATGCCTTGTTTTATTTTTATTCTTTTTTATTTTCCTATTTTCTGCCTAAATAACAAATTGTTGTGCACAGTTTTTCCGACGCCATAATGCCCTACAAGTGTTATACTGAAGCATATATGAATGTCTCGCACCAGATGATGGGGCAGCGCAAACCTGTCTAATGAAAGATGCACGTATTTCCAGATAACCAAACTGTTGTGGTATAAGTAGTAAAAGACATTGGGAAGGCTAGAAGGGCACCCAATACCTGCTTATACTCTTTTACCGTCAGGGTTCAACCCAATCTAGCCTGAGCATTTCTATAAATACTGTGAACTAACGTGTGTTAAATCCAAACCATAGAGTGTAAAATGTCTGCCTGATTTACCATCCCCTACTATGCTTAACGCGAGACCTATCAAATTCATTGGACATACCTATATCATTAATATAACCCTCAAACAATGTGCAAGTTCTCAGAGCCACTGCTCCACATGTCCTGTTTTCCATGTTATTATATACTGCTGTGGCGTGAGAGTATGTTTTAGTTAAATCATGCTATATATATAAAAAAAAAAAAGAGGTAATAGTTGTAAGGAAATGCTAGATACCATCATTGTTGACCCCGTTACTGTATTCTCAATGCATCTCCCTCTCTTTATTCTGTACCCCATATTACATGCCTCAATAAAACACAGATTGACAAAAAAAAAAAAAAAAATTCATTTATTTGTTCTGATTTACAGAATATATAATGTGTCTGGGATTTTAAGTTTTTTTTTGGTAGTTACAGGTCACAAAGCACAAGGAGTAAAATAACATTTTAATGTGGAGCGATTTTAGAATTTGGTATGTTTGTCTTGTAAGCCTAATAGCCATAAAAGAAAACAAAATTGCCACACAAAAGTATATATTTATATAAAGTAGACACCACAGGCTATTTACCTAAGGTTGTTTTGACACTTTCTACGTAGCCATTTTACCGCCAACCTCTGCTAAATATTGAAGTAAAATTGTGTTTTTGGGGGTTTTCGCACACAAACGTATAACAAAGAACTTCTCATGTGTATTTTGTAAAGTTGGTGTGTGCTATTCCTGTACAAAGTTTTATTATGTGTTCAGTTACTTCTGCTGAGTACAACGGTACCACCATTGTATGTCTTTGGCACTATTTTGTGAAGCTACAGTGCCATATAGGAGACCTGTCCTTTTCAGTATTCACAGTAGAATTTTGAGAGACGGATTTAATGAGCCTATGCTTCCATTTGGGGTATTATAACAGTTTGACTGTTCTAAAACCCCCACAAAGCCCTACCATTTGTAAAAGTAGACACTCCAGGGTATCTCATAAGGTGCATATTGTGCCTTAACATGCCCCCATTTTTTTACCATTACATGCCAAAGTATGTGGTAAAAAATAATTTTGTGCATTTTTTACATACGGATTGCATTTTTGCTGGGCATTTTGTATATTTCATATGTGCCACTAAGTTCAAACCCCCCAAATTATGCTCAGCTAAGTCTTCTGAGTAAAAAGACACCCCCATTGTATGTCTATGGCACTATTTAGTGAAGCTACAGTGCCATACAGGAGACCTGTCCTTTTCAGTATTCACAGTAGAATTTTGAGAGACGGATTTAATGAGCCTATGCTTCCATTTGGGGTATTATAACAGTTTGACTGTTCAAAAAAAAACCAAAAAGGCCTACCATTTGTAAAAGTAGACACTCCAGGGTATATCATAAGGTGCATATTGTGTCTTAGCATGCCCCCATTTTTTCACCAATATATGCCAAAGTATGTGGTAAAAAATAATTTTGTGCATTTTTTGACATACGGATTGCATTTTTGCTGGGCATTTTGTATATTTCATATGTGCCACTAAGTTCAAAACCTCCAAATTATGCTCAGCTAAGTCTTCTGAGTAAAAAGACACCCCCAATGAATGTCTTTGGCACTATTTTGTGAAGCTACAGTGGCATATTGGAGACCAAGCCATATCAGTTTTTACAGAACTTTGAATTTTGACGCTGGGCCTACCATTGGCCTACCATTGTTGCTCAGCTATGTCGGCTGAGTACAAAAATACCCCCGTATGTACCTTTGCCAGGTATATGTGGACATCGGAGGGGCACATTTGGGACACAGCCATTCCATTTGTTTTCAAACTTTAAATTTTTACGCTGTGCCCATGTCCCATTTTAGAGTATTTTACCAGGCTATATAATCCAAATACCCCATAAAGCCATACCATTTCTTAAAGAAGACATCCCAGAGTATTTCAAAAGGCATATTTTGAACCTTAGCGTGGGATCATTTTTCCGCTAGCTTGTACCAGGTGTAGTGGTAATGAGCGTTATTAAATTAATTTCTTAACTTTTTAAAACTTTTTTTACTTTTTAAAACTATTTTTTAAACTTTTGTTTTGCTTATTAATTTTTTTAAAGTTTCCTAAACTTTCGTAAAACTTTTTTTTACAGATTTAACATTTTTCTAAGCTTTTTCTTTTACCGTTAACCCCTAACTAGCAGTAAGCAGCACTAACAGTAAATTCCCCATTTTCCCATAACTCCCACCCACCCCAGCTAGCAAAATATTTAATTATACAATATTTAAATGAGTTAATTAAATAAATTTAACCCCTGAGGGTTAACAAATAAATAAAAGTTAATCGTCAGGGGTTAAAAAAAAAAAATTTGATCACAGTATAATACTGTGATCTGTATTTTGATCACTGTAGGCAGTGATAGACTGGCAGGGAAGGGGTTAATTTTTATTTGGAATGGGTAAAGGGTTTATTTTTTTAATTTTTTACTTAAACGTTATTAAAACTTTTTTAAACTTAATTTTTTTAACTTTTTAAAGCTTATTTTAAAACTTTTTTAACGTTAACCCCTAGTTAGTCTAACACTAATTCCCCCAATTCCCCACTAACTTCCACCCTCCCCAGCTAGCTAAATTTATAATTTTAAAATATTTAAATTAATTAATAAAATAAATTTAACCCCTGAGGGTTAAAAAAAAAAAAAAAGAATTAACCCTCAGGGGTTAAAAAAAAAAATCAGATCATATTAAAATGTAATCCCTGCCAATTGATCACTGTAGTCAGTGATCAATTGGCAGGGAAGGGGTTAATTTTTTATTAATATGGGTAAAGGGGGGTGGGATTTTAATTTAACTTTTTTTTTTACACACCAGGGGGCAGGATCACTGAAGATCCGTCTCCCTGCACTTCACACTGAACCCGGAAGTGCAGGGAGGCGGAAGGTGAGTATACACAGCACATGTGCTCGCTCTGACATGCTGTCAGAGCGGGCACATGTACTGGGGCAGCCCGATCCGGTGCTCCCGGTCTGCCTCTAATACAGAGGCAGACCGGAGCACCATTAACCCCACGATCGCCGCGATTGCGGCGATCTGGGGTTAATTTTACCGCGTGACGGACGAGGTCCGTCATCCGTCGTTAAGGGTATCCCCTGGATGACGGACCTCGTCCGTCACCCGTCCTGAAGGGGTTAAAAGTTTCTTTTTTGTATTCATATAAATTCACCCTTTAGGGGTTACCCCCCATTTTGTTTCTACCCATATTCGTGCCTCATCTTTATATCTAGGCTCTCCTTTTTTAGTTTTTGTATCGGATATATGTAATGAAACTATAACTGATGAAGAACTGAACACTCTTATTAATCTAATAATTGTGATGTACTGATACCGTGTTTCTCCGAAAATAAGACCGGGTCTTATATTAATTTTAGTCACGAAAAACACACTAGGGCTTATTTTCAGGGTAGGGCTTATTTATTTACGGTACCGGTATGTACATTGAACCCCCCCTTTAATTAATCCACCCCCCCCTTTAATTAATCCACCCCCCCTTTAATAAATCCACCCCCCCTTTAATAAATCCACCCCCCCTTTAATAAATCCACCCCCCCTTTAATAAATCCACCCCCCTTTAATAAATCCCCCCCCTCTAATGAATCCACACCCCCTCTAATTAATCCACACCCCTCTCTAATTAATCCACACCCCTCTCTAATTAATCCACACCCCTCTCTAATTAATCCACACCCCCTCTAATTAATCCACACCCCTCTAATTAATCCACACCCCTCTTATTAATCCACACCCCTCTCTAATTAATCCACACCCCTCTCTAATTAATCCACACCCCTCTCTAATTAATCCACACCCCCTCTAATTAATCCACACCCCCTCTAATTAATCCACCCCCCCTTTAATAAATCCACCCCCCCTTTAATAAATCCACCCCCCCTTTAATAAATCCACCCCCCCTTTAATAAATCCACCCCCCCTTTAATAAATCCACCCCCCTTTAATAAATCCCCCCCTCTAATTAATCCACACCCCCTCTAATTAATCCACACCCCTCTAATTAATCCACACCCCTCTTATTAATCCACACCCCTCTCTAATTAATCCACACCCCTCTCTAATTAATCCACACCCCTCTAATTAATCCACACCCCCTCTAATTAATCCACACCCTCTTTAATTAATCCACCCCCTCTTTAATAAATCCACCCCTCTAATAAATCCACCCCCTCTAATTAATCCACCCCCTTTAATTAAACCACACCCCCTCTAATTAATCCACACACCCCCTCTAATTAATCCACACCCCCCTCTAATCCACACCCCCTCTAATTAATCCACACCCCCTCTAATTAATCCACACCCCCTCTAATTAATCCACCCCCTTTAATTAATCCACCCCCTTTAATTATTCCACCCCCTTTAATTATTCCACCCCCTTTAATTATTCCACCCCCTTTAATTATTCCACCCCCTTTAATTATTCCACCCCCTTTAATTATTCCACCCCCTTTAATAAATCCACCCCTTTAATAAATCCACACACCCCTCTAATTAATCCACACACCCCTCAAATTAATCCACACACCCCTCAAATTAATCCACCACCCCTCAAATTAATCCACCCCCCCTTTAATTAATCCACCCTCCCTTTAATTAATTCACCCTCCCTTTAATTAATTCACCCTCCCTTTCATTAATTCACCCTCCCTTTCATTAATTCACCCTCCCTTTCATTAATTCACCCTCCCTTAATTAATTCACCCCCCTTTAATTAATTCACCCCCCTTTAATTAATTCACCCCCCTTTAATTAATTCACCCCCCTTTAATTAATTCACCCCCCTTTAATTAATTCACCCTCCCTTTAATTAATTCACCCTCCCTTTAATTAATTCACCCTCCCTTTAATTAATTCACCCTCCCTTTAATTAATTCACCCCCCCTTTAATTAATTCACCCCCCCCTTTAATTAATTCACCCCCCCCTTAATTAATTCACCCCCCCTTTAATTAATTCACCCCCCCTTTAATTAATTCACCCCCCCTTTAATTAATTCACCCCCCCTTTAATTAATTCACCCCCCCTTTAATTAATTCACCCCCCCTTTAATTAATTCACCCCCCTTTAATTAATTCACCCCCCCTTTAATTAATTCACCCCCCCTTTAATTAATTCACCCCCCTTTAATTAATTCACCCCCCCTTTAATTAATTCACCCCCCTTTAATTAATTCACCCCCCCTTTAATTAAGTCCCAGACATAAAATGCCGGTATCCACTCACCGTTCAAAGAGTCCGACCACTGGGTGCCTCCGCTGGATCCTTCCGCTGGAGATCCGTGAAGGCAGACTGACGGCGCTGCGCACGTCGTCATCACGCTGCGCACGTCGTCATCACGCTGCGCGATGCCGCGGCCCGCAACGCTCCTCCCCCTCCTCCTAATAGAAGAAGGAAGTCCCACTGGCCCGCAAAGGTAAAATGCCTAGGTCTTATTTTCGGGGTAGGGCTTATATTGCAGCCCACCCCGAAAATTCAGCTAGGTCTTATTTTCGGGGTAGGTCTAATTTTCGGGGAAACACGGTATAAGTGCTTCGGATTGTTATTTTGTGTTTTTCTTTGTTCTTCATGTACATATATGTCGAAAAAAAACGGAATAAAAGAATTTATACAAAATAAAAATCCCCCCCACCCCAAAAAAAAAAAAAATCACCCAGATCAGGGCAGGGGTTCAGGAAATTCCTGGAAGTCTCTTTTTTACCGACCTAATGCATGGTTTCATGCCCAAAACAGTTCCAGAGAATTAGGCTGTGTGGCCGATCTATTTTAAACTGTCGAAGTGCCATTCGATTTGTGGAACGCAGTTCAACTCCCATCAAAGAGTCGAAGTTCCCGGGAAGGTAACTTTTCAGCAGTGTTCGTGTCGTCGCGTGTCCGATTTGAGTTCCATGAACTCAATGACAAAACACAGCTGAACCCGTTCAACTAAACTAGATGGCCGCCGCCAGGTGTTCGAATGACTGCCACTTCGACTGTATCCGAAGTGCCACTTCGACTGTATCCGAAGTGCCACTTCGACTGTATCCGAAGTGCCACTTCGACTGTATCCGAAGTGCCACTTTGACTATTTCAACTGTAGCCGAAGTGCCCCTTCGAAAGTGTAAATCTGTTCCAATAGAAGTCCCAGAGGCAGAAATAGTGCCTTAGAACCAAATATGTCACAGGGGACATAGACACAAGGTAAAAGGCTGGCAAGTAGTCCTCTCGAAAGCCTTTCGTCACGCACCTTGCCTTCCAGGGGGAGACTAACCAGGTACATGACCTTCTGTCAGTCGGTGCCTGAATTAGTCGAGGAACCCACCCACAACAAGCAAGTACCGAATCTGGTGACTCCTGTAGCCTGTCTCGGTTCTGTACGACCCCAAGGGTTACGTGGACTGCTGGTATTCCCTGTTCCTTGGTTGCCCTCTGGCTTTAAGTTGGAGTCACCCGGTGGGTAGAGATGAGCGTAGCCAGCGGTACAGCTGGGTAGTGGAGTGAGTTGCTAGTTCAAGGACCAGGGGAGGGCTGAGGCTGATGGTGCTCTGTCCTGGTGCCAGCGTTGGGAGTTTTCTGTAAAGGGGAGAAATCGCTTACCCCCTCCTCCTGGTACTCAGGCATGGTTAGTTGGGTATCTGGACCGGCCGTCCAGCATCCCTGTAGCTCCAGTACAGAGACCTCGGTCATCTGCACTATTAGGGTCAGGTTGGCTCCCCACGCCCCCCCCGTTCTTGGGGAAAGGAACCAGCTGTCTCCTCTCTTGATATCTCCAGCTGCGGATGGAGAGCGTGACCGATTGCCTCCTCTCTCTGCAAGGTACACGGCCACTGGGGAGAGAGACCAGTTGTCTCCTCTCCCTGTCTTGCACTCTGCCGCTGGGGAGTGAGACCAACCATCTTCACTCCCTGTAACTCAGTCTGCCGCTGGGGAGTGAAACTGGTTGTCTCCTCTCTCTGTACCTCCAGCTGCAGCTGGGGATCTGGGCCGGCTGCCCAGCATCCCTGTAGGGCTGGTAGAGAGACCTTGGTCCCATCTCCACCTGTCATTTGTGGGTCCTTCAGGACCCGTCCATGAGGTCCCCTACCTCAGGTACCTCCGGTTGTTGTTGGGGAGGAAGACCAGTTGTCCCTTCTCCCATTAACCTATTCGGCTGCTGGAGAGGGAGACCGACTGTCTTCTCTCCCAGTAAGATAGGCTGCCGCTGGGGAGTAGGACCGACTGTCCCTGCTCCCAGTAACTCTGGCTGTAGTTGGGGATCTGGGCTGGCTACCCAGCATCCATGTAGGGCCGGTGGAGAGACCGCAGTCCCATCTCCACCTACCAACTGGGGGGCTTCCCAGTACCCTTTGCTGAGGTCCACATCAGCCATCTGGCTCTTGTGGTGCCTACAGGGTATTTTGTGACCAACTGGAGCTGAGCACCTGTTGGTATTCCTGTTTCAGATTCTATTCCCAGGTGACCAGATGGATCAGGTCTGGTCCTAGGTCGATAACGCTAGGGAGACCAAGCATGTCTTCACGGTAGTCATGTATGTCCCAAAAACGGGACTCTGTAGCACTCCCGAAGTCTGGGTCGGCAAATATTTTCCAGAACAGGCAAGGGCCATCGTAAGCCTCACCCTCTGGTTTGTCATACTTACCCACCCCGGCAACACGCTGGACCGCGTACCACCGTAGCGCCTAGTACGCGTCATTGAGCCATAGTTTACTCCACAGTAGCAGCACTAGTTCCTTCACCTGCTCACCCAGAAGAGGCATCCTCATTGCCACTTGTGCCTGTAGTCGTTGCTCCCTGCTGGAAAGACTTTCACCTCGCCAATACTATACACCCTCCAGGGTTTCGTCCAACATGATGCTTCTGATACCGGCCCATACTCTCGGTGCAAGGGGTTTCCCTGCTGACATTCCAGGGGTTGTACAGTAGGGGACTACATAGGGGACTTAACAATCTGGACATTTCTCCCATCATGCACTGCTGGACGAGAGGGATACTCCCACTAGAATATACAGTTAAGTGGAGTATCCCTCCGTGCAGTAGAACCAACATTTCACATTAAAATACATAACTTTTACATCATTCACTTTATTTTAACGGATGGACGTTCGGTAGATAGCTGGGGTCTGAGTGCACAGTTCGTGAGAATACCGCTTAGATCCCAGCATAACTAACTGAACGCCGCACAAAATGTACATTATTTTCAAGTTGCATTCAAAATACTGATTGACCGTAGGGGAATAAACTATGAAATGACCAGGGCTCCCGAACGGCCTGGAAGTTCAGCGGTATTCGTGCCGTCGAGTAGCCGATTTTAGTTCCAGGCGCTCGACGACCAAATACTGCTGGGCTAACAAAGGATCCAAGATGGACGACTGCCACGTGGTCGGTAGCCGAATGGCGGCCACCCTGAATCTCTATAATTACCGATGGAAACAATGTTGCAATATTAAATGGGGTCTCCCATTCGGTAGTTTGTTCGTTTCATGAACAGTGTTGAAATTCACTGTTCGTGAAACTATTGTAGGAATGCTGGTGGCTTTATGCCGCCAGCGTACGAATGCTCTTGTTCAGCTAAAATACAGTAATAGGTATACGCTTGGTTTTTCAGGCTTAAAACAACAGCAATACATTAGTACCAATACAGTCTTAAGTGGCTAGTTTTGCCACAGATTGCAACAATGTTTCCTTCAGAGATTATTGGGTTTCAGGGTGGCCGCCGTTCGGCTACCGAGCACGCCGCAGTCGGCCATCTTGGTTCCTTTGTTAGCCCAGCGGTATTTGGTCGTCAAGCACCTGGAACTAAAATCGGCTGCTTGACGGCACGAATACCGCTAGACTTCCAGGCCGTTCGGGAGCACCAGTCCTTCGGTAGTTTGTTCCCCTATATGTATTCGGTATTTTAAGATGAATATAAAGTAATATGTATTTTCGTGCGGTG
This sequence comes from Pelobates fuscus, assembly GCF_036172605.1. NCBI lineage: Eukaryota > Metazoa > Chordata > Amphibia > Anura > Pelobatidae > Pelobates > Pelobates fuscus. The sequence continues at coordinate 192,212,484 of NC_086323.1, forward strand.
TTCGGTTATTTATGCTGGGATCTGAGCGGTATTTTCACGAAAGACCCCAGCTATCTGCCGAACGGTCATTCGGTAAAATAACGTGAATAATAAGGAAGTTATGTATTTTTATGTAAAATGTTAGTTCTGCTGCACGGACGGATAATCCACTTAACTGGGTATTCTAGTGGGAGTATCCCTCTCGTACAGCAGTGCATGGTGGGAGAAATGTCCGGGTTGTTAAGTTCCCCATGTAGTCCCCTACTGTGCAACCCCTGCAATGTCAGTAGGGAATCCCATAAATACAGTGACCTGTGATTAAAAGCTCAGTTGACTCCCAGCCTATGTGTCGTCTAGTTCTTGGGAAGAGAGGATTCATACAATGCTACCGGAATTATTGTATGCTGTGCTTATTTGCCTGGATTATTTTATGCTGTTTCTGTTACCCAGCGGAGATACCGTGGATTATACTACCTCTCTGCTACAATATATATGTCTTTAAATATGTGTACATATGTAGTCACCCCGATGCAACTCCCCCTCCTACCTAACTTACCTACTGGTCCAGACGTACTTCTGGCCCACCCTCCTCTCCCTCTATGCAATACTCTATTCAATACTATTTAAGGTAGGCCCACTTATATACAGGCCTACCACACACGTTGGTTTTGGCACACCTCTACCGACTTTTCATTATTGTGATAAGTATACTCACTAGCTATTTCATACTATACTGAAATAGCCCCGACCACAAATACTATATATTTCCCAGTATATGAATTGTCTGTTTCTGAATAGCTGAACAAGATGAAAAAATAAAAAGAAAGTATGTTGTTAAGTGCGAATTTCCAGCTCTCAGAACTCACCCACTTCACGGTATATAAATTGTTTGTTTTACTGGGCTAGAAAGAATTAATAAATCTTTGTTTTAGGTATTCAGATAATATATTTTGCTATAAGGCTCCAGCTTCCATGTCTCTCCCACGTGTGCTTTTCTGTCTGGCTGGATAGTCATGGTGCCAGCTTCAAAGTGTATTCGCTTCCTTATGTCACCCTGCTAGTCTCCTTGTGTTCTCGATATTATTTTGATTCAAACTCTCTCCTCTGAAATGACCGGTATTGCCAGCTGTCACCACAACCTCGCCTCGTCGGAGTAATCGGGGAAAGACACACTTCTCCCTCGGAAGCATGCATGCCGGATGCTCCACCCACTCAGCATCCTATGTCATCTCCGCCCACGTTACATGTGAGCAGTGTTATTCTGTATGCAGTATGTCCCCGTATATTGCCGGGCAGGGGTTAGTGATGTCCCTCCCTGCTCACCATCCTTACTTGGAGCTAGGGGCCAGTGCCTGAGAGCAGCAGCCAGTTCCCTCGCCTGAGATCCCCAGGGGTGGGGACATGTCGCTGATCACGTGACCGAGAGGGGTATTTTTTATATACACCCCTACATACTTATTAAAGGTACACTCCAGGCACCCACGCCACTTCTGCCCATTGGAGTGGTCTGGGTGCCAACTCCCACTACCCTTAACCCTGCAAGTGTACAGGGAGTGCAGAATTATTTGGCAAATGAGTATTTTGACCACATCATCCTCTTTATGCATTTTGTCTTACTCCAAGCTGTATAGGCTCGAAAGCCTACTACCAATTAAGCATATTAGGTGATGTGCATCTCTGTAATGAGAAGGGGTGTGGTCTAATGACATCAACACCCTATATCAGGTGTGCATAATTATTAGGCAACTTCCTTTCCTTTGGCAAAATGGGTCAAAAGAAGGACTTGACAGGTTAAGCAAAGTCAAAAATAGTGAGATATCTTGCAGAGGGATGCAGCACTCTTAAAATTGCAAAGCTTCTGAAGCGTGATCATCGAACAATCAAGCGTTTCATTCAAAATAGTCAACAGGGTCGCAAGAAGCGTGTGGAAAAACCAAGGCACAAAATAACTGCCCATGAACTGAGAAAAGTCAAGCGTGCAGCTGCCAAGATGCCACTTGCCACCAGTTTGGCCATATTTCAGAGCTGCAACATCACTGGAGTGCCCAAAAGCACAAAGTGTGCAATACTCAGAGACATGGCCAAGGTAAGAAAGGCTGAAAGACGACCACCACTGAACACGACACACAAGCTGAAACGTCAAGACTGGGCCAAGAAATATCTCAAGACTGATTTTTCTAAGGTTTTATGGACTGATGACATGAGAGTGAGTCTTGATGGGCCAGATGGATGGGCCCGTTGCTGGATTGGTAAAGGGCAGAGAGCTCCAGTCCGACTCAGACGCCAGCAAGGTGGAGGTGGAGTACTGGTTTGGGCTGGTATCATCAAAGATGAGCTTGTGGGGCCTTTTCAGGTTGAGGATGGAGTCAATCTCAACTCCCAGTCCTACTGCCATTTTCTGGAAGACACCTTCTTCAAGCAGTGGTACAGGAAGAAGTCTGCATCCTTCAAGAAAAACATGATTTTCATGCAGGACAATGCTCCATCACACGCGTCCAAGTACTCCACAGCGTGGCTGGCAAGAAAGGGTATAAAAGAAGAAAATCTAATGACATGGCCTCCTTGTTCACATGATCTGAACCCCATTGAGAACCTGTGGTCCATCATCAAATGTGAGATTTACAAGGAGGGAAAACAGTACACCTCTCTGAACAGTGTCTGGGAGGCTGTGGTTGCTTCTGCACGCAATGTTGATGGTGAACAGATCAAAACACTGACAGAATCCATGGATGGCAGGCTTTTGAGTGTCCTTGCAAAGAAAGGTGGCTATATTGGTCACTGATTTGTTTTTGTTTTGTTTTTGAATGTCAGAAATGTATATTTGTGAATGTTGAGATGTTATATTGGTTTCACTGGTAAAAATAAATAATTGAAATGGGTATATATTTGTTTTTTGTTAAGTTGCTGTGACGAAGTGCCCTTCGCCACTTTGTCCTGGAGAGGCCTGCTTGCCCGCCTCCTCCCCTGCGACTATGGTCCTGGACTATATTGCACTGCAAACCCTGTATTCCGGCATATGGACTTGTATTAGACTGTCTTTTTCCCTTTTATCTATGCTGTAGGTTTGGACTGCTAATATAACCTAACAGCCAGGAGATTTAGGCGAATAGATTGCATAAGAATCACATTACTGGAGAATACAGCCGTTCGCATGATTTCATGCGAATTCTTTGTGCTCTGAATAGGTGGCCGCCATTTCGGGACTTTTCCACGTGTTCGCGGCCATCTTGCGTGCGAACAGCGGTGTTTGCCTGTGAACGCATGGAACTGAAATCGGAAGCACAAACAGGCGAATACCGCTAAGACCTCCAGACATCCAGAAATACGCACGGAAACTACCGAACGACCGGCCGTTCGGTAGTTATACTTAACTTAGTATGGGGATTCTAGCGACCACAAAGATGCGAATGGATGGCAAGAATTTCGTCTATTTTACCGTGCGAACGGAGACCGACCGCAAGGCCAAAACTCATGGAACTATTTTCGGCTAGTTGGTCTGTGCGGTCGGTCAAAACTTTGCAGCCCTGTATCTCCCGAACCATCCATCCGAATGGGCTGATTTTTGGACAGACTGTTCCCCTGAACAAGGGCTATTTGGGGATACCAGATTTAAAGCTGTACCCCCTGTTTTTGGGGTACATCCAGAACTTGGGTAAAATAATGTATGTTTTAATTAGGTTATGTGTTTATCTGAGGGGAGGAGACGTGGGGGTGTTACCATGCATGTGATTGGTCAATTTCATCCTCCCCCTGGGAGTGTCCTGTATGTACCTGATCCTAATAAAAAGCAGGCTGGGTGTTCCAGTCCTCAGACCTCTTCTGACCCTCAATACGTAGCCTTGTCTCGTTATTGGAGGGAATTGCTATATCACACTGGGGATTGCTATGCTCTGCATATTCCCCTGAGCTCTTAATCACTTAGCTCTTTTAAGAGCTTGTTCCTGTTATGCTCTCCTGGAGGAGAGGTCTTCCCCACACGGTCCTGGAGGACAGAAGCCGATCCAGGGTGGACGGAAGACGGCGCGGCTCCAGTTAAGCTACGGCGGTTGTGGAGCCTGCGGTGGTTGTGGTGTCGTCTGCAGTGCTTGGAGTCCTCTGAGAGCGCTAGGAGCATCCATCAACGGAGGGTACTCGGTCGGAGTACACGGAGCTCCGTTACAGTGGTGGCAGCGGTGGGATGGCATCCTAGTGCGAGGAGAAGCAGCTCAGAGACACGGGTAACGTTTGGAGTTACAATTGAGGACAACGCTAGCCATTGGGCAGCGCCCCTGGCTACAACAGGATGGCTTCCCTAGGGCGAGGAACAGCATCCTGGGAACACCCAGCCAAACTGGACTATTGGTATAGTCACGTACAGTTTGACGCTATGCTGAAGCGGCGGTTGGATATCTACGGGTCCCTTCTAACCGAGGAAATGGTACCAAGAATAAGGAGAGAACTGGCGGAGTATCTGCAGATGGAAGCCGAATATCGGGCAGTGAGGGCAAAGTATTCCGTCCCTGCGCCCCAACAACAGCGTGAGTTACAGGGGGCCGAAGGGGCCGTCCTTTCCCCCCAGCAGCCGTGTGTCCTACAGAGAGCAGAGACAGTTGGTCCCTCTCTACAGCAACAGGACCATGGTAAGGGAGTGGAGACAGGCAGTCTCCCTCTCCAGCGGCAGTGTGTACCCCAGGGGGCCGAAGGTGCCGTCCTTCCCCCCCAGCAGCAGTGTGTCCTACAGAGAGCAGAGACAGTTGGTCCCTCTCTACAGCAACAGGACCATGGTAAGGGAGTGGAGACAGGCGGTCTCCCTCTCCAGCGGCAGCCTGTGTTTCCAGGAGAGGAGCACAGCACCCCCTCTCCCCAGCGGCAGCTTCCCCCAACAAGGGGAGACACCAATCCTCCAGACGGCGCAGATGGGACCGTGGTCTCTGTGCCTGACCTACAGGGATGCTGGACAGCCTTTCCAGATCCCCAACTACCCTCACCGGGACACCCAGAGGAGGGGGTAAGTACAAATTCCCCTCCCCAGCTAACTCCTAGCGTGGCACCAGGGTTAACGGAGGCGATGCTAACCCCTCCTGACGTCCATGTTCCCTTGACTACTGAGCCGGACTATGGTCTCAGTACCCCAGCGGAAGAGCTGGCAGCTGGACAGAGCGCAGTCGGCCTCTGCCCTACCTTTGTCCCTGGTCCAGAGCCTGATGTCCTGCCGGCTACCCCAGCGGAAGAGCTGGCAGCTGGACAGAGCGCAGTCGGCCTCTGCCCTACCTTTGTCCCTGATCCAGAGCCTGATGTCCTGCAGGCTACCCCAGCAGAAGAGCTGGCATCTGGGCAGAGTGCAGTTGGCCTCTGCCCTTCAAGTACCCTCAGCATGTGGCCTCATTACCACAGCCAAATACCCAGGTGCAGTAACTGTGTGTTGGGGGTAGGCTGTTCCTGTACTTTGATGTTGTGGGGGGGCCACTCGGACATCTGTTTATTGTGGGTTGGTGGATCGACTAACGGAGGCACTGACCGACAGAAGGTCAGGTGCCTGGTTAGTCTTCCCCCCAAAGGGGAGATGTGTGACGAAGTGCCCTTCGCCACTTTGTCCTGGAGAGGCCTGCTTGCCCGCCTCCTCCCCTGCGACTATGGTCCTGGACTATATTGCACTGCAAACCCTGTATTCCGGCATATGGACTTGTATTAGACTGTCTTTTTCCCTTTTATCTATGCTGTAGGTTTGGACTGCTAATATAACCTAACAGCCAGGAGATTTAGGCGAATAGATTGCATAAGAATCACATTACTGGAGAATACAGCCGTTCGCATGATTTCATGCGAATTCTTTGTGCTCTGAATAGGTGGCCGCCATTTCGGGACTTTTCCACGTGTTCGCGGCCATCTTGCGTGCGAACAGCGGTGTTTGCCTGTGAACGCATGGAACTGAAATCGGAAGCACAAACAGGCGAATACCGCTAAGACCTCCAGACATCCAGAAATACGCACGGAAACTACCGAACGACCGGCCGTTCGGTAGTTATACTTAACTTAGTATGGGGATTCTAGCGACCACAAAGATGCGAATGGATGGCAAGAATTTCGTCTATTTTACCGTGCGAACGGAGACCGACCGCAAGGCCAAAACTCATGGAACTATTTTCGGCTAGTTGGTCTGTGCGGTCGGTCAAAACTTTGCAGCCCTGTATCTCCCGAACCATCCATCCGAATGGGCTGATTTTTGGACAGACTGTTCCCCTGAACAAGGGCTATTTGGGGATACCAGATTTAAAGCTGTACCCCCTGTTTTTGGGGTACATCCAGAACTTGGGTAAAATAATGTATGTTTTAATTAGGTTATGTGTTTATCTGAGGGGAGGAGACGTGGGGGTGTTACCATGCATGTGATTGGTCAATTTCATCCTCCCCCTGGGAGTGTCCTGTATGTACCTGATCCTAATAAAAAGCAGGCTGGGTGTTCCAGTCCTCAGACCTCTTCTGACCCTCAATACGTAGCCTTGTCTCGTTATTGGAGGGAATTGCTATATCACACTGGGGATTGCTATGCTCTGCATATTCCCCTGAGCTCTTAATCACTTAGCTCTTTTAAGAGCTTGTTCCTGTTATGCTCTCCTGGAGGAGAGGTCTTCCCCACACGGTCCTGGAGGACAGAAGCCGATCCAGGGTGGACGGAAGACGGCGCGGCTCCAGTTAAGCTACGGCGGTTGTGGAGCCTGCGGTGGTTGTGGTGTCGTCTGCAGTGCTTGGAGTCCTCTGAGAGCGCTAGGAGCATCCATCAACGGAGGGTACTCGGTCGGAGTACACGGAGCTCCGTTACAGTTGCCTAATAATTATGCACAGTAATAGTCACCTGCACACACAGATATCCCCCTAAAATAGCTAAAACTAAAAACAAACTAAAAACTACTTCCAAAAATATTCAGCTTTGATATTAATGAGTTTTTTGGGTTCATTGAGAACATGGTTGTTGTTCAATAATAAAATTAATCCGCAAAAATACAACTTGCCTAATAATTCTGCACTCCCTGTAATTATTGCAGTTTTTTTTTATAAACTGCAATAATTACCTTGCAGAGTTAGCTCCACCTCTAGTGACTGTCTACTAGACAGCCACTAGAGGGCACTTCCGTGTCCATAGCACAGGTTTTCTGTGCTAGAGCGTCGCTGGACCTCCAGATTCGCTCAATTCCCCATAGGAAAGCATTGAAAAGCATTTTCAATGCTTTCCTATGCAAAGCTCTAATGCGCGTGCGCAGCATTGCCGCGCATGCGCATTAGGTCTCCTCAGCTGGTGGGCGGGATCAGTCTCACCCGCCGGCTGACGTAATGAAGAGGAGGAGCACCGGCGGAGGAAGAAGCAGCGACGTGGGACATGTCGCTGCCTCTGGTAAGTGACTGAAGGGGTTTCTACCCCTTCAGCTACCAGGGATGGGAGGTGGGAGGGAGAGGGGATTGTTTTCCTGGCACTGGAGAGTCCCTTTAACTCTTAATAGGAAACACATGGGATGGGTGGCAGCATTATGCAGTATAATGCACAATACTAAAGGAAAAGAAAATAAAGAAAAAACAATCACCAAAAAAAAAAAAGTAAAAACAATGATCGAAGGATATGTAGATTTTTCTTTGTTGAATTTTAAAGCTCAGGAAGTTTATTTTGGTTTCTTTGAGGAGGCCATCATCCATTCTTTCTGAATCTTCTTCAGGGACATGGCGTGTGCGATCTCCCGGTTTCATAAGCCCCCAGTTTATAAGGGTTTCAACTCCGTCGCTTGGCTCCATTATCGCTTGCGTTTTGCCCTCTCGCCAGATCAAGAGTTTAGTGGGATATCCCCAGCGATATACCACCTTATGTTCACGCAGGACTTTTGTTATACCTGCAAATTTGCATCTGTTAATTTAGTTTGTTTAGATGGTGCCATTACGTTCTTCACTAAATCCAGTTGTAGTATGGAAACTTTAGTGTCAGTAAAAAGCTAATAATGAACTCTGGCTTTTTCGGGCTCTGAAGGCTCATGGCTTGGAGAGGTCACTCCATGTGTCTGCTCGCATTGAAGGTAACCTCTAGCTCAAGAAATTTTGGGGTCCTGAATGGGGGCTTTACGTTTTCCCCCCAAGGCTGAATATTCAAGATTTGGTGTTGGCCTTACTGATACGAGAACAGCCTCACTGTTGGCTCTTTAAGATAAGAGCTCTTTGTATATATTTATGTTTTTCCTTTATGTTAGAGTTAATTGAGTTAGCCCATTCTCTTCGTTAATGATATCACGGGCAGAGGGTAGGGATTGTGTACACTGCTGGGGAGTGACTGAATGTAAAACTATGTTTTTATTGGCTTGTCCAATTGAGTGGTAACAGTGTGGGAAAAACTGTATAAAAGACCAAGCTGTTCCCTCAGATCTGCTGAGTTCCTGTTTTACCCTCAACATATAGCCTCATGTCATGTGTGGGGGGAAAGGCTGCATCTATCCTGGGGATTGCTATATCACTACACCCTGTTCCAAATTATTATGCAAATGATATTTTTCTCATTTACATAAATAATTGATGTAAATAACAGTCAGCATAATTCTCATATTATCAACTATTAAGAGTACAATTCAAATTTTATTGAACAAACCTCCTAATGATAACAGTATTTTTTGTAAACATAAACTTACAATGCACTGTTCCAAATTATTACGCACAGTAAGTTTCAAAACACTTTATAGGTTGTAAAGAACTGAAAATTGTCGTTTGTTGTGTTTGCAGCATATTTGCTGAAATCAAAATACATTTCAATCAAACTTATAACAACATTTTAACTTTTTAAACAGGTCACATTACACAGGATCCCTTGTTTGATAGCAGCTTCACAAGTCTTGCATTTATTGAACTTGTGAATTTTTGGACAGTTTCTGCTTGAATTTGTTTGCAAGATGTCAGAATAGCCTCCCAGAGCTGCTGTTTCGATGTAAATGGCCTCCCACCCCCATAGATCTTTTGCTTGAGGATCTTTTGCTCCAAAGGTTCTCAATAGGACTGAGGTATGGGGAGGATGGAGGCCACACCTTGACTTTCTCTCCTTTTATCCCCATAGCAGCCATTGATGCAGAGGTATTCTTTGCAGCATGAGATGGTGCATTGTCATGCATGAAGATGATTTTATTACGGAAAGCATAGTTCTTCCTTCTGTACCAGGGAAGAAAGTGGTCAGTCAGAAACTCCACATACTTTGCAGAGGTCATCTTTACACCTTCGGGGGCCCTAAAGGGGATGACCAGCTCTCTTTCCATGATTCCGTCCCAAAACATAACTCCACCACCGCCTTGCTGACGTCACTGCCTTGTTGGAACAGGGTGGCCGTCCAACAACCATCCGCTACTCCATCCATCTGGACCATCCAGGGTTGCACGGCACTCATCAGTGAACAGGACTAGTCTTCATGTATTTTTCTGCCCAATGCAGTCATTTCTGCTTATGAGCATTGGTTAGTGCTGGCCAATTACACCTTGATGTCCGTGGGACTCCAGAGGTACCAGCAGCTTCAAATATCTGTTTGCTGCTATGTAATGGTATTTTATCAGCTGCTCTCTTGATCCGATGCATGGATCTGGCAGAAATCTTCCTCAATGTGCCTTTATCTGAACAAACCCGTCTGTGCTCTGAATCAGCCACACATCTCTTAATAGTGCGATGATCACGCTTAAGTTTTCTTGAAATATCTTATGTTTTTATACCTCGTCCAAGGCATTGAACTATTTCACTCTTTTCGGCAGCAGAGAGATCCTTTTTCTTCCCCAAATTACATGAAAATGGTGCTCTGCTTAATAATGTGGAACACCCTCCTTTATTAGTTTTCCCTTCAATTTGGCTCATCTGGCAATCTAATTTTCTCAGGTGTCCGAGATTTTTTTCAGTGATCAAAAGAGGCTTGAGACACAATGCCATCCATGAGTTAAACGAAAAAACAAAATATTGAATCTTTGTGACACTTAAATAGAATTTGCATAATAATTTGGAACAGGGTGTATACTCCCCAGGGATTATAATCACTAAGCTCTTTTTTTTTTTTTTATTGATTTTTTACATCATATATATATAGGGTAGGGGATGGGGTCCAGAAAGGAAGGGGGAGCAGTCACATTTCAACATGAAAATACATCTCAATGTGCGGTAATACAATGGTACAACAGTGTTTGACTCTCAAAGTGCGGCAATGTGTTTATACAACAGTGTGTGTTTTTCCTGTATGCATGTATGCGTTTCCCTTGCCCAGACTTAAACCAAGTCCCCATTTGGCTTGGTTGTGTTTAGTTATGTCTGTGTCGCCTCCTTCAGTCAGGGTTGTCCCGTCTACAGGTGCACCACTGCTCCCATGCTCTCCTATGTTGATTATTTCCTGGGTGTGCGCTAATGAAACACGTTTCATAGATTAGTTGGTTGTCTATGTCGTGTATAAGGGTTGTTGTATTAGCGGGCTTAGTGGTTTTCCAGGCTCGTGCTATTAGTCGCTGTGCAGTCAGCAGGATGTGGAACGTGAGTTTTCGTGTCGGTGTGGGTAATGTGTTAGGGATGTCAAGTAGTAAGCATAGATGTTTAAGGTACCTCTCAGCTCTAGTGTTGGGAAAGTATGCGTTGACTAGCGTGTATTGGACATTATTAAATAGAGCTGTAAGTATAATATACCGTCCTTGGGGATCAATGGAAATTGTTAGCTTTTGAAACGCTATGTCCTTGTGGATAAGAATGGAAACTCCTTTTGTCATGTTTTCAGAGAGGGCATGGTATTAAATTGGGAATGTCTTAGTAAAGACCTCAGGGGTTCTGATATTTTTATCAAGCAATATCAACCCTGTGTTTTTTGAGGTCCTGTAGTAGTACAAAAAACTACCGGCCAAAGAGAACTCTGGCAGGAATTGAAAGGGTTACAGGGGTAGTGAAGGGCATAACCCTAAATATATAGAAAGAACAGAGAAAGTAATGAGGAGAGCTCCTCGTGAAACCGGGATACAACTCCTCACCACTGCTACCCCCAGATAAATATCAAGTAATAGTAGCTTAAAAACTGACAACCTTTATTGAAACAAAAATAATAATTTAAACATCCCACACACACGAAAAACACACACTTTCACCCTAAATAGTGAAAATTAAAACATAAAGACTAGAGACTACAGGTCTAGCTGGACGAGTGTTCAGGCATATTGCTTGTATAGGCAAGTATATAACAATGTATCAGAGCAATGCAATTATTGTATAATTGTATGAGACAACTGAACTCAGTTGCAAAAAGTATATACCAAGGAAATCCAGCCTGTTGGTAGTTAATTACAGCCAAAAAACAGCAATAGGCCTTCACCTAATGAATCAAGATTGGGAAAAATAAACGTAGGTAACCTCTTCAAGAAAAAATCCCTGATTTAGATATCAGCTTCCAACAGTGAAAAAACTCCTTGTATTTAGTTAGTCTAGTTAAATCGAAAGCATAGGTAAGTAGGCGAGGGGGATTGAACAAAAAAAAAAAAGTGAGTGTTAATGTGTGTGTGTGTGTCTGTTAGTGAGTGTGTGTGTCTGTTAGTGTCTGTTAGTGTGTATGCATGTCTGTCAGTGAATGTGTGTGTATTTAGAAGGCAGGGAAGGGGGGGCAGTGGCAGGGGATGGGAGGGCCCTGAGTTTTACAATGCCTCAGGCAGCACAAAATCAGGATACACCACTGCCTCCATGCGAGACCTGTGTGCCATTTTGCACTGTTTCAAGTACCAACATGACCAGTGCCGATGATGCCGTCCTCAGCCTTACTATCCGCTTCTATGTCTCCTTTGGGCGATGATGAAAGAGGATGTGGCACAGGAGGAAGAGGAGGAGGAAGAGGGGTAATTTCCACGGTTATCAGGCCAGTCATACAGAAGTGGCTCGGAGGGTGGGTTCCTGCACCAGCATAGGTCAGGTTCACAATTGTACAGCCAGGGCACAGTTCTGAAGGATGATGAGGAGGAGGAACAGTGTTCGCAGCATGGTGGCACCCAACACATCTCGTGGGCATCACTGGAGCATGGCTGGGGGGGATACGGAGGACACGGACGATACACCTCCCTCAGAGGACAGCTTGTCCTTGCTTCTGGGTAGCCTTGCACACATGAAAGACTACATGCTGCAGTGCCTGCGCAACAACTGCCAAGTTGCTCAGTTTTTTTGGTGTTCTTCTTTTTTTGGAGGGGTTTTGTTACATTTACCCTATGCATGGGTGTACTAATCCCTGATGAAGTATAAGGGAAAGCTGGGATTCAAGCAGTATATTCCTTCCAAGCGCTCTAGGTATGGTGTAAAGATGTATAAGCTCTGTGATAGCAAGAATGGGTATACTCAGACCTTCTGGGTGTACGAGGGAAAGGATAGCCACCTTGACCCTCCAGGTTGCCCAGAACATATGGGAACCAGTGGCAAGATTGTCTGGGACCTGATATTTCCCCTGATGAACAAAGGGTACCACTTGTATACTGACAATTTTTATACAAGTGTCCCTTTGTTCAAGTTACTGTACTGTTTTGATACAGTAGCTTGTGGTACAATCAAAAAGAACATTGCAGGTTTCCCAGGACAACTTGCATGCACCCGGCTACGAAGGGGGGAGACCTCAGCTCTGCGCCAAGAGGAGCTGTTGGCAGTTAAGTCCAGTGACAAGAAGGATGTGAACCTTTTTACCACCATCCTCACTGAGGGGACTGTACGTGGCAGAGCTGAGAGGACAAGGAAGCCCGTGTGCATCAAGGCCTATAACCGGCATATGGGTGGGCTTGATCTGGCAGATCAGCTGCTGCAACCCTACCTAATTATACGTAAGACAAGGGACTGGTACAAAAAGTTTGCAATCTACCTAATGCAGATTGCAACCCACAACGCTTTTTTGTTGTTCAAAAAAGCAAACCCTGGAGTGCAATTAAGAGTTTTTTACAGTTTCAGCTCCAGATCATTTTGGGGATTTTGTACCGTAATGCACCTGCTCCCCGGTCGGTGATGGGAGAGAGCAGAGTTGGGGCTACACATTTTATTTTTAAAATTCCCCCTACTGCGGCAAAGCAGAATCCCCCAAAAAGATGCAGAATCTGTTTTAAGAGGGGGCAAAGAAAAGATACTGTATATCACTGCCCTGATTGCCCTTGACAGCCTGAACTCTGCATTGGGGACTGCTTCAAACGATACCACACACCGGTCCATTTTATTTTATTTTTTCACTGTTTGCCATTCAGTTTTTTTTGTGTTCTTCTTTTTTTGGAGGGGTTTTGTTACATTTACCCTATGCATGGGTGTACTAAAGAGGCCTTGCAGAAAACAAGTAAAATATGTTGAAAAATTAAAAACAAAAAACAGCTGGCCATCATGCACCTATGTCCCATTTGGAACATTTTTGAAGCCGACCAATGTAATTTACCCCGTCAAACTGAATATTTTTGAAAAGTAGACACCGTAGGTGTGGCAAACATAGCCACTTTAAGACTACTGTATGTATAGGGTGGCCCGGGAGAGATGGGTTAATCTATAGTTATTGTATGCTTGTTTGGTTAAATGTGTATAGAGGGCATTTGTATGCTAGTGGCACGAAAGCCGCTAGCATTCCTAGGATAGTTTCACGAACAGTGACTGTTTATGTAACAAGCAAATTACCGAATGGGAGACCACACACAGGGGGTCGTGTGGCTCCCATTACGGATTGCAACATTGTATCTTCCCTCGGTTAATAGGTTTTCAGGGTGGGCGCCGTTCGGATACGACCACGCGGTGGCGGCCATCTTGGATCCTTTGTTAGCCCAGCAGTGTTTGGTCGTCGTGTGCCTGGAACTAAAATCGGCTACTCGACAGCACGAACACCGCTGGACTTCCAGGCCGTTCGGGACTGCCGGTCATTCGGTAGTTTCCTACAAATCATCCATTCGTCTATTTTCTGGTATGTGTATATTAACCGTTGTTTCGTGTGGCATTTGGCTGATTGTGCTGGGATCTGAGCGGTAGTTTCACAAACTATGCGCTCAGATCCCAGCTATCTATACAGAGGTCATTCGACTAAATGGCACAAATAACGTGCAAGTTATATATTTTTAAGTAAAATGCCCGGTTTTGCTGTACGGAGGGATAATCCACTTAACAGGATATTTTGTGGGAGTATCCCTCCCGTACAGCAGTGCATGGTGGAAAAAGGGTCATGAATGTTCAGTTCCCCATGTAGTCCCCTACTGTATAACCCCTGTAAAGTTATTAAGGAGACCCCTTGCATGGGGAACCACATAAATACTGGAGCATGTGAATAAAAACCTCAGCCTATGTGTCGTCTAGTTTTTGGGATCCTTATAACGCTACCGGGATTATTGTATTCTGTACCAGCCTCCCTGGATTATTGTATGCTTTTCCTGTCTACCAGCGGAGATACTGTGGATTATACTACCTCTCCGCTACACTAGGGTATTTCACATGGTGGCATTTTAACACTTTACATGCAATAATTATACCACCAGTCTCTGTCAAACGTTTGGGTAGTCATTTTTGTGTGTTATTTTTCACACACATTCTACTTTAGGCATGGATTCTCAGTTCCTGTAAGGTGTTACTGCCAAAGGACATCCCAATATGTATTCCGCAACATCTCCCGAGTACAGTGACACCACCTATGCATAGGTGTGTCGGGTTCTTGGCTTTGTATCTGACTCCGTTTATCTCTCTATCCCTGTTTTGTCTTGTTTGCCGGCTTACTGACTACTGTGTACCAGACCTTGGCTAGTTTTTGTTCTCGCTGTCTCTTTGTTCCCTTGACCTCGGCTTGTTCTTGACTCTGTCTATTCTCTGCTTTACGGCGAGTCCAGCCATTCTAAGGTCCGGTAAGTCGTATCTGCTCTATCTGTCGATTGTTGAACTAAATCCTGCGTGTAGGGGTAAACTACCGTGACATTACGATAGTGCCATGGACCCCGCAGATTTAAGTCAGCAATTGGCTTCTCATGAGGCTAGATTTACAGAGCAGGATCACCGTATGGATCAGATAGCTCAGGCCCTCCAGACACTCTTATCTAGAACCACTCCGATAACAGTACCAACTCCTCCTGCACCCCTTGTCCCAGATGTATCCATCATGCCTAATTCTTCAGCACATTTAACCCCTCCCCCCAGGTATGGAGGGGATGCTAAGTCTTGCAGGGGATTCATTAATCAAGTGGAATTCCACTTTGAGATGTATCCACGTTCCTTTCCCACTGACAGGTCTAAAGTGGGATTCTTTATGCACCAACTAACTGATAAAGCACTTCAGTGGGCAAATCCTATATGGGAGGCTAATGGACCTATGGTGCATAATTTCGATAGTTTCCTTACGGCTTTTCGTAGAACCTTTGGCACAACGAA
The DNA here is from genome assembly GCF_036172605.1 of Pelobates fuscus. Classification (NCBI taxonomy): domain Eukaryota; kingdom Metazoa; phylum Chordata; class Amphibia; order Anura; family Pelobatidae; genus Pelobates; species Pelobates fuscus. Next base: position 192,227,811 of record NC_086323.1, read on the forward strand.
AAGGTCAAAAAATGCTGCCAGGGCATTAATGAGAATTAAACAGGGTTCTAGGTCTGTTGCTGATTATGCTATTCAGTTTCGTACCCTTGCTTCGCAGGTAGATTGGACCAACAATGGGCTAACTACAGCATTCATGGAAGGACTATCTGATACTATATTGGATGAGGTAGCAGCTAGGGAACTTCCTATCCCATTAGAGGAACTTATTGACTATCTCATTGATATAGACAATAGGATTCGTGACAGACTATATACTAAGAATAGGAACAGACGGTTTGTTACACTAAATACTCCTAGAGTTGCTAATCCTGAGAGTTTCAAAATATCAGAGGAGGAGCCCATGCAATTAGGGGTTGCCAAACTCTCTGATGTTGAAAAATTGTATAGGAGAAAGGAGGGACTTTGCCTATACTGTGCTAAGAAGGGTCATATGCTAAAGGAATGTCCCGTGCTTCCGGAAAACTATCGCACCTAAGGCCACATCGGTGTCAGGATCGGGACAGGGATCCAACACGCAGAGTACAAACAGGTGGTAGGTACGTATACCGGACCTTAGAATGGCCGGACTTAACGTAAGGAGTAAGTAGAGAATGGTCTAGGAACAAGCCGAGGTCGAGGGAACGAGAGGACAGGTAAGCGAGAGACAAGCCGAGTCAAAGGGTAACAGAGATAAACAGGGTAGTACAAACAAGCCGGGTCAGAACCAAAGAGACAACTAGAATACAAGAGCACTGAGTGACTAGACAGGCTAGAACCACGACAGGGCAATGAGCAGATGCCGAAAGCCTTACTTTATACCTTGATTCTAGAGGGTAATCACGCCCCCGACGAGTCCTGATTAGTGCTCGGGACTTGACTGACAGGTTGACCCGGGTTGGCGTCATGACGTCGACTACTGAGCGTCGCGTCATATAAGGAAGTGGATCCCTCGCGGTCGGCTTGTAAATGGCCGAGAGAACCGCGAGGAACGGAAGAAACAACCCCTCTGGGAGGATAAACGTCTAAGTCTCTCACCTCCTCTGAGGTAGAGACTACAGGTACCCTGACAGTACCCCCCCTCTCAGAAACGCCCACCGGGCGGAAGGAACCGGGACGAGATGGAAAACGGGAGTGAAAAGCCCTGCGGAGGCGAGGAGCATGTACATCCTCCTGAGGAACCCAAGTCCTCTCCTCAGGACCATATCCCTTCCAGTCAATAAGATATTGTAACTTTCCCCGGGAGATTCGAGAATCAATGATGGAGTTGATTTCATACTCCTCCTGACCCTCAACCTGAACAGAGCGAGGAGAGGATATAGTGGAGGAAAATCTGTTACAGACTAGCGGTTTCAGTAAAGAAACATGAAAGGAGTTAGGAATGCGTAAGGCAGCTGGAAGGGCTAGGCGATACGCAACTGGGTTAATTCGAGTCAGAACCCTGTAAGGGCCAATGTAACGAGGAGCGAATTTCATAGAAGGAACCTTCAAACGAATGTTTCTAGTACTCAACCATACCCTATCACCTGGAACAAAAACCGGAGCCGCCCTTCTGTGCTTATCAGCGTGTTTCTTGAACAACATGGAATTATGTAGGAGAATTTGTCGAGTCTGATCCCACAACTTCCTCAAATTGGCAACATCAACCGACGGTACCCCTTGGGAAGGAGAAACCGAGGGAAGAATGGAAGGATGAAAGCCATAATTCATGAAGAAGGGACTGGAACGAGTAGAATCACAAACGAGATTATTGTGTGCAAACTCCGCCCAAGGAATCAAACCGACCCAATCGTCCTGGTGTTCAGAAACAAAACAACGCAAATATTGTTCAATCTTTTGATTGGTACGTTCAGCAGCTCCGTTAGACGGAGGGTGATAGGCAGAAGAAAAATTCAATTTGATGCCTAGTTGAGAACAGAAGGATCTCCAAAAACGTGAAACAAATTGGGAACCTCTATCGGAAACAATTTCGGAAGGTATCCCATGTAAGCGAAAAATCTCTCTCGCGAATATCTCCGCCAATTCAGGAGAAGTCGGGAGTTTAGTTAAGGGCATGAAATGAGCCATCTTAGTAAACCTATCAACCACTGTGAGGATCACAGTCTGTTTTTTAGAAACAGGCAAATCTACAATGAAGTCCATAGCCAAACAGGACCATGGTCTCTCTGGAATGTTCATCGGATGTAACAACCCACATGGAAGCGTATGAGGTTGCTTAGTCTTCATACAGACCTCACATGCTCCGATGAAATCCCTAATATCCTTCCGTAAAGAAGGCCACCAGAAATCTTTAGAGATCAAGGAACATGTCTTGCGAATACCCGGATGCCCAGCCGCCTTACTGTTGTGAAAACACTGTAAGAGTTCCAGTTGGAGTTCAGGAGGAACGAAATGCCTTGCCCCAGGAGTCTGTCTAGGCGCCAGATGCTGCAACTTCATGATCTGACCAAGCAACGGAGAGTGAATCTTAAGACTCGTGTTGGCGATAATATTGCACCTGGGTACTATAGAAGACAAAACCGGCTCAGATATCGCAGAAGGTTCATATTGTCGAGACAAAGCATCGGCTTTAGAATTCTTAGAACCAGGTCTATAAGTGAGCACGTAATTGAAATGCGTGAGGAATAAAGACCAACGAGCTTGCCTGGAGGACAAGCGCTTGGCCTCCCCAATATAGGACAGGTTCTTGTGGTCTGTCAAAATAGTAACAGGATGTAAGGTGCCCTCCAATAAATGTCTCCACACCTTTAAAGCCATGATAACTACTAGTAGTTCCCTGTCACCAATGTCATATCTGCTCTCAGGGCCTGATAGTTTCTTGGAAAAAAAAACACATGGATGTAAGGGCTTATCCACACCTAACCTTTGGGACAGGAGTCGTATCAGGGTGAACTAAAATTGGTGCAGAAGCAAACAGTTCCTTGAGTGTTTTGAAGGCAAGAAGGGCTTCAGTAGACCAGTTCTTAGTGTCAGCCCCCTGTCTGGTCATATTGGTAATAGGAGCTATAATTGAAGAGTAACCCTTAATGAAGCGCCTATAATAGTTGGAGAATCCAATAAACCTCTGAATGGCCTTGAGGCCCCTGGGTAAAGGCCAATCCAAAATGGACTGGAGCTTATCCGGGTCCATCTTAAACCCTTCCCCAGAAATCACATAACCAAGAAAGTTTATCTGGGATTGGTCAAAGCTGCATTTCTCCAATTTGCAGTACAGGCCATGTTGAAGAAGCTTGCGCAATACCCTTCTGACTTGTCTGTGGTGAGTCTCAATCTCTCTAGAGTGTATAAGTATATCATCCAGATATACAATAACGCAATCATGTTGAAATTCCCTAAGAACTTCATTGATCAGGTCCTGAAATACTGCCGGTGCATTACAGAGGCCAAAAGACATTACTGTGTATTCATAGTGCCCACAACGGGTATTGAACGCCGTCATCCACTCGTGTCCCTGCTGAATTCTCACCAAGTTATACGCCCCTCTGAGATCTAACTTGGTGAAAATCTTGGAGCCTTTTAGACGATCAAAGAGCTCGGTAATCAAAGGAATTGGGTAGGCATTTCTAATGGTTATTTTTTTCAAACCTCGATAATCAATGCAAGGTCTTAGTGTACCATCCTTCTTTTTAACAAAAAAAACCCAGCCCCGGCAGGAGAGGAGGATCTCCTAATGAATCCTTTTTCAAGGTTCTCACGAATATACTCCTCTAAGACTAAGTTCTCTTTAGTGGACAAAGGATATACATTACCCCTGGGGGGCATAGTACCAGGTAGTAGATTAATCTTACAATCAAAAGACCTGTGTGGAGGTAAAGTATCAGCATTCTTTTTGTCAAATACTGCCTTTAAATCCAGGTACAGGGGCGGTATTTGTACCTCTGTAGAGTAGGTAGAATTAATCGGTGTGTTAACTGTGCAAAGCGGTGACACTGTCCGTAAGCACCTGTCCTGACAACCCTGACCCCATGAGATTATCTCCCCTAATTCCCAATCAATAATAGGGTTATGTTTTTTTAACCAAGGGTACCCCAGGACTATGGGAACAGAAGGAGAAGAAATAAGCAATAAAGATATGTCTTCCTCGTGTAAGATACCAACAGTTAATTTAACGGGTATGGTTTCACGGAAAATAACAGGCTCAACTAAAGGTCTACCATCTATGGCCTCAACGGCCAAGGGTGTCTCCCTTAACTGGGATGGGATAGCGTGTTTGGTAACAAAAACTTGGTCGATAAAGCTCTCAGCAGCTCCGGAATCTATCAATGCCATAGTTTCTAGTACTCCCTTCTCCCAAGTTAAAGAAACGGGTAGCAGAAGCCTGTGATCTTTATAATTAAGATTAGAGGACAAAATAGAAACACCCAAGGCCTGTCCTCTAGAGAAACTTAGGTGCGAGCGTTTCCCGAGCGATTAGGACAATTTAGGCGTAAATGACCTCTGACTCCACAGTACATACACAACCCCTCCCTTCTCCTGTACTGTCTCTCCTCTTCTGAGAGGCGAGTATTGCCTATCTGCATAGGTTCTGGAAAAAGTGAGGTTGTGGATTCAGAACTTTGAAATGAAGGAGCTAGTTTAAAGGAAGGTCTACGGTTTCTCTCTCGAGTGTTCTGCCTCTCTCTTAAACGTTCGTCAATGCGAGAAATAAAAGAAATTAAATCCTCCAAATTTTCAGGAAGCTCTCTAGTAGCAACCTCGTCAAGGATTATGTCTGATAACCCGTTTAAAAATACATCTATATAAGCCTGTTCATTCCACTTAACCTCTGCCGCCAAGGACCTGAACTCTAGTGCATAATCCACAAGTGTTCGGTTTTCTTGTCTAAGGCGCAACAGTAATCTAGCTGCATTGACCTTTCTACCTGGAGGGTCAAAAGTTCTTCTGAAAGCAGCTACAAAGGCATTATAATTATATACTAACGGATTATAATTTTCCCACAATGGATTGGCCCATCTCAAAGCTTTCTCAACAAGTAATGTGATAATAAATCCAACCTTCGCCCTATCTGTAGGATAGGAGCGGGGTTGTAATTCGAAATGGATACCTATTTGGTTTAAGAAACCACGACACTTCTCTGGAGAACCACCATAACGTACAGGTGGAGTGATACGGGAAGAAGCACCTACAGTGGCTACCTCTAGACCTGAACTCACAGGAGAGATAGAAGTATTACGCATCTCCTCTGGTTGATTACCAGAACGAGATAGTAACGCCTGTAGTGCTAGAGCCATCTGGTCCATTCTGTGATCCATGGCGTCGAACCTAGAGTCAGAAGGACCAACCTGAGTGTTTGTACCTGCAGGATCCATTGGCCCTGTCGTAATGTCAGGATCGGGACAGGGATCCAACACGCAGAGTACAAACAGGTGGTAGGTACGTATACCGGACCTTAGAATGGCCGGACTTAACGTAAGGAGTAAGTAGAGAATGGTCTAGGAACAAGCCGAGGTCGAGGGAACGAGAGGACAGGTAAGCGAGAGACAAGCCGAGTCAAAGGGTAACAGAGATAAACAGGGTAGTACAAACAAGCCGGGTCAGAACCAAAGAGACAACTAGAATACAAGAGCACTGAGTGACTAGACAGGCTAGAACCACGACAGGGCAATGAGCAGATGCCGAAAGCCTTACTTTATACCTTGATTCTAGAGGGTAATCACGCCCCCGACGAGTCCTGATTAGTGCTCGGGACTTGACTGACAGGTCGACCCGGGTTGGCGTCATGACGTCGACTACTGAGAGTCGCGTCATATAAGGAAGTGGATCCCTCGCGGTCGGCTTGTAAATGGAACGGAAGAAACAACCCCTCTGGGAGGATAAACGTCTAAGTCTCTCACCTCCTCTGAGGTAGAGACTACAGGTACCCTGACAATAGGGGACTGGCCTTGGGTGTGATATCTAAGTCCCCAAACTTGCCTCTTAATCGACTACTTCTCCCTGTTTCTCTGCATCTGGAGAATAATTGCATAGCAAGAAACATACTAGCCCTGGTTGATTCCGGGGCAGCTGAGAATTTTATAGACTCTAGATTTGTTAGGAAAAACAAAGTACCCATTAGAGAGAAGAAGACACCCATGGCCGTTGAGGTCATAGATGGTAGACCATTATGCTCCCCAGTTATCACACATGAAACTGAACCATTGCATATGTATACAGGGATGTTACACTCAGAAACCATTCGATTTCAGGTCATCACCTCTCCTTCCTCCCACATTGTGTTAGGGTACCCATGGTTAAGTTCTCACAATCCCATTTTTGACTGGGAATCAGGACAAATAGTATCTTGGAGTGAGACCTGCCAAGAGTCTTGTATGATTAAAATCACCCCTTTGAGTTCTATTAATGTCCCTACTACTCCTCCTTTGTCTACAATTATACCTCCTTAGTATATGTGTCTTAAGTCTGTCTTCGATAAGAGGGAGGCTGAAAAATTACCGCCTCATAGTCCCTACGATTGTGCTATTGATTTATTGCCTGGCACTATACCTCCCAAAGGCAGGGTGTATCCTTTGTCTTCACAAGAAAATCTTGTCATGGAGGAATATATTAAAGAATATCTGCAAAAGGGATTTATAAGGAGATCCTCTTCTCCGGCAGGGGCAGGGTTCTTCTTTGTATCTAAGTGTCACGTTCTGTGAAGATGTCTGGCAATGGCTTCTGGTATCCAGTACTCTTGTTACAATTCTTGTTTAGTTTTTCTTGGTTTTTGGTTTTCTATTCTATGTCTGGTTTTCTTTATGCTGGGATTTCTGGGTTCATTCCTGTAATCCATCCCTGGGATTTCCAGTCTCCAGGTTTCCTTTAAATGTTTGTTTTATGTTGCCACACCTGTTTGTTTTCCATCATTCACTCTGTTTCAGTGTTCCTGCAGGCAGCTCCTCAAGGCTTCTGCCCTTTCTTGCAGGTAAGTGCTATATATGTCTCTTGGTTGTTTTAGCATACATTAGGCAGTGTAGGACCTGCCAGATATGGGGTACATTGGCGTTGTTGGCAGGCTTATGCAATGTATGATCATATAGTGTGACTAAATCCCCATGATTTACATATGTAGTACTTAGTTATTTCTCCTCTTGTTTTGCCTGTTATCTTGTCTTGTTATAGTTTGTATACCCAGCCCATGTACAGTCCTGTCCAGTCATGCCCATGTTATGTTCATGTTTTCCTCATGTCTTGTGTATATGTTCTGGGTTTAGCTTACTATCCTTCTCTGGTTCTGGGTTCTATTAGTTCTGTCTTGTTTTCATGTTTGGTGCTCTAGTCTTACCTTGTTTCTAGTACTGGATACAATCTTGCTGCAGAGCCTCCCTATTCAGCTCCTGGGTGGTCTGCTTAATTTCCAAGCTCCTAGTTCCTGGTATCCGCATAAGCTGAATCAGGGTCTTGGTATGTGGCTGCACAAACGCTGGGGCTCAACATCAGGGGGCGTGCGGTTACCCTGCACCAGACCCTGCTAATCCACCTCCACACTGTGACTCCTACTCTGAACATCAGGCATACTGGGTCCCGGTCCTGCACCGCCGCCCGGACAGTGTCTGGGTCCCGGGCACTGGACCGCCACCCTGACACTAAGAAGGAGGGCGATTTGAGACCTTGTATGGATTATAGGGGCCTAAATAAAATCACTATAAAAAATGCTTACCCTACACCTTTAATCACGGAATTATTCGACAGGCTTAAACAAGCTACTGTGTTTACTAAATTGGATCTTAGAGGTGCATACAATCTCATACGTATAAAAAAGGGTGGTCATTACGAGTATACTGTGATGCCATTCGGTCTTTGTAACGCCCCTGCAGTGTTTCAAGAATTTATTAATGACGTCTAACGAGAGTTCATTCACTCATTTGTGATAGTGTACTTGGACGACATATTAATATATTCAACAGATTTACATACCCATCACATGCATGTTAAAACAGTCTTGAAAACCCTTCTTGTTAATGGTCTTTATTGTAAACTAGAAAAATGTTTATTTGACCAATCCGAAGTACAGTTTTTGGTTATGTAATTTCTGCTAGAGGGTTTCGTATGGATCCCCAGAAGCTTTCTGCTGTCATGGAATGGCCTTTACCTCAGGGACTGAACGCCATTCAGCGTTTTCTTGGGTTTTCTAATTATTATAGACACTTTATTAAGGGTTTTCTTCTATTGTAGCGCCTATAACACGCATGACTAAAAAGGATGGCAATACTCGTGTCTGGTCCCCAGAGGCGCTTGAGGCCTTTGAATTTCTTAAAACCACGTCTATGGATAGCCCCGCCCCCGAGAATTATACTAACGTGTGCGTGACGTCACGACGTCAACGCACACGCACGTTCTGGGGTCAGAGGTCGCCCTCTGACCAATCATAGCTTAGAGAGGGGTATTTAAACCCCTAATTCACCCCAGTACTTTGCCCTGTCGTGGTTTCAGTTTCCTGGTTTCCCGAGAGTGCTATTTTCGTGTTTCTGATTTCTTGGTATCCTGATCCTTGGCGTTTCCCTGGTTATCCTGATCTCTGGTTTCCCTGACTTGGCTTGTTTTATCGGTATTGAGCATTTTCTGGCTTCCTTGACCTCGGCTTTCCCTTTGACCATTCTCTGTCTCTAGCGTATGAGTCCGGCCATTCTAAGGTCCGGTTTACGCTCTATCCTGTTATTTTCCTTTTCTTACTTATGTATATGTTTACATAGTTTCTGCGTGCTGGACCACATTACTAGCCGTGACATTACGACAGGGCAATGGATCCTACAGAACTATGCAAACATATGATCGCCTGTGAAAATAGGGTGGAGGATATGGACCATAGGTTAGACCAATTTGCCCAGGCATTTCAGACCTTGCTCCAGAGGACTGCCTATTTAGAGGTCCCTCCTGTACCACCTGTGGTTCCGCCACCTGTAGTGGTTCCCGTACCACATAAACCACCGTCCATAACCCTGTCACCGCCCCCTCGTTATGGAGGTGATTCTAAGGAATTCAGAGGTTTTTTAAACCAAATTGAATACCACTTTGAGGCCACTCCAGGTTCATTCCCAACAGATAGATCTAAAATAGGCTATCTGATGAACCAATTAACTGGAAAAGCCTTGACCTGGGCTAACCCCTTATGGGAAAGTGGTGACGCATTAGCCCGTGATTACAGTACCTTTCTTACGGCTTTTAAGGCTACGTTTGAACCTAAAGGCAGGGAGAAGAACGCTGCCAAAGCCCTTATGAGAATCAAGCAAGGCAGTCGTTCTGTAGCCGATTATGCCATAGAGTTCAGGACATTGGCGTCTGAGGTTGATTGGACCAATAGTGGTCTGGTGGCTGCTTTCTCTGAAGGTCTAGCTGAGAGTATACAAGATGAGACCGCAGCTAGAGACCTTCCGGTTAATCTTAATGAGTTTATTGCCTACATGATAGACATTGATAACCGGCTCAGAGAGAGAGAGAAAAACAAACAACGTAACAGACGTTCTAATTTGTCCATAGCTCCTCGTTTCTCTAACCCAGTGGTGAGTAGCCAAACGCCTCTTCCAGAACCTGAACCCATGCAATTGGGCAGCGCTAAACTCACTGAGGCAGAGAGACAACACAGACGTAACGAGGGGCTATGTATGTATTGTGGCAAGAAAGGACATCTAAGATCGTCATGCCCGGTTCGGCCGGAAAACTTGCACACCTAAGGCACGTACGGGGACCGACCTTAGGTGTGATGTATATGTTCCCTAAATTGACTAAGAACCGTTTCCTTGTCAAAGTAACCTTGTCTTTCAAGAACACTACTGTTCAGTGTGAAGCTATGATTGACTCTGGGGCAGCGGAGAATTTCCTAGACAAAGAATTCTCTGCAAAACATCTCCTGCCCTTAAAACAAAAAGAGAAACCTATAGCAGTCGAGGCCATTGATGGAAGGCCTCTTACCCAGCCTTTCATCACACACGAAACTATGCCAATCACTGTTTCAGTGGGTATTCTCCACTCTGAAGAAATGACCTTTCAAATCATATCTTCACCTACAGTTCCGATAATACTCAGTTTCCCTTGGCTACTGAAACACAATCCACGTTTGGATTGGATTGAAGGAGAGATTGTGAGTTGGGGTGAGAGATGCAAAGGTGCTTGCTTTAAGCAAATCCCACAACCTATTGGTACCATTAATGTTCCTATTGCACCTCCCTTGACCACACAAATTCCGCCGCAGTATATGGATTTGAAAGAAGTATTTAACAAGGTCCAGTCAGAAGGATTACCTCCTCATAGACCTTATGACTGTACTATAAACTTATTACCAGGGACTATGCCTCCCAAGGGAGGAGTTTATGCCTTGTCCCCCCAGGAAAATCTTTGTTTGGAGGAATATATTAAGGATGCTCTCAGAAAGGGTCATATCCGTAGATCCTCCTCACCAGCCGGGGCTGGGTTCTTCTTTGTCTCTAAAAAAGAAGGAGGTCTACGCCCCTGTATCGATTATAGGGGTTTGAATAGGATTACCATAAAAAATACCTACCCTATTCCCCTTATATCAGAGCTGTTTGACAGATTGAAGGGAGCTCGAGTCTTTACTAAGCTCGATCTCTGAAGTGCATACAATCTAGTCAGGATTAAGGACGGTCACGAATGGATGACCGCATTTAACACCAGAATGGGACATTACGAATACCTGGTTATGCCGTTTGGATTATGTAACGCTCCAGCGGTATTCCAGGATTTTATTAACGATGTCCTAAGAGAGTACCTTCACATGTTCATTCTAGTGTACTTGGACGACATTCTCATCTATTCCCCAGACCTAGAGACACATCACGAACATGTGAGAATTGTACTGAAAACCCTGTTACAGAACGGCCTTTACTGTAAACTGGAGAAATGCCAGTTTGACCAAACGGAGATACAATTCCTTGGATACGTTATATCTCCATCTGGTTTCCAGATGGATCCCCGCAAACTGGAGGCAGTCTTACAGTGGCCATTACCCAAGGGCCTTAAAGCTACTCAACGCTTTATAGGTTTTGCGAATTACTACCGCAAATTCATAAAGGGATTTTCCTCCGTGATTTCCCCTATAACAAATTTAACCAAAAAAGGAGCAAATTGTATATCTTGGCCCAAAGAAGCAAGAGAGGCATTCGAACGGTTAAAATCTTTATTTTCCTCAGCACCTGTCCTGACCCATCCTGATCCAACCAAACCATTTATCCTAGAGGTGGATGTGTCAGAAACAGGAGTTGGAGCCATTCTGTCTCAAAGAGAAAGTCCTGATACGCCTTTACATCCCTGTGGATTTTACTCTCGCAAACTCACACCTGCAGAGAAGAATTATGACATAGGGAATAGGGAACTTTTGGCCATTGTACTTGCCCTTAAAGAATGGAGGCATCTCTTAGAAGGTTCCAAGGAGCCACTTCTGATCTTTACTGATCATAAGAATTTGGCTTATATTTGGGACGCTAAGAGACTGTCCTCTCGTCAGGCTAGATGGTCATTGTTCCTCTCCCGATTCAATTTCGTAATTACGTACAGGCCTGGTACTAAAAACACCAAGGCAGATGCACTTTCTAGGCAGTTTGAGACAGATGAAGTTCCGGAACAGGTGATATATCCTATTATACCTCCTGAATGCCTCATTGCCACTACAGTTTCCGAAGTGTCTTCTCCACTCTTCTGTGCCATAATAGCAGATCAAACTCAGGCACCTGTGGGAAAACCTCCGGACAAACTGTATGTGTCACCTCAGTTTCGAAAAAAGGTATTAGATATGTTCCATGACAACCTCACAGCGGGCCATCCTGGAGTCCATAAAACTCTCTCTGCCATCTCCAGGAGGTTTTGGTGGCCTGCTCTTAGAAACGATATCAAAGATTATGTTGGGGCATGTCAAATATGTGCCGTTTCTAAAGTTCCTCCTAGGTCACCTCCTGGACTGTTACAACCACTGCCCATACCTAGTGCTCCATGGACCCACTTGGCCATGGATTTCATTGTGGATCTACCCAGTTCAAACGGGTTTAATACAGTCCTTATGGTTATTGATAGATTCACGAAGATGGCACATTTTGTCCCACTTAAAAAATTACCATCTGCTCAAGATCTAGTTCAAATATTCTTGAGAGAGATCTTTCGGTTGCACGGTGTACCCAAAAGCATAGTATCTGACAGAGGTACCCAGTTTGTTTCTAGGTTTTGGCGTTCCTTTTGCAAACAATTGGGCGTCGAACTCTCCTTTTCGTCAGCATATCACCCTCAAACAAATGGAGCAGCAGAGAGGGCGAATCAGTCTTTAGAAGCCTATTTACGTTGCTTTATAAATGCCAATCAATCTAACTGGTATGAGCTCTTACCCATGGCTGAGTTCGCCAGGAACAACGCCACTCATGAATCTTCTAATCATAGTCCTTTCTTTGTAAATCAGGGTTATCACCCCGCTGTTTTTCCTTCTGCATTCTCAGACACGGAAATCCCTGCTTTGAACACCCGTTTAGAATCGATTCATGATACCTGGGATTCCGTCCATTCAGCTCTGCAAAAAGCCTCATTACGAGCAAAGGTCCAAGCTGACAAAAAACGGGGCGCTAATCCTGTCTATCTTCCAGGTGACAGGGTGTGGCTCTCCACAAAACATATCAAGTTTAAGGTCCCATCCATGAAATTTGCGCCTCGATACATAGGTCCCTTTCGAGTTACCCAACGTATTAATCCAGTGACCTATTCTTTGGCACTACCGGCTCATATGAGAATAGCGAATACTTTCCATGTGTCTCTGCTCAAGCCCCTTACTTGCAATCGCTACACCAGGGTATCCACTCCTCCTCCGCCCTTGGTAGTGGGTGATCAAGAAGAATACGAAGTCCGTTCTATCATGGACTCCAAATTATTCAGAGGTGTCTTGTCCTATCTCGTTGACTGGAAGGGTTATGGTCCCGAGGAACGTTGTTGGGTTCCTGCTGACCGGGTCCATGCGCCCGTCTTATCCGGTCATTTCACAACCGCTTTCCTCTTAAGCCGGGTCCTTCCCGCCCGGTGCGCGGTCTTCGAGTGGGGGGTACTATTGCGGTCACTGGCCCGCCGAGCCTCACGGTCGTGCCCGACCGGCACGACCGCACCGACTACACGAGCTTACCTGCTCGTCGGCGAGCCGGGAACCGCGCACTTAGTTCTTCCGGGCATCACGCCCGAATCCAATATGGCGCCGACCACGTGGTCGCGTCTATGGATAGCCCCGCCCCCGAGAATTATACTAACGTGTGCGTGACGTCACGACGTCAACGCACACGCACGTTCTGGGGTTAGAGGTCGCCCTCTGACCAATCATAGCTTAGAGAGGGGTATTTAAACCCCTAATTCACCCCAGTACTTTGCCCTGTCGTGGTTTCAGTTTCCTGGTTTCCCGAGAGTGCTATTTTCGTGTTTCTGATTTCTTGATATCCTGATCCTTGGCGTTTCCCTGGTTATCCTGATCTCTGGTTTCCCTGACTTGGCTTGTTTTATCGGTATTGAGTATTTTCTGGCTTCCTTGACCTCGGCTTTCCCTTTGACTATTCTCTGTCTCTAGCGTATTAGTCCGGCCATTCTAAGGTCCGGTTTACGCTCTATCCTGTTATTTTCCTTTTCTTACTTATGTATATGTTTACATAGTTTCTGCGTGCTGGACCACATTACTAGCCGTGACACCGATCCAGGCAAAAATAAAAGTAATATCCAGAAACAGGACATCTGTTACTCCTTTCTTTAGGTATCTCTTTGTGTGTCCCACATACTGTTTAGAGCTGGGGAAAGTGAGAAGGTGGATGACTCCAGAAGTGTTACAGTCCACCTTTGTTCATAGCTTATATTCCTTATATTATATGATATGAATGAGTCTACTTTCCGATCAAGGGTAGGGTTGTTGCAATAGCCATTACATGTCCTACCCTGTGTAAAGCTGTCTATTGATGTCCCCCACTTCTGATCTTTGTCAATGTTTCTAAAAGTATGTGTCAACATCAATTGTAAATTAGGAGCCCTGGAGTAAATAATTATTTGGTTATCACAGAAGATGCCAAGGTGGAGTCTTCTTTCAAAACGTCCCAATGTCTTAGCAGAATGTCTTTAATGTTGTGTGCTTGGTTACAGTACTGGGCAAAGAAAGCTGTAGCCCCATTATCTACTGTGAGTTCAATGCCCTTTCCATAGCTTAATTCACAAGAAGACGTGGTTATCCCTTGTCCAGTAAACAGTTTTTCATCTCTTGCATTTGTAATGAACATATCTCTATTTCTGAGCTATTCATATTGATACACCTAAAATGGCTATATGGAATATTGTCTAGCCATATTTTCTTATGATGGCTATTTGCACGGAGGAAAGTATTACAGTCGACTTTATTCTTGAAATTCTTAGTATGTAAAATTCTATCCTTTTATGTAGATCTACAAATCAATCTATTTCATTACAATGTTGGGATTAGAATTTTAATTTATAAAGATTGAAGTTTAAATATTCCTTGAATTGTTCCAGAGACTCGGTGTCACCTTTTGAAGAAGCAGACCTCTATATACCTCTGCCATAGTGTAAGAAGTTATGACCCTCTGACGAGGTTATTCTTTTAGGGAATGTGTGACAGATAGGACACAAATACAAGTGTATAATAAATTGTATTGTTAATACTTATTTATGATACTGTTACAGATTTTTAAAGCAATATTCGCAATATGCACATTATAACCATATCCAGTCCAAAACCAAAAGATATATAGTATAAAGGCAACACTTAAACATTTAAATGAAGATCTCCCGCTTGTGCCTTCATCTTTGGTAGCCTGGGACAGTCTGTCTCAGTTCACCATGGCACCTCTGCTTTGCTGCACTGTCCTCCCCAAAAGAGATGAGGAGAGCAAGAAAAAAGCAACCTCGTTGGCTGTTGTCCTTTTTAACCCCTTAAGGACCAAACCTCTGGAATAAAAGGGAATCATGACATGTCACACATGTCATGTGTCCTTAATGGGTTAAAGACTGATTCTTGCTGTCTTTAACTACATATCCCAGAATTCCTTTCCCTCCCAAAAGTGGTTTATCCCGCCTTCTTTTCACAGAGAGTTCCATCTTTACACAAGTCTTTTTCTTTGATCTTTTCCCTCCAGTTACACTACAACACTCTGTAAAAAGTGACCAGTTAGGGTTTCGTTTCTGGGTAGATTGGACAGGATGGCTTTGGAAAACACAAACTTTATGGTTACACTTAGATGTTAATTACTCTGATCTTCTGATCTCCTGATAACATGACCATTGAAACCTTTATAGTAAAGATTTGTTCCATTGTGAAACCTGATAGCTTATGTGACGGACCGCTTGGCACCCTGACTGGGTGCCTTCGCCAATCGCTGCTGCCTATTCGCCTTGAGTACTATAAGCACCGCACCAGACACCATAAGTACCGTAGCCCCTTAGCCACCGCAGCTGGGCTGGGGTCTCGCTGTCCTATACCCACCCTGGACCTAAGACAAGAATCCAGCTTCCAGTGGGTGGACCTCTCCTCCTCCAGAGAGTATAGCAGGTCTGGCTGTGTAGCTCTTATAAGAGCTAGTGATTATAGCCAGTATAGTAATCCAAAGAGCAATCCCAGGAGCAGGGATTATAGCTGGTATAGATTGTATAACAGTTCCCTACAACAAGAGACAAGACTCAGTGTTGAGGACTAAAGTAGACTGGTTTAATGGGAGCCACACAGGCCTTTTATGCAAGTCCCCATTCAAGAGGCATACCCACATGGACCTTGTTGGGGACTGCAACACAAACTTACAAACCAATGATGACAGAGTTATAATGTAAGACACTCCCACACGTGGCATACAATCCTTTCCCTTTGCCTGGGAGATAATTGAGTCAGATACTGTATTAACCCAATTATCTCCAGGCATAAAAAACACATAGTTTACAAAACCCCAAAAGTACCCCAAAAACACATAATATACCCACAAATGTTAAATCACGTGATAGCCCTGATCTGGGTGACCAACATAATTAAAAATCATCTAGATCAGTTCAGGGATTCAGGAATTTTATGGAAGTTTTTACCAACTGCATGCATGGTCCCATGCCCAAAATGGTTCCATAGCATCATGGCTAAGTGCCGCTGGGGGACCGACCGGGAACCGTGAAGTCTTCATGCCGAAAATAGTTCCATTTGTCCTCCCCCCTGAGCTGTGGGTGGGGGCCCTAAATACTTAGAGGTGGGTATCTAATGTCCTCCCTCCTGGCCACCACCCCAGGAGGACATTAGGTCCCCCCCACCTTATTAGTATTTAGGGCCCCAACCCACCGCTCAGATGTGGGGGCCAGGGGGAGGACATTAGGTCCCCCTTTATTCCAATTTAGGGTCCCCACCCGCCACTCAGGGGTGGGGGCCAGGGGGGAGGACATTAAGTCCCCCACCTTATTAGTATTTAGGGCCCCCACCCACCGCTCATGAGTGGGGGCCAGGGGGGAGGACATTAGGTTACATAGTTACATAGCTGAAAAGAGACTTGTGTCCATCAAGTTCAGTCTTCCACACATTTGTTTTTTGCTGTTGATCCAAAAGAAGGCAAAAAACACAGTTTGAAGCATAATTTTGCAACAAGCTGGGAAACAAATGCCTTCTTGACCCGGAATTGCAGTCAGATTTATCCTTGGATCAAGCAGTTATTACCCTACATTGAAAGATGAAATCCTTGAATATTCTGTTTTTGCAAGTATGCATCTAGTAGCTGTTTGAACATCTGTATGGACTCTGAAAAAACACTTCTTCAGGCAGAGAATTCCACATCCTGATTGTTCTTACAGTAAAAAAACCTTTCCTTTGCCTTAGACGAAATCTTCTTTCTTCAAGTCTAAACGCATGGCCTCGTGTCCTGTGTAAAGTCCGGTTTGTGAATAGATTTCCACACAGTGGTTTGTATTAGCCCCCAATATATTTGTATAATGTTATCATATCCCCTCTCAGGCAACGTTTTTCTAAACTAAATAGGTTTAAATTTGTTAACCTTTCTTCATAGCTGATATGTTCCATTCCTTTTATTAATTTTGTAGCCCACCTCTGCACTTTTTCTAGTGCCGTAATATCCTTCTTTAGAACAGGTGCCCAAAATTGCACAGCATATTCAATATGTGGTCTTACCAGTGATTTATAAAGAGGCAAAATTATATTCTCGTCCCGAGAATGAATGCCCTTTTTCATGCATGACAATACCTTACTGGCCTTGGCCAACGCTGATTGACATTGCACATTGTTGCATAGTTTGTGTCATGGCCGTTACCAGTAATTCCTGTCTCTTCCGGGTTGACGGACTGTTGCCACTCCCCCTCTCTGACGCGGTCTCGCTGCGCTACATAATGTGACTGCGCCAGACAACAGACGCTGGATTAATGAAAAGCGTACCGCGGACTTAAACCGGCTGCAACTCCTCTCTACAATTTTCCTGTGTACCGAACCGGACTCGTACTCGACTGACCTCCTTCTCCTTCCCTCGATCACGGCTAACACTTTGACTCCTCTCGACCTCTCTACAACAGAACCTCCCTGGAGGGGACTCTGGGACCAACTTAAAGCCTCTGGAAGCTAAGTTACCTCGCTTGTATATACGAATTTTTCCTCTGACTTCTGAGCACTCAAACTTTAGCCTGCTCGCACGTTCTCCTATCGTTATAGGAGTAATTCCTATTCATTAACCCCTCAGTCTCCAGCTGATATGTTTTCTACCAATTAATCTAAATCAATTCTCTGCAAGTTAATATCAACTACCTTCCTTCATTGAATTATTGCTGCAAATCAATTGTATAAGACAATCTAAGAATCACTCACCAATTCTGAAGTATTTAAAGATACAGCACCTATGTCCCTCCAATCAAAATATTAAAGACACAGTATAAGTGAATTCTCTGGTGAACTGTCATCTCTTTATTTCCTCAATAGATTACATTCACATCTATTCAGTCTGAAATCTGCAGTTGAGCTCCATCTGACTATATGTGAACGTGACAGTTTGTTGTCTATAACAATTCCCAAGTCCTTTTCATGTGTTGTTATCCCTAATTCGCTTCCATTAAGGGTATACGTTGCTTGTGTATTCTTTATGCTGAAGTGCATAACTTTGCCTTTTTCATCATTAAATTTCATCTGCCATTTGAGTGCCCAGTCCCCAAGTCTATCTAAATCCCTCTGCGGCAAAGTAATATCTTGCTCACATTGTATTATTTTACAAAGTTTTATGTAATCTGCAAACACTGAAACATGTTTTTTAAAGCTGTCTTCAAGATCATCTATAAACATGTTAAATAGAAGGGAACCACTTGCCACCTCTGTCTAGCTTGAAAATTCACCATTAATGACAACTCTTTGTGCTCTGTTTTTAAGCCAATGTTCTACTCAAGAACAAGCATTTTCATCTAGACCGATTTCCTTGAGTTTGAACACTAATCTTTTGTGTGGAACTGTATCAAATGCCTTGGCAAAATCCAAATCCCCCCACTTATTTTACTGTAAGGCCCCCACCCATCGGTGGGGGCTCGGGAGCAGGGGGACCTTGTTTTTTTTTTAAAGTGAACAGCCATAAGCTTCTCACTGTTTAATAGACATGCCCCTACTCACAGTATAGCAAGTAGAGGCATAATTTAATAATTACTTAGTATTAGTAAATTTGGCTGAACTACCAATTTAGGTCTTTCAGCCTTTTAGTAGATAGCTCCCTAATACCGTGGGAATTAGGGAGTTATCTACTTATTCATTCCTGTCATTACATTGACTGTCCAAGTAACTTACATTTTATATGAATGTATGTTACTTGATTGTTGTAAGTGTTGCAAATGTTTACAGCTGAATCCTGGCTATGTTTGTATACTTTTTATTTAAAATTGTATACAGTGTAACATTATTCATTCTTCCACTGGGTAAGTATATTAGTTCTTAGGCAATACTGTGCTTCGGGAACTTCGGCACTTCAGCAATTCGCACTTCGGAAATTCGGTAATTTCGGAACTTACATAGTTACATAGTTACATAGTTAGATAGCTGAAAAGAGACTTGCGTCCATCAAGTTCAGCCTTCCTCACACCTGTTTTTTGCTGTTGATCCAAAAGGCAAAAAAAAAAAAAAAACTAAAAAAAAACCCAGTTTGAAGCACAATTTTGCAACAAGCTAGGACAAAAAATTCCTTCTTGACCCCAGAATGGCAGTCAGATTTATCCTTGAATCAAGCAGTTATTACCCTACATTGAAAGATTATATCCTTGAATATTCTGTCTTTGCAAGTATGCATCTAGTAGATGTTTGAACATCTGTATGGACTCTGATAAAACCACTTCTTCAGGCAGAGAATTCCACATCCTGATTGTTCTTACAGTAAAAAAACCTTTCCTTTGCCTTAGACGAAATCTTCTTTCTTCCAGTCTAAACGCATGGCCTTGTGTCCTATGTAAAGTCCGGTTTGTGAATAGATTTCCTCACAATGGTTTGTACTGGCCCTGAATATATTTGTATAATGTTATATCCCCTCTCAGGCGACGTTTTTCTAAACTAAATAGGTTTAAATTTGTTAACCTTTCTTCATAGCTGATATGTTCCATTCCTTTTATTAATTTTGTAGCCCGCCTCTGCACTTTTTCTAGTGCCATGATATCCTTCTTTAGAACAGGTGCCCAAAATTGCACAGCATATTCAATATGTGGTCTTACCAGTGATTTATAGAGAGGCAAAATGATATTCTCGTCCCGAGAATGAATGCCCTTTTTCATGCATGGCAATACCTTACTGGCCTTGGCCACTGCTGATTGACATTGCACATTGTTGCATAGTTTGTTGTCTATAACAATTCCCAAGTCCTTTTCGTGTGTTGTTATCCCTAATTCCGTTCCATTAAGGGTATACGTTGCTTGTGTATTCTTTACGCCGAAGTGCATAACTTTGCATTTTTCAACATTAAATTTCATCTGCCATTTGAGTGCCCAGTCCTCCAGTCTATCTAAATCCTTCTGCAGCAAAGTAATATCTTGCTCACATTGTATTATTTTACAAAGTTTTGTGTCATCTGCAAACACTGAAACATGACTTTCAATGCTGTCTTCAAGATCATTTATAAAAATGTTAAATAGAAGGGGTCCCAGAACAGACCCCTGAGGGACACCACTTGCCACCTCTGTCCAGCTTGAAAATTTACCATTAACGACAACTCTTTGTATTCTGTTTTTAAGCCTTTAAACTTCATTAGGCAATTCATCTATTCGGACATTCGGAAGCACCCAAATGTCCGAATTGCCCGAAATTTGTCCGAATTAACATTCGGACCGAAACGAATTGCACATGTCTACTGTTTTCTATTTCTGTAATTCTAACTGCATAGTAACATATCTATTCGAGTTCGTAGTAACTTTTCATTTCAGCTGCGTAGTTAAACTGAAAAATGGAGAAACAAAAAAAAATGGAAGCTTAGGGAATACACTCTGACTGGGAATAACCCAGATAGCTAGGAAAGTAGAAATGAAAAAAGAAATAAATTAGTAACTTTTAATAATGTGCAATAAAATTATGTCAAAAAGAAAACAAGTATATTTCTAACCACAGTACTGTTTTCAAAGTGATAT
Organism: Pelobates fuscus; assembly: GCF_036172605.1. Lineage (NCBI taxonomy): Eukaryota > Metazoa > Chordata > Amphibia > Anura > Pelobatidae > Pelobates > Pelobates fuscus. The sequence goes on from NC_086323.1 coordinate 192,248,340, forward strand.
TTAAAAAGCAGGGTAACTGTTAAGTTTACAAACTTGCCTAGTTTGTAAATACCAATGGTAGGTCAATTACAGTCAATGTATCATTATACCTTAAACCCCTTAAGGACACATGACATGTGTGACATGTCATGATTCCCTTTTATTCCACAAGTTTGGTCCTTAAGGGGTTAATGATGTAACTGTCATGATCATTATTGTTACAAATGCCTAGGGTTGTAAGGGAGTCAACTTCAGATTGCAGAATTCCGTAGACCTAGTTGCTATTTGTGGACATACAGAATCTCTTGATTATAAACAAGGTCTCTTGATTAGACATGATTGATTTCTATCTATGTTCGTTTACTTAGGTCTGCTGTCTATTAGTTTGCTGTGTAAAATACAGTGAAATAATAAATGCAAACGGAGCAAAAGCTTTGCTTCAGACTTCAGAGAATTGATTTATCTGGTGTTTAGAAATTTATATCGTTTCAGCAATGATTGAATATCGAGATAGGAGGAGCTGTTCAACGTTTTCAGCATACCATCCACCCACGTGAGTGTGCAAAAAGGATTTGCTGCACACAGTTAATATACATAGACAGACATTAACTCTAGGTTGAGCGAGATGTCTATATATGTCTGTTAAGGTTGTCTTTGTTTTCAACCTCATGTAAGATGAACTACCAATTTAAAACGAAACACAAATAGTTCCTATAAACTTAACCGAAAATAAACTGGCATTAGTAACTGGTACGCAATGGTTAAATGCCAAAGTAGAGGGTGCAATTAATTATTACCAAAGCACCCGCCATACATGTAGATGTGCAAACTAAATTTTTAAGTATCTAGCCTTGGTAATTATTACGGCACTGATCATAAACCGAAATAGAGGGTGCTATTAATTATTTCCGAAGCATTAAGCATTAAGATTAAATATACTGCACTATCGATCTATTGGGAACAGATCACGTATTGATCTAAGCTAACAATCTTATAATGAAATCAAATAACAAAGTTGCCAAGAGTCACTATGCGGTTTAATATGATATTACTAAATGGTATCCGTGCCTTCAATGGCACCTGTCTAGATAGAACCTTAGTATAATTCTAGTCATCCAGTTCTCCCAGATGATATCAAGAGTGGCAATGCACGGTGTTACGGTTGACGAAGGCTAGCTGAGGGTTGGACTGCCTGGATGTCCTTGTCCCCGAGCTTGGAGAACGGTGAAAAGTTCCACTTTTGGTATCTCTGCAAGTGTAGAGTATTCATGGAGCATTGAGCAGAGTTAGGGATTAGCATTTCCCTACAACACGAGACAAGGCCTCAGGTTGAGGGTAAGAAGTCTAGTTTATTGAGCAGAAAGGCATTGCTTATATACACATTTTAAGGCCAGGGGCACACCCCTCTGGACCTGATGGAACACAGTGATACAGTGAACATAAACCAATCAGAATAAAGTGCATATTTTTAAACCCTCCCCTCTATCCTGGAGATAATTGGCTTAAGTGGCTGTAGTAACTTAATTATCTCCAGGTACATGAAATATTCTAAAATTTAATATATCACAAAAAACACATACAAATACATAACTTATATAATACAATATTTAACCTATATGTCCAACATATCCCCAGATAGCTTGGATCTGAGCGCACAATATGTACAAAAAGCGCTCAGATCTCACAAATATAGTGGGGGTAAAGTTTGTCTCCATGACTGTTTGGCAGAAGTCAACCCAGAATTAGTTCCACAGTTTTCAGGCATAGGGTCGGTCTAACTTCGAGAGTATAAAAGTGCCGAACGGCACTGCGTTCGTATGGTAAGACACGAACGGCCAAAGGTCTGGAGATCCCAGAGGGTTTTGTGAATAATAGTGGCCGAAAACAGTACCATGAGGTCAACGACAAAACCCGCTAGGCATTCAGCAAGTAAAGATGGCTGCCGCCACGTGTTCGTTCAAACAAACGATGACCACCCAGCCGTTCGTCAATTAAGCTGCGGTTAACCACAAACCAGCTTCTGGGCAGCTAGTAAGGGGCCCACTCCTCCTGCAGGGTGGTCAGTCGTTTGGCAGTTTGTTCGGTGATTGGGAGGTGAAAAAGGTTAACAAGAGAAACCGCAGCTTCTGGGCGGTTAATAGGCGGCACACTCCATATGCCGGGTGGTTGATAATTCGTTCACACGAATGACCTGGTGAATTGTCAGAATATTTATATTAAAAAACATTTGCGCTAAAACAAAAAAATGGTATATTGCTAGAGTCACTCTAAACAAAACTGACGCCATCTTGCTATATTCAGGCTAACACAGACACAGGGAACAGAAACTAAAGTTCCTTTTTCTCTCTGTAACTAGCCAAACCAGGCTGAGCTGAGGAATGTTTTATTTAAACAAACCAAGAGATAAGTCATGAAGCAAAACTAGCAAAAGTGGGGGAAGGAATGCAAACTAGAGAGACAAATATATATACAAGTATATACGTACATATATAAATCTAACCAATATACATGTTACTATATTGCATTGCAGAAAAATAAGGTGCGCTATGACTTTAAATGTGCATCATGTGAAAAAAATGGGGAAACAATATCCACACTTACAATTTTAACGCCACTGGCGTGGATCACCCCTCAGGGTTATGTAAATATGCAAAACAAACACAAAAAACAAAGATCATAGGATAATATGTCTTTAAAACTATAAGTATATGTAAGGGGAAAATTCACACTTACAAAGGTAGAGCAGTAAAAGTCTGCTCTAACTATGATGGCAGAAGTCCTCTTATCTCAGGACTCAGAGACCTTTAGTACTCAGGACAGCAGCAAAATCCTTCTGAAGCACTTTATTGAATGAAGAATTAAAAAGTAATTCACACAGAGTGATAAAATGTTAAAAATAGCTTCTAAGTCACCCGTCCAAACGATTCTCCTCGTCCAGCGGTCACGATATGTGATGTCTGTATCCGCCGGCTGATAAGTATTACCACCGCAAGTCAATACTTCCGGGTTTCGGAGCGATCACGTGGTGACGTCGTGCGTGATGACGCGTTTCGCCAGATTGGCTTCCTCAGATCACATGTTGGATCCTGCTGTCCTGTTAGTTTTTATGACGGTCTTTCTGGGCGTGGACTTCATGAAAAGAAAGTCTATTGGTCCTGAGTCACCTGATGACTCCATAATTAAAACGTCCAGTCTCTATTGTTTAGGCATATCGCCTAAACGGCACATATACATTGAAGTGAAGAAATATAAAAGCTAATAATACTAGCATTGCCATACATGTCTGTATAGGAAATTTAAAACATCTTGATATGCAATCATATTATAAATACAAGCCAAACACAAATAAATATAAAATAGGTACATATATTATTATTTTATAATACAGTTTAATAGATAACATCATACCAGATGTAATAGCAGCCATATTGGAATGTCCCACATCCTACTAATAGAGTAAAAATAAAATAAAAAGGACATTGTAAACAGAAGAAGTACAGATGATGGGAAAGTTAAAAACATTATAAAAAGTTAAAAAGATCAAATTTGATGTTAAGGCCCATTGGTTCTAGGGTTCCCAATTTATGGACCCATTTCATTTCCTCTCTACCTATGTGCTGTATATGGTCACCTCCTCGCCAGGATTTTTTGACTTCTTGTATCCCTACATATCCCATTACACCAAGAGGTTTGAGATTCTCTAAAACCCCGACCTTTGAGAATGAAAAAAATCAAAAATATGTCACAATGTGGAATGAAGCTCTAGAAAGATTCTCTATAGAGATGATGAATATTGTGATACTCTGTAGAAGTGAAGCGTTAAATGATATAGACAAAGAGGTTAAGGATATTCAAAAAATATTAGAACCAACAGTGGAAACCAGGGACTATGAGGAACTAACGAAACAAACCAGAGAAAATCTAAATAGACTAGAAGAACAAGTCAAACAAAATAAATATTACAAATATAATAAAGTTAGAAATTTCCATAAACCAACAGGAGAACATAGGTATGTCAAAAAAGACTACTCCAGTTATCGTAAAAATACCTATGACAGAAAAAGAAATGATAATCAATCTCATACAGATTTCAATACCCCTAAATGGAAAACACCAGAGAGTAATAGAAGAAATGAATGGACAAAAGTTGAACCCCATAATAAACGCAATTTCAGACCATATAAAAATAGAAACTCTCCTAGAAATAGAGAGATAGAATTACGGAATAGGTATGACCCATTGGCCCTGGCCCAAAGGCAGGATGTTTTTTTAGAGAAACCGAGAGGGAAAGTCTCTTTCTCTCCTTTAAAGAGGAGGAGAGACAGAGAGAATGCAGAGGAGGAATCAGGTTACCACGACGGAAAAAGAGGAAGAACGTCGAACTGGAGGGAGTGATTAACTTATCAAAATTTGTACCTAATAAAGACGAAATTCAAATTCTTAATAAAGGTTTAAAATTTGCCCCAGTAGAAATTTCAATTCCTTCTCTGCGTATATAGATATACTCAAATATTCCAGAACTCTTACAATAAAAAGATTCTTCAAAATAAATAAATTTGCAGATACTAAAAAAAGTGATAACCATACCATGTTAAAAAATAGGTCACATTTTTATCCAAGGAACTATAGAACCAGTGCTATCGACATGTTTGAGAAATCTGTCATTGAAGATTTTGAAAAATTAAATAAAGATAATTGTAAGAAAAAATCTCAAGACAATCTAAACCCCAGTGAATATAGAGCTTTACAACAACTGAGAAGTAATAAAGAAATTATTATAAAACCAGCGGATAAGGGAGGGAGTATAGTTATTCAAAATACATCAGACTATCTAAAAGAATGTCACCGTCAATTAGGAGATAAAAGAATATATATGGAACTTAAGAAAGATCCCACTGCAGATATCAAATTATCTCTTGATATTTTACTAGACAGAGGAAAGGAAGAGGGTATTTTAAATGAAAAAGAGTACAAATTTATTAAAATAGAATCTCCGAGAATACCCGTTTTTTATACTTTGCCGAAAGTGCATAAAGATTTAAGCTACCCTCCCGGAAGACCGATTGTGTCTGGGATAGGCTCAATTACATCTAACCTTTCCAAATATGTAGATATATGGCTACAAAATATAGTAAAAGATATGCCCTCATACTTGAAAGACACAACAGATATGATAAAAACTCTAAAAATTGTACAGTGGACAGATGGGTATATCTTGGTTACCTCAGACGTATCCGCTTTATACACATCAATTCCTCATACTTTAGGCTGTAATACAGTACGTAAATGTTTAGAAAAATTGGAGACATTGTCTAATGAACATGTTGTTTTTATTATAGATAGCATCAAGTGGATTTTAGAAAATAATTACTTTTTATTTAATTCTAAATTTTACTTACAACAACAAGGTACGGCTATGGGGACCAGGTTCGCCCCTAGCTACGCAAATTTATTTATGTCAGGGTGGGAAGAAGAAGCCATCTACTGTCATAGATCCTGGGGGACGAACCTGGTCTCCTACAAGAGATATATTGACGACCTGTTTTTTATATGGAGAGGTTCCCAAAATGATTTGGAATTTTTTTTTAAAGAAATTAATCAGAACTCCTGGGGCATACAACTAACTAGTAATTTTAGTACACGGAATATAAATTTTTTAGACTTGGAGATTTATGTTGAGGAAGGGGTTTTAAAAACAAAGATTTTTTTTAAAAAAGTAGATGCAAATAGCTATGTACTGTATAACAGTGGACACTACACCCCGTGGCTTAACAATATTCCTAAGGGACAATTACAACGTATACGAAGAAATTGTACAGATAAAGACCTTTTTGAAGAACAAGCGAAAACTGTAATGAATAAATTTTCCCAAAAAGAATACCCTAATGAATTATTACTCAAAGCCTATGAGGAGGTAAATAAATTAGATCAAGATTTTTTAATTCATAAAAATAGTAATAAAATGAGTGGAGATAACACTCTTCAACCTCTGGTATTAGATTTTAACACAGATTCACAAAAACTCAAATCCATTGTAAATAAACACTGGCATCTACTAAGGAAGGATAAAGAACTAAATAATATTATTCCACAAAAAACGTTTATTACTTTTAGAGGGGCTACTAATTTAAAACAAATACTCACGTTTAACCACCCCAAAAGAGAAGTGCCAGAAACATTTTTAAGTAATAATAAAAAAGGCTTTTACTCATGCGGGACATGTGTAGGTTGTAAATGTAGTGTAAATAGGACCCTTAACCCCTTAAGGACCAAACTTCTGGAATAAAAGGGAATCATGACATGTCACACATGTCATGTGTCATTAAGGGGTTAAAGGAATCAATAAATTTAAAAGTAAGCATTCAAAGTACGAGTTTAATATTAGGGATTTTATTACCTGTTTTAGTAAAAATATTATATATCTGCTTATTTGCCCTTGTGGACTGCAGTATGTAGGGAGAACGATCCGTCCGCTACATAGAAGGATTTATGAACACGTTAACAATATACGCAAGGGATTTGAGTTACATAGTGTGTCTGCTCATTTAAAAAAATACCACAACAAGGATCAGAGCGGACTAACCTTTGTAGGGATACAAGAAGTCAAAAAATCCTGGCGAGGAGGTGACCATATACAGCACATAGGTAGAGAGGAAATGAAATGGGTCCATAAATTGGGAACCCTAGAACCAATGGGCCTTAACATCGAATTTGATCTTTTTAACTTTTTATAATTGTAACAGATCCTTACAAGTCTCTGGTGGCTGTGAAGCAAGCAAGGGAATTACAGCTTAATCATCTATTCGTTTCATTTTCCTCTGTTCGCATGGTTTAAGTGAATCCACTGTGTAAAGTATAGGGGGATTCGGCAGTAAAACCGTTCGTATGATTCCGTACGAATTCCGTGTGTAAAATATAGGTGGCCGCCATTTCGGGACTTTACACGTGTTCGCGGCCATCTTGTGCACGAACAGCGGTGTTTGCCTGTAACCGCATGGAACTAAAAACGGATACGCAAACAGGCGAACACCGCTGAGTCCTCCAGACCTCCATAAATTCGTACGGAAACTACCGAACGTCCCACCGTTCGGTAGTTATACTTAATCGTCTATGGGGATTTCAGCGAACCCCGAGATTCGAATGGATGGCAAGATTTTCGTACCTTTTTACCGTGCGAACAGAGACCGACCGCAAGGCCAAAACTCATGGAACTATTTTCGGCTAGATGGTCTGTGCGGTCGGTCAAAACTTTGGAACTCTGTATCTCCCGAACCATTCATCCGAATGGGCTGATTTTTGGATATATTGTTCCCCTGAATGAGAGCTATCAAGCTGTACCCCCTGTTTTTGGGGTACATGCAGAACTGGGGTAAAATATTGTACGTTATAATTATGTTATGTGTTTATCTGAGGGGAGGAGACGTGGGGGTGTTACCATGGGTATGATTGGTTATTTTCATCCTCCCCCTGGGAGTGTCCTGTGTGTACCTTATCCTAATAAAAAGCAGGCTGGGTGTCCCAGTCCTCAGTTCATCTTGACCCTTCAAAACGTAGCCTCGTCTCGTTCTTGGAAGGGGATTATTTGGGAATGTTATTCTGCTCCTGTTACAGCTGAACCTGACTCTCGCTCTGGATATCGTAGATGGGATTGCACCAGCTTTACTTCTCCACAGCAGCTTGCAGGGAAAAGGACGTCTTCAACGGCAGATACCCTCTTTCTACCTGGGTAGCTGTTACATTGGTTGGCAGCGGTGGGATGGTCCTTTTATCCAAGGAGCAAGTGCTGAATGGAGTCTCAGTATGCCAAGCTGAAAAGACCCACACTGAAAGATTTATTGGAGAATCGTGGTAGGAGTGCCAGTAACAGACCAAGGAGAGAGCTGATAGCTGATCTACTGGAGCTGGACGAAATGGATAGGTCCATGGAGGTAACTGAACCTATTGCACCGGTCAGCGAGGAAGATGTACTTACTGCTATTGTGCAGCGGAGATTAGCCTTGTATCCAGAAACAACCACGGAACTAATAGACAGGCTGTTCAGGGACGCAAAAGAGGAGATCGAGACTAAGAGGAGACAGGAAACAGAACATGTATTAGCTAAACAAGCCAGTACACATACAGTCCCTACTCCTCCACCCGCTGCTGCAGGGAAGAAAATACCATTTACTGCATTTAAAGCTTTTGCAGAAAATGAGGAAGAAATTGATGGATATTTGGCAGATTTTGAGCGGCAGTGCTCACTGCACCAGGTACCACCAGACCAATGGGTCACTATTCTGGCTGGGAAGCTATCGGGAAAAGCAAATGAGGCTTTTCGAGCACTTACTACGGAAGAGATTGCGCAGTATCAAAGGGTAAAGGAGGCACTACTCCACCGGTACGCTGTAACCCCAGAGACATACCGTCGCCGCTTTCGGGAGTCCAAAAAGAAAGCTGTGGACTCCCACATGGAATGGGCTAATAGGTTACAGCGAGTGGCATCACACTGGATGCAAGGATGCAACGCTAGCACGGGAGAAGAAGTATTACAACTATTTTTATTAGAACACTTCTTCCAAGGTGTATCTGCTGACTTGCAAGATTGGGTAAGGGACAGACGTCCTAGGAACTTAAAGGAGGCAGCCCGGCTGGCAGACGAGTACGCCGAAAGCAGGAGAGTAAAGCCAAAATACCCCAAGGCCAGCTATCAAAGTGGAGCAACGTTCCCCAGCTGCCTCATCTCGACCAGAATTCCGGGCTCCCATACCACCAGGGCCAGCTCGCCCTCAAGGACACAACAACTACCCCCGAGACTCGCCTAGGAGCACCTGCCACCGGTGCCACAACCCTGGACATATCGCAAGGTATTGCCCGCTGGGGCCGGCCGCTAATAATAATTGGAGGCGCAACCCCACAGAGTACAACACCACACGTACCTCTGCTGCCCACTGTATAGAGGCCGAGATGGGCTCCGAGGAATGCTTGGGCATCTTGTATGAGGCGGATCCGATACAAGCCGCCTCCCCAGATAATCGCCAGCACCATAGGCAGGAGGTACGCGTGAATGGACAAATAGCCCAAGGATTGAGAGATACGGGGGCTACCATCACTTTGGTGCAGTGACACTTGGTAAAACCGGAGCATTTGGCCAAACACACCGTTGCTGTCCGTGTTGCAGGAGGGGCTGTATTTCGTTTACCCACGGCCCGGGTGCACTTGGACTGGGGGGTTGGGTCAGGAAAGACCACGGTGGGCATCATGGATAATTTACCCGCTGAGGTCGTATTGGGCAACGATATTGGCCCTCTGACTTCAGGCTACTTGCCCACCACAGATGCAGCTTGCCCCGTAACCACCCGAGCCCAGAGCAGGCTTGCCGATGACGCCACCACAGGCCAGGAGACCCAGGTAAGCAACACACAGACACATAGGTCACACATAAGAGAGAGGCCATTAACTTGGGACACCCCAGAAGAGTTTGGGAGGGAGACTAGAGATGACCCCACCCTACAGACGTACCGGGAGATAGCCGCTAGTGGGGGGAATGAGCATGAACGTTTCGTATGGGAACATGACAGTTTATACCGACTGACTGTGAGTAGGAAGAAGGGCTGTGCCCCTTCACAGAAACGCCAACTAGTGGTACCCAGAAAGTACCGGTTGGAGCTTCTCCGAATTGGCCATGATATTCCCCTAGCAGGACATTTGGGGGGTAACCGCACAACCTATCGGATAGCCCAGACCTTCTTCTGGCCGGGGATTTCCAAGGATGTGCGGCGCTACTGCAGTACATGCGACATATGCCAGCGGGTAGGGAAGAGAGGGGACCACCCTAAAGCTCGACTGTCACCTATGCCCATAATCGAGGAACCGTTTAGCCGTGTGGCAGTCGACCTAGTAGGACCACTACCTAACCCCAGTCCATCCGGTAAGAAATATATACTTACTGTGGTGGACTACGCTACCCGCTACCCGGAAGCCGTCGCCCTGGCAAATATCCAGGCCGACACTGTCGCCAGTGCCCTAGTGGGGATATTCACTAGAGTAGGCTTTCCCCGAGAAATACTGTCTGACAGAGGGAATTTACCGCAGATCTGACCCAACAGTTATGGAAGGTCTGCGGTATTCAAAACCTCCTCAGCTCACCCTACCACCCCCAGACGAACGGTCTCTGTGAACGCTTTAATGGTACCCTGAAGCAGTTGCTGAGGACCTTTACCGCGGAATACAGAGACTGGGAGCGGTTCTTGCCGCACCTCTTGTTTGCATACCGAGAGGTACCGCAGGAATCCACTGGGTTCTCCCCGTTCGAACTGCTTTACGGAAGAAGGGTACGAGGTCCCCTCGACCTCATCCGGGAGCATTGGGAAGGGGAGATGGAATATGAAGGGGTCCCTATTGTACCATATGTTTTGGAGATGCGGGACCGCATGGAGCAGTTGGCTCGGATGGCACGGGACCATCTCCATGCGGCCCAGGGTAGACAGAAACGTTGGTATGATCGGGGCGCCCAACAAAGAACCTTCCAGGTGGGTCAGAAGGTGCTGGTACTTAGACCGGTAAAGGGAAATAAACTCCAGACGTCCTGGCAGGGCCCTTACAAAGTAGTAGCGCAGGTCTGCGACACTACTTATGTGATTGCCAGCAATAAAGATGAGAGAATCCAGAAAACCTTTCATGTAAATTTACTAAAAGAATACCAAGAGCGGCCAGAGGATATTGCCGCTATATGCATTTCTGCTACCGAGGACCCCGATAACCTACCTATCCCAGACCTGTTAGCACCCAGAAAATCCCCTAGCTTACTGGACACCATCCAACTAGGGGAGCGGCTAACCGCAGCCGAAAAGGGCCAACTTAGACAGCTGATAATGGAAAAGGAATTAACGTTCGCTCAGGAACCAGGATACACCACGCTAGCGACCCACTATGTAGAGACCTCTTCTGACCCTCAATACGTAGCCCTGTCTCGTTATTGGAGGGAACTGCTATATCACACTGGGGATTGCTATGCTCTGCATATTCCCCTGAGCTTTCAATCACTTAGCTCTTTTAAGAGATTGTTCCAGATACGCTCTCCTGGAGGAGAGGTCTTCCCCACACGGTCCTGGAGGACAGAAGCCGATCCAGGGTGGACGGAAGACGGCGCGGCTCCAGTTAAGCTACGGCGGTTGTGGAGCCTGCGGTGGTTGTGGTGTCGTCTGCAGTGCTTGGAGTCCTCTGAGAGCGCTAGGAGCATCCATCAACGGAGGGTACTCGGTCGGAGTACACGGAGCTCCGTTACAATAATGTTTTTAACTTTCCCATCATCTGTACTTCTTCTGTTTACAATGTCCTTTTTATTTTATTTTTACTCTATTAGTAGGATGTGGGAAATTCCAATATGGCTGCTATTACATCTGGTATGATGTTATCTATTAAACTGTATTATAAAATAATAATATATGTACCTATTTTATATTTATTTGTGTTTGGCTTGTATTTATAATATGATTGCATATCAAGATGTTTTAAATTTCCTATACAGACATGTATGGCAATGCTAGTATTATTAGCTTTTATATTTCTTCACTTCAATGTATATGTGCCGTTTAGGCGATATGCCTAAACAATAGAGACTGGACGTTTTAATTATGGAGTCATCAGGTGACTCAGGACCAATAGACTTTCTTTTCATGAAGTCCACGCCCAGAAAGACCGTCATAAAAACTAACAGGACAGCAGGATCCAACATGTGATCTGAGGAAGCCAATCTGGCGAAACGCGTCATCACGCACGACGTCACCACGTGATCGCTCCGAAACCCGGAAGTATTGACTTGCGGTGGTAATACTTATCAGCCGGCGGATACAGACATCACATATATCGTGACCGCTGGACGAGGAGAATCGTTTGGACGGGTGACTTAGAAGCTATTTTTAACATTTATTTATTTATTTATTTATTTTTTTTGGTTTTTAAAATTTTTATTAAGTATTTGTATGCATTACAATATTTGCAAAATGAGAAAAAGCATAAAGATACAATTGGTATATCGCTTCAATAGTGTAAAGTTGACTTTAAAAAAAAAAAATAAAAAAAAATATTTTTTACAAAAGATGAGTTAGCGGTTTACAGAGCATGTAAGCAAATGCGAGTACATAAACAGAGGGTTTTACATGATCCACTCAGAAATTGCAACTGTCCAAGTACATGTACAACGGGTATTTAAGTTGATAGTTTATGTAAATCAGTATGAGATGAAAAACCTGGTGATCTTCAGGAACTTGCCTTATGGAAGGCTATGGATGTTGGGTTCTCATATTGTGGCAAGGGATGGTTCCCTCAGTCAGAAATGTTTTCCAGTTTTCCCATATTTGTGTGTGTGTTGTCATGTTTTTGGAGTAGGCAGAGGAGATTTCCTCCATCTGTCTGGTGTTTTCTACTTTTTGGATCCATTCTCTGATGGTTGGTGCTTCAGCCTGTTTCCAGTGGATTGGGATTAGAAGATTTGCTGCTATCAGCAGGTGTGTGAGTAGGGTAAGATTCGGTTTCTTATTGACTATCGGGGGGGGTAGGAGGAATAGCATATGTTCCAGTGCATAAGGGTACTTTATGCCCGTTATTGTTTGTGTAAGTGAGTGAATGCGTTTCCAAAATTTAGAGACAATGGCGCACGACCACCACATATGTGATGAGTGAGCTTTGGGGGTCGAACAGCGCCAACACTTGTCTTTGAGGTCCTTGTGGATATGACTAAGTTTGGTTGGTGTGTAGTGCCACCTTGACAATCTTTTATAGTTGCTTTCTTGTGTGTTTAGGTTAGGGGATGTAGTGTGTATTCTGTTGATGATCTGTTGCCATTGAGCTGAGGAGAGTGAGATTGGCATCTCTGCAGACCATTTTTCTATAAAGATGGGGAGTGTATTAGGTTGGTTCGATTGGAGCAATTTATACATTGTTGACAAAGCTTTTTTCTTTAAGGGGTGATTTGTACATAATTGTTCAAATGGTGTGAGCGTTCTTGCTCCCCTGGGGAGTAGAGAGAGGTGTTTAGCAAAGTGGCAGATTTGATTATGAAACAGGTGGTGTGTGCCTGTGTGTGAGGTTTCTGGGAATAGATCCTGCATGTTCCTAATCTTGTCGTTTTGAGTGATGTCCTTGAGCGAGAGGTATGAGGAGGTCTCGTTCATTTGTGGCAATTGCCGAGGTGTGTCTATCAGTAAGAGTGGGTTGTGTGTTATTGGATATAATGGCGAAGGAAACGGAGCCACATTGAGGCGATTGGTCACTGAAGCCCACACTTTGAGTGTGGCTGTTATAGTGGGATGCTGTTTGTGGGACAGTAGTAGTCGCCCATTTTCGTGCCATGAGATTGTGCTGATAGGAGTTATTGTAGATGCCCCTTCTATGGAGACCCATTGGTGGGATGGCAGTTGTTTGGTCCACTCGTATATTCTTACTAGGTGGGTGGCTTTATGATATGTTTCTATGTTAGGTAGACCTATGCCCCCTTCTCTTCTAGTTTGTGTTAGGAGGGAATATGCCAGTCTGGGGTGGGCGTTTTTCCATAGGTATTGTGAGAAGGCGTTCTTGATGTTAATAAAAAACTTTTTAGGGATTGTTATAGGAAGGGCTTGGAGTTTGGAATACGAGGGAGAACATTCATTTTTAGGACATTTAATTTACCAAACCAGTTGTGTTGTAACTTGTTCCATTTGGACAGATCTCTATTTATATTCGTCATTAGTGGTGGAAAGTTAAGATTGTAGATCTGAGACAAGTGTCGAGGAATTTGTATGCCCAGGTATTTAATTGAGACTGTTGCCCAAGAGAAATGGAATTCGTTTTTAAGCTGATTCTCTACTTCTGGTGAAGTTTGAATCAGGAGTAACTCACATTTAGCAAGGTTGGCTTTAAAATTTGAGAGTTTTCCATAATCCTGCATCTCTTGGAGAATATGAGGGATGGATTGTATGGGGTTTTTGACCGAGAATAAAATATCGTCGGCGAAGGCCGATACCTTGTACTCTGAGGTGCCTATTTTTATTCCTTGAATTAGGGGGTTGTCCCGTATACCCTGTAAGAATGGTTCTAGCGTTAGGATGAAAAGTAAGGGTGAAAGAGGGCATCCTTGACGGGTGCCGTTTGTTATTATAAACGGAGTGGAGAGTTGCCCATTGATGCGCAGTCTGGCTGTTGGTTTGGAGTATATGGCTGACATCCAGTCCAGCCATCTAGGTCCAAACCCCAATGCCCTCAGCGTTGTCAGCATAAAGGACCAATCAACTCTATCAAATGCCTTCTCGGCGTCTATAGCCAAGAGGGCACTTTGACAGACCTCCTGTTTTGCCCAGTGAATCAGGTTTAGAATTTTTGTAGTATTATTTTTTGCCTCTCTGTTTGGTACAAAGCCAGCTTGATCTGGATGGATCAAGTCTGGGAGTAGATTTTTGAGTCTGGATGCAAGAATTTTGGTGAATATTTTAACATCCACGTTTATTAGGGATATGGGCCTGTAGCTGCCGCATTGAAGGGTGTCCTTCCCTGGTTTTGGGATGAGTGCAATTGTGGCTTCTAGAGTTTGAATGGGTGGTGGCACATTTTGAGAGATAGAGTTAAAGGCATTAAGGAAAGGAGAAGCTAATATTGGGGCTAGTTGTTTATAATATTTAATGGTAAAGCCGTCTGGGCCCGGACTCTTCCCTAGTGGGGTATTTTTGATTGCTAGAAAAAATTCATCTTGTGTGATCGGATCATCTAGGAAAGATTTAAGGTTGTTCAGCAAAGTGTGTTTCAGTCTCTTTTGTAGGTAATCCAGAACTTCGGCTGGTGGGGGTGGTGTTTCCCTGAGATTGTAGAGCTTTGTGTAGAATTGTCTAAAGCCTTCTGTGATTTCAGGTAACATGTGGGTTACTGTCCCGTCTTGTTTCTTGATGCCCTGTATAAAAGTCGTTTGTCTGTCTGGTTTGAGGGATTGTGCGAGCAGTCTGCCGCACTTGCCCCCTTGAGTGTAATATTTATGTCTTGTCAATTGGACCTTTTTTTTTAGTATATGTGCAATAAAGTGGATAGTTCCGTTCTCTTGGCAATCAAGGTTTTATAGGTGTTAAGCTTGTTATCTGTGATGTGTTGATTCTCTAAGTTTTTTATATCTGTGGTTAAGGTCTTAATTAAGGCATCTCTTTTCTTTTTTTGGATAGACGCCAGTTTGATAAGTTCACCCCTTAGGACACATTTGTGTGCTTCCCAAATCGTCGTGTGTGGTGTGTCCGGGGTTGTATTGGTAAGAAAGTATGTCTGTGCGGTCTCGGCGAGTTGTGTGTTTACTTCCGTCCCATTAAGTAGGAGATCATTCAGTTTCCATTGCGATTTGGGCCGAGGTAGGGAGGGAACATTCATCTCTAGGATTAGGGGAGCATGGTCAGACCATGTAATTGCGCCATAGGAGGCTGAGGTTATCAATGGTAAGAATCTGTGATGTGTAAATAACATGTCTATTCTTGTGTATGTGCCTGTGGGGGGAGAAAAGAAGGAGAAATCCCTGCGGGATGGATGTAGTGATCTCCAGCAGTCGAAAAGTTGGGCATCATACAGTGTTTGTCTAATTTTGTCTCTTGTGGTGGATAGATAGTCGCTAGATGGAGCGGTAGTGTCTAGGGAACCATCAAGTGATATATTCATGTCTCCTCCTACCAGAAGTTGACCCTCCTGGAGGTTAGAGAGTTTGTTTAATATTTTGGTGAGTTTTGCGATTCTGTTTTTTGTTGGGGAGATAGAGATTTGCCAGTGTGACTTTGGTGTTGCCTATGGTCCCTACTAGGAAGAGATATCTTCCTGCATCGTCTATTTCTTTCTTGTGAAGTGTAAAGGGAACCTGACTTCCCAACAAGATTCCCACTCCTCTGGCTTTCGCATCTGTGAAGTGGCTGAAGTAACCTGTTGGGAAGTGTCTGTTGCGTAACATAGGTGCTGTGTCTTTCTGGAAGTGGGTTTCTTGTAGAAACACAATTTCTGCTTTGTGTCTATGAAAATCCTGTAATGCCATGGACCTTTTTTCAGGTGTGTTGAGACCTTTTACATTTTGTGACAATATACGTATAGTGGTCATGTTGTTTGAAGTAAGACCGCTGTAGGTGTCAATGTAGTCAAGGAGTGTTATACACATTTTAATTAACCCTGTCCATTCCTGGGTCGCCTCTACTTCACCTCTAAGGTGTGGGGGGGCCAGTTGTGTGTATAAATACATAATAACAAATATGCAATAACAAATATGCAAACATACAACCTGTCTTTGCAGACAGCGATGAGTTCTTGTGGTGTCATGGCAATGCTCTCAAGGACTGTAAGTTCAGGGTGTAAGTGTCTTTTAGATCCTGTTGCAGTCCCCTGAGCGTCGCCTCTATCATTTTGTAGTTCCCAGTTAGTCTTTGTGTTTAAAGGTTCGGTATAACAGTGCCATCTGTGCAGGAGATGGAGGCTGTTTTCTTGGGGTTATATGGGCTGGTAGCAATCCAGGTGGGCTTATCTGTAGCGTATGGGCTTACAGGACTTTAAATCCTGTGTTATGTTTATGGTATGTTGTTTATGGGAAGGGAGTAGGAGGGAGGGGGGGTGGGGGGGTATACATGGGGGGGGAAGGTTATCGTTCTGTGGGAGGTACTACATAGGTAATAGTTAATAAACAATAATTAACATTTAATAGTGACGACCAACGTTAATGATTAACAGTATTAATAATGGAAGGCTATGTCTTGTATTAGAGACAATAATGTCGCTGGTATCGGTATATGGATACTTCAGCTGTTTTCGTCTGGCCAGTTGGTAACGTATTGTAGATTTCGGTCAAAATACATATATACATCTTGTTTCAGCTTAAACCTTACTTTTGCATTTCCATAAATGTATAATTTGTCTGCAACATTTAGGTATATGTACATGGAATGAGCCAGGTGGGGATGGGGTTGTGGGTTAGCCAATTCGATAAGAGTAAACTGATGGTAAAACTTGTCGATGGCTTCAGGTCTCGCCATTGGCTATCAACAGATTAAAATGCATTGTCCTTTTCGAGTCTGGAACAGTTTGAGAGAGATTAGCTTTTGGGTCTCTTGCTTGTGTTAGCTATTGCGACTCAGGACTTAGACATATTTTAATTAACCCTGTCCATTCCTGGGTCGCCTCTACTTCACCTCTAAGGTGTGTGGGGGCCAGTTGTGTGTATAAATACATAATAACAAATATGCAATAACAAATATGCAAACATACAACCTGTCTTTGCAGACAGCGATGAGTTCTTGTGGTGTCATGGCAATGCTCTCAAGGACTGTAAGTTCAGGGTGTAAGTGTCTTTTAGATCCTGTTGCAGTCCCCTGAGCGTCGCCTCTATCATTTTGTAGTTCCCAGTTAGTCTTTGTGTTTAAAGGTTCGGTATAACAGTGCCATTTGTGGACGACAGAATGAGGCTGACAGAATGAAGCATGTTTCGTCGGAGTTCGTGGAATAGTGGAATTGAAAGAGAGTCCGCATAAGGGGGGGGGGGGGAGGGAAGTAGAGTGACCGGGTTTTGTGAGGTGCGGTTGTTCCGCTTTTCCCATGTCCCGTATGTTATCTTTTATCCTATCTCGGCGTCCTCAGTGGGGAGGTGAGTCTTGGATCTGTTCTCCTTTTCTTCATCGGGGTGATACCCCTTGTGCGGTTCATGGAGTCCTGGTGCGGATAGGGGCCGTACCAATCCATAACTTGTGTTTCTGGGAGGTCTAATGCTCTTAGGAAGGGTGGAACATCTAAATGTGATGCAATTGAATACGTAGTACCTTTATGGGTAACTATGAGGGCAAAGGGGAATCCCCATCTATAGCGAATGTCGCGGTTGCGTAGATGTTCTGTGATCGGCTTCAAGGCTCGTCTCGCTTGCAGTGTGAGCCATGACAGGTCTGGGAAAATTTGCACTGCATGCCCTCTATATAGTAAGGGGGGGTTGGTGTCCCTCAGTGCCTTTAATACATTTTCTTTTTCATTATAATAGTGTAATTTACATATGACATCTCTTGGGAGATCTGTTGCAGGGCCCCTGGGTTTAAGGGATCTGTGTGCCCTGTCTATAATGAAAGAGTTATTGGGTTCCTTTCCTAGTATTAAGTTAAATAGGTCAGTTAGTGTGTTCAATAGGTTTTCCCCTTGAGATTCTGGGAGCCCTCTTACCCTTAGGTTATTGCGTCTTCCTCTATTGTCGAGGTCGTCTAGCTGCCTTTGCATATCAGTCAGGTAAAGCAGTTGGGAGTCCATTAAAGAGGACATATGTACCATTTGGGCTTGTTGTGCATCTCTCTCCTCTTCTAAGTCGGTGACTCTGTGGTTAAACTGTTGCAGGCTGGAGTTGATCGTGTCAAGCTTCTCCTGGAAAGAAGTCTCCATCTTGCTCATCATGGATGCGATGTCTGCCTTGGAGGGTACGTTTTTGATCAGTTCTTTAAGTTCCAGGTCCCTGTGGTGATCGTTGGGTCTGTCAGAGGTGTCCGATGTCGCTGGGCTTTGAGGTATGGAGTCTAGATAGTTATGAGTGTCGGACGGCGCCATTTTGTTGGTCGCGGCCTCCGTCTCGCGGTCCGCCGACTCCGTGAAATAGCCTGTTAAAGTTCCCAATTTGTGCCCGTTATGTTTCCCTGGGGTGCGCTGGGTACCTTGATTCTTTTTTGGGTTTCCCATATTTGGTTGTTGCCTCAGATTGATGTGGATTGCCCGATGGATTGCAGGGAGCCGAATCAGTGCACAGCCATTCAGCTCCGCGGTCAGGCCACGCCCCCTATTTTTAACATTTTATCACTCTGTGTGAATTACTTTTTAATTCTTCATTCAATAAAGTGCTTCAGAAGGATTTTGCTGCTGTCCTGAGTACTAAAGGTCTCTGAGTCCTGAGATAAGAGGACTTCTGCCATCATAGTTAGAGCAGACTTTTACTGCTCTACCTTTGTAAGTGTGAATTTTCCCCTTACATATACTTATAGTTTTAAAGACATATTATCCTATGATCTTTGTTTTTTGTGTTTGTTTTGCATATTTACATAACCCTGAGGGGTGATCCACGCCAGTGGCGTTAAAATTGTAAGTGTGGATATTGTTTCCCCATTTTTTTCACGTGTTGCACATTGCACATGCACTTTAAATATAATATTAAGAATTACAATTCTATTGGACACTATTAAGTTATTTAACCCCTTAAGGACCGAGGACGGTTCAGGACCGTCATCGGCATTTTTGCATTGCCGACCGAGGACGGTCCTGAACCGTCCTAACGGTCCAATGTACTTACCCGATCGCCGTCGTTCCCCCGGCGGCGATCGGCGGTGCTCCCGGTGTGGGGAGACTGCCTGCAGCCCAGACAGTCTCCCCATGGCGGTTTAGGACCCCTGTGGCCATGTGATCGCCCAACAGGGCGACCACATGGTCACAATAGGTGTCCTAGTCTCTGCCTGCAGGGGGACTGTCTGTGCTGACAGGCAGTCTCCCTGCTTAGTGTAAAATCATAAAAAAAATAAAGTTTAAAGTTAATAAATAAAAATAATAATTATATATGTGTATATATATATATATGATATATAGACGTATATTATATATATATAATATACGTCTAAATATCATATATATAATGTCATACTAAGTGTATTTTTATATTAATATGTACATATATTAATATAAAAATACACTTATAATTAAATTACACACGTGTATATATATAATATATATAATAACTATATATATTGTATATATATTATTATAAACTACAAATAATAAGTAATTTAAATTAAACTAAAAAAATTAAAAATATTAATAAAAAATTTTAAAAAAATTATATATCTATACGAAATTTTATTCTAACTGTATTTTGATATTAATATATATATATTTATATCAAAATACACTTAGAATGAAATTGTATATATATCTATGTATATATAAATAAATAAAAAGAATACGAACTATTCATATGTCCATATACAAAATTACATAAATAATTATATAAATATACACGTAGACTTCAAATATATAAATATGCATATATATTTAAATTCTACGTGCGTATTTATGTAATATTTTTACATAATTAAGTTATTTTATTGATTGCAATTTAAGGGACCTGCCTGCCAACCCAGGCCGAAAGTCCAGAGAATTTAATTTGCTATCACTGTATTTTACCCTGTAACGTTCTACGACACCCTAAAACCTGTACATGGGGCGTACTGTTTTACTCGGGAGACTTCGCTGAACACAAATATTAGTGATTCAAAACAGTAAAACATATCACAGCGATGATATTGTCAGTGAAAGTGACTTTTTTTTGCATTTTTCACACACAAACAGCACTTTTACTGATGATATAATTGTTGTGATACATTTTCCAGTTTTGAAACACTAATATTTGTGTTCAGCAAAGTCTCCTGAGTATAACAGTACCCCCCATGTACAGGTTTTATAGCGTTTTTGAAAGTTACAGGGTCAAATATATGGGTCATATTTTTACATTGAAAATGGCCAGGTTGGTTACGTTGCCTTTGAGAGCGTATGGTAGCCCAGGAATGAGAATTACCCCCATGATGGCATACCATTTTCAAAAGTAGACAACCCAAGGTATTGCAAATAGGGTATGTCCAGTCTTTTTTAGTAACCACTTAGTCACAAACACTGGCCAAAATTAGCGTTCAATTTAGTTTTTTACTTTTTTCACACACAAACAAATATGAACGCTAACTTTGGCCAGTGTTTGCGACTAAGTGGCTACTAAAAAAGTCTGGACATACCCCATATTGAATACCCTGGGTTGTCTACTTTAAAAAAAATATGTACATGTGGGGTGTTATTTAGCGATTTATGACAGATAATAGTGTTACAATGTCACTATTGATACATTTTAAAAATATAGGTTTTGAAACCGCAATATCCTACTTGTACCTATAGCCCTATAACATGCAAAAAAATAGCAAAAAGCATGTAAACACTGGGTATTTTTAAACTCAGGACAAAATTTGGAATCTATTTAGCAGTTTTTTTTCATTCGCTTTTGTAGATGAGTAAAAGATTTTTTACATAAAAGTCAAAAAACATGTATTTTTTTAAATTTTTCATCATATTTTTTCATTTTTTAAAAATTAAATTACATGAGATTATATAAATAATGATATGTAAAGAAAGCCCCTTTTGTCCTGAAAAAAAACAATATATAATTTGTATGGGAACAGTAAATGAGAGAGCGGAAAATTACAGCTAAACACAACCACCACAAAAGTGTCAAAAAGATGCCTGGTCGCAAATGTACAACATCGCAAAAAAAGTCCGGTCCTTAAGGGGTTAAAGTCATAGCGCACCTTATTTTTCTGCAATGTATGTATAGTGGTGTTTTTGAGCTATTTTACACTTTAAGGTGCAGCTTTTATACTGCTTCACTTGTAATAAGAAAAAATATTTGTGTTCACTATCACTAAATATATAGCGCCTACTGTTTGCCTGTAGATATTTCTTTTTATGTTACTATATTGGTTAGATATATATGTTAATATATGTTACTATTATATTAATTACATATAATTAGTATTATGTTAATAATATTACCATTCATGGATAAATATTCAGGAAGGCAAATCATATTAATTAATAAAAGTTAGTGGACTAGGAAAATAATCCTATACATACAACTTCACAAAATACTCTGTTTAAATGTTAATGGAATAGAAATAAATTAAAATCCAGACACTAAAGACAGAGAAGATTAATTAATTAATTAATTTTACTTTACAATCTTACAAGTTTCTATTGTAAGTGAGAGTTGAGATCGAGGGGAAATGTGTCAGAAATTAGATTTAAAAGGTATATTGCCACCACTCTGTCTGGAGAAGACCCAAAGAATCACTTTGATATGACACTTCTTGAAATTTACACGTCATTTAGATAAGACAAAATTACGTCAAAATCATCATCAGGAAAAGTTAACTCTTGCCTGGATAGGAAAGTTTAGTGCCTGGATAGGAAAGTTTAGTGAGTGCCCTCTATGGACCAAAAATCTAAATTGTGATCTGTACTTTGACCACACCTTCAGTATCCTCAGGCTTTACCAACTGATGAAATAATCTGTCCTTTTAAAAAGTAGGACAAAGGGAAGAGAGGAGAATACACGGAAGGACACATGAGGCAGAGACCTTGGAAATACATGAACACACATTAAGGATTCTGGACATTCAGACATTCATACTCAGACAGACCCTCATACAGATAGACTGAGGAGACACAGAACACGCTGAAACTAACACTTAGCTCTTAAACTTTCTTAAACACCATTCAAGAAACTATCTCTTTGCATACACATAACCACACTTCCATTCATTCCTGGGATTACCTATTCACCCGATAAGAAGAGCATCTGATGAGAGCATCTACATCATAACTGGTAATTATGCTGGTTTTATTTAATCAATCTAAATGAATTAAAATCTATTAATAGCAGATACATGCATGGACAAATCACGATCAGATCCCATAATTGAGGAATCTTAATTAAATAAAGAATATGTAGTAATAACCAGGGCCGGACTGGGAGAAAAATTCGGCCCGGGCATTTTTTTATCACAGCGGCCCACTAAGAAGGGGGCGGGGCAGAGAGGGTGTGTTTCGTCATCACCAATTACAAACACGCCCCCTCTCAAAGTGTTGGTTAAATGCTCTTCCAGGGCAGACCATGCGCAGAACTCTGCTAAAGAGCTCTAGCATGAGAAAAAAAGCCCTGTATTTGTTCTGCACAGTGCAAGCAAATTTAATAACATGCTTGCACTGTGTTTCCTTGCAACTTGTCTCTGGTGTCTCTATAAATGGATACCAGGAGACAAAAGGGCCAGTAAAGAGTATTGTGCATGTGTTTGGAGCCTGCTTGTAGGATTGTGTGTGTGTAGAGTGAGCTGATTGTGGTGTAGTATTGTGTAATAAGGTCGGTTTTAGTCGTGTTGTGTTTTTGGTGTAATGTAATCCATATGTGGCTAGGGGCTGTAGAGAATGTGTGTATAGGGGATGTAGTAAGTGTGTGCATACAGGCTATAGTGTGTGTGTGTGTGTGTGTGTGTATATATATATATATAGGTGATGTAGTGTTTGTAGGGGTTGTAGAGAGTGTGTGTTTAGAGGTGTAGTATGTGTTTGTTTACAATGAATCTATTTTAGGATTTTTTAGGAATGTTGTGTGTGTATGTGTGTGTGTGTGTGTGTAGATGGTGCAGTGTGTGTGTGTATACAGGAGTCTAGTGTGTGTTTGAAGGACCCAGAATGTGTAGGAGATCTAGTGAGTGTGTGTATATAACGGATTCAGAGTGTATAAAGGGATCTAGTGTGTGTATATGATCCAGAGTTTGGTAAGGGATCTAGTGTGTGTCTGGAACGTAATGTGTTTAGGAGTGCAGTATGTGTGTAAGGGGTGCTGTAGTGTGTGTATATATATATATATATATATATATATATAATATAAATATGTTATGTATATATTATATATATATAATATAAATATGTTCGGAAGTATTGTGTGTGTTTGGTGCAGTGGGTGTCTGTGAGGGATGTAGTGTGTATGTGAAGGGTGCAGTATGTGTGTGTGATGGATGCTGTGTTTGAGGCGTGCTGTGTGTGATGTGTGTGTGGGTGCTGTGTGTGAGGGTGCTGTGTGTGATGGGTGTGGGAGTGCTATGTGTGAGAGTGCTGTGTGTGCTGGGTGTGAGAGTGCTGTGTGTGCTGTGTGTGAGAGTGCTGTGTGTGCTGGGTGTGAGAGTGCTGTGTGTGCTGTGTGTGAGAGTGCTGTGTGTGCTGGGTGTGAGAGTGCTGTGTGTGCTGTGTGTGATGGATGTGAGAGTGCTGTGTGTGAGAATGCTGTGTGTGATGGGTTTGAGAGTGCTGTGTGTGAGAATGCTGTGTGTGATGGGTTTGAGAGTGCTGTGTGTGAGAGTGATGGGTGTGAGAGTGCTGTGTGTGAGAGTGCTGTGTGTGATGGGTGTGAGAGTGCTGTGTGTGAGAGTGCTGTGTGTGCTGTGTGTGAGAATGCTGTGTGTGATGGGTTTGAGAGTGCTGTGTGTGAGAATGCTGTGTGTGAGAGTGCTGTGTGTGCTGTGTGTGAGAGTGATGTGTGTGATGGGTGTGAGAGTGATGTGTGTGATGGGTGGGAGTGCTGTGTGTGAGAGTGCTGTGTGTGATGGGTGTGAGTGCTGTGTGTGAGAGTGCTGTGTGTGCTGTGTGTGCTGTGTGTGAGAATGCTGTGTGTGATGAGTTTGAGAGTGATGTGTGTGAGAGTGCTCTGTGTGAGAGTGCTGTGTGTGAGAGTGTGTGAGAGTGCTGTGTGTGATGGGTGTGAGTGCTGTGTGTGAGAGTGCTGTGTGTGATGGGTGTGAGTGCTGTGTGCGAGAGTGCTGTGTGTGATGGGTGTGAGTGCTGTGTGTGAGAGTGCTGTGTGTGCTGTGTGTGAGAATGCTGTGTGTGATGGGTTTGAGAGTGCTGTGTGTGAAAGTGCTGTGTGTGCTGTGTGTGAGAATGCTGTGTGTGATGGGTTTGAGAGTGCTGTGTGTGAGAGTGCTGTGTGTGCTGTGTGTGATGGGTGTGAGAGTGCTGTGTGTGAGAATGCTGTGTGTGATGGGTGTGAATGTTAGAATGGATTGTGTGTGTGTGTGTTTGGGGGGTAAAAAATAAAAATAACTAAACAGGCATTAAATCCCCCCCTCCCTTCTTACCTTTAGCTTGGGAGGGGGGGACCGGCATGGTGGTACCTGGGAGGGGGGTTCAGGCACTATCCCTGGTGGTCCAGCGGTGAGTGAACTCTAGCCTGCGGGCTAGAGTTCACTCTCGCGAGATCCGGTCGTTGCCATGGCAACGCGCCGGATCTCGCGAGAGGAACCCGGCGGAGCTGCAAGATAGAGCTCCGCCGGGTCCTCTCCCTCCCTCCCCAGCCGCATGTCTTTCCAAGGGGGCCGGTGATGGAGATCATTGATCTCCTCACCGGCCCCTCATTGAAAACAGCGGGGCCGGCGCACAGATAGTGCCAGCCCTGCATAGACCGGCAGGGGAGATCCTGGGACTTCCCCTGCCGGCCTCGGCCCCTGGCCACCGCGGCCCACCGGGCATTTGCCCGGTGTGCCCGATGGCCAGTCCGGGCCTGGTTATAACACTCCATTCTTCAGATGGAGTCAGATAATTATATATTATCACGTGTTAGCATACCGCTGTTTTTATCAATGTGTATTGATTGCTCTGAAATAAGATATGTCTTTTTAGGCAAAATAAAATTTGGCTTATAGAATCTGTAGATAACTCTTATTGGGTGGTACCAGGAATTGATTATTGATCTGGTTGAATGTTATTTTAATTAAAAGTAGCAATAGAGTAGGATATTCTATGCTTGAGAGGACTTAACCAGCATTGAAAGGGTTACTCAGTTGATCTAACAGTTAGCCAAGGTTTTATCACTTTTCGCTGGAAGTTGTGAGCTCTGTGAAGTTTTTCTTTTCACTCTGTGTCTGTGAAATTAACTACCATAAATTAGGTTAAGTCTTGACAGCTGATGCTGTTAGCTGTTGGATTGCTTTAACATTGCCATTGTATTGCATACTTATGTTATACTAAATATTCACTGATTGTCATGCATGCTGCCTAATATTATTATTATTTTATATGTCACAATAAATTATATCTATTTTTATAATCAATTGTGATTTTATTTGTATGGATACATTTGACTTAAATGATGCCGATCTCTAAGATCTAACAGAATTGAAATAGTGGGCAATTCTCAAATGTATATTCCTGGCTAATCATGGCAGCATCACTTATGGGTAGCTCCTCCCTTAGCAGTCACAGGACAGGAAGTAATTAGATTAATTAATTAGACTGATGGGTATAAAGAGTCCCTTCTCCCCTTACACCTCAGACTTTTTTCCTGTCCTTAGCAAGTTCTACAGGGCTTTTTACATTTTATTTTATGGCCACCTTCCTGCATTTGTCGTAGGTTCGTTCCAAATGAAGTTCAGCCTCTCTTCATTTGAAGGACCCAGTAAACAGCCTGCATGAGCAGGACTAACTGGATCAGGTTCAGTGTAAGTACTGAACTGCTGCGTGGGAATTGGTGTTCTGAGGGAAACACAGCTACAGGTAATCTGAGAATATGGGGTGGTCCTCCTTAAAAATTCCCTTTGTTGTTTATCTTGCCCCTAGCAACGGGGGTCTAAAAATTCCCTCCCCTAGCAATGGTGGCAGTGTTTGGGATCCATACTATGGGTTATCCTGTTAACTAACTTGTGTGCTGAGTAATCTTTCCTGGGGGTGGAGTCCCTCTCTGCTGAGGCAGGGGTGCCCTCTGCTGTTGCCTGCAGGTTCCTGGTGAGGCCAGTGTGGTTGGCTGGAACCGCGTTGTGCGTTCCAGCAGGCGGAAGTGACGTCGCGGCCGGGCCAGTGAAACCGGAAGTGATTTATTTTTCGGCCGTGAGCATTTGGAATGCATAGCGTGCATTCCAGCGGTCTGCGCATGCGCTGAGCAGCAGGTTTTCCCGGCACTATTTAAACTTGGGGATCCTGGTTCTCTGCCTGCTCGCTGAGTCAGCTGTTGAGAGAAGTTGTTCCTGTGTGCTCAGATTCTGCTTCTGTGCTCTGTACTTGGCTGCCCGGAGTGGTTTGGTCTTTATCAGGTAGGATTCTTTGTTTTCTGATTGTGTTCTTTGTTGGGCATTTGCTGGTCAGTTTGCTGTTTGTCTTTTTTTCTGAGGAAGTCATCTATGCAGGGACTTTCTTTAAATTTCCTTTGTAGTATGGATTCCCCCTCTGCCTCTGCAAGATACCTCTCTAGAAAACATAGATGAGCCATTTTTGTTGTGATGGGGGGGTTGTTAAAAAGAGTGCTTTGTTTCAGCCCCAGCAGACATTTGGATTCTCCTGCAAGAAAATCCAGGGAAAAAACAATAAATGCATTAACTGTTCGTCACCTGCACCCCAAGGAAGAGATCTATGCAGGGATTGCTTATTGGAAGTGGCGGATGTTCCCAATAGTGTTTCTCCACAGGATGACCTTAAACTCTGGATAAGGTCTACCACAGTGCCTTGTGGTCCGAGCAAGAGAACCTCAGTTTTCCAGCTCTGCAGAAGATCCTGACCTGTGGGAGGTCTCAGAGGATGAGGAGGAAGTGGAATATACCTACAGGTCTCTTGACTCAAAGTCTATTGATAGCCCATTACCCTTCTCAGGGACACTCTCAGTCTCACGGAGGAGAACTCTGAATTGAGAGAGTCTGACAGGGTCTTTGGTTCTAAAACCGAATAGACCTACTTTCCCGGTACATTCCTCGATCAGGGATATGATCCTTCAAGAATGGAACAAGCCTGAAAGCCTGAAGTCCACCTTGAAAAACAAATTCTCAAGGATTTATCCTTATTCTGCGGTTGACTGCATCTTATGGAATTCAGTTCCTAAAATTGACGCTGCAGTGATTCATGTGGCAAAGAAAACTACGCTTCCCATTGACTCCATGGCATATCTGAGAGAGCCTATGGAGAAGCGTATGGATGGGGATCTCATAAAAGCCTATTTGGCGCTGGGTTCCACCCTCCATCTGGCAGTGGCACTCACCACTCTCTCCAGGGCCTTGAAAGTATGGCTCGCCAATTTGGAGAAAGACATTGATCGGGATGTCCGTAGGGAACATCTCTTGGAGAGTCTCAAGGACTTTAGCCTTGCCACGGCTTTCTGTTCGGAAGCCTCACTGGACATCACTCGCATGATTGCCAAAAGTATGGCTCTGCCTGTGGCCTCTAGAAGGGCTTTATGGCTTCATTCGTGTGGAGCGGACTATGCCTCCCTTCCAGGGGGATCTGCTATTTGGTAATATTCTGGAGGAGGCTATTCAAAAAACTGCTGATGGGAAAAAGGCATTTTTACCTCAAGTAAGCAGAAAGAGCCTTCCCTCCTCCTGGAAGACTAAGCGCTTCAAGGATCGGTCCTTTCGAGACAGCAGAAGCAATAAACCAGGAAGGGAGTATTCCAGAAATTCTTCATGGAAATCCTTCTCACACGATTCTTCCAATAAGGCTTCCACAGGAAGAGGAGCTAGAGCATCTGGGAAGAACTTCTGAAGGTCTTCAGGCCCGTTCGGGGACCATGGGAGGAAGACTGAAGTTCTTCTACCCCGTGTGGGCTGAAAATATTATGGATGTGTGGATCACATCCATCATAAAGGAGGGTTACAGGATAGAATTTTCCTCTCGCCAAAAATCCGCTTTCTTCAAGAAATCCAGTGTGTCGGTAGGCATCAAACGAAGGGCATGAGGACCTGCATTTCTACTCTCCTGGAACAGAAGGTGGTGGAAGAAGTTCCAAGACAGGAAAGGTTCCTGGGGGTTTAATCCACAGTGTTCTTGGCCCCAAAACCCCAAGGAAAGTGGTGTCTCATCTTGAACTTGAAGGGTGTGAACTCCATGCTCGATGTAAGAACATTCAGAATGGAATCTTTACAGACCATCTTGAAGAGCGTCAAAAGAGGAGACTGGATGACCTCCATAGACTTGAGGGACGCCTACTACCAAATCACTATAAACCGAGATCATATGCAGTTTCTCAGGTTCTGGGTGCTAGGAAGGCACTTTCCATTTTGGGGACTACCATTTGGCCTCAGCTTGGCACCAAGAACATTCTCAAAAGTTCTAGTTACTTTGATAGCCTTCATAAGGGAGAAAGGTATTGAGATCTTCCATTACTTGGACGACATCCTTATCATAGGCCCATCTCAAAGGATAGTAGCTCATCACACGTTGGTGGCAATGAACATTCTTCAAGACCACGGTTGGCTTCTAAACGTGGAAAAAAGTTCCCTGATTCCTTCTCAGACAATCGTATTCCTCGGAGCAGTGATAAACACCGTATCAGCCCATGTGTTCCTGTCTCTGGAAAGGGTCACAAAAATCAGAGACAAAGTAGGGAAGCTACAAGGGCTCGAGACTGCCTCTGCAAGAGAAGTCATGAGTCTCCTGGGTTCTTTGACATCAACTATAGGGTTGGTAAAATGGGCCCAGTGGAACATTCGTCCGATCCAGAATTGCTTCCTTCTTCAGTTCGACCCCTGCCCGTGAGGAAATGGTTGAACTAGTGGAAGAACAAGAAGAATTTGGCAGCAGGCTTCCCGTTGGAGGAGCCTCCTTGGATGGTTATTACAACAGATGCCAGTTCTTTTGGATGGGATGCCCACTTTAATTCCACATGGACTCAAGGGAAGTGGACCCGAGAAGAGAGTCAAATACACTCAAATCTAAGAGAACTGAAAGCTGTTTCCAAGGCCATCTTGGTGTTCCTACCAAGGATCTTAGATTCTTGGGTACTGATCAAAACGGACAACCGAGCGGTTGCTTCATATGTGAACAACCAAGGTGGCACAAGAAGCAGATTGCTCTTGAAGGAACTAGCTCCTGTGATGACAATCGCCATGACCAATCTCCAGGGTCTGAAGGCGATCTATCTTCCAGGTTCAGAGAACGTGACTGCAGACTTCCTCAGCAGAAATGAAATTCTTCCGGGAGAATGGAAACTTCACCTGGCAGTCTTTGCATGGATTGCCCATTGGTGGGGCATGCCCCAGATCGACCTGATGGCGTCAGGATGCTCTCTCTCTTCCTTGTGTCATTCAATCTGGGGTATGCGTCCCCTCCCCTACACATGATACCCAGGTTCCTGCGGAAGGTTTGGTCAGAAGGAAAGAAGGTTATTGCCATAATTCCGATTTGGCCTCGGAGACCGTGGTTTCTATGATGAGCCAAGAACAGCCTTGGTCTCTTCCTGTTATGGAGGATCTGCTAACTCAGGGCCCAAAATTCCATCCTCATTCGGAACGTCTCAAATTGGGGGTATGGGTCTTGAAAAAGAAAGACTTCAACTACTAGGTCTCTCAGAAGCAGTGGTCAATACTCTTTTGCAATTGAGAAAAGCTTCTACTTCCTCATGCTACCATAGGATCTGCCATTTGGCTTGAATAATTCTTTATCCATTTCTGACCATTTACTCTGGGACTATTTACCTATACCGGTTTATTATTTTATCATATATTATTTCTTATATAACTAGATTTCCAGTTGATACTCTTGCATCTGGATTTTTTTATCCAGCAGTTTGAGGATCTTTTTCTGTAGTTCTAACATTTAGGGGTTATGCCCCATGACACCTTTGGAGTGTCTTCTAAGGTGTTATCATCTACGGGTTTAGTGGACTAGTCCTGTCTTGGACAACCACTGCCTGTAGACGTTGTTTCTTTTGAAATACCATAGGATCTGGGATGTGTTCCGGGATTGGGCTTCGGCCAAAAATGTTGACTTCCTGCATCCTCACAATACTGAGATATTGGAGTTCCTGCAAGAGAGTCTGGATAAGGGCCTCAGCCTCAGCACACTTAAGGTTCAGTCTTTCAGCTTTGTGCAACATCTCATGGACTACAGATCCTTTGATCTCCAGGTTCTTGAGACCTCCTTCCAGATCTACTACCCCTCCTTGGGACCTTCCTCTGGTGCTCAATTACCTAACTGAGGATCTGTTCATTTCTCTGGAGAGTTTGGATGCTACCCTCCTGACGTATAAAACTTTGTTTTTGGTGGCAATTACTTCCACAAGAAGAATTTCAGAGATTAAAGCATTTTCTACCTTATCTTATTGTCTACAATTATATCAGGATAAGGTGTGTCTGAAACCAAAACCTGAGTTTCTTCCTAAGGTGGTCTCTCAGTTTCATCTCTCTCAAGAATTGGTCCTTCCATCGTTCTACCCCAATCCTTATTCGCAAGAGGAGGTTAGATGGCAACGTTTGGATGTCATGAATTGCCTGTCTATGTACCTTAAGTGTTCTGAGTCTTACTGAAAAACTGACCAACTCTTAGTTTTACCGTCGGGAGCCAGGAGAGGTGAGGCGGCGTCTTTATCTACATTAAAACGTTGGATTTCCCTGGTAATCAGGAAAGCATATATCTCTAAAGGTCGATCCCTCCAATGAAGATAAGAACTCATTCTACCAGAGCATTGTCAACTTCATGGGCTAATTGGGCAGAGGTTCCATACGATGATATTTGCAGGTCAGCCACCTGGTCTTCCCCAATGACGTTCATAAAACACTACAAACTGGATGTGGACTCTCCTTCCACCTCCTTTGGGAAGAGTGTCCTGTCTATGGTTTCTTTATCCCATTGATATTAAATTTCTTTGCAGCATAAGAGTCTGTTCAGTGTCTTTTCTCGGTTTATTATTCCCACCCTATAATTCTGTGAGCTTGGGTATTACCCATAAGTGATGCTGCCATGATTATCCAGGAATAGAGAAATTTTATAACAAACTTACTGTAATTTTCTTTTCCTGGCTATTTCTCACGGCAGCATTAGGGTTCCCGCCCATTCTTTTATTTTTCAGCTTTATAACTGGACTGAGGTGTAAGGGAAGGAGGGACTCTTTATACCCATCAGTCTAATTAATTAATTAATCTAATTAATTCCTGTCCTGTGACTGCTAAGGGAGGAGCTACCCATAAGTGATGCTGCCATGAGAAATAGCCAGGAAAAGAAAATTACGGTAGGTTTGTTATAAATGTTCTCTAATATTAAAGTTGGGGTCAGTGCCAAGATATCAATTTTGATATAATAAAAATTATTAAATACATTTTTGATAATTTTATTAAAATATTACTTTAATATTATTACCCCATAAATATCCCTACAGAATGCTTTTGTGGTTTTATTCAGAGGCAAGAAACAGAAACATTGTAGCAAAGTGGCAGACAGAGGGTACTTTGTAACACTCGGTATCCTGGTTCAGTATGAAAGTTGCTGATCTACCAGGATCACCGAGAGTCCCTGACATGCGTGTTTCGCCCACAGCTCAGAGGGGATCTCCCCTCTGATGAGCTGTGGGCAAAACGCGCTCATCGGGGCTCTCTGTGATCCTGGTAGATAGTTGACAGCATGCTATATAAAAATGGATCCCTTCTTTATAAACCATACTATGGTAGATTAAGTAATAAGGCGATTAAGGAAATGCATCTATACATAAGAAACCCTAAAATGAATCTGATACAAACTAAAATTGGTATACCTTAGAATAATATGTTCAATACAACTGTTAACAGTTTATTCTGTGTAATTGTTGACTGTGTTGATGTGTGTTTTGGATACCCATTATAAAGTGTGCAGTTTAACTAGCGAGTCAATTAATATTTTACTGTGTTGTTTTAAAACATATTTGAATCATTTTGTCTCAGTCTATTGATACAGATAGAAATGCCAGCTTATTTAATAACCTATTAAATAACTGCTTTATTGGCTGTTGAATACTAGTGTTATTGCTGTTGTCCAAGAGCAGTGGGAGTTGGAATAGTTCTAACAGCTCTAAAAGGCTGATCTACAATGCAGCTAATTGAAGATTATGCTAGCTTTAGTGTACTAATAATCTTAATTTTAGTAATAATCTCTCTTTACTAGCTCCACACAGCAGCAAAGAAACAATCACAAGAGAGTAGGATGTACATAAGGCATAGTGACCTCATCATTTCCTCTTTCAGAAAGCGAGATCAAGCAGAAGTAAGCATATAACAAGCAAAACAATTACTCTTAAGTCCAACATCCGAAGGTGCAAACTTCCCCCTTGAATTCTACACAAACATCGAAAAAGTGTTCAGGGACGAATCAAATCCAAAGGATCAAAATTCCAGAGTTTCACACGAACAACCAAATGTCTTCAGAGATGACTCATACTGAAAAGAGAATGTGTGACAGGTTTAGACACAAAGTCATGAACATGTAAATCCACGTATACATCATCCCATAGAAAAATATTGTAAACTGCAATCTGATAGCTGAATAACTATAATGTAAAACTCCAGTGATAATTCCAGATTAATGGAAATACAATCATCAATGTAAGCACAAAACATTGAGAGCCAAACCAACCAACCCATGATACATGCAAAGAAAATGAACAGAAAGGGTGGGTAGCGAAGCAGGGAGGGAAAATACTCGCCTCCTGTCATTACTAAAATTAAGATTATTAGTACACTAAAGCTAGCATAATCTTAAATTTTCCAACATGACAGGAGAAAGCATGTCAGGTCTATGGGTGAAACCTCCCCGTCGAACGCCTGATCGAAAGCCACCCGTGCAAGCATAAAAGTCCATCAGTAGGTGCCCCAGTCCCATAGAAAAAAACAGAACGACCTCCATGTCCCATGAGCTAGAGGTGGACGTCACTGGGTAACTGGTACTGATATGTTTTAGGATCCTTGTCCATCGGGAGTTCCCAGACCTGGATACGGCCATAGAGCTGTCCAAACCACCCCATAATAGATCAATGTACAGTTCCAAACCTCAATCAGACCGGAAATGCCCAGAGGTAGCATTGTTATGTCCCTGGGGCCCAAGAGACTCCTAAGAGGTCCCTAGCAGCCTGCGATAGACCTATGTCGTTGATGCGAAAGTTTCAACGGGGGCACCCTCAGTGCACTATAGTGCCAGGAAAACGAGTATGTTTAGATAGAGAGCGTCCATCACTTCTCCCACAATTAAGTCACTGGAAAGGGAGATATGCCTTGAGGTAGGCAGTGTTGGAATCCTGTCCAGTAGTTAGCTGAGACTGTAACAGCATACCTGCATTCAGCATTCCAGTGCAGCGCACATATAGTAGGGGCTTCACCCTGGGTACACAGAGTATGAACCCTTAAGTGCTGGCCATCAGCCTGATAGAGAGCCTCCCTCAGCTCTTCCAATAATTAATGCACTGTCATGGGAGATTTCTTGTTAAGTCGGAAGTGTTGAAAATTCTGTCCAGCGGTTAACAGAGGCAGTCCCAATATGTCTTCCCTCAGGAGTATAGTGTGGCGTACATGTAGTAGGGGTCTCACCCCGGGTGAACAGCGTCTGAACCCTTAAGTGCTAGCCACTGCCCTGGTAAAGTGCATCAATCAGTTCTCAAACAATTCAATTTGTTACATAGCTGAAAAGAGACTTGTGTCCATCAAGTTCAGCCTCCCTCACATATGTTTTTGCTGTTGATCCAAAAGAAGGCAAAAAACCTAGTCTGAAGCACTTCCAATTTTGCAACAAACTAGGAAAAAATTCCTTCTTGACCTCAAAATAGGTCTCCTTGGATCAAGCAGCTATTACCCCACTAATTAGAAATGATATCCCTGTATGTTATGTTTTTTGCAAGTATTTATCCAATTGCAGTTTAAACATCTGTAGTGACTCTGACAAAACCACCTCTTCAGGCAGAGAATTCCATATCCTTATTGCTCTTACTGTAAAAAAAACCTTTTCTTTGCCTTAGATGAAATCTCCTTTCTTCCAGACTAAAGGTGTGACCTTGTGTCCTATTTATAGCCCTGTTTATGAATAGTATTCCAGATAAAGGTTTGTACTGGCTCCGAATATATTTGTATAAAGTCATCATATCCCCTCTCAGGCACCGTTTTAACAAACCAAATAGATTTCATTTTTTTTAACCTTTCTTCATAACTAAACTGCTCCATTCCTTTTATCAATTTTGTAGCTCGTCTCTGGACTTTTTCTAGTGCCATGATACCTTTCTTTAGAACAGGCGCCCAAAATTGCACAGCATATTCAAGGTGTGGTCTTACCAGCGATTTATAAAGAGGCAAAATTATATTTTCATCCCGAGAATTTATGCCCCTATTTATACATGACAAAATCGTACTGGCCTTAGCAACGGCAGATTGACATTGCATATTGCTGCCTAATTTGTGGTCTATAACAATTACCAAATCCTTCTCGTGTGTGGTTATCCCTAATTCACTACCATTTAGTGTGTAAGTTACTTGTGCATTCTTAACCCTGAAGTGCATAACTTTGCATTTCTCTGTTAAATTTCATCTGCCATTTTAGTGCCCAGTCCCCCGATCTATCCAAATCCCTCAGCAGCAAAGCAATATCCTGCTCACATTTTATCACTTTACAAAGTTTTGTGTCATCTGCAAACACTGATACATGGCTTTCGATGCCTATTTCAAGATCATTTATAAATATAATAAATAGAAGTGGTCCCAAAACAGAACCCTGAGGGACACCACTTTTGTCCAGCCTGAAAATTTACCATTAATTACAACTCATTGTACTCTATCCTTAAGCCAATGTTCTACCCAAGAACAAGAATATTCATCTAGACCAATATATTTTAGTTTGAAGACTAACCTATTGTGTGGAACAAAATCCAAATAGATCACATCCACTGCAACACCCTGATCTATACTTCTACTTATTTCTTCGTAGAATGCATTTAGGTTAGTTTGACATGACCTATGTTTCATAAAACCATGCTGATTATTGCTAATAACAAAGTTCTTCCCAATGAAATCCTGAATATAAACCCTTAATAACCCTTCAAATAATTTCCCAGTCACAGAAGTTAAGCTCACAGGTCTATAATTTCCAGGCAAGGATTTTGAACCCTTTTTAAATATAGGAACAATATCTGCCTTCCTCCAATCCTCCGGTACAACACCTGAAACAAAAGAATCTTGAAAAATTAAATACAGAGGTTCACTTATTTCCCCACTTAGCTCCTTAAGTACTCGTGGGTGGATACTGTCAGGCCCCGGAGCTTTATTTACATAAATTTTCTTTAATAGCTGTAGTACCTAGTCTTGAGTTATCCAATCACAAGTTATTTGCAATTTTTTTGCTGCAATCATTTGCATATCTCTTGCCATAGGATCCTCATTAATATATGTAGGTGGTGTAGGTGGAAGCAGCGGTGGAGGAGGAGGAGGTAGCCAACACTTTTTTATTTGAATTGGGGAAGCCTCCAATATATTGGGACATATAAAAAAAAAGAAAACTGTTTTGCAGAGCGACTGACCTGTGCGTGCTGCAGCTGAAACTCCACTATCGCCTGCTGCTGCTCACACAGTCTCATGAGGCGGTAAAGTCGAAGTTACGCTGCAGCGCAGACGGGTGAGCAGCAGCAGGGTGAGAACGCCGAAAGTGCGCACAGACGGCCCACACTTTCTGCAGCAGCTTTGATATATCCTTGTATATACCGTGGCGGTGTAGGTGGAAGCGGCAGTGGAGGAGTAGGAGGTAGCCAACACTGTTTTTTATTTGAATTGGGGTAGCCCCCTAAATATTGGGACATATAAAAACAAAAACAAAGAATAAGTGCACTCGAGTATAACAATGGCTGGGTGAGGCTGGTATAAATGTCTATTCTGCACAAGGTACAGACAAGTCAGGTGGGATCCATGCCTGGTTCATTTTAATAAACATGAGCTTGTCCACGTGTGCTGCGCTTGTCTGTGATAACGCCCCCTGCCGTTGTAAACACACGTTCAGACAATACACTGGCTGCAGGGCAGGCCAGCACCTCCAAGGCATAAAGGGCAAGCACAGGCCATGTACCAAATTTTGAGACCCAGAAGTTAAATGGGGCAGACCCATCAGTCAGTACGTGTAGGCGTGGGCACACGTACTGTTCCACCATGTTGCTGAAATGCTGCCTCCTGCTAAGACGTTCCATATCGGATGGTGGTTGTTACATCCCTGTTGTCCCCTGTTATGAAAGCTTTATTCTGTCGCACACTTTTGGTACTTTTGACACTGTTCTGACTGATTTATAGTCCTCGTATGGTCCAGCACGAACCCGCTATGTAAGCCTAGAGGTGGCCGCCATTTCGGGACTTTGCACGTGTTCACGGCCATCTTACCTACACTCAGCGGTGGTCGCCCATAATCCTCTGGAACCAAAAACGGAGACCCACACAGGCGAACACCGCTGAGACCTCCAGGATCACATAACTCAGTGTTGGACGTACCGAACTATTCACCGTTCCGTAAAGCACTTGCCCTGCACATGGGGAATACAGCGACCCCAGGGATGACTACGGAAGACAAAGGGTTGTGGAGTTTTACCGTCCGAATGAAGACCGACCACAAGGCCTAAATGTATGGAACTATTTTCGGCTGAAAAGTCCGTGCGGTCGGTCTAAACTTTAGAAGCCCCTAACTTCCGAACCGCTCATCCGAACGGGCCAGTTTTTGGATATGTTGGCCTCCAGAACAAGATCTATCTAGCGATGCAGGATATATGGGTGTACCCCCTGGTTTTAGGGTACATCCAGAATATGGACAAAAGTATGTGTACTATAGTTGCGTTACTTGGTTATCTGAGGGGAGGGGACATGTGGGTTGAACCCAATATGTGATTGGGTATTTTATGCCTCCCCTTGGGAGTGTCCTCTTTGTGTGTATTTACAATAAAAAGCAGGCTGGGCATCCCAGTCCTCAGTTCTGATTTTGACCCTCAATTCGCAGCCTCGACTCGTTTTGTGTGGGGAAAGGGTATCCTAGCTGTACCATAGCTAGTGGGAGATTCTACACTTACAGGTCTCTACCGAGTATCGCTCCGTTCTACTCTTCAAGCCGGGAACCAGGACATCCAAGCGATCAACCCTCCTGCTAGACTGGAGGCAATCGTAACAGTGGTGCTGGTTGTTGTGGAATGCTGACAAAGCTTTTCCACATTTTGGCCCTGCTAACCCTGTCTTCTGAGGTGCTGGCGGTTCCCCAGCTGTGTTAGCGACCTCTTCCTCCTCCTCTGCCTTCGCCTTGTGCTTCCACTGAGACCCCGGTGTCAGTTGGGAATGCCCTCAGCAGCCCGTCTACCAGCATAAGCTTGTAGTCGCGCATCTTCCGATCACGCTCCAGTGAGGGAATTAAGGATGGCATGTTGTCCTTGTAACGGGAATCCAGCAGGGTGGCCACCCAGTAATCAGCACAAGTTAGAATGTGGGCAACTCGGCAGTTGTTGCGCAGGCACTGCAGCATGTAGTCTCTCATGTGTGCAAGGCTACCCAGAAGCAAGGACAAGCTGTCCTCTGAGGGAGGTGTATCGTCCGTGTCCTCTGTATCCCCCCCAGCCATGCTCCAGTGATGCCCACGAGATGTGTTGGGTGCCACCATGCTGTGAACACTGTTCCTCCTCCTCTTCCTTCAGAACTGTACCCTGGCTGTACAATTGTGAACCTGACCTATGCTGGTGCAGGAACCCACCCTCCGAGCCACTTCTGAATGACTGGCCTGATAACCGTGGAAATTACCCCTCTTCCTCCTCCTCTTCCTCCTGTGCCACATCCTCTTTCATCATCGCCCAAAGGAGACATAGAAGCGGATAGTGAGGCTGAGAATGGTGTCATCGGCACTGGTCGTGTTGGTAGAGTACTTGAAACAGTGCAAAATGGCACACAGGTCTCGCATGGAGGCAGTGGTGTATCCTGATTTTGTGCTGCCTGAGGCATTGTAAAACTCAGGGCCCCCCCATCCCCTGCCACTGCCCCCCCTTCCCTGCCTTCTAAATACACACACATTCACTGACAGACATGCATACACACACACTTACAGACACACACGCTCACTAACAGACACACACACACATTAACACTCACTTTTTTTTTTATTCAATCCCTCTCGCCTACTTACCTTTGGGAATGCTGGGGGATGGTCCTCGCTTTCCCTGTGGTCCAGTGATGCTGCTGGTCGGCTGGTGAGTGCAGGCGGCGAGGGAGCACTGATCCTCCTGTGCAGCTCCCTCGCACACCACAGATTGATGCCGGGAGCCGTAATATGACGTCATATTCCGGCTCCTGGCATCACTCTGCGGCGTGCAAGGGAGCTGCGCAGAGAGCTCACAAAGCAGTGCTCCCTCACCAGTGCCGGCAGTCTGTCCGTCTCCACCAGACGGAATGACAGCATTTCAAAGGCCACAAATTTTGAAATGCTGGCATTCAGGGCCAGGGACCGCGGGTGGGTAGGGGGGGGGGGGTATTTCCTCTTTTTCCTTTTTCTCTCCAGTGTTTGGAAGATGGGCAGCTGAACTCTTCCATGGGACAGTGTGGAGATGCTTGAGGACGGTGTCGGATGTGGTTTCGTTGCTGCCACACCCTCTGTTTGCAGGGTGGAGAAAGAGGCAGAGACAGCAGCAGAAGAGGAAGCAGGAGGAGCCTGAGACCTTTCTTGGATTTTTGAGGTGCTTACTCCACTGCAGCTCGTGCTTTGCATGTAGATGCCTGGTCATGCAGGTTGTGATCAGGTTTAGCATGTTTATGTCTCACTTCAGGCTCTGATTGCACAGCGTGCAAACCACTCGTGTCTTGTCGTTGTGTGAAAAACTGCCATGCCAGGGAACTCCTTGGAGCTGGCTTTGGTGTGCTCGGTCCCTGGGTGCGGTGGGCAGTAGCAGGTGTACTGTCTTGGGGACAGCCGCTCCATTTTTGCACCCTGCTCCCTCTTATGCTGTGCTGGTGCCTCTGAGCGAGCACCGCCTCTTCCTCCAAACTGCACACGTCACTCGCATGATCTTCATTCCAGGTGGGGTCTAGGACCTCATCATCCTCCACAACATCTTCCACCCAACCATCAATCCTGCCCCCTCCTTGCCAATCTGCACACTGCAGAAAGCCACAGCAGTTGGCACCTGTGTTTCGTCATGTGCTGCGGTGGTCCTTGCATGTCCACATCCTGAAACATAAGTGGTTGTGCATCAGTGCACTCAGTCTCTTCCACTTCTGGGGCAGGGCTAGGTGGATGGCCCATGGAAACCCCGCCAGCAGAGTCATCAAAAAGCATAAGAGACTTCTGCATGACTTGTGGCTCAGACTGCTTGGCTGATTTGCAAGGAGGTGAGGTGAAAGACAGATGGCCATGGCTTGCAGGTGCCAACTCTGAGCTTTCAGCAGGAGACTGGGTGGGAGACAATCTGAAGGAACTGGAGGCACTGTCAGCCACCCAATCGTCTATCGCCTGTACTTGTTCTGGCCTCACTATTCGTAGAGCGACATTCAGGCCTACCAAATAACGCTGAAGGTTCTGTCGCGTACATGCACCAGAGGAAGGCGTTTTACTTGTGCGTGTAGCTGGCACAGATCGACCACGTCCTCTCCCTGCAACAGGAGCTCCACCAACACCAGCAGCACCTCGACCAGGGCCACGTCCCTTATTTGACGCTCTCCTCATTGTTTGCGTTCACCCCCCAAACAATGGTTTATGTCAGGCCACAATGTAACCGCCAATAGTCAACTATTTTTATTTTATCTTTTAGTTTATTGGACTGCAAGAAATGCACCACAGGCCGCAAATTATAATTATAATATAATTATTTTTTATATAATAAAACCAATAAAAATAAAATTTAAAAATAAAATTAAAGAGCCAGGGTAAAATGAAATATGTGTCTATAAAAAAGATTATTGGCACAAACAAATGACCAAAAAATACTTTAATATATTTAAAAACACAATAATTTAGGTTTCCATAACGCGTTTCAATCCATTTGAAAAAGTCTTTTTTGACGAAACGCGTTATGGAAACCTAAATTATTGTGTTTTTAAATATATTAAAGTATTTTTTGGTCATTTGTTTGTGCCAATAATCTTTTTTATAGACACATATTTCATTTTACCCTGGCTTTTTAATTTTATTTTTAAATTTTATTTTTATTGGTTTTATTAATACCTTGAAAACCCCTGGAAGTTTCCTGCACTTAAATAAATCCTAGGTGGGGATCAATCCACCAAAGCTGTCAACATAGAGCAGTCGGTCTGCTCTTGGTTTGTAAGTACATTCTTTTATTATTTTATCCACATTGCTATACAGTGAGCACTATCGGATATTTATTTTATTTCCGAGAATTGGACACCAAGAACAGAGAGGAACCCATCAAAATCCCATAAGCGGGGATCAAACCGCTGTATGCGCTTCATTCCAGAGCTAGGACATTAGCTCTGGGAAATGTGAGTTCTATATTATTATTATTTCCATTTACAATAGTATTTTACATACTACACTATTGGTTGTCCGTCTTTCCCTTTCTGTCTTTTCATATGAGAGGAACCACTGCATTGGTAGAGGACA
Organism: Pelobates fuscus; assembly: GCF_036172605.1. Lineage (NCBI taxonomy): Eukaryota > Metazoa > Chordata > Amphibia > Anura > Pelobatidae > Pelobates > Pelobates fuscus. Next base: position 192,289,206 of record NC_086323.1, read on the forward strand.
TCACCAGCTAAGACCATTTGTAAGGACACAACAGTTGGACTTCTTTTTTCTCTGGACTTTACTCCGAATTTGTTTTTATTGTAAGCGCAGCCTTTTCTATTGTTTTTTACTTATCTAGTTTTAAAGGGTCTGAGGGATCCCCTTTTAATAGGTTGCTGCTTTTAAGTTACCTAGCGCTGTCTCATCTTTATCTTTGTTAAGAAATATTAACAAACTAGTTGTATTCAATGCTTGAGGAGAGAGGCGAGAACACCGCCATATGCTACCCACTGATTGTGATTACAGGTGTCGAGGATTCAAAATGGTAAGTGCAACGTGGAGCGTTACACTGCTTGCCAATGGCTAGGTAATCTAAGGTATAGAAATAGACATGCATTCAATGTGGGATCGCTTACCATCGAAGCTCCTGGCATAGGCTAGCAGCTAGAGAAGAGCTTAATTAAGATAGTGGTATAACATGCTGTGGTGAGTGTTAGTGACTGAAATCACTGTGGATAGATCTGTCCCTATACATGCTACAGTCCAAAGAGTGCTGCAGGTTTAGTCGGTTTTGCATTGTCACCGAGAGATGCATGGCATAGTCGGTAAGTCCGAGGCTGGTATTAGCCATCCTGAATGGATGATGAGGCATGGGGAACTGTGCATAAGAGTCTTGTGTTGGAGGCAAGCTGCACCTCGGTTAGCGGTGCCTAGTTGTGTGCGGGCGTTGAGGGTAGTCAATGGGCATTGTTGCTGTGGTATCACAGACCACAAGAATCTAACATATCTTTCGGAAGCTAAGCGACTTTCCCCCCGGCAAGCTAGATGGGCTCTCTTCCTATCAAGATTCAGATATGTGGTTTCTTACTTGCCCAGTACAAAAAACATTCGGGCTGATGCCTTGTCTCGACAGTTCTCCCCTCCATCTAGAGAGGAGAGAACCCCTACTCCTGTGATTCCTCCAGACCATATACTGGCAACCATCCGTACTAACCTCACCTCACCCCTAGGCGAGGAGATTCTGGCTGCACAAAGTAATGCTCCTCCAGAGAAACCTAATGGCCGTTGTTTTGTACCTATTAACCTCCGTACGAAACTATTGAGTACATACCACGACCCCAAAGCAGCTGGACATCCAGGCAAAAACCAGTTAATCTGGTCCGTATCCCGGCAATTTTGGTGGCCTGGTCTCCGTTCGGATGTCACCGCTTTTGTAGCTGCCTGTCCTGTGTGCGCTCAAAATAAAACCCCACGACGCCCTCCAGTGGGTCTCCTGCAAACCATACCTAATGGTGAACGACCCTGGACCCACTTGTCCATGGATTTTATCGTAGATCTTCCGGTCTCCCGTGGCAATACAGTCGTTCTCATGGTTGTTGACCGATTCTCGAAGATGTTGCATTGCATTCCCTTGAAAAAACTACCAACTTCCCAGGAACTTGCAACAATTTTTGGTCGGGAGATCTTTCGTTTGCATGGGTTACCCAAAGTGATAGTCTCAGATAGGGGTAGCCAGTTCGTGTCCAGATTTTGGAGAGCTTTTTGTAAGCAAATGGGAATTCAGCTTTCCTTCTCCTCGGCCTACCACCCGCAATCCAATGGTGCAGCGGAACGAGCTAACCAAACACTGGAACAGTTTCTGCGTTGCTACATTTCTGACCACCAGAACAACTGGTCTGATCTGCTACCCTGGGCGGAGTTTGCCCACAATAGTGCGATTAATGCCTCCTCCCGGCTATCCCCATTCCTGGCAAACTATGGGTTTCAACCGTCCATGTTGCCTGATACGTTCTTGCCACAGGAGATACCGGCATTGGAGGAACATCTCAGGGAACTCCGTTCCACTTGGGTGCAGGTCCAGAGTTCTTTGCAACGCGCAATGCAGAACTACAAACTCCAGGCCGACCGCAGACGCCTTCCTGCACCTACCTATCAGGTCGGAGAGAGGGTCTGGCTGTCTTCCCGCAACCTACGCCTCCGTGTTCCCTCACAAAAACTGGCACCCCGATACCTTGGGCCATTTCGTATACTTCGAAGGGTTAACCCTGTAGCTTACGCACTTGACCTTCCTGCTAACATGCGCATCTCAAATGTTTTCCATGTTTCCCTCTTGAAACCGTTGGTTTGTAATCGCTACACCACCTCAGTGCCACGTCCACGTCCTGTTCTGATTGACAATCATGAGGAATATGAAATACGCAGCATCATTGACTCACGGGTCTTCAGAGGACAGATCCAATACTTGGTGCACTGGAAAGGATACGGTCCAGAGGAACGCTCCTGGGTTCCTGCCTCTGATGTCCATGCACCATCCCTCCTTCGTTCATATCACGCCCGCTTCCCCATGAAGCCCGGACCCACCAACAGAGATGGGGGGAGTCGTTGAGGGGGAGGTACTGTCAGGGTTTCTTTGCTGTTTTAAACAGCAACCCTTTTCTGTTTCAGTGATTGAGTGCTTGTTGCCACGGTTACTCACCTGTGAGTAGTAATCAACCCTGCTGCTAATCAGTTCTGCCTATTTAAGCAGCTAAGCCCAGAACCTCCTTGCCCTTGCGTGATTTCCTGTTTCCCAGAAGTCTCCTTGTTCCTGTGTTTCCTGTTTGCTCCTGGTTCCTGACTCCGGCCTTGTTCCTGACTCCGCTGCTCTCCGTGCTCCTGATCCTGGCTTGTCTGACTACCCGCTCTGGTGACTGACCCCTGCTTGATTCCTGGACTTTGCTTTTGTTTATTATTTGTTATTTATTAATAAAGGTGTGTTTGCATCTACTTCTGTCTCTGTCTGGTTCCTGGTCCCTGACACCCTTGTAGCAGGTTCCCCCAATAAAAGACAGGACTCAAGTTGAGGGTAAAAATAGAACTCCCTGGCTGCTAGCTTGCAGCCCTTTTTATTAGGTGCTCCCATGAAGGGGAGGGACACACACAGTAACGTACATTAACCAATCACACAATAGTTACATCCCACACATAGCCCTCCCCTCTACCTGTAAACTAATTATCTGTACACACAGGAAAATACAATTATCATAGGTAGGGAAAATACAGTTTTTACACAACATTCATAACTCCCAAAATATACATCACATTCGCATAAAAATACATATTCACAATCAATCCATTCAGGGGAATAACATATAAAAAAATGGCATGAATCAGACCAGGGGTTCAAAAGTTAGTAAAAGTATCTTTTGTTCCCCCTGGCTCAAACAGTAAAAGTAAAACATCCCCACAATGCATCCTGGCTTCCTCCCTTCTGCCCTGGAGATAATTGGAGAAGGAATCTAATTATCTCCAAAGACAGAGCCAAACTCCATTACCCACATGGCAGACAAAAAGACAGTAAAAGACATAAAATTACATACTGATACATTTAGTACATAAAACACACATTTCTACATATCCCCAGATAGCTTTGATCTGACTGCACATTATTAGATGAATGGCACTCAGATCACACAAATAAGCCTTTCTGCAGGGAAAATAAACAGTTTAACCTGCAGGGCCATAGTCCAAAGGCAAGAGGCGGGCAAGCAGCCCCCTCCAAGGACACGTGGCGAGGTCGGTTTCACCACAAATACGTTCCCCTACACGAATCCAACTGCCGTTCGGTAGATAGAATCTACTGAATGAGGGGAACATTCACAGGTGACCAGCTGCACCATACGAACGTTGGTTTTCGTGCAGTTAGATGCGAACGGAGACCGGCTCTTGCTACTGATTCTCTGGAACTCAAAATCGAATACCTCCACTTGGCGAGCCGGTCAAACTTCCACACGATGCGACACGGAAATTATAAAATTTTCTTGGCGGTGGCAGCGTTAAAATAGTAATAGTTATATTATTATGTTTAAGTGTGGGTGGTGTTAAAAAGGGGAATTTTTCATTATTTCCAGTCTAGTGCAGACAAATAGTGAACTTTAACCCTTTCACCACCACAACTACATGACGCACACTCTTGGAGTAGGGTGCGTTCGTGACAAATTGGTGGCATAGCGATGGGATAACTAAAAGATCATCTTTTTGTACCAGATTTTAGTGTTGCCGGATTTGTTGGTTAATCCAGGTACTAAAAGAAATTGTGTCTCAATTTCCAAAGGCTGAACTCAGTGCATATATAATATATTTACACCTCAACAGTCCCCCCTCTTCTCTGTTTTCTTTGCTATCTTTTATTTACCAAATGGAGTACCAGGCGCAGTCCAAGGCAGCGCTAGACCAGCTTTGCCCTGTCGGGGAAAAACAAAAGAGGAACGATTACAAGCACTGGTGGAGTATGATATGCAACAAGCGGTGCAAAGTGATGCCTCAAACTCTGCAGAGGAGATACCTGCAGAGTTTGTCTCTGTGATGTATTGAGATATGGAGATCCTTTGGATTGTTACTTACAAACGGTGTTAAAATATGTGTACTCAGCAGACGCAAACCAAAGACTACACTTATCCTTGAATATCAGGTGGCTGAGAGAGAGCGCCAAGCGGAGAGGGAGGCTGCTGAGTGCCAAGCTGAGAGAGAGAAAGGCTGCTGAGAGGGTGAGAGAGGCAGCAGAGCGGCAGGCTGAGAGAGAGGCCACAGAGCAACAAGCTGCCAGAGAGCATGAGCTAAAAATGGCTGAGTTAGAGCGGTTGACTGCCTCCCCTATAAGTATTAATTCCAGAGACTCTTCTGCACCCAAACCACGTGCAGAGAATTTTCCAACTTTGGACAAAGATGGTGATTTGGATGTTTTCCTGCGCAGTTTTAAAAAAAAAAGTAAGCAGGCAGAATCAGCTACCAAAAGGACCAGTGGGCAAAATACCTCACCCCTGGTCTCAGAGGTCCTGCACTGGAAGCATTTGCTGCGCTTCCAGCAGAATTTGACCAGGACTATGATGTGATTAAGGCTGCCTTGCAAAAACGTTACAACCTCACTCCTGAGGTGTACCGAAAGAAATTCAGGACTTTGCAAAAGCATCCCACAGAAAGTTATGCAGCAGCTGTGGGGCATCTGGCAACACCATTCCAACAGTGGACTACTGGGCTGGAGATTACCACTTTGGAAAGTTTGCAAGACCTGTTAATAAAAGAACGATTTTGCAGCTCTGCCCAGCCGCTGTACAGGAATGGCTGCTGGACCGGAACCCCAAAACAGTATTGGAGGTGGGTGAGCTGGCAGATTTCCACACTGCCAACTGAGCAACAGTGGACCGGAGCAGAGGTTTTGCCAAGGGAACATCCAGCTGGAGGACCACACCACCACGACTCCCCATCACCAGGCCTAGCAAACCATCTTTTGTTTTAGCTCCTACCTTAGGGAGAGGGGGAGCTAGTGCCATGTCTGCTCAAGGAGATAGTCGCAGTTGTTTTATTTGCAATTGAATGGGGCACTTGAGTAATACCTGCCCAGAGAAAAGGAGGCCAGCACCCTCCTCAGGAGGGGTTCAACCCGCAACAGCCCCATCTTCTGTGTTGTTCGTGACATAGGCAGAGGGCTACCTTCTGTCAACCAGGCACGTGGCGTGCCTGCACAGGGATACGAATCGCCGCCATCGTCGTACCTCCTGAACCGAGGACCCGGCTGGATGGTAAACCGCATGAACCCCACCGTATTGTCTGCGCAGTATGACTTTCCGACCATTAATCCTTCACCATTTAGAGCCACGGCCACTCCCAATGGAAATAACTCAAAATATGCCAACTTCGAATAAGAGGACTTACCTTTCATGCCTCCCGCCACCACTCCGCGCACCACCTTCCTTCCAGGTATGCCCTGGAATCTATGTTCCCAGGGGCATCCGTGAACAACTCGATACTACCCGCAAAGGCTCCACAAGTAGCCTTCGCCATGAAATGGCTACAGACCCATTCCTCGCGACTAACCCGACATGCAAACTTGAAACTGCCTTATGAACAACTGCGATTTCTCAGTGTGACCTTCTTGGATCTGCGAACCTTCACCCTGAACTCCTGAAGTGCAGTCAACTGATCCCCAGGCAATCAACACTCTCCTACCACAGAAACAATTTCCAGCCCAAGAAAAGACGTGCGGTAGGATTCCTTAATGTACTAAGGAACCCCTTCCTCATTCCTCTTTTACCTCCCACTCCCAGACGGAACCAACTTCCAGTAGTAGGAACATGAAATGGAACTGCCCCTTGGGAAGCAGAGGTTACCAATAGGCACCTGCAAGCATGCAACCCAAAAGATGAAAGGGTCGCCAATAATCAAACGCATCCCGCTCCCCCGAACCAACTCGATGGCAAGGCCGAATGATGCCAAAGATACAGAACAGGTCCGCATTTATGTCCTCATTTAACGATGCTCCTTTCGGGTGCGATACGTTTTGTATCAGAGGGAATTTGCCCGCCCCTTTCTAGGGGACCACCCCCCATGGAGACACCCACAGATCCGCTAATGGCGGGGATGTAACGGACCCCCTATCCCCCCAATTGGGTTTCCTCACGTGACCACTCGCGAACCAATCCCAGATGTTCCCCCACGGACTTGATATTCGCCCACCACTTTTCCTGGCCCCTCGACTTTGAATGGAATAGCGAAAAGCCCCCTCAACAAGCCCAGCCATAAAACTAGCGCCTTCATAGGAGGCTTACTGCCTTAGTCACGGCAGCAACGCACTGATCGTCACCAGTGCCACTCCGAGCCACAACCACAGGGCTGAAGCCCCGGCGAGTACCCCTCCTGCCTTAGGTTTTCCTTTCTTGATGCGTCAGTTGACACCATGACTCCCACCGCCTCCGGAACACCCGTATCCAAGCCTACCCAATGGTCTTTCGATACTTCCGCCTGTTTCATCCTCTTCTTTTCCGGCCTTCTTCCTATCATCCCTTTTAAAATCAATGAACTCCTCGAGTGGAAGACAGGAAAACATTTTTACAAATCCCCTTAATCAAATCTTATGCTCCGCCTTCAAGTGACCCCCCAATGTCCCCACGAAGGACACGTGCCCATTTCGTTGCGCCGTGCCTGGAATATTGCCACACATCTAACTGTTCTCCTGCCCCATCAGATGTCCCCGGTACACCGTATTCTCGTTCCCTTACCCAGCACGCCGTCACCACAACCCTAACTTCTGCCTCCCGACCGCCCTCTGGTGACGGTCCCTTTTTTTCTTGATCATGACTCTAAAATGATTTTTGCAATTTAAAAAGTGTGGTGTGTTTATTAACTCACCGCCCAAACCCCCATCTGCGCTGTCCTTCCGTCCACCTTGCCAGGCTCTGGAATATCCAATGGGAGTAACACTCCTCGACCTGCTGGGAGAAGATAACCTGGGTAGTCTGTTCTGATATAGCCTTACCAGTCCTTCCTTCCTGAGATCTGTTCTGTCGTCCTAATCTCTGCTCCTTCTTGCTGCCTGACTTTCCTGGCCACAGGCGTCACGCCTCTGCCCTAGAGAAATCCTGCCAGATGAAGCTGAAGCGCTGAACTGAGACCTCCTCCTCTCCCAGGAACTGGACCTCCTCCTACCACTCCGACTTCTTGATGGGCTCCTCACCTGCTCCTCCATCCCTCATCCGACCTCCTGCTGTGCCTGTCATTGTCCCTGCGCTGCTCCCTCTCGTACTCACGCCTGCTGATGCTCCTCCTGTGTTCCTGCTCCCGAGAACGCCCCCCAGGGGGCTCCTGCTTGCCTCTGTGCCTTACGTACATTTGCACCCGTCCATGTCCTCTCTTCTGCCCTCTGCTTGCAGTACCTGGCCTCTCCTCGGCCGCCTCATCCATTTGTGGCCCCTTTAATCCTGGTTGCTGGCCTTCCCCTCCATAGCTGCTCTATTGTGCCTGTGAAGACTCCGCCTGCTGCTTTCACTATCCCCTTCCTTCACCTCTGACCTGACCCTGGCCCCATCCAGAGCCGCCTCCGTCTGTATCCCGCCGACCTGGACCCCCTTCCCCCCGCCTGCCCACTGGGGAGGGACACCGCTTTTACACTGCTGGGCCCTTGCATCATTCCCCCCGTCCGTCAGGTATGCCACAAGAGGCAGACTCACCAGGATGCCTCTTGCCACTGTCCCTGCCCGGCGGCCATCATGTCATGCTGGATTCCGCTGTCCTTTGTGCTTTCCCGCCCCCCCGCCTTACGGCAGGGGGCGCTCTTCCTGTGCGGCCTCATCATGGCCTGCCACCTTGCCTGACCGGTGCCGAACAGACGGAGCCGGCCGCCCTCCAACTCCCGCCTGCTTTCGGACCTCGTTTTCAGCTGTCCCCTTGCCGCCTCCTGACAGGCTCTTGTGCCACCGAACTGCAGATGTCACTCCCGGGCTGCCACTAGGGCGGCCTCGTTCTACTTGCCGGCCCCCAGCCACGATTTCTGACAACCTTTGTGTCCAGGATGGTGGCTTGCTTGGAGTTCTGTCTGAGGCTGATGAGAGTGAGCTTGCTGCAGCAGCAGATCACTCCAGCCTCTCCTGTACCTCCATGCTGCCTCCTGCCTCAGTACTGCTCTGTTCTTCTATGCTGCCCCCATGCTGCTGCCGCCTTCTCCCTCCAGGGCAGGCAGCTTTCACAACTGACAGGTAAGCTTAGGTTCAGTTAAAATGGCCACTTCATATAATGGCCGGTATAAATACTCCCTTTTATGGCTCCGCCCTACCCAGCATGCTAGCTGTCACTAACTTCCTGTGGCTGCTATGCCTACCTTCTGACTCTGTGTAAAATGTAGCTTGTAATGGTATAATGTTGAATCTTCTTAATTTCTTCTTGTCGTCAGTTGATTGATATATATACACGTCTTTTGTATATATAGTCTTGGGCCAAATGCTCACCACAATAATATATGTCTATATTATTGAAAAGTACTAATACGCAATCTGACTTACGGTTTCTTCAGGTTTATTCTTAGTTACTGATACATAATAAAACATAATAAAATGATGTTACAGGATAATGGACATTCAACAGCAGATGGTAATTGCTGTCCTTCTGATGGGAGAGTTAAATCGTTGTACAGAGCCAAGAGCGAGTGACCTTGTGTCCCTCTGTTACTATATAGAAGTGCTAATACTAACGTCAGCATTTAACTCTAGCCATATATGGACAAGACCCCCACATCCACATTCCAGAGCTCTCGGACAAAGAAAGCCTTGTGACTTATACCATCTGTTACTTATGTCAATCAACACATCCATAAATAATCAATAGAAACATAGAATATGCAATATTCTACACTCTGTCAAGGCCTATTCCTCTTAGCTGCGCTTATGCATGGGCTACAGGTATTTTGTCTTTGATGTTATTTATATTTTGCCTGGATCGGTTTATGAACACAACCAACCAAACAGATTTGTCCAACTGGTTCATATACTGAATAAGGCATCACCCGGAGCAGTCGTGTGCTGCGAATTGACACCATTGACCTCTTTAACATTTGCTCTAACTGCAACTCTGAACGTCCTAAGTGGTTCGATAAGTAATATAGGAAAAAATATCATGTAAAATAAAACCTAAAATACACTTTAAAATCAATATTAGTAAAAGGCAATGCTATTGCATATTAAGGTCCACAGTAGTTGCACCATATACTGATTTTGTCCAGCACGAATATCACAATTAATGGTCTGCGAAATGAATTCAACTTAAAATTCAATATAGTGAAAGAGGCTGCATAAAAGTCCACAATAATAGCAGCTAATATAGTCTTTGCTGGATACAATTGTATAGATAGCTTGTTTCAATGTGAGCTAGTAGCAGTTTACTTCAGTTACTGAATTAACTGGGTTATATCTGCTAAACGAGCAATATTAATATAGTGAAAAAACCAATATTCTTCTGCTTCAAATTGTGTAATATATATATATTAGTCTGTACAATGCTGGTCTCTGCAGTTAGCTTAAAGATCATAAATAGAGTTGAGCGAACCCGAACTGAAAAGTTCGGGTTCGTACCGAACATTGCGATTTTTGGACCCCAGACCCGAACACGGACATATCAGTGTATGTTCGGGTTGGAGTTCAGCGATTTAATGGCGCGTTTTGAAAGGCTGCAGGGCCTACTTCAGGAATGGTAGTACTCAGTCAGAGCAGGGATAATGGGAATGGTAGTACTCAGTCAGTGCAGGGATAATGGGAATGGTAGTACTCAGTCAGTGCAGGAATAATGGGAATGGTAGTACTCAGTCAGTGCAGGGATAATGGGAATGGTAGTACTCAGTCAGTGCAGGAATAATGGGAATGGTAGTACTCAGTCAGTGCAGGGATAATGGGAATGGTAGTACTCAGTGCAGAGCAGGACTAATGGGAATGGTAGTACTCAGTGCAGAGCAGGACTAATGGGAATGGTAGTACTCAGTGCAGAGCAGGGATAATGGGAATGGTAGTAGTTAGTCAGTGCAGGGATAATGGAAATGGTAGTACTCAGTCAGTGCAGGGATAATGGGAATGGTAGTACTCAGTACAGAGCAGGAATAATGGGAATGGTAGTACTCAGTACAGAGCAGGAATAATGGGAATGGTAGTACTCAGTACAGAGCAGGACTAATGGGAATGGTAGTACTCAGTACAGAGCAGGACTAATGGGAATGGTAGTACTCAGTGCAGAGCAGGACTAATGGGAATGGTAGTACTCAGTGCAGAGCAGGACTAATGGGAATGGTAGTACTCAGTGCAGAGCAGGGATAATGGGAATGGTAGTACTCAGTCAGAGCAGGGATAATAGGAATGGTAGTAGTCAGTCAGTGCAGGGATAATGGGAATGGTAGTACTCAGTCAGTGCAGGGATAATGGGAATGGTAGTACTCAGTACAGAGCAGGAATAATGGGAATGGTAGTACTCAGTACAGAGCAGGACTAATGGGAATGGTAGTACTCAGTACAGAGCAGGACTAATGGGAATGGTAGTACTCAGTGCAGAGCAGGACTAATGGGAATGGTAGTACTCAGTGCAGAGCAGGGATAATGGGAATGGTAGTACTCAGTCAGTGCAGGGATAATGGGAATGGTAGTAGTTAGTCAGTGCAGGGATAATGGGAATGGTAGTACTCAGTCAGTGCAGGGATAATGGGAATGGTAGTACTCAGTACAGAGCATGAATAATGGGAATGGTAGTACTCAGTACAGAGCAGGAATAATGGGAATGGTAGTACTCAGTACAGAGCAGGACTAATGGGAATGGTAGTACTCAGTGCAGAGCAGGACTAATGGGAATGGTAGTACTCAGTGCAGAGCAGGGATAATGGGAATGGTAGTACTCAGTACAGAGCAGGAATAATGGGAATGGTAGTACTCAGTACAGAGCAGGAATAATGTAGCAGGAATTAGTAGCTCTCAGCAACAGGAGCTCAGTGTGCACGAGGAGCCTCAAGGTCTGATGGTGGATCACCCATGGTGTGTCTCCATGAGTGACTGTGAGTGAGTATCTGGCCTGTGAAAGTGAGTGTGTTGTCTGTGTGTGTCAGAGCATAAATGTCTGACTGTGAGTGTGCATGTCCTGCATGCATAATTGTAAGTCTGTGTCTGTGTGATTTTGTGCATCTATGAGTGTGACTGTAGGTGTATGCTGTGAGTGTGTATCACTGTAAATGTGTATGAGAATATTTCTGATTGTGATTTTATTTGACTGTAACTGAATGTGTTTGTATGTAATTGTTATGTCTATCTCTGTGAATTTATGTTCCTGTGTGACTGAGGGCTGTGTGTGTATGACTGTGTGCCCCCATCTGTGAGTGAGTGTTTTGTGACTGTTACACTGTAAGTGTGTAGAGCAGAAGTAGCTGGAAAAGCTTATAAAAGGGTGCACACAGGGAACCTGGAAGGGGTTAATTGACCTAATTGCTATGGGAAGCTAGCCATGATGTGAATTGAGGAGAAAGGGGTACATTGCAGAGAAATATGGAATTTTAGTTTAGAAGGTTATAATTGCATAGAAATAAGGACTTCCAATATTTGGGAGGCATGGAGTAAACTGCAGGCCTATGTGATTATTAATATTGCTTAGGGAGGGGGTTCATTTTCAGGAGGCTGCCACCACAAACTCCTGTTATTGAGCTAAGGCCAGCCATGTAGGCAGTGGCGTACTAAGGGAGGGGCGGGGGGGGTTGGTCCGCCCCGGGTGCCATCAGGCAGGGGGGTGCCACCAGGGCTGGCCAGGCTTGTGGGGTCAGTGAGCTGTGTGGCTGCACTGGTTGCCATAGCAGCAGGAGCGCCGGGCAGCCGACACAGCTCACACGCAGGGGCTGGGAGCAGGAGCTGGAGATCTGGCTGCACGGCGAGTTGGGGGCGGAGCTAGAACGGCCGTGGGGGCGGAGCCAAGCCGGATGCGGGGGCGGAGCTACATGCAGCCTCTTACTGCTGCACACAGAGGGGAAGCAGGAAGGAGTCCCTGCTTCCCCAACTACAGCACAGGAGTCAGAGGGACTGAATCCACTCCTCCTCCAGCCCAAGCTTACTGTAAGTGAGAGAGAGTGTGCTGTGTGTAACTGTGATTGTGACTGTCTTTGTGTGTGTGTGTGATTGCCTGTGTGTGTGTGAATGTCTGCCTGTGTGACTGTGTGTGTGACCGTCTTTGAATGTGTGTGTGCTGTATGTGACTGTCTGTGACTGTGTGAGTGACTGTCTGCCTGTGATTGTCTGTGTGACTGTGTGTGTGCTGTATGTGACTGTCTGTGACTGTGTGGGTGACTGTCTGCCTGTGATTGTCTGAGTGACTGTGTGTGTGTGACTGTCTGTAACTGTGTGTATGTGTGACTGTCTGCCTATGATTATGTTTGTGTATATCTGTGATTATGTGTATCTCTGTGTATGTGTTTAGTAGATAGCTCCCTTATTTGGTGACTGTGTGTGTGACTGTCTGCCTGTGTGTGACTGTCTGCGTGTGTGTGTGTGTGTGTGTGTGTGTGAGACTGTCTGCCTGTGATGGTGTGTGTGTGTGTGTGTGACTGTCTGTGACTGTGTGTGTATGTGTGTGTATGTGTGATTATCTGCCTGTGAGTGAGTGTGTGTGTGTGTGTGTGTGTGTGACTGTCTGTGACTGTGTGTGTATGTGTAATTGTCTGCTTGTGTGTGTGACTGTCTGTGACTGTATGTGTATGTATGTGTGATTGACTGCCTGGGATTGTGTGTGTGACTGTCTGTGACTGTGTGCCTGTGACTGTGTGTTTGACTGTCTGCCTGTAACTGTGTGTGAGTGACTGTGTGTGGGACTGTGTGCATCTGACTGTGTCTGACGGTCTTCGTCCTGCAGTGAGACGGCAGCCGGGATATGGTGTCATTGCGGCCTCAGCGTCATTACAGGGCATGCGAGGGGCCTGTGCAGGAAGAGCACAGAGATCCCAGCAGCAACCACTGACCACCAGGGACTGAAGATCCACTCCAGCCCTTCTAGAGCAAGGTGGGGAGGCTGGGTGGACCTCTTATTTATTAAATGTGTGTATGTATGTAATGATTGTGTGTCTATGATTGTATGTTTGTGGGTCTGTGATTGTGTGTATCTCTGTGTATGTGTTTAGTAGATAGCTCCCTTATTTGGTGTCCTTAAATATTTTAATCTAATATAAGGATAACAAATAAGGGATTTATCTACTAAACAACTGAAAATAAGAAAAGGGCATTTTTAATTTTGATCCTTTAGCTGTTTAGTAGATAATTCCCTGAATTGGTGCCCATATGTGAGATTTCCATATTTAAAGATACCAAATGAGGGTGCTGTTTAACAGATAGTTCCCTTATTTGGTGTCCTTAAATATGGCAAGCTCACATAAGGATAGCAAATAGGGGAGTTATCTGCTAAACAATGATCAAAGTTAAGAGGTGTCAGCCAGCCCACAACAAGAAATCTGGGTGGCTAATGTGAATTATATGCAAATGTGTTGTCAGATGCCAGCATGCAGAGCACAGTGTTTCTGCGTGTGTGTATATGTATCTGCATGTGTGTATGTCCGTGTATGTGTATATGTGCAGACATCTCAAAATCTCGCCAACACTACACACAAATACACTCATGCATTTCAACGTCAACACTACATACAAACCATTATATATAACCACATCACTGCATTCAAATACCACACAACACACAAATGCATGCTTGCATTCAAACACCAACACTACATACAAACACACACCCCTACATTCACTCACTCATACTCCATACAAAAACATGCATACATTCACACACAAACACTGCTCAGTGCTAAATACATTTTTTTTAAAAATTGGTTGTTTTTTACATTTAAAGTTGAGGGGGGTGCCAAAAATAGGACCCGCCCCGGGTGCCAAATGCTCTTGGTACGCCCCTGCATGTAGGACCTCGCTTATTGGTTAAGAGCTTCAGCTAAGCGCTGTTAGCCAATGAGAGAGTTAATGCGTGGCTGGGCGTAGGTCAGTGGCACTAACCAGAGCTTTCTTGTAGGCGTTTCCAGCAGCAGGGGAAGTGTTACATGCCTATCAGTACCCAGGGAACCAGTGTGTGTGGGGAACGGGGGGGGGCGGCAAAATCAAATTTTGCCTGTGCAGCCAAAAATCCTTGCACCGGCCCTGAGTGCAGAGCAGGGATAATGGGAATGGTAGTACTCAGTGCAGGGATGATAGGAATGGCAGTACTCAGTCAGTGCAGAGCAGGGATAATGGAAATGGTAGCACTCAGTGCAGGGATGATGGGAATGGTAGTAGTCAGTTAGTGCAGGGATAATGGGAATGGCAGTACTCAGTGCAGGGATAATGAGTGTAATGGCACCCCCAAAGGGGTTAAAAGCCGTTTAGAGTTTATTCCCTTCCAGGTATACAGGCAGCTACTGCAGAACACCAATCTCCCGAACTGAAAACACACGAATGCTTCAAACACACGAACTGGAACCATACGAATACTGCAAACAGGAAAAACAATACAAACTGTTTACACTCCTGGCAATCGGTCTGAAGCAGCATACAGTAAATCCCCCCAAGAACGAGACTGTAACGGAACTCCCCGTACTCCAACCAAGTACCTTCCATTGATGGACGCTTCCTAGCTTGCGACGAGGACCACAAGCACTGCACCGGACACCACAACCACTGCAGACTCCGCAACCACAGTTGCTTAACTGGAGTCTCGCCGTCTTCTGTCCACCCTGGATCAGCTTCTGTCCTCCAGGACCATGTGGAGAAGACCTCTCCTCCAAGAGAGTGTAGAGTGTATCAAGAACAAGCTCTTAAAATAGCTAAGTGCTTAAAACTCAAGGGGGTATGCAGAGCATAGCAATACCCGGTGTGATTATAGCAGTTTCCTCCAATAACAAGACAAGGCTACCTTTTGAAGGGTAAAGAAGAACTGTCTAAAACTTTTTCCTTGGGACTAGCCCATATGTTCATTACATTAACATTGCTGTGAAAACTCAATAAAATTACAAACAGCCAAATCATAGCAGGCAACATACAGTGACTTATTATAACACAATGGCATATTTTTAAAGAGGTGGGGGAGACAATTAACAGAAAATATCTCACGTGCCTGCAGAATTAGCAATATGCAAATCTACCCGAATATGCAAATGAACCAGTCTTGCTATTCAGGTAGTGCATATTGCTGTTGCTACCAACAGAGGGCACTAGACAAGCTCCATAGCCAAATCCACCTAGTTGGTAGCAAACCTCAGCAGTACAGGAGAGCAGACAATACATCCAAGGGGCCATAATCACATGGCAGGAGCCTGGCAATCAGTCTTCTCCAATGCCCAGTGGCAAGGCTGGTTCCGCCACAGAGATGATACGAATGCTTCAAACTCCCGAACCGGAACCATACGAATGCTTCAAACTCCAGAATTGGAACCATACAAATACTGCAAACAGGCGAACAGGAAAAAACTTACGAACAGTTTACACTCCTGGCAATCGGTCTTAAACCGCATTACGTAAATCCCCCTCAAGAACAAGACAACACTTTGTTTGTGGGTCAAGCAGTGGTCTCCTTTACTAGGGATACCTGCACGGCTTTTATGCAGGTCTGCCACCTGGTGGACACTCCCCTCGGGGACCAGATGGAAGACTGGGATACATATTGGACATTAACCAATTACAGACATACACCTTTAAACACTCCCACAATTACATCACAATCCCTCCTCTCTATCCTGGAGACAATTGGGAAGTAATCCAGAGGCAAAACTCCATTAGCCACATGTTAGCAAAAGACATAAAATTACACAAAAATGTATAAATGTGCAGCTATTGCATAAAACAGGTACATTCAACATATCCCCATATAGCTTAGATCTGAGCGCACATTATTACCGAATGGCGCTCAGATCACATACATACCTGTTCACTCGGTCAATCTCCCGAACGCCCAAGCAGAAAGGCATGAACAAGCCTTTCTAAAGGGGAAAAGAACCGTGTTTAACATGGGGCCATAGTCCAGAGGGAGCAGGCAAGCAACCAGGCTTCTCCAGTGCCCACTGGCGAGGTTGGTTCCGCCACATCTCTCCCCTTTCCCAAAAAGACTAACAAGGTACCTGACCTCCTGCCAGTCAGTGCCCTGGTTAGTCCAGCAGCCCACCCACAAAACAGAAACAGCAGTACAGCCCACCCACAATAAATGGTTACTACACCTGAGTAAGGGAGAATCTTCTCCATGTCCAGGTGCCTCACCACGGCTGTGTGGTGGACTGGTAGGCTGCCTTGGTGGGTTGCTGAGTGGGCAGAGACCAGCAGGGATAGCACTACCACGGAAGTAGCCTCATGGGAGCCTGGTTGCTGGAGTGGGAGGGGGAGACCGACTGTCTCCCCTTTGGATACACAGCTCTGCTGCTGGAGGGGGGGACCGATTGTCTCCCCTTTAGACAAACCACCATGCTGCTGTGGGGGGAGACTGACTGTCTCCCCTTTGGCTAAATAGCCCTGCTAGACACTCTGCTGCTGGGGAAAGGAGACTGGGCTCATTATTCCCTGCTGTATCTGCCGCTGGGGAGGGAGGACAAGGCTCTCCTCTCCCAATAAAACACTCTGCTGCTGGGGGACAGGACCGACTGTCTCTGCCCCCTGTAACTCAGCCTGCCGCTGGGCTCTCTGTTCCCTGCAAATCACACTGTCGCTGTGGAATGGAGACTGGGCTCCCTATTCCCTGTAAATCACACTGCCGCTGGGGAATGGAGACTGGGCTCCCACTTCCCTGCAGATTACACTACCACTGGGGAAAGGAGACTCTGCTATCTATTCCCTGCAAATCAATCTGCCGCTGGGAATCTGGGTCGACCGCCCAGCATCCCTGTAGGGCCGGTGGAGAGACCTTGGTCCGATCTCCACCTGCCGCCTGGGGTTCCTCCCAGTAAATCTCTTTAATATATTCCCAGCTGAAGGGGTCTGGACCTGGATCTGCCGCTCTGCTTTCCTGTCGTGCCTTCTCAATAGAGCGGAACAGGTGTTGGTAGTCCTGCTCCATCTCTCGTGTCGCTAGGTGGGCCAGGTCTTGCTCCACCTCATGAGGGTCATCCCAGTCGTTCATACTCTCCCTCCACTCAAAAATGTCACGGAACCGGGTTCGTGTAGAGCTCCCAAAATCAGACTCTGAAAACGACTCCTTTAACAAACCAGGGCCATCAAACTCCTCTCCCTCTGGCTTGTCATGCTCGGCTGTCCAGGGCATATACTGCGCTGCATACCACCAGAGTGCCTGGTAGGCATCCTCCAGCCACAGCTCCTGCCATACCCGGTGCTCCAATTCCTTTACCCACTCCTCCAGGGGCTGCTCTCCCAGGAGGGGCATCCGCAGTGCCACTCGTGTCTGCTGTCGCTGCTCCTCACTGCAGAGTCCTTCACCCCGCTGGTGCTGTATATTATCCAGTGCCTGGTACCAGATGCCTTTGCGGACTGCATCTCGGTCGTCCATGACACCCTCATCGTATGACACTACTGGTTCCATCCTGATGCTGTCAGGGTCGCTGTACTCAGACATGCGTTGCCCTCAATTTGTAAATCCCAGGAACTGGTGTTGTCTTGTAGCTGTCCTTTTGGGCTGTGGGAATGATCCCGCTGCTTGCCACCAATTGTAACGGCACCCCCAGCAGTGGTGTATCCTGGTTTTGTGCTGCCCTAGGCAGGACAAAAGTCAGGCGCCCCCCCCATCCCCACCCAACCCTTCCACGCACCACCCCCACCCAACCCTTCCACCCTGCCCCGCATTCTAAATACACACACACACACATGCACTGACAGAAACACATACTCACTAACAGACACTCATTCACTAACAGGCAAACACACTCACACTCACTAACAGACAGGCACACACTGACAGACAGACACACTAACAGACAGACACACACTAAGAGACAGACACTAAGAGACAGACAGACACTAACAGACACATACTAAAAGACACACACTAACAGACACACACTAACAGACACACACTAACACTAAGAGACAGACACTAAGAGACAGACACTAAGAGACAGACACTAACAGACACACACTAACACTAAGAGACAGACACTAAGAGACAGACACTAACAGGCAGACAGTAACAGACACACACTAACAGACACACACTAACAGACACACACTAACAGACACACACTAACAGACACACACTAACACTAAGAGACAGACACTAAGAGACACACACTAAGAGACGCACACTAAGAGACGCACACTAAGAGACGCACACTAACAGACACACACTAACAGACACACACTAACACTAAGAGATGCACACTAAGAGACGCACACTAAGAGACGCACACTAAGAGACGCACACTAAGAGACGCACACTAAGAGACGCACACTAAGAGACGCACACTAAGAGACAGACACTAAGAGACAGACACTAAGAGGCAGACACTAAGAGGCAGACACTAAGAGGCAGACACTAAGAGGCAGACGCACACTAAGAGACGCACACTAAGAGACGCACACTAAGAGACGCACACTAAGAGACGCATACTAAGAGACGCACACTAAGAGACAGTGGTGTATCCTGGTTTTGTGCTGCCCTAGGCAGGACAAAACTCAGGCGCCCCCCCCCGCCCCCCCCATCCCCACCCAACCCTTGGGTACTCAGTTCATGGATAATGGTGAATGGTAGTACTCAGTCAGTGCAGGGATAATGGGAATGGTAGTACTCAGTTCAGGGATAATGGGAATGGTAATACTAAGTTAGTGCAGGGATAATGAGAATGGTAGTACTCAGTCAGTGCAGATAAGGGATAATGGGAATGGTAGTACTCAGTGCTAGGGTAATGGGAATGGTAATACTCAGTTAGTGCAGGGATAATGGGAATGGCAGTACTCAATTAGTGCAAGGATAATGAGAATGGTAGTACTCAGTCAGTGCAGAGCAGGGATAATGGGAATTGTAGTACTCCGTCAGTGCAGGGATAATGGGAATGGTAGTGCTCAGTGCAGGGATAATGAGAATGGTAGTACTCAGTCAGTGCAGAGTAGGGATAATGGGAATGGCAGTACTCAGTGCAGGGATAATGGGAATGGCAGTACTCAGTGCAGGGATAATGGGAATGGTAGTGCTCAGTTAGTGCAGGGATTATGAGAATGGCAGTACTCAGTCAGTGCAAAGAAAGGATAATGGGAATGGTAGTACTCAATGCAGGAATAATGGGAATGGTAGTACTCAGTCAGTGCAGAGCAGGGATAATGGGGATGGTAGTACTCAGTGCAGGGTTAATGGGAATGGTAGTACTTAGTACAGGGATAATGAGAATGGTAGTACTCAGTCAGTGCAGAGCAGGGATAATGGGAATGACAGTACTCAGTTCATGGCTAATGAGAATGGTAGTACTCAGTCAGTGCAGATAAGGGATAATGGGAATGGTAGTACTCAGTGCTGGGGTAATGGGAATGGTAGTACTCAGTCAGTGCAGGGATAATGGGAATGGCAGTACTTAGTGCAGGGATAATGGGAATGGCAGTACTTAGTGCAGGGATAATGGGAATGGTAGTACTCTGTGCAGAGCAGGGATAATGGGAATGGTAGTACTCTGTGCAGAGCAGGGATAATGGGAATGGTAGTACTCAGTGCTGGGGTAATGGGAATGGTAATACTCAGTCAGTGCAGGGATAATGGGAATGGTAGTACTCTGTGCAGAGCAGGGATAATGGGAATGGTAGTACTCTGTGCAGAGTAGGGATAATGGGAATGGCAGTACTCAATTAGTGCAAGGATAATGGGAATGGTAGTACTCAGTCAGTGCAGGGATAATGGGAATGATAGTACTCAGTTAGTGCAGGGATAATGGGAATGGCAGTACTTGGTGCAGGGATAATGGGAATGGTAGTGCTCAGTTAGTGCAGGGATAATGAGAATGGTAGTACTCAGTCAGTGCAGAGAAAGGATTATGGGAATGGTAGTACTCAGTGCAGGGGTAATGGGAATGGTAGTACTCAGTCAGTGCAAGGATGATGAGAATGGTAGTACTCAGTCAGTGCAGAGCAGGGATAATGGGGATTGTAGTACTCAGTGCAGGGATAATGGGAATGGTAGTACTCAGTGCAGAGCAGGGATAATGGGAATAGCAGTACTCAGTGCAGGGTTAATGAGAATGGTAGTACTCAGTCAGTGCAGAGCAGGGATAATGGGAATGGTAGTACTCAGTGCAGGGATAATGGGAATGGTAGTACTCAGTGCAGGGATAATGAGAATGGTAGTACTCAGTTCATGGATAATGGTGAATGGTAGTACTCAGTGCAGGGATAATGAGAATGGTAGTGATACCGGAGAAACTGACGGAAGCCAAGCACAGAGAGATGGACACAGGTTTCTTCAGGAAGGAAGAGATTCTTTATTGGATCACCGATCGGGACTCAGAGGGACTAGCGTCACCAAAATACAGCAAAGTCTGAGTACTGAATACATAGAGTACATTCCTTATATAGCACTGTAGCTCCTCCCACAATTAACTACACCCACACATACCCTTAACCTATTTAATAAATAGAGTCTAAACTCATCCATCCGGTCTAACCACGTGGCTCATCTGATACAAAGGAGAGGGACGCGTAATTCCAGTTCTTACATTCCTGCACCTGGTCAGTACAGTGATAACAGTATCTTAGCTACGTGTAATTAACTAACTGATACTACAAACACATATACATACATATGCCTTGTGGCAATCTTAGCCTGCTAAACTTGTATTTTACTGGAATTACATCACATTCCCCCCTTTGATGCCTCTGATATTTCACAATTACTTGAGGCATCACTTAACCTTGGTTTGCATATACCTCAGGTTACCATGAACCAGACCAGACTTATCTTATGATGTGAATCTTTTAACACTCATCTTCCTGCATTGGTTCTCCTTGATCTAGAGCCTTATACTTATATATCGCCATTATCTGTGCAGCAGCCTTCCTCTCTGCTATACTTCCTATCAGGCTTTGCACAGACCTAACTACTAAGGGTATAAGACACGGTAGGAGTAGACACAACAGTAAAATCAGTAGGACTCCACCTACCACTGCCTTAAGCCCTCCAAACCACTCATACCAGCTACCAAACCAACTACTTGGATTGTACCCTTTCCATACCTGAGTAGGCACATGCACTAGTTTAACCATATGGCTAGTAAGCTCAGCTATTGCTTGCCCTTCGTCATCTATTTGAAGACAGCAATTGCTCAGGTTAAACTTCCCACATACACCTCCCTCTACTGCCAAAAGGTAATCCAAGGCTAATCTATTTTGGTACACTGCTGTCCTCATCCTGGTATTATGCTTCGCTAGAAGATTGAGTGCTTGTGAGGTCTCATTAGTAATAATCTCAACCACCGCCTGTAATCTTATAATACGGTTGAGCATATAAATTGGGGTTCTATAACCAAAGGTACCATCTTCTGCCCACGTGGCTGGCCCATAATAATCTATGATACGCTGGGGAGGCCATTCATTATCTTCCCAGGTGCCTATCTCTAAGGGTCCCCTTTTCTTCCTATGATTCACATCATACACTTTAACACCTAAAGTCTCACCTGTTTCAATCGGTAACAAGAAGAAGGATGGTTTGAGCATACCCAACACACATGCCCCTTCCCAGTCCTGTGGCAACTCCGAATAGGCTTTCTTACCACAGATCCAGTACAAATTTGCTGGGGCTCTCCAGGTAGATGTGATGGATAAATCAAACCACACATCCTTTAAACTGGCATATCTAGCAAACGGGTTAGATGGTTCTGAGACATTTGAAGCCGACCACCAAGTTGTATTTTTAGTATCATCATCATAAGCTTTTTGCCCTAGACAAGTTAATTCTCCTACAGAAGTATTATACATTATTCCTTTCCTTGCTATGCAAACATAACCTATGATGGAGGTCTTTAATCTCCACTCAGATTTACCTCTAACACTCAAATGATAATCGGCTTGTGTAGATATTAGTTGGTCAACTGCCTCAGAACCGGACATTACCTCCTTTGCTTCCCAAGGCCATTGGTCTCCCATGTTAGTACCTCCACACACATAGCAGTTGGTAACATTAAGACTACCGGCAATACTTTCAGCTAGGTCAATGAACAGGTTTTTAGCGTTATGGGGGATCTTATTATCTATACTCATCTCTTCATAAAAGGAATGGTATACTTGATGAGTCTGGGAGGATACCGTATCAGTCTCTATTCCTATAAACAATAATGTCCCAGGATCTAAACCCGTCCCGTATATCTGAAACCCAAATAAATTTCCATACTTATCTAGGAACTTGTCGGGGTTATTAATAAGTATATGGACTGGGTTGCATTCCATAGACTTACAATAAGGGCTAGTCGGCAACTTAGTCACTATCATGTCTTTATCTACTGTCTGTCCCCAAGTCGCCCACCCCACACAAGACCAATATGGACAAAAGTTATAGTCTTTATTTGGGCATCTAGGACTCACATATTTATTTTTACTACTGGGACAAATATATTTATCATTAGACCCATACGTCCTCTCCCATCTAAGATCCCCACATACATTCCACGGTTTTCTACCACTTGATATCGCCTTACATGCATCAAATAGCAGAACACCCGAAGAATGTACGGATTCTAACACCGTCTTATTAATTAGGGTCCCCTGAGGATCTCCATTCCTGAGAGTCAACCAAATTGTACGAGGTTGATACTCTGGACTGAAGCACTTAGGTTCTCCTACTCCTAAATGGCACACACTATAGTCTATATTTAGGTATCTACATCTTGATACCTCTCCTTTACATTCGTATTGTGAATGCCAAATTAGGGTTTGGGAAATATGGTTACCTGTTCTCGTAGTCTTAATGCATACCTCACAGCTAGGAGTGTCGGTACCTCTACCTTCCTGAATATAAAAACACATATAAATAAACACAATCAAAAGCACATCTTTCGCCGTCATCCTCAGTCTTCGTCCGTGCGATGGAACCTCAGCTTCCAGGATGTGAGGGCTGCAGGGAATGGAGTTCTGCTCGTCTTCACAGGTGTCCCTTCGAGACTTTCCTGGCTTATACACTATGTGTTGGTAAGCGGACAGGCTTTATTATGGCCTTCTCACTCACACCTGTAACAATAAAATTTGTAATCCACAATAATTCCTCGTTACTCCGACTGAGTAGTGCGTTTCAACCGGATCTTGCAGGGATTCTCTGGATCTGCTGTAATTTGCCAAGAATCGACTGCTGCTGGTTTAACCCTGGAGTGATGTATCCACGGAGTTACTTCGGCTACTTTTATCGCTGTAGGGGTAGACAAAAGAACAACATAAGGACCTCTCCACTTGGGCCCTAACGGTACATTATTCCACTCTTTAATCCACACTTGGTCTCCTGGATGATAACTATGAACAGGGGGATAAATATTCACAGGTAATCTATCTTGTACCCATTTCTGTACCTCCTCCATAGTCTTACCCAACTCTACAACCTGCTGCCGGGTAATTCCTTCTCCCAACTGACTCAAGTTCCCCTTTAAGTTACCAACTACGGGAGGTGGTCGCCCATACATGATTTCAAAAGGAGAGAGGCCCATCCTTCTGGTAGGGGTACTGCGGATTCGCAATAAAGCTATGGGTAAGAGAACGTTCCACTTAAGTTGGGTTTCCTGACACATTTTAGCCAACTGGTTCTTTATAGTTCTATTCATTCTCTCTACCTTACCAGAACTCTGGGGTCTATATGCAGTATGAAGCCTCCACTTTATACCAAGCATATGAGTCAGTTGTTGTAGGCACTGATGAACAAAAGCTGGACCATTGTCCGATCCTATAGAACAGGGTAGTCCATATCGGGGTATTATTTCTCGTAGCAGGAATCTTACAACTTCTCCTGCTTTCTCTGTACGAGTAGGACATGCTTCTACCCAGCCTGAATAGGTGCACACAATTACCAACAGGTAACGATGTCCACCCGATTTAGGCATTACTGTAAAGTCTATTTGTAGATCGGACATGGGGAGTCCCCCCATAAACTGGACTCCTGGTGGCTTTACTGGTCCTTGTCTTGCATTATTCTTAGCACACGTTACACATCTGCGTACAATGGCCTGAGTCAAGTTGGACAATCTTGGTATGTAGAAATGTTTCCTGAGAGATTCTTCAGTACTGTCTCTCCCAGAATGTGTCCCGTTGTGATAATTTTGGACAATTTCTACCGCTAGTGATGCTGGTATGACTATTCTTCCATCTTCTAGCTGATACCACTTGTTCTCCAAATACTTTCCCGGTTCAGTCTTTAACCACTCCTCTTCTTGAGCTGTATAAACTGGAGTCCATTGGGACAGTGGAGTTGGTATAAGAGCAGCTATATGCCCCACATACTCCTGTCTTCCTGATTCAGCAGCACGCTTAGCTGCACTATCTGCCATCCGATTTCCCTTGGTTACATCACCATCTCCTCTCAGATGCGCTTGACAATGTATGATACCGACTTCTTTCGGCTCCCACACTGCTTCCAATAGTTGTAGGATTTCAGCTGCGTACTTGATTTCTTTGCCTTCTGAATTCAGTAGTCCTCTTTCTTTAATCAAAGCTCCGTGGGCATGAGTGGTTAAAAACGCATACTTAGAGTCCGTATAGATATTTACTCTTAAACCTTCAGCCAATTGTAACGCTCGTGTTAGTGCTATTAATTCTGCCTTTTGTGCTGATGTTCCTTTCGCCAGTGGCCGAGCTTCTATCACCTTGTCTATTGTTGTCACTGCATATCCTGCATAGCGGATCCCTTCTTTCACATAACTACTGCCGTCGGTGTAATATTGAACATCGGGGTTCTGGATGGGAAAATCACGAAGATCTGGTCTACTTGAAAATACTTCATCCATTACTTCCAAACAATCATGTTGACTTTCAGTAGGTTGCGGCAAAAGGGTAGCTGGATTTAAGGTGTTTACAGTCTCTAAATGCACTCTTGGGTTTTCACACAACATTGCTTGATACTTGGTCATACGGCTGTTACTAAACCAATGATTTCCTTTGTAATCCAACAACGTCTGTACTGCATGTGGGACTCGTACATAAAGTTCTTGACCCAGAGTGAGTTTATCGGCTTCAGCTACTAGCAGGGCGGCTGCAGCTACGGCTCTTAGACAAGGTGGAAGTCCGCTGGCCACTGCATCCAGTTGCTTAGACATGTAGGCAACAGGTCTTTGCCATGATCCCAAGTACTGTGTCAATACTCCCACAGCCATTCTTCTTTGCTCGTGTACATATAAGTAGAATGGTCGTGTGTGATCAGGTAGACCTAATGCTGGGGCACTCATCAAAGCCTTCTTCACATCTTCAAATGCCGTTTGCTGTTCTTGGGTCCATAAGAAGGGGTCGTGCTCTGTACCTTTGATGGCTGCGTACAGAGGTTTTGCCAGTATCGCATAGCTGGGAATCCATATCCTACAGAAGCCTGCTGCCCCCAAGAATTCTCGCACTTGTCTTCTATTCTTGGGTATTGGTATTTGGCAGACAGCTTCTTTTCTCTCTGGCCCCATAATCCTTTGACCTTCAGAGATATGGAATCCCAGATACTTGACAGTTGGCAAACACAACTGAGCCTTCTTCCTGGACACCTTGTATCCTGCCTTCCAGAGAATATGTAGTAGATCGTGCGTTGCTTGCTGACATTTTTCTTTTGTAACTGCTGCTATCAACAAGTCATCTACATATTGTAACAATACACATTCTCCTGGGATAGACTCGAAATCCAGTAGATCTTGACTTAGAGCTGAACCAAATAGGGTAGGTGAATTTTTAAACCCTTGGGGCAGTCTTGTCCAAGTCATTTGGCGTTTTGAGCCCGTTACAGCGTTCTCCCATTGGAAAGCGAAAATACATTGGCTTTCTGCGGCAATTCGGAGGCAAAAGAAGGCATCTTTGAGATCTAAGACTGTGAAGTAAGTAGCCCCGCCCGGAATTAAAGCAAGCAGGTTATATGGATTGGGTACAACTGGATGTATGCTAACAACCGCATCATTGACTGCTCTTAAGTCCTGTACAGGTCGATACTCATCTGTACCGGGCTTTTGAACAGGCAGCAATGGGGTGTTCCAGGGGGAAGTACAGAATTTTAGGATACCATACCGTATGAACTTATCCAGATAGGATTGGATGTTCTTCTTAGCCTTCTGCGGAATGTGATATTGTCTTAGGCTCACTGGATAAACCCCATGTTTCAGTTCAATTTTTATTGGTGGAATATTGCGGGCCAGTCCTGGTGGGTTGTTCTCTGCCCAAACTCCTGGTATGTTAAACAATGTCTCATCACTCCTAGGGTTTTGGCTAGTCAACACTGTATAAAGTCGCCACTCTTCTTCCTTTGGTACGGATAAAGTCATAATACCTGAAGGTCCATTAAACTTTAAGGATGTTGTTCCATTTGGTAGGAACGTAATCTGCGCTTGTAATTTTGATAGCATATCACGTCCCAGCAATTGGACTGGACATTCAGGCATATAAAGGAATTGGTGTTTTACTACGTGGCCTCCCAATGTACAGAGTCGACTTTTAAGAACCGGTTTTTCAGCACTTCTTCCAGTTGCTCCTATCACAGTAATAGTCCTTCCAGATGGAGGAGCAACTAGATTAGTCACCACTGAATGTTCAGCACCAGTGTCGATCATGAACGCACTCCTTTTCCCCCCTATTGATACATCGACCATAGGCTCCGCTCGACCAAGGGGGATGGAGCCCGGTCGGTATCAATAGTCCTCCATGACAGTGTCAGCCAATCCTACAAAGTCCCTACCTTCTCTATCGCGGGACCTTTGCGCTGCTGGAATATACCTGTCTTCCCTAACACTTCCTCTGTTCCCATTACTCCCTCTATAACCATTACTCCCTCCGGGGCCTCCTCTACCTCTCGCTCTACCTCTAAAGTTTCCGTAGCCTGCCCTGGGTTGGTCTCTCTCGTACTGCTCTCTTTGCGGACATTCGTTCCTCCAATGCCCTTCTTCCTTGCAATACGCGCATTGATCCCTACTCAAAGGCTCCCTACTCCATCTATTATTGCCTCTATCTGGGCCCCGTTTATCTACGCCTGCGATCGCTACCGCTAGCATATCAGCCTTTTTACGCATCTTGCGCTCTTCCTCTTTCTTACTTTCTGTATCCCTGTTCATATAGACCTTATTTGCTACCTCCATTAGTTGGGTGATGGACATACCTGCAAACCCTTCTAACTTTTGTAGCTTGCGCTTAATATCTCCGTATGCTTGGCTGACAAAGGCGGAGTTAACCATTCGGGAATTGTCTGCGTCTTCCGGATTAAAGGGGGTATACAAGCGGTATGCCTCCAATAATCGGTCATAAAAGACACTGGGCGCTTCATCGCTTTTCTGGATCACCTCAACTGTCTTCGACATGTTAATGGCTTTCTTTCCTCCGGCTTTCATGCCAGCAATTATAGCGTCTCTATAGGCTCTGAGTTGAACCATATCAGCACCATTTACGTTCCAATCGGGATCGGTGTTGGGATAGTGTGTCGCGGCCCATGCTGCTGGATTGGCTTGGTTCAAAGCACGGGCTCTATCCTCTAATGCTTTAATGGCTGCTTGATTTATTCTTGTCCTTTCCTCATTGTTAAATAAAGTCATTAGTAACTGCTGGCAATCAGCCCATGTCGGATTATGCGTCTGTACTATTGAGGTGAACAGATCAGTCATAGCTTGTGGTTTCTCAGTATACGAGGAATTATGGGTCTTCCAGTTTAAAAGATCGGTTGTGGTAAATGGGACATATACGAAGACTGGGTCAGCGTGTGCCATTTGACCTGCGGCATCGATATAAGCTGACCCGGGATTCAGACGAAGAGGCATCTGATAGTGCTTTAATTGTTGGGCACCAGTCAACTGTCGGGTTTGGATGGGGCTACGTAGAGAGGCGTCAGTCATGGGTTCCGGTCGGGGAGAGATAGGGTATGGGGATGTGGGAGGTCGGTTTTGGGAAAAGGTCGTAAATAAAACACTTCGAGCCGAGCTAGATGAAGCTTGACCGGAAGTCTGAAGTGGCGCCAAATCAGGATATTCGTTTCTAATGGGGGTGGATTCTGGTTCCGGAAGGGGAGATTTAGTACGAGGGGGGGTGGATCCTGTACTGGAGGAGGAAGCGGAAGTGGATGAGGGTAATGAGGGGAGGGGTGCAGGACTTCCTGCGTTTGCGTCACTTCTTCTTAACGGAAAGTAAGGGGGCGGCAAAGGGATCTCGGACTCAGGGGGCGTGTCCAAAATGGGCCTAACACCAGTCCTAGTGGACGAGCAAGTCCTAGCTACCATGAGGCGACACTGCTCCTCGTGGCATGTCTGGAGCCATTTTGGCGAGTCATTTACGGCCTGTCTCCAACAGTCAATATAAGGAAACTGGCCGTAAAGTTCAGGCCTACCCGATACAGCCACGTGTAAGCGCTGTACCAGAGTTGGATCCAAACTGCCACGTGGCGGCCATGCCGCAACCAAAGTAGGCCACTCCCTAGTACACAAAGTGACCAAACGTACAGGAGACATCTTTACCCCAAAATCACAAACTTTGAATCCCTTTTTAAAATTCTTAACCATACATCCTAAGGGATCCGGAATCGTTGACTGCGACGCACCCATACTTAACAATGGAACGTCGTCGACAACGAATACTATACACGCGTACTATTCAACAGTCACACCCGTTTCCTCTGGCAACAGCACCACGTGGTACGGTTACCAAGTGAAACGTACACAATAACAATAAACACTCAGGGAATTCCCGTACACACACAGCTGTTACACCAGTCACTATATAATCAATATTATGCCCTTTGGCGTAACTATACAGTCACCCACGCTATAATTCTCTATATACGAATTACCCGTCTATAACACACCCCAGTAACATCGTCTTTTACAAATAGCGGTTACAGTACGGTTAGCATAGGTCAAAGCACAAGTTAAGGTCACAATACAATTATTAGTGGTTATGGTGTTAAACATGCAATGGACGACAATGATTAGTACTTATTATATAATGTCAGTAAATATACAGGGTTATGGTACCGTGCACTATAATACAGCAACACACTATTAACACTCTCGCTAGACGGCTGAGCTCGCGCTATCTAACAAGATATACACTTTACTAAAACAATCGTTAACACATTTACAATTCCCAACTAAACTATTGGCCAGTACCTTGAATGGACTACCTAAAACTATATACACCCGTTTTGGTTAGCCACACTGCCCAATCACCACATATATAGCGAGCTAGAGAACCGAATTTACACAGGCGCCTCTTAGTCGCACTATCAAAAGTCTAGTGGGTTCCAAATTTACACGCCTTCCCACTTAGCCCAGATAGGATGAGAACTAGCGAACCGAATTTACACAGGCGCCGCTTAGTCTCCCGGTCCCTCCGACCTAGCGAACGTAATATACACCCTAGAACGCTAGTCTAGACAAGACACCGGTGTCCGGCTAGGGCTATTTACACCAGGACCCCGCCTGACTAACCAAATCAAACGGTCTGACTAAAGAGCGTTCGATCGAGCGGTGCGCCTTCGCTCCTTCCCTCCGACAGAGGGGGCAGATACACAGATTCAAAACCCCTTTGGGCCTACCGCACAATCGGTATACCCCTAGTGGGTCCTGCCGTCTAAAACAGCAGTTGTCTTACCTCCTCGTTCCTGAACCTGAGTTCACACTCATCGACGGGGACACCCCAGCACTTCTCACGTAGAGGCCGATGATCTCCTGGACAACAGACCAGTGGCGCCGAGACGAAGGGAGGTCCACGCAGAAGTTCAGGGGTGCAGCCGTAGAGAACGTGGGCAAAGATAGACCGTCTCACGCCTCTGCCTCTCAGCTACCGTTGAACGATGAGCTTCCCGGCCAATGCACCAAATGATACCGGAGAAACTGACGGAAGCCAAGCACAGAGAGATGGACACAGGTTTCTTCAGGAAGGAAGAGATTCTTTATTGGATCACCGATCGGGACTCAGAGGGACTAGCGTCACCAAAATACAGCAAAGTCTGAGTACTGAATACATAGAGTACATTCCTTATATAGCACTGTAGCTCCTCCCACAATTAACTACACCCACACATACCCTTAACCTATTTAATAAATAGAGTCTAAACTCATCCATCCGGTCTAACCACGTGGCTCATCTGATACAAAGGAGAGGGACGCGTAATTCCAGTTCTTACATTCCTGCACCTGGTCAGTACAGTGATAACAGTATCTTAGCTACGTGTAATTAACTAACTGATACTACAAACACATATACATACATATGCCTTGTGGCAATCTTAGCCTGCTAAACTTGTATTTTACTGGAATTACATCACAGTAGTACTCAGTCAGTGCAGAGCAGGGATAATGGGAATGGTAGTACTCAGTGCAGGGATAATGGGAATGGTAGTACTCAGTGCAGGGATAATGAGAATGGTAGTACTCAGTGCAGGGATAATGAGAATGGTAGTACTTGGTGCAGGGATAATGGGAATGGTAGTGCTCAGTTAGTTCAGGGATTATGAGAATGGTAGTACTCAGTCAGTGCAGAGCAGGGATAATGGGGATTGTAGTACTCAGTGCAGGGATAATGGGAATGGTAGTACTCAGTGCAGAGCAGGGATAATGGGAATGGCAGTACTCAGTGCAGGGACAATGGGAATGGTAGTAGTCAGTCAGTGCACTGATAATGGGAATGGTAGTACTCAGTGGAGAGCAGGGATAATGGGAATGGCAGTACTCAGTTAGTGCAGGGATAATGAGAATGGTAGTACTCAGTCAGTGCAGAACAGGGATAATGGGAATGGTATTACTCAGTTAGTGCAGGGATAATTGGAATGGCAGTACTCAGTTAGTGCAGGGATAATGGGAATTGGCAGTACTCAGTGCAGGGACAATGGGAATGGTAGTAGTCAGTTAGTGCAAGGATAATGGGAATGGTAGTACTCAGACAGTGCAAGGATATTGGGAATGGTAGTACTCAGTCAGTGCAGAGCAGGGATAATGGGAATGGTAGTACTCAGCTTGTGCAGAGCAGGGATAATGGGAATGGTAGTACTCAGTCAGTGCAGGGATAATGGGAATGGTAGTACTCAGTACAGGGATAATGGGAATGGTAGTGCTCAGTTAGTGCAGGGATAATGGGAATGGTATTACTCAGTGGAGAGCAGGGATAATGGGAATGGCAGTACTCAGTTAGTGCAGGGATAATGAGAATGGTAGTACTCAGTCAGTGCAGAACAGGGATAATGGGAATGGTATTACTCAGTTAGTGCAGGGATAATTGGAATGGCAGTACTCAGTTAGTGCAGGGATAATGGGAATGGTAGTACTCAGTACAGGGATAATGGGAATGGTAGTGCTCAGTGGAGAGCAGGGATAATGGGAATGGCAGTACTCAGTTAGTGCAGGGATAATGGGAATTGGCAGTACTCAGTGCAGGGACAATGGGAATGGTAGTAGTCAGTTAGTGCAAGGATAATGGGAATGGTAGTACTCAGACAGTGCAAGGATATTGGGAATGGTAGTACTCAGTCAGTGCAGAGCAGGGATAATGGGAATGGTAGTACTCAGCTTGTGCAGAGCAGGGATAATGGGAATGGTAGTACTCAGTCAGTGCAGGGATAATAGGAATGGTAGTACTCAGTAGAGGGATAATGGGAATGGTAGTGCTCAGTTAGTGCAGGGATAATGGGAATGGTATTACTCAGTTACTGCAGAGCAGGGATAATGGGAATAGTAGTCAGTGTAGGGATAATGGGAATGGCAGTACTCTGTTAGTGCAGGGATAATGGGAATGGTAGTACTCAGTGCAGGGATAATGGGAATGATATTACTCAGTGTAGAGCAGGGATAATGGGAATGGTAGTACTCAGTGCAGGGATAATGGGAATGGTAGACCTCAGTCAGTGAAGGGATAATGGGGATGGCAGTACTCAGTTAGTGCAGGGATAATGGGAATGGTAGTACTCAGTCAGTGCAGGGATAATGGGGATGGCAGTACTCAGTTAGTGCAGGGATAATGGGAATGGTAGTGCTCAGTTAGTGCAGGGATAATGAGAATGGTAGTACTCAGTCAGTGCAGAGCAGGGATAATGGAAATGGTAGTACTCAGCTTGTGCAGAGCAGGAATAATGGGAATGGGAGTACTCAGTTAGTGCAGGGATAATGGGAATGGTAGTATTCAGTGCAGAGCAGGGATAATGGGAATGGTAGGACTCAGTTAGTGCAGGGATAATGGGAATGGTAGGACTCAGTTAGTGCTATGTCTGGGTTCTTCAATACTTTGAGTAGAGCGGTGCCCGATCCAAGATGGCTGCCCCACGGCTCATCAGCGCCAGCAGGCAGTAGCGATCAATGCGGCGTCTATGTATACTATGTCTATGGATGTGAGCTATCTACCCAAAGGCTGAAAGACCTAAATTGGTCTTTCAGCCACATTTACTAATGCTAAGTAAAGATTACTTAGTATTAGTAAATTCAGCGCCTACTCGCTATACCGCGAGTAGGGGCATGTCTAGTAAACAGTGAGAAGCCACTGTAAAAAAAATAAAAACGAAAAAAAATAAAAACCTATTGGCCCCCACCCCTGAACGGCGGATGGGGGACCTTAAGTAAAATAAGGGGGGGGACCTATTGTCCTCCCCCCGGCCCCGACCCCTGAGCGGCGGATGGGGGCCCTAAAATTACAATGATGGGGGGACTTATGGTCCCCCCCCCGGCCCCCATCCCTGAGCAGTGGGTGGGGGCCCTAAATAACAATGATGGGGGGGACCTACTGTCCTCCCCTTCCCCGGCCCCCACCCCTGAGCGGTGGGTGGGGGCCCTAAGTTAGTCCTCCCACTGGCCCCCACTGTAACAGATCCCCCTGTTTTGCGTTGGATCTATAATATATGTTGTACCAACGTCCTACCCTGTTGCCTGGGAACCTCTACCTTTTACCTTCCTGCCATCATCCACATTGCCCTGCACCTAAAGACAAAAACAGCTTCTGGCCCTTTAACTGTGTTGTGCAACAAATGGGTACGTTTGATATGGCACTTCGGTTACAGCCGAAGTAGTCGAAGTGGCCGCAATTAGACAGTCGAACACGTGGCGGCGGCCATTTTAATACAGCCGAACGAGGTCAGCGGTGTGTGCCGTCAAATCTCTGGAACGGAAATCGGCCACACATTTGCACGAACACCGCTGACCTGTACCTTTCCCTACCCTTCGACACTGCGGCTGTAGACTAAGTCCCATTCGAAGATTCAAACACACGTCATCTTTTTCATGTGAAATAGACTACCACTCACCTAACGACCACCAAGGAAGTTTAATCCCATTTTACTTCGACACTTTGATAGAAGTCGAAGTGCGTTCGACTAGCCGAACGCCGCCTTCGGATGGGACTTTGTTATTTTTCAAGGCAGAAATAGACTGACCGCACAGCCTGAATCTGTTGAACTGTTTTGGGCATGCAGACAGGCGTGCGGCCGGTCCAAAGAGACTTTTCCATATCTCTGGAACCACTGAACGGATTTGTACGAATTTTTTAATATGTTGAACATGTCCCCAAGTTGTGTGGTTCATAAAAATATACGTTTTATTCCTGTGTGATGAAAAATCATAAAGTTATAAAAATGCATAAAGAAGTATAAATTTTCGCTTGGAGATAATTGAGTATATACAGTAGGAAACTCAATTATCTCCCAAGCAGAGGGGAGGGAATCTGTGGGATGTAACCGTTGTCTGATTGGTTAATGTTTAATTGCCTGTGGACGTCTGCAATTAAACATCAGTTCTACTTCACCCTCAATCTAGAGTCCTGTCTCTTATTCGGGGTAACCGCTATACAGCTATTCACACTAGCTCTTGTAAGAGCTTCTTTTCTTGGAACATGACTGGATGCTGAGAATCCTCCTCACTGATCGGAAAAAGAACACCCTTCAGCAGTTGAAACCCCTCTGCTACACGGGGTAACCGCTACACCCACCCCAGAGCGGCGGGTGGGGGCACTAAATAAAAATTTAAACCCCCCCAAGGTGACTAGGGGTCCCTAAACCCCTAGTTACCTCCCTCCACCCCAAAAAAATAACCTCTACCTGTGGCGAAAGTGACCTCACCACTGTTTTTTGCAGGGGCCTGTTTGCCTGCCTCCTGCCATGCGACTATGGCCCTGGGATGCATTGCCCTTCTTGGAACTGATTTGGGCATATTGTATTTTATTATGCTGCTGGCCCTTTAAGAACCATCTGGGGACATACTGTGGAGTTACTGGGTGGCCACCATTTCATGTATCAGAGGCACATGGTGAGGACAATGGATGAAGCATATGGTGAGAACAATGGATGGCGGCCATTTTAACTCACAGACACTGTTTGGACTTTTAAACACGGTGCCATCTCGCCAGTATTTGGTGCACAGAGACATCGTGCAGTAGTTTTAAACTATACAACAGGGGACACATTATACAGTGATTGTTTTTCATTTAGCCTGTATATGTTCTGCGGAATCTGCATTAAACTGTATCTTCCAAACTACTGAACGGATCTGGGTGAATTTTGGATATGTGGTTCACTCAGATCCCCCGGTTTGGGGTTATTGCATGTTTTGGGGTCCCTGTGATATGTTTTATAATACTGTATTTCTCTGCCTGTGAAATTATATTAAACATTATGTTCAGTAATTATATCACAGGCAGAGGGGGGGATTTTGTGTGGGAGTGTCTGTGTGTATTGTACGGATTGATTGGTTGTATTTCAAAACCCTGTGGGCAGTATTATGTTTGTGGATTGTGAATAAAAAAGGCTGTATGTGCCAGTACAGGCAGTTCTACTTCACCCTCAGTCTAGAGTCCTGTCTCTTATTGGGGTTATTGCAATATTACTACAAGGGATTGCTATGCTCTGCATACTCCCTTAGCTAATCACTACTAAGATCTTTTAACAGCTTGTTCCCGCTCCACTCTCTTGGAGGAGAGGTTCACCCACTGAAACCTGGAGCCTTGTCGTAGGTCCAGGGTGGGTAGGAGACGGCGAGACCCCAACCAAGCTGCGGCGGTTTGTGGGGTCTACCGTGGTTGGGGTGTCTGGCGGAGCACTTGGAGCCCTCTGTAAGCCTAGGAGCATCCTTCAATGGAGGTACCCAGTCGGGCGATCCGTTACACTACCTACCCCCCTCACCCTAAAAATAATAAAGGGGGACCATTAACTAAGAACCTGTGGAAAAAAAAAAAAACTTACCGTTTGATGTCTTCTTTCTTCTGAAATCTTCTTTTTTCAGCCCCATAAAAGGGCAAATAAAAATCCATAATGACCGTAGTAATTAGAAAAAAAAAAAAACGTGCGCCCCCAAAAATAATCCATCCTAACC
The DNA here is from genome assembly GCF_036172605.1 of Pelobates fuscus. Classification (NCBI taxonomy): domain Eukaryota; kingdom Metazoa; phylum Chordata; class Amphibia; order Anura; family Pelobatidae; genus Pelobates; species Pelobates fuscus. The sequence goes on from NC_086323.1 coordinate 192,324,871, forward strand.
CATGGAGGGCACCGTGCAGACTGAGCTCTGCAGGGCGGGGGAAGTGCAACTACTGAGGACCTTAACATGCAATAGCATTGCCTTTTATTAATATTGATTTTAAAGTGTATTTTATCAGGTTTTATTTTACATGATATTTTTTCCTATATTACTCCTGGATAACCATTAGAGTTAATCTAATATCTTATTCTATTCCTTGCACTTTGAGGTTACTTGGCGGGAGCCCTATCATTTCCAGTTAGAGTAATATCTCTATCCTCACTATCTACTCCATACCTGTGAGATGTTATCTCAACTATCACGTTCTAAGTGGTTCACTGGGTGGCCGTCGATTCGTATGCACAAACACGTGGCGGCAGCCATCTTGTTCTGTCGAACGTGTTCAGCGGTGTTTGGTCGTCGAGTGTATGGAACTCCCAAAAGGAATCTGATTCAAGACTTAAAAAATATAGAAAATTAATCATGGGAACACCCAGAACATGCATTTTTGTAAATAATCTTAATTTGCAGATAATTTATGCCCTAAAGACATATAAAGGATATTTATTTAAAAATGCAGATATCTTTAAAGGTAAATAAATATAAAGAAAAGAGAACCCTAGCGGAGTAGAAGAGTAAAGGGCAAACTGCCGTTCCTCTAATAACCCACCCCGCAGTACCCACAGCAGTAAGGGGCGACTCAAGGGGCACACTGTATAAAATCAAACAATCTTTATTAAATAATATTTTAATTATGTAAAAAATAGAAGAAAAATAATAATAGTGCAACACACAAACGTGCTAGTGAAATTAAAAAGGAAAAGCTTGACGCAGCCTCAGTGGACCCTTGCAAGTATAAATATAAATGGCTTTAGGGTAATGATAATAAAATTAGCCTATACCGTCAGAGTGATAGCCATATGGTCACTAATTAGGGGTATCTCCGTTGCGATATTCCCTAAGATGTCTTGAGATAGGGTTATCGAAAGGATTTTTAGGAGATCGCACATGTTCTTGAATGCGTTTTTTAAATGGCCTAAAAGTTTTTCCCACATATTTTAACTTCCACTGGCAAGTGAGTAGATACACAAGTCCAGCCGTATTACAGTTGAAAAAAGAGGAGATAATAAATTCCTCAGCATCCTCACTGTCCTTCACTGTTTTGGAATCTTTCTTTATAAATTTACAGGTGGTACATCTACCACAGGGAAAGCTACCCATCACAGGGCTCTGAAGCCATGTGGTGGGATGTTTCAACTGTAGGTGGCTGGGGGACAAGATATCCAGTAGGTTTCTCCCTCTGCATGCAGTGATGGCAGTCTCTCTTTTAGATGTTCATCATCCGTGAGTATGGGCCAGAAGCGCTGAAGGGACTCTTTTACTCTACTCCAACCTGCATCAAACGTAGCTATAAGTCGGATAATGTTTGACTCTTTTAAAATTGTAGTTGAGGATGTGTCATTTATAAGTATATTTGTATCTGATTTAAGGGCTCTCTTGTACGCTCGTTTGAAACACTTATTAGGATATCCTTTCTCCCTAAAGTGTATTCGCAGATCTTTTGCTTTAATTTTGAATTCCTCAATTGAGCTACAATTACGCCTGACCCTAAGGTACTGGCTAGTTCTGATTCCCATGCTCTAACAATTTGAAGTGCATGTGGGTCTTGTGATTGAAAGTGGTGGTTGTATAATATGGATATTCATTTTTGTGGGGTTTTTTCTCGAGTGCAGAGGTTTTCCACTATTGAGAAGTTTTCCCATCTGGCACCTGTAGGTAATATGTTTTTGTTTAACCAAGAGCATATTTGTCTGTGCGCGAATTCCGCCGAACTGGGTAATTGGTACGTTTTTTGGAGTAATATGAATGGGACCATCTCTCCCTGGCTGAACAGTTGCTTCAAGTGTGTTATGTTCACTGAGGGTATTAATCCATAGAAGGAGTCTAGAAGTAGTGTTGGAGAGATCATCCCATCCTGTCCCCTCTCTTTGTGGAACCCATCCCATTCCCGCAGAGTCGTAGCTGTGAGTGGTGACATATCTTTATATTTTTTCCTAAATTGTGAAGGTATCCAAGCTAGTTGCGTTATAAGTCGTCCCTCAGTAAATTTTGCTTCTAAAGCTACCCGGGGGATGTTTGGGTATGTTGATGTAATTCAGTGATCAGTGGAGCCAGAATGGCCGATCTGTGATCTGTAATATGTAAATGTTCGGTAGTCCCATTCCGCCATCTTTATATGCCAAGTACATGGTTTTTGCAGCTGTTCGGGGTCTCTTATTACACCAAACGGTGTAAATAATAGGTTGCGCTTCCTGGAAAAAATTTTAGAAAGCCTAATTTGCAGCGTGCGAAATAGATATTGTAGCTGCGGGAAAATTTTCATTTTGACAGCAGATATCCTACCTATCCAAGATATATATTTCCCCTTCCGGGTCATCAATTGTTGTTTTATTGATGTGAGAATTTTGGTATAATTCTCCTTATACAAGTGTCTCTTTATAAACGTAAACTTTATACCTAAAAAAGTTAGACTATCCTGCCGCCATTCATAAGTGTATGCCTGTTGTAAGCCTTTATATAGTGGTGTGGGTGTATTTAAGCACATTACTTGCGACTTTAAACTGTTTAATTTATAATAAGAGCAATTGCTATATTGTTGTAAGAGGGTCTGGACTGCTGGAATGGAAATAGTTGGGTTAGACAGGGATAACATGACGTTGTCCGCGAACATGGTTATTTTATACATTTTGTGTTCAATTTTCACCCCTTGAATTAGTTTGTTATCCCTTATGGCCTGAGTGGTTCCAATGCAAGGATATAGAGAGCTGGGGAGAGCAGCCCTGCCTCGTTCCATTTGTAATATTAAACGGGTTAAACCCTCCATTTGCGACCTGTGCCGACGGTTTGGAGTACAATTCTGAGATTAGGGACAAGAAGGGTTGTGGAAAGTCACATTTTTGCAATACATTCCGTAAGAAGCACCAATGCAACCTGTCGAACGCCTTCTCGGCGTCCAGGGACATAAAGACCCTGGGCTCACCGGGAGGCATCCGACTATAAAAAAAGGTTGTAAAGCTTTCTAGTATCATCAGCTGAAAAGTTTGCTGAAAAGTTTTTATAATAATCGCTTGTAAAGTCGGCAGGCCCCGGTGATTTCCCCGAGGGGAGTGTGCGTATTGTTTGTTGTAGCTCCGGCAGCGTTATCGGTTCAATTAAGAAATCTTTCTGGTCTTATGTCAGTTTTTTTAAGTGAATCTGCGATAGGAATTTACGGATTTCAGCCTGTCTGGGCTGGTGTGTTTGCGGGTCTTCTTTTAAGTTATAGAGATTTTAATAGGCAGCTGTTTCTGCTTTGATATCTAAAGGGTTGTATATTTTCTCTCCGGTGTTTGTGAGTAAATATGGGATCTTTGATTGTGTTAGTTGATGTCTCAGTAGTGATGCTAGTTTTTTCCCGGCTCTATTCACTTTTGTGTAATGTTTTAATTCAAGTGTTTGCATCATGCGTGCTGTTTGTTGAAGTGAAAGGTCGTTTAATTGATTCGTAATAAGTTCAATTTCTATGTTACGTCCGAACTGGGGCGTAGGAATTGGGCCGATTTAAGGTCTGGTAGTTTGGTCAGTAGTGTAAGGCGTAGATTCTGGGAAGTACGATTAAGAAAGGACGCTCTGCTAATGAGCTGACCTCTAATAACTGCTTTGTGGGCCTGCCAGGCTGTGGTAGGTGATATTTCAGGTTGGTTGCTAAGTTGGAAATAATTGCTTATCTCTGTCTTTAGTTTATTTGTAAAGGCATTGTCGTTTAAGAGATTATTGTTTAGTCGCCATGGGGCTTTCCCCCTGTGTTTATAAGTGTCTTGAGTCGTAAGAGACACTGGAGCATGGTCTGACCACACTGTATCTCCCATGTGGCATCGTACAGTCGAGGGGAGCAAGTCCCTGGATACTAAGATGACATCTATCCTGGAACGAGTTCCATACACCCTGGAATAGAAAGTGTAATTTTTCTCATTTGGGTATTTTGTTCTCCATATGTCACAAAGGTTATTGTCTAGCAGTATTTAGTGATAGCTTTACATTGTGGTATTAGGGATTTAAACCTGGGGGTTGAAGGAGAAACAGTCGTATCCATTTGCGGTTGTAGGATGTGGTTCATGTCTCCACATATAATGAGGGAGAACATGTTCTGTTGGGGTAATTTACTCAATACTTTGTGTAAGAAATGTCGCTGATTGGAATTAGGACCATACATGCCTACCAATGTATATATGACATTATTCATTCGGCAATGAATTATTAGGTATCGACCTTGCATATCTTTTTTGATGTGTAGCAACTCAAAGATAAGGGATTTGTGGAACAAAAGTGACACTCCCCTGGTTTTTGATGAGTAGGTTGCATGATACTGTGTTGGGTAATCTTGTTTCCCAAACACTGGCACTTTTCCATGTACAAAATGTGTTTCCTGAAGGCACACAATGTCCGCCTTATCTTGCTTAGTATTATCTAGAAGTACTCTACGTTTATGGGGTGTGTTCAGCCCCCTTACGTTGTGTGAATATATTTTCATAGTTCAAGAGTGGTTAACTTGTTAAGTGACTCTAAGCGTAATTCTTATCTTATTAGTTTCTTGTACTGTCATTTCAATGATGTAGCTCGTAGCTGATATAGTTGGTAACGCTTCTGTTGGTAGCCCTCCGGGACTAGGGATGGGTGCGTAGGGTAATATGAACAGGGTAAAACTGAAATAAAGTATGTACAAAAATATTTTTGGGTACTTGTAGGGAGTACCTTGGGGGGAGGAGACTGTCATGTTTCCGTGTCGTGGCTATGGGTCTGCCGTTTGCTCTAAAGCCCGTAGGGCAGTCGTGCCTGATGTTCCATATCATTAGTCTCGTTATACTTTTTATGCAGGGACTTTTAATTTCTATCCCGCGGATGTGAGGGGGGAATGTAAGCTATGAATATTCAGGGGGTGTGCCATCCATTTCAAGATGCGATTTCTTTAACAGGCATGTAGAGCTATATGTGCCTATGAACATAGATGGATAAGTATTGCCACATTACTGTGGTCTAGTGATTTTGTCAACAAGAGACAGAGGTGTAACCAATCAGAGGAAACCTAACATAAGTATGTAAAGTAATCAGAGTTCTTTAGAGCGCAGTTGTATGCATTGTCAAATTACTAGTCCATATTGCAAGCATGTATATCATATCAATTCTTTTTTTTTTTTTTGTATACTTGCAATTCTTCTAGCAGCTTGTATGGCTTATGCTTTGTGCCAGTCCAATTGGATCCGTCTAGAGGGTGAAGTATTATGTTCCAATTCGCGGTCCAAGAATCCCCAAGCCTGTAGTTTGCGAAGTCCGTCTTCCGGTGAGGTTATCACTTGGGTGGAATTGTCTTTAGTCACCAGTATCTTGGTGGGGAAACCCCAGCAGAATCGTAGACCGTGTGCTCCTAAGGAGTTAGTAACTTGCGCAAAATCTTTCCTCCTGCGGCGGGTAGCTGTAGAGAGGTCAGCAAAAATTCTAATTTCTGGGTATTTTTTCCAGTGGCGTTGCTCTGTTCCTGCTCGTTTTGAGTATATGTTCCTTAATATGGTAGTAGTGCATTAGCAGTAGCACATCACACGGAGCAGTCTCTGGTAGGAACCGTGGTCTGGGTAGACGGTGTACTCGGTCCAAGAGTAGCATGTCAGTTGGTTTGTCTGGGACAAATGCTTGGAATACACCTCTGACATACGTCTGTAGATTCTCCGGCACTATTTCTTACGGGATTACTCTGATGCGCAGGTTATTCCTGCGTGCCCGATCTTCCAAATCAGTAATTTTGTTTTCTGCGTGCAGCTTTTTTGCCCCTCTCTTGTGCCATCTTGGAAGTGTAGCTAATTGCACTGCCCTATTGTGCAGGATGGAGTCGGATTATCGACCCGTGGTGCCTGAGCGAAGGGCTCACACATCCATTCCTCACGGTTAGCCACGCCCCCTTGTAATAAAATTTTTAACCACACCCCTTTTACATTTGCCATAGGCACTAAAGTGTTTATTCTGTTTTTATAAACAATGTATGTCTCCTTTTATGATCTCATGTCCCAAGGTCTCTCACCTTTATCGTATCTGATCCTTTTTCTTTTATTTTTAATCACACCTATTTTACACTTGCCCAGAGTTTTTATTCTGTAATTTTAAAATTTTTGCTAAGTTCCATTCTCCTAGTAGTTATTTTATGTTTCAGTTATATTCCTTTTTACTCTGACTTCTAGTTTCTTTTAGGCATGTATTTCTTCCTTTTACTACATTCCCCATGATTCTATGGGGTAGAAGGAGAATCCTGTTGTCCTTTTTCCTCTTGCCAGTCTCCTCCCCCTGTTTCCTCTCAGTTCAGGTATTAAGTGTTTCCTATCTCCATGACAACGTGACCCGGTCAGTCATGTGACATAGGTCATGTCTGTCATTCCCACCATAAGGCCAGCCCTCCCTTACCCCCTGCACTACAAGACTGTGTAAGGATGGTCTCCATGGCAATGCTTCCCCAGTTGATCATGCTGGTTTGGGTTGGGGTCACCATTTTGTTTGTTCTTTCTAAAAAAAAAATTGATAAAGTTGGAAGAGGGAAAAAAAATTCCCTCTTCCTTTACTTTCTTTCACCTAAAAATAATCGTTTTCAACAGGGAGACATCTCTTCCATCTCCCCATCCCCTATACTAGGGATTTAGGTACTCTATCCACACTTTTGATATAGGGAAAATTAAGCCAGCAGCAGCCATGTTGGTGTCCCCCATTAACATAATTTGGCAGCCATCTTGGTGCCCTTCTTAAAACCACCACATCATCTTCTTTTATCTTCCTCAATTTTAAGATTTATGTTTATCCATTTGATAATTTATACCTATTTTATGTCCCCCTCCCATCTGCACTGTATTATTGTTTGTTTTAATATGTTTTCTGTATCACATGATTGATTATGTCACTAATTGTGATGATGTATTTAATTGTATTTGCTATTTAAACAGGATAGGCCTCTGATGCTGTAACACTTTGATAAAGCCTCTTCGCAGGAGAAACACATTAGTGTTTTTTTAAAGCTGTTTTATGTTACTATTTTTTTAACACCAATAAAGATAGCTCATTTATACAATTGGAGCCTCCAAGCCTATCCTTTTTATCCTATTTTATTTTATTTTATAATATAATTCCTTTTACTCTCTCCAACACCCCCACTGGAGGACTCGAGGAGTGATATCCTTGGTGGGGATCCTACCACCTATGCCTACATATATTGAGCAATATCCTAATTGCTCTGCACTTGTGAGTATAATCAATGTATTTTGTATTATCCAGAGAGCACTATTTTGTGTTTTTATCCTTTTTATATATCACCAATTATTCGAATACCGGCCTACTGCCATTGGAAAGGAGATATACCCTACCACCACTGGAGACACCCTTTTTGAGGACATCCAAGGACCATCTACATATCCATAGGCGGGGATTGTACCGTCCAGACGTACATATCTGGAGCTGAGTATAGGCTCCAGAAAATTGTAAGTGCAATTCCTTTCCCTTCATTTACCATCACTTAAGATCTCAATATACTACACTATATCCGTATCTTTTTCCTTCTCTCTTCCATATCGCTCTGAGCGACGGAATTCCTTCACAGGCGCTGCTCCCTGATCCTACTACCTACATCCATCGGTAAGTTATAGGCTATCGGCCTGAAAGTTCACAGGTTATCGGTATCGGGGCGAAAAAATCAATATCGGTCAATCTCCATCTACAACTGGAGTGGGCGAGTAACTGAGTGGAGTGCCTTGAGTAACTGTTGTGTGGTTGGAGTTACTGTGGAAAGGTTGGACTGGGCAGAGTAACTGTGTGGAGTGTTTGGAGTGAGTAAAGATAGCAAACATTACACTAACCAATTGATTGATCAAATTTAAAAAAGTGTACATGGCAAGCTTGATAGAGTGAGAAATGCATTTCAACTTTTATTTATTTATATAGCATATTTAATTGCAACGTTGTTGCCCAAAGTGATTCACAGTTACATTAAAACATACATTTATAACAACATTAGCAGGTGTACAAAAGGCCCTGTCTATGGCATCACTTGCTGCTCCAGCCTGGCCCAGGTCACAGTATTTTTGCGGTTGCCATCTTCAAACGGTCGTATTTTAAAAACTATACATCCTACAGCGAAGAGCTTTATATTGTGAGAATCACAAGACCCAGACCTACATTTTGATGCATAGTATGTCTCTGAAATATTAACAATGAAGGCACAGTCGCAGTTTAGAAATTGCTCTTCAAATTTGAGCTGGCTAGAGTGGAGTTTCAATGAATGTCAATGGACGGAGTGAGTTGCAAACAAATGGTCATATTGTGAAAACTATCAGGACTATGGCTTAGCCGTGGACATTTTTAGTGGCAGCAGGGATAGCTGAACGTTTTGATATAAGTTGGTGTAGGTGGGCCTGAAAATGAGGGAGTGGTAGCAGTTTAGAAATCATGTCCTGATTTTTCAGCTTTTGCCAGCTCCCACTCTAGTTTTGAACATTTTGCCATTCATTCCTAAGGGACCAATTTTGCCACAAGAACATCGATATTCCGTGAACCATTCGGCGAAACGTTCCACAAAGTAATAGCAATCCGATCGGGAACAATCCGCACGTTTCGGTATATTTCTGTCTATGTAGTGTAAAAACTGTGGAAGGAGTTAGGGTGGTAAATCTAGCTAGAATAATAATAATATATATGTGAGATAACATTAAGTGGTCTTGCTATGCAAGAACACTTAATAATAGACTCAACGATGATGGCAAAGCATGCTGAAATCAGAAAAAGACGAGACAGATGCTTGTGAAAGACTTTGGATACACCTATGAAGGTGATGCAAGAAAATCCTTTGCCATATAGTTTATCATTGAATGACTACTGCAAACAGCCTTCTTATGCTGAAAATAAGTGCTATGCTAATTCTGGACATTGCTATTATGTTTCCAGACAGAAGATGACCGGAAAAAGAAATAAAGGCTGATAACTGTCAACACCCAGCTGTTTCTTAAGATGGAACATGGTACTGAGAAAACCTGATTGACTATCAAAGCACCTCACAGTACAAGACACAGATTGTTACCTACAACTCAGAAAAAGTGGTTAATAGGAAGGAGCAGAAGAAGAGGAATATAGATTTCCTACTGGAGTGAAAAACCATCCTGGAACAATATTCTGCAACAATGAACTTTAAGTTGACATTTGGTGGCATATGAATTTGAAAGAAACACATTAACGAAAGAAACCTTGATGCAATTAATAAATAATAACAGGACCGGCCTACTAATAGCAGAAGCCCTGCCAAGAGAATGGAATATAAAAGGTCAGCAAAACCTTTCAGAAACCTGACATCACGGGACACTTGTACTAAAGCACGATTTGCAGCTTTTCTTAAGCTCTACGTACATACCTGCAAAGCAAGGAACTCCTGTAAACATAAAGACAGAGACATTGATACAACAAGGAATCTGTAATGGTTCTGTTGCAGATGTGATCTACCGATGTACTCCTTGCTCTTTTGGCATAACTATAGCAATCAAAACGTTAAATGGCTCCATAGAACCAAACAAAAGGTTCTTGCTATATTCTGGACTTCCAGGAATGTGGTGCATGGACTGAAAAATTCTAATTAGAGTTGAGCAAACCCGGACTGTAAAGCTCGGGTTCGTACCGAACATTACGTTTTTTGGACCCCAGACCTGAACACGGACATATCAGTGTATGATCGATGTGGAGTTCGGTGTTCGCCGATTTAATGGCGTGTTTTGAAAGGCTGCAGGGCAGCCAATCAACAAGCGTTTGACTCGTGTGCCCTTAGAAGCTATCACAGCCATGCCTACTAATGGCATGGCTGTGATTGGCCAGTGCAGCATGTGACCCAGCCTCTATATATAAGCTGGAGTCGCATAGCACCGCACGCACATAAGCTCTTATTAGTGTAGGGAGAGGATGCTGCAGCTGTTAGGGACAGATTAGGAAAGAATTGTGGTGTTGAATCTGCAAACTACAGCGATTATTTTTGTGGGTGCTATACTACATTTTTGTACCCTGCCCTGAGCCCAGTGCCACAGAGAGTGCAGTGCACTTGCAACTGCATGTGTGCCAGGAACATTACTTTAATCCTGTTCTGGTTACGCAGTGGGCAACATCTAGGCATTTTTAAATACTGCAATTTTTTTGGTGCTAAATAGTACATTTGCGTACTGCATTTCTTGCGGTCCAAGAAAACCCTTAAATACTACATTGTTGGTTTAAAAAAAATCTAACTTTTTGGTGCTAAATAGTACATTTGCGGCCTCCGGTGCACTTCATATTTGAGAGTCAAATAGAACCGCCAAATACTGTGATTACATTGCAGTTTTAACCCCTTAAGGACACATGACAAGTGTGACATGTCATGATTCACACATACACTGCAATACTCACACACACACACACTGCAACTGTTACACACACATACAGTGGCGTACACATGACCCATGGGGCCCCGGTGCGAAAATTGATCCATGGGCCCCCCTATCCCCCGTGCTTACTCTGCACGGGCCGGGCCGCAACACATGGCGGCGGGCACCTGGTCGCAGGGGTTGCAGTGCTGCGACCCCTGCGACCGCGGTATGTACGCCAGTGCATGCAGATGCACACACACTTAAAGGACCACTACAGACACCCAGATCACATCAGCTCAATGAAGTGGTCTGGGTGTCAGGTCCCTCTAGTTTAAACCCTGCAGCTGAAAACATAGCAGTTTCAGAGAAACTGCTATGTTTCACTGAGGGTTAATCCAGCCTCTAGTGGCTGTCTCACTGACAGCCGCTAGAGGCGCTTCCGCGATTCTAAGACACTGAACGTCCATAGGAAAGCATTGAGTAATGCTTTCCTATGGGCGGTTTGAATGCGTGTGCGGCTCTTGCCGCGCATGCGCATTCGGAGCTGAGAGGCGGAGGGATCCCCAGCGCCATGGGAGTCCGGCGCTGGAGAAAGGTAAGTGCTGAAGACACACACACACTCTCACGAACAGACGCATACACACTAGCTAACAGACACACACATTTACTGACAGAGACACACTCAGCAACAGACATACATACACACTCACTTAAAAACATACTCTCACTGACAAACACTCACTAACAGACATCAAACAGACTCACTAACACACACACAAACACACTCAGTAACAGACACACACAGTAACACACTCACTGACACACACTCACTGACACTCACTAGCAGACACACACACTCTAACACACACACCAACACTCACACTCACACACACTAACACACTCACACACACTAACACACACAAACACACACTAACACTCACACACACACACACTAACACACTAACACTCACACACACACTCTAACACACACACACTAACACACTAACACTCACACACACACTATCACACACACACTATCACACACACACACACTCTAACACTCACACACACACACTAACACTCACACACACTATCACAGACACACTAACACATACAAACACACACTAACACTATCACAGACACACTAACACTCACACACACAAACACACACTAACACTCACACACACACACTATCACAGACACACTAACACTCACACACACAAACACACACTAACACTCACACACACACACTATCACAGACACACTAACACTCACACACACAAACACACACTAACACTCACACATGTTTTTTTTTTTAAAATGTAATCCCCCCAGCCTCCTTACCTTTTGGAGTGCTGAGGGGATTCCCTGGGGTCCAGTGGTGCTGCTGGGCTCCTAGGGGGCCAGTCACCCGGCGGGCAGGCTGGCTGGCTGGCGCGCGAGGGAGCACTCTCCCCTGAGTGCTTCCTCTTCAGCTCCCTCGCGCGCCGCGTAGGGATGCCGGCGCCGGAAGATGACGTCATCTTCCGGCTCCGGTTTCAGTGCGGTGCGCGAGGGAGCTGAAGAGGAAGCACTCAGGGGAGAGTGCTCCCTCGCGCACCCGCAGGATCGGCCGTGGGGTGATAGCAGGGCCAGCCTCGGGGGGCCCGGAGGTGGCCGGCTCTTGGGCCCCCCAGGAGAAGGGGCTGGCCCAATTGGTATATACCGGATTGCAGGGGCGACCGGGCCCCCTGGTGGGCCGGGCCCGGTCGCAGCCGCGACCCTGGTATGTACACCACTGCACACATACTTTCCCACACATACACTGCATCCCTGACATACACTGCTGCCCTCACTCACACACTACAACCTTCACACACACACACTGCTCACACACTGTCCCCCTCACACACACACACATACTGCACCCCTTACACATTGCACCACTCACACACACCACTGCTCCTATGCCCTACTACAGCCCCATTTCCCAGCAGACCTCAGGTAAGTTGTCAAACTGTTCTTAAACGGTTTGACTACTTACTCTGGGAGGGGGTCCCGGCACTATTGACACCATAACCACTACACTGAGCTGTAGTGGTTATTGTGTCTGGATTATTTCTTTAAATAATCTACAAGTGCAACACTGGCTAGTTACCGCTTCTCAAGAAAGTCGAAATACTTTTTAAAAAGGGAAAAATAAGTGTTATTGTGATCGCTTCATATACAGAAGCATTAATATATGTAACGGAGCTCCGTGTACTCCGACCGAGTACCCTCCGTTGATGGATGCTCCTAGCGCTCTCAGAGGACTCCAAACACTGCAGATGACACTACAACCACCGCAGGCTCCACAGCCGCCGTAGCTTAACTGGAGCCTCGCCGTCTTCCTTCCACCCTGGATCGGATTCTGTCCTCCAGGACCGTGTGGGGAAGGCCTCTCCTCCAGGAGAGCGTAACAGGAACAAGCTCTTAAAAGAGCTACGTAATTAAGGGCTCAGGGGAATATGCAGCGCATAGCAGTCCCCAGTGAGATATAGCAGTTCCCTCCAATAACGAGACAAGGCTACGTATTGAGGGTCAGAAGAGGTCTGAGATGCTGGAACACCCAGCCTGGCTTTTATTGAGGTTACATGCAAATAGGACACTCCCAGGGGGAGGCATAAAATCACCAATCACACATCTGGTGCAACCCACACATTCCCTCCCCTCAGATAAACAGTTAAACCAATTATTACATACAATAAAAATACAGTTTTTACACACACACTGTAACTTTAAAACCATACATTCAATTTCAATAAAAGTTGCATATTCAGACTCAGCATACATCAAACATAAACACTTCCAAAAATCAGCCAAATCCCTCCAGTGGATCAAAAGTTAGCTGGAAGTCCTTTATGACCGACCGCAAGCACAATTTCCTGCCCAAAACAATTCCATAGATTTGGGCTGTGCGGCCGGTCAATTTCATGCCGAAAAACGACTAAGTCCCATTTCGAACGGGACTTAGTCTCTGGAGTTGCAAGTTCAGTATGGGAGAAGGTAAGGGTCAGCGGTGTTCGGCAAAATGTGTAGCCGATTTTGGTTCCACAGAATCTTTAGCATACACCGCTGACCGCATTCGAATGACTAAAATGGCCGCCGCCACGTGTTCGGCTGCCGAATGGTGGCCACCCAGCGCTCGGCAATTAACCTGCAGTAACCTCACAGCCTGGGAGGTAAATTGCCTGCATACTTTAGCTTCTGGGTGGTCCGCCTGTGTGGTACTTGGTTCAGTAAGCCCTATTTACTGAACCAAGTGGGAGAGAGCCAGGGGCAAGTTATTTTACAGGTCTGGGGACATAGTCTTAAAGGGGCATTGTTCAGCAAAGTCACAATATGTCCCCAGACGGTTCTTAAAGGGCCATACACACCTAATAAAAGTTAATACATTTTCAGGGGCACAATCTTCCAGGGGCCATAGTCATGAGGCAGGAGGCTGGCAAACATGCTTCTCCACAATCCAGGGAAGCAGGGCAATTTCTCATTTAAAGGGCCAGTTACAAATAGCAATTTGTAACAATATACATTTCTATATTGTGTAAAGACACAACTACAAAGTTAAAAACCAAACACCAAAACAACATGCCAGTCAATCTACCAGTGCATGGCTAGTGTGACACTATAAGTCTACATCTTAAAAATGCAATAACCCACAGAAGATGGGCGAGAATTGTTTTTGCAAATGGAACTTTGATTTGAATTTACTACATCGGTCACTTGTAATATTGTTTCACACCTACAACACTTGTTACACAGATCTAAGTGATAGAAAACATATTTTCTACACTAGAAACTACCAGATAACAAGCTGCTAGATTTAAACCAGTTATCAATAGCTAAGAGGTACTTCAACAATATTGTAATTCTTGGGCAATAACCTCACAAGTCAAACTGAGAGGTCAGTGTGATGAGACCAATCTCGCCACATTGCATTGGAGAAGCCTGGTTGCTCGCCAGTTGCCTTTGGATTATGGCCCCATGTTAAAAGGCTTGACTTTCCCCTGCAAAGACATGAAAGCCGGGTCATTTGGTGCTTGCCCTGTTTGAGTGATACCCCAGATAGCTATGCCATGGAGCCCATTCGTATAATGAAAGACTATGGAAAAGACTTTGGCTCCATGGCAATTGAACTGTATGTGTGTGCTCTGAGCGCCATTCAGTAATAATGTGCGCTCAGATCTGAGCTATCTGGGGATATGTTGAATGTACCTGTTTTGTGCACTGGCTGCACAGTTATATGTTTTTATGTATTTTATTGTCTTTTGCTGCCATGTGTTCAATGGAGTTTTGCCTCTGTCCTTGGAGATAATTTGATTACTTCTCAATTATCTCCAGGATAGAAGACTCTGTGGAACTGGTTTTGGGCAGAAAAGCCATGCTTCCTTTCGTCACAAAGGACTACGATCTATCTTTTAAAACCACTGGACCAATTTGGATGATTTTGACATATGTTTGTATTTGGAGTATGCTGATTCTAAAAATGTAAGTTTATGTGAATGTGATGCATACTTTTCAAGTTATGATTAATGTGGAAAAATTGTATTTCTCTGCTTGTTATAATTACATTACCCATTGTGTAAGGTAATTGAATCACAGGCAGAGGGGAGGATTTTGTGTGGGAGTGTCTGAGTGTATTGTATGTGTTTATTGGTTATGTTCCAAAACACTTCCAAACATGTTCCAAAACACTGTGGGTGGTACTAATGTGTAAGAATGTGTACATAAGAACAATAAACCCACAGCTCTGTCTGTTCACTGCTCTGTCTGTTCACTGTTCACTGATGGTTTTTCCTATTCAGCTGTTTACAGCATCCGTATGGTTTCCTGTTCGACGGATTGGTGTTCTGCAGTAGCTGTGCCTGCATCTCTGAAAGGGGACGATCGCCTAAACGGTTTTAACCCCTGGTGTGCAAAACGGTCCGTAACAGTCAGTTTATCGGGAAAACTGTTGCCTGGATACAATTCTCAAACAATTTCCATATGTCCTTTGCAGACTTTACATGCTGGAAAAACACAGGTGCCAACACAGGTGCAGTGTGCAGACCAGCAAGGAGGGCAGGGTTGAGGAGTGGGTGTAAGATGGTGTGGAGGATGATGAGATCCCAGACCCCACATGGAATGAAGGTCATTCGAGTGACGTGTGCAGTTTGGAGGAAGAGGCGCTGGTCGCACAGAGGCACCAGCACAGCATAAGAGGGAGCAGGGTGCAAAAGCGGAGCGGCTGTCCCCTAGCGCTCATCGGCATGTATTATCTCTAGAATTCCCACAGTTATCCAAGTAACAGATGGAGCGATAAAAGGAACCAAAACAGATTTAACGAGCCATTCGCAGTTTCACAGTCAGGGTGGCAGTCCGGTGATCAGGACCCAGACACTGTCTGGGCGGCGGTTGGACGACCAAGGCCCAGTATGCCTGATGTTGAAGTAAGGAGTCACAGTGTGGAATGGATTAGCAGGGTCTAGTGCAGGGTAACTGCACGCCCCCTGGTGTTGAGCACCAGCGTTTGTGCGGCCACATACCAGGACCCTGATGCAGCTTCAGCGAGCAGCAGCAGGTGATGGAGTTTCAGCTGCAGCACACACGGGTCAGTCGCCTCGAAAGAGTAGTGTACTGTTATTTGTCGTCACTACCTCCCCGTGTCGGAAGTGGGTAATTTGCACGCCTGCTGCCTTCCTTGCATGTGGTAGCCATTTCTCAGGCTCCCTCTCTGGAATCGAACCCTGATTCCCCATTAACTGTGGTCACCATGGTAGGTGCGGAAAATAGCATTGAAAGTTGATAGAGCAGACATCCGAATGCGTTGTCGCCGTCACTGTGACGTGCGATCGGCACAAGGTTATCACAGACAAGCGCAGCCGCCTATCCGCGGCCAACATGGATAAGCTCACGTTTATTAAAATGAACCAGGCATGGATCCCACCAGACTTGTTTGTACCTTGTGCAGAATAGACATTTATACTGGCCTCACCCATCCATTGCTATACTCAGCTGCACTTATTCTTTTTTTTTTTCTTTTTTTATATGTCCCAATATTTTGGGGGCTACCCCAATTAAAAAAAAATAAAAATAAAAAACAGTGACTACCTCCTCCACCGCCACCGCTTCCACCTACACTGCCACGGTGTATACCCAGATATTTCAGAGCTGCTGCTGAAAGTGCGGGCCGTCTGTGCACGCTTTTGGCGTTCTCACCCTGCAGCTGTTCGTCTGTCTGCTCTGCAGCGTAACTTCGGCCTTCCCGCTCACCGCCTCATATGCGATGTGCCCACAAGGTGGAACTCCACCTTGCACATGCTGGAGTGACTGTGCGAGCAGCAGCAGGCGATAGCGGAGTATCAGCTGCAGCACGCACGGGTCAGTCGTTCTGCGGAACAGGACCACTTCACCACCAATGAATGGGCCTCCATGCGAGACCTGTGTGCCATGTTGCGCTGTTTCGAGGACTCCACGAACATGGCCAGTGCCGATGAAAGCCTTACTATCCCACTTCTATGTCTCCTTTAAAAAACGCTTTGGGCGATGATGGAAGAAGATGTGGCACAGGAGGAAGAGGAGGAGGAAGAGGGGTCATTCATTCACAAGTGGCTCGGAGGGTGGGTTCCTGCACCAGCATAGGGCAGGTACACAATTGTCCATCTGCACACTGACCCATGGAAGCGTTCAGTTGTCCATATCCCAAACACTGGAGAAAAAGAGGAAGTACCCCGCTACCCACCCACGATCCCTGGACCTGAATGCCAGCATTTCAAAATACCTGGCCTTTGAAATGCTGTCATTCCGTCTGGTAAAGATGGACAGTTTTAAAAACCTGAGGGCGTTATTGGACTGCAAGAAATACACCGCAGGCTGCAAATGTTTCTTTTTTTTATATGTCCCAATATTTTGGGGGCTACTCCAATTAAAAAAAAAACTGTGTTGGCTACCTCCCGCCGCTTCCACCTACACCGCCACGGTCACTGCCTCCTCAGCCTCCTATTCCACATCCACCTCCTCTTCCTAGAGCAGGGTGCAAAAGTGGAGTGGCCGTCCCCTAGACAGTACACCTGCTACTGCCCACCGCACCCAGGGACTGAGCACACCAAAGCCAGCTCCAAGGAATACCCTGGCATGGCAGTTCTTCAGACAATGTGCTAACGACAAGACACTAGTGGTTTGCACTATGTACACAATAACAGAGGCTGCTACCGCATCAGGAGTTGAGCTCAGGCCTTTTCTCCATGCATCAGGAGTTGAGCTCAGTTTGAACAATGAAAGAGAATACCCTGCACTCCAACCCTGTCTCAAATGGATAATTCTGGTGATCCTCCTGACAGCCATGCTTTAGATTTTGATTTATGTTTTTCCAAAGCTAAAATCAAAGATTCCATCTAGTGGCAATTTAAGGCACAGCTGTATTTTAAATTTTTAGGTATTTTATGTTATTTTAAGTGATTTCCCTATCCACATTTGTTTGCAGGGCACTTGTCCTACTCTTACCCCCCTTTTACTTCCTTTTGCAGCCCTCTAGCCCTTTCCAGGACATTTTAGAGCCATTTTAGTGCCCAAATGTTCGGGTCCCTATTGACTTCAATGGGGTTCGGGTTTGGGGTCACGTTCGGGGTCAAGTTCGACCCCGAACCCGGACTTTTTTCTGAAGTTCGGCTGAACCTGCCGGACCCGAACATCTAGGTGTCCCCTCAACTCTAATTATAATCACTAAAGCAATCATGCTATTTTTTTCCTCTATCAGAAATGTGTCGGTGACAATGTGTAATATAACACAGATACTATAATTAATGGTATAAAATAAACACATAATGTGTTAATTACAAAGGTGGATAGACTATGTATCTTTACATAATTGAATCATGATAGTTAAAGATCATATGATTACAATAGCAAGTGCAATAATTAATAATGTTTAACCTTAAAAGAACCTTAAATCAGAAATTACTCGATATTCGTTTAAGTTTGCAGAGTGGTATAATTAATATAATCTAATTCACATAAGTGAAGTACTTCAACAGTTAACATTTAACTGAAAGACAGGCAGAAACTTTACTTCACTCACCACAAACCTTTATTTATAATGATAAACATGTTCAGTCTGCCAGAGTTAAGGTGAGTCAATGGAAGGTAAAAGAGTATCATTAATCAACCCTTTTTGAGGTGATATACATGATGATTTTGGAAATTGATAACTTAGGTCAACAATTGCAAACTGGTAAAAAGATGTCAAAGATATAAATTCAACATCCATACCACTCTATGTATATATATTAAAATACATGTAATCAAACATTTTATCGGTTTTTCAAATACCAAGGAAATGTTATTTGGTTGTGATGGTTAATGTGGTAATGATCCTGTCACATCTATTGATTGTTTAATCAATACATGATGCATATGATTATTAATTTATATTCTGATTGTAACATACCCCCACTTCAACCAGTTATAGTTAAAACAGATTATGATATCTATTGTTATGGGAGTGTTAAAACCACTTATACAAAGGTAGAGCTAAAATATAAATACCTTCAATATTGTATCTGAGTGCTTTCTTAACTCACTTTTAGAAATAATAAATATTCAAATCATCTTAACCTACAGCCACTGAAAAATATACTTAAACAATTAAGATCCACTTTGTTAAGCATCCAATCTCACAAACGTGACTTTCCAAAATGGCTGTCAGATTTTGGTAAAAAAATGTTTTTAAGACAATTTTTGGATGTTTCTGGTATTTTAAGCCACTAATAACTGTAGTTATTATATTTACTAATTGCAACTTGGGCAATACGTTTTCTTCTCCCTAACAGGACAAAGAAAGATGAATTATATCATATTTCCAATTATTAACTATTCTATACAAAATTTTCATAGAAAAAACAAAAAAAGCAAAGACAAAGACAAATACCAACACCATCACCACGGTGATAACAGATGATGCTGATTCAATATCTGCAACCAATTCTAGCCAAATATTTGGAAAGCTGGACTCTACAACAAATACCCGGGTATTCTACAAACACAACATCCAGCAATGTATCTAAGGAATGTAAACTTCCAAATGAAAATTAACCCCTGATTGCCAGAATTGCGGCAATCGTGGGGTTAATCTTCCCGTAGTGTGTCTCCATATCGGAGGCACACTACCATGGGCAGTTTCACTGATTCAGCCCATGTGATCGCTCTGACCGGGAGTCACCCGACCTGTTTCCCTGCAGCTCTGTGTGAGCTGTGAACTGCAGAGAGACAGAGATCTGATCTGTCTCTCCCTGTTAAAAAAAAAAAAGTGTAAGTGATAAAATCCCACCCCCCTCACTTCTTTCAAATAAAATGTAACCCCTTCCCTGCCCTTTGATCACTGCCTGCAGTGAGCAAAATACAGATCACAGTATTTCACTGTGATATGATTTTTTTTCTTTTTAACCCCTGAGGGTTAACTTTTATTTTTTTTAATCCTCAGAGGTTAAATGTATTTAATTAATTTAAATATTTTAAAATATTTATTTCTTTAGCTAGGGTGGGTAGAAGTTAGTGGGGAAATTGGGGGATTTACGGTTAGGCTGATTAGGGGTTAAAAAAACAATAAAAAGTAAAAAAACAACTTTTGAAACGTTTAAACAAAGTTTTAAAATAGTAAAATAAGTTGTTACAAGCTGAATAAAACTTTTTAAAAGTAAAAAAAAACTGAATTGCTTTATTCCCGTGGCCTCCTATGATTTGGGATACTCTTACTATCCCCCTCTCTGCCCATTTGTCTAGAGCCAGGTTGTGTGTGAGGTATTGTAGGCTTGTTAGGGGGGCATATAAATTCATAGGGTGGGTAAGCATCTTTTGGGGCCCACCATCACCATATGTGGAGGGTTGTGCTAGTAGTCGATAGCAGGCCAGAGTGTCGGGGCTGGGACTTGAGTGGGACCCATAGGACCATAGGAGGTCCAACAGGGTAAGGAACTTTTTAACTACCTCCAAGTCAAGCACATACTGCAGGGCGTCACCCACGCGGCACCTGACACCCGAGGACCTAACATGTTTCACTCCCTATGTTACCACCTCAAAATCCAAGCAAAGCCGCTTTCCATATGCTACTGAAAACTCCTAGATGTAGATAAACTAGATAAGCTAAAATACATGGTTCAATGGGAAAACGAGCTTAACTGCACACTAGATGCGAGCAGATGTCAGCAGCGATGGCATTGGTGAAGAAGGCCACACACTGCCTAGACCATGTGGAAGCTTCCTATAAAACTCTGGATGAGATGGTACCTCACCCCTCAGCGATTGGCCCTAATATACCCAGGTGCACAGCAGACATGCTGGTACTGCTGCAGGCAGGTGGGTACTATGTCCCACATATTCTGGCAATGTCCTGTACTAACCACCTTCTGGAACCAAGTACAATCGCTGATAGAAACAAGTCTATGGAAGGCGCTCCCGCTCACTCCGGAGACCTACTTACTACACATGCTGCCCACAACACTCTCGTACTCTGAGGCAGTGTTAACCACCCACATCACACTAGTGGCAAAACATTGCATAGCCTCCCTATGGAAATCAAACACTGCACCAGGAATAAAACAGGTAGTTAACAGGGTGAACCAAACGCAGCAACTCGAGAAAATATCACACACAATCAAGAGCACCTTAACACGTTATACCCAAATATGGTCAAAATGGTCGGGCCAGCTGAACCAGGACCCAACACACTCTTGGGTCCATTAGACACCCCACCCCAGGAGTCATGGTAGTACGGGACTGAATATCACACACAACTCCCTTAATTTCACGAAGGTGGACGTGGTGGCTGAGCCGAGCCTGTGCGAACTAAGACTGTGAGCTAAGACAGTGTTCTGAGACAGCACTCTGAATGGTGATGCAGCATCCTGAACCCCTCCGCCTACTCACATTCCCTCTCCCTCCCAATACTGATTATCCTCTCCCCTTTTTTTTTTTCTGTTTCCCCGTAGTCACACATGGTATCCAAAATAGCCAGATCTGGTATGACCATATACTCACCAGACTATAGCGATATAACATCTGCTGCCATACAATGTCCCTACTTCCTTTTGTATGTGACTTGCATACCAAAATATGTCTGTAAAGCTGCACTCTCTGTGTACCCTAGTTAAAATCTACCATGGTAGAATGTTTACAATGTTTATCTGTTATATATTCCGTTTCACAAACACTGTAACACAAGAACTGAAACAAACAATAAAAACGAAATATTTAAAAAAAAAGTTACATTTTTTAAAAAAAAAAAGTTTCAAAAAGTTTAAAAAAGGGGGAAAATGCGTGTTACCTCTACACTTGGTACAGGCTAGCGAAAAAATAATACCACGCTAAGGTTTCAAATATGCCTTTTGAAACACCCTGGGGTGTCTTCTTTAGGAAATGGTATGCCTTTGTGAATTAATTGGAAAACACAACCTATTAAAAAAATTCCAAGGTGGGGCATGGACCCAGCGTAAAAATTCTAACTTAAATGGCTGTGTCTCAAATGTGCCCCTTCAATGTTGTCATATACTTGGTAAAGGTACATACGGGGGTATTGCTGTACTCAGATGACATCGCGGAGCAACATATGATGTATTATACTGCTGTAGCACATGCAAAATATATATTACAAACTCATTGAGTATGTCAAAAAGGCATAAAAAATACTTATTACCACAACACTTGGTATAAGCCAGCTGAAAAATTATTTCACGCTAAGGTTCAAAACATGTCTTTTGAAATACCCTAGCATGTCTTCTTTAAGAAATGGTATGCCTTTATAGGGTAGCTGGAATAATTAAGATAAAAAAACAAAACTCCAAAGTGGGGTATGGACACAGCGTAAAAATTTAAAGTTTTAAAAAACTTAAATGGCTGTGTCTCAAATGTGTCCCTTCAATGTCCGCATATACGTGGCAAAGGTACATATGAGGGTATTGCTGTGCTCAGACAACATAGCTGAGCAAGATAAGAAGTATTCTATAGCCGTAGCACACATAAGGTTTGCAAAATACACAGTACAAACTCACTGTGTGTGTCAAAAAAGCAGAAAAAATGCTTATTACCACGACACTTGGTACAAGCTAGCGGAAAAATGATCCCACTCTAAGGTTCAAAATATGCCTTTTGAAATACCCTGGGATGTCTTCTTTAAGAAATAGCGTGCTTTTATGGGAAAGTTGGAATATATAGCCTGCTAAGAAACTCTAAAGTGGGGTAACAACACAGCGTAAAAATTCAAAGTTTGAAAAAAACTGCAATGGCTGTGTCTAAAATGTGCCCCTTCAACGTCCACATATACCTGGCAAAGCTACATACGGGGGTATTGCTGTACTCAGACAACATAGCTGGGCAACATATAAAGTATTATAAAGCCGTAGCACACATAAGGTTTGCAAAATATACAGTACAAACTCACTGTGTTTCAAAAAGGCAGAAAAAAATGCTTATTACTACTACATTTGATACAAGCCAACGGAAAAATTATCCCACGCTAAGGTTCAAAATTTGCCTTTTGAAATACCCTCGGGCATCTTCTTTACGAAATAGTATACCTTTTTGGGGTAGTTGGAAAAAGCAGCCTGCTAACATATTTAAAAATAGAATACGGACCCATTAAAACTCCATGTAAATTCACACTTAAAAACCTGAACCTGTCACGTCTCTTTCACAGCACTGTAACTTCACAAAATAGTGTCTAGGTCATACATTGGGCTTATCGTTTTACTCAGCAGATGTATCTGAACACAATATGGGGTTCTGTACAGGGATAGCACACACTAGGTTTGCAAAATAAACATTACAAAAACCTTGTAATATGTGTATATGCCAAAATAGAGGAAAAAATTACATTTTACTCCAATATTTAGCTGATATTGGCGGTGAAATGGCTACGCAAAAAGTGTCAAACTAACCTTAGGTAAATAGCTTGTGATGTCTACTTTATATAAATATATACTTTTGTGTGGCAATTTTGTTTCCTGTAATGGGTGTAACGGATCACCTGGCACCCCAACTGGGTACCTCCGTTGAAGGATGCTCCTAGCGCTTCCTGAGGACTCAAAGCACTGCAGCAGACACCACAACCACTGAACCAGAGAAGCATATGAATGTTGTATACAGCCGAATAGGAAAAACCATGCGAATAGGTTTACACTCCTAGCATTCAAACTGGAACAGCATACAATAAATCCTCCCCCAATAATAAGACGACACTTCACTTTGAGGGTTAAGCAGGAACTGACTGGACTGGCACATACAGCCTCTTTTATTCCCAATCCACAAATTTAGTACTGCCCACAGGGTTTTACAGAACAACCAATAACACGTACAATACACTCAGACACTCCCACACAAAATCCTCCCCTCTCTCTGTGATACAATTACCTTACACAATGGGTAATCTAATTATCACAGACAGAGAAATACAGTTTCATAAAACACATCACAGGGACCCCAAAACATGCAATAACCCCATAAAAGTATATCCTTGGAACCGGGGGGTCTGGGTGAACTACATATCCAAAATTCACCCAGATCCGTTCAGTACTTTGGAAGATACAGTTTAATGCAGATTTTACAGAACATATGCAGGCTATATGAAAAACAATTACTGTATAAGGTGTCCCCTGTTGTATAGTCCAAAACCACTGCACTATGTCTCTGTGCACCAAATACTGGCGAGATGGCACCATGTTGAAAAGTCCAAACAGTGTCTGTGAGTTAAAATTGCCGCCATCCATTGTTCTCACCATGTGCTTCATCCATTTTTCTCACCATGTGCCTCTGATACAGGAAATGGTGGCCACCCAGTAACTCAACAGTATGTCCCCAGATGGTTCTTAAAGGGCCAGCAGCAGCACAACACAAATCCATTATGCCCAAATCATGTCTTTAAACCCTTCAGGACCAAATTTCTGGAATAAAAGGGAATCATGACATGTCACACATGTCATGTGTCCTTAAGGGGTTAAAGGGCAATACATCCCAGGGGCCATAGTCACATGGCAAGAGGCTGGCAATCAGTCTTCTCCAATGCCCAGTGGCGAGGTCGGTTTCGCCACATTTCTCCCCTTTCCCCAAAAGACTAACAAGGTATCTGACCTCCTGTCGGTCAGTGCCTTGGTTAGTCCAGCAACCCACCCACAAAACAGAATCTGCAGTATAACCCACCCACGAAAATTGGTTACTACACCTGGAGTAGTGGGTCGCTTGTCCAGGTCTAGAATCTCCACCTTGGCTCTGGGGGGTACTAGCACTGTGGATCGATGGGTTGCTGGGTGGGCAGAGACCAGCGGTACTCTGCCCTGGTGCCAATGCTACCACGGGAGTAGCCTGGTTGGAGCCCAGGTGAGGGAATGGCGTAGTAGGCTCCTCACTCCAGACCTGGGTCTGCTGCTGGAGGGGAAGACAGGCTGTCTCCCCTTTGGATAAACAGCCCTGCTGCAGGGTGTGACAAAACCAACCTCGCCACTGGGCCCTGGAGAAGCCTGTTTGCTAGCCTCCTACCTACTGACTATGGCCCCTGGGTTATTTGGGGAATATTGTACTGTATATTGCTGCTACTGGCCCTTTTAACAGCATCTATGGACACATTGGGACTTTTGGGACTACTGTCCCTTTAAGACTGTGAAGCATATTCTAGTGTACTGCCTGTAATATTATATATGTATTTATATATGTGTTAAGTTTATCCTGGGTGATTTGTATGCAGCATTCATCTGATTGTTCGGTAGAATCACTCCATTCAGTATATTGAGTGAAACTACCGAACAACCAGACCACCCAGGAATGAGTGTGCCTCCAATTACCGTTTGCAACAATGTTGCAAACGGGTAATTGGCAATCAGTGCAGTGTGGTCTGTGTCCTCTGGGTGGCTGCCATTCGGGAGCCGAACACGTGGCGGCGGCCATCTTAAACTACCGAACAGCTGTGTTTTGCCGTCGAGTGTCTGGAACTGAAATCGGACACTCGACTAGGCAAACACCGCTGAGACCTCCAGACTTCCAGGATTTCGTGGGGAAACTACCGAACAGCCCGCCGTTCGGTAGAAAGAAACTCACGAACTAGGGGATTCATGCGAATTCCCCTTAGTCTCTATAACACCAGTAATTTGTCTGTTTCATTCTCTTTTCTGTGACCGACCGCAGGGCCAAAATGCATGGAACTGTTTTCGGATACTTTACCCATGCGGTCGGTCAAATCTTTGGAACCCCATATCTCCCGAACTGTTCATCCGAATGACTTGAATTTTGGATATGTTTCCCCCCTGAAAAAAGGGCTATCCAGCGATGCTGGATTTAAAGGTGTACCCCCTGTTTTTGGGGTACATCCAGAACTTGGCTGGAAAAGTGTACTGGATAATTGGGTTTAATGTTATCTGAGGGGAGGGGATGTGTGGGCTGAACCATGTATGTGATTGGTTATTTTATGCCTCCCCCTGGGTGTGGCCTGTATGTGTACTCATGTAATAAAAACCAGGCTGGGTGCCCCAGCACCTCAGACCACTGCTTGACTTTCAACACGGAGCCTTGTCTCGTTCTTGGGGGGATTCACTGTATGCTGTTGGAGTTTGACTGCTAGGAGTGTAAGCTGATGTCTGCTTTTCCTATTCATCTACTAGCAGCTATTCGTGAGGTTCCATCTTAGAGTGCTATCTTATTCCCTGGTATGCAGTTCGGGAGTTTGATGCATTCGCCTGTATCTAGTTCGTGAGTTTTGATGTTCTGCAGTAGCTGTGCCTTTCTGAGAAAAGGGGATTATCGCCTAAACGGATTTTAACCCCTCATATGCTGAAACGGTCCGTTACACAGGGGGACAGGACCAACTGTCCCTACACCCTGTGGTTTGGGCACAGAGACCATGGTCCCATCTGCACCGGTGTGGGGCTTATCATCTCCCCTTGGTGGGTTAGGCTGCCGCTGGGGAGGGGGAACGAGACTCTCCCCTCCTGGTAGAATACTCTGCCGCTGGGAAGCAGGACCAACTGTCCGTACTCCCTGTAGCTTGGGCGCAGAGACCATGGTCCCATCTGCGCCGGTGGGGAACTTAGTGTCTCCCCTTGGTGGGCTAAGCTGCGCTGGGGAGAGGGGGTAACAAGCTTCTCTCCCTTACACACTTTCAGCCGCTGGGGAGGGGAGACACTGCCCTCCACTCCCTGCAAATCACAGTGCCGCTGGGTATCTGAGCTGACCGCCCAGCATCCCTGTAGCTCACCCGGCCGCTGGGGAGGGAGGACGCTACTCTCCTCTAACTGCAAGGTACACTGCCGCTGGGGAGGGGAGACGATGCTCTCCACTCCCTGCACTTCACACTGCCGCTGGGGGTCTGGGCCGACTGCCCAGCATCCCTGTAGGGCCGGTAGAGAGACCGCCGTCCTATCTCCACCTGCCATCTGTGGGTCTTCCCAGGACCAGTCTGTGAGGTCTCTCAACATTTGCGAGTAAGGACCGCCTGCTTTCGCACCTCGCAACTCCAGCTGCTGCTGGGGATCTGGGCCGGCTGCCCAGCATCCCGGTGGAGAGACCTCGGTCCCATCTCCACCTGCCTGTTGTGTTTCCTCACAGGACCAGTCTATGAGGACCCCTACTTTGGGTTCCTCCGGCCGCCTCAGGGGAAGATGGCTAGCCTCCTCGGATGCAGCCTCTACTCGGCTGCTGTAACACTCCTTCCGCTGAGCATACTCTCTCTCTTTTGCCAGCCGGAATTCTTGGGCCAGCCTTGTGTTTTGCTCGGCCGTAACCTGGTTCCAGATCACCCGGCGTACCTCCATGGGTAGATCATCCCCATACTGGGCCACTCGCTGCCTCACCTCGGCCATCCAATCATCGCCAGAGCCTTCCATACTTGTCTGCTCCAAGTCGCTGGATACCTCTGCTCCCAGGGGCGCTGCACGTGTGCTCGCGTTGCCCTCAATTTGTAACTCCACGAATGGTGTCTCTGAGCTGCTTTACCTCGCACTAGGACGCCATCCCACCGCTTGCCACCAATGTAACGGATCACCTGGCACCCCGACTGGGTACCTCCGTTGAAGGATGCTCCTAGCACTTCCTGAGGACTCCAAGCACTGCAGCAGACACCAAAACCACCGAACCGTAGGAGCATATGAATGTTGTATACAGCCGAATAGGAAAAACCATGCGAATAGGTTTACACTCCTAGCAGTCAAACTGGAACAGCATACAATAAATCCTCCCCCAATAATGAGATGACACTTCACTTTGAGGGTTAAGCAGGAACTGACTGGACTGGCACATACAGCCTCTTTTATTCCCAATCCACAAACTTAGTACTGCCCACAGGGTTTTACAGAACAACCAATAACACGTACAATACACTCAGACACTCCCACACAAAATCCTCCCCTCTGCCTGTGATACAATTACCTTACACAATAGGTAATCTAATTATCACAGACAGAGAAATACAGTTTCATAAAACACATCACAGGGACCCCAAAACATGCAATAACCCCATAAAAAGTATATCCTTGGAACCGGGGGATCTGGGTGAACTACATATCCAAAATTCACCCAGATCCGTTCAGTACTTCGGATGATACAGTTTAATGCAGATTTTACAGAACATATGCAGGCTATATGAAAAACAATTACTGTATAAGGTGTCCCCTGTTGTATAGTCCAAAACCACTGCACGATGTCTCTGTGCAACAAATACTGGCGAGATGGCACCGTGTTGAAAAGTCCAAACAGTGTCTGTGAGTTAAAATGGCCGCCATCCATTGTTCTCACCATGTGCCTCTGATACAGGAAATGGTGGCCACCCAGTAACTCCACAGTATGTCCCCAGATGGTTCTTAAAGGGCCAGCAGCAGCACAACACAAATCCATTATGCCCAAATCATGTCTTTAAAGGGCAATACATCCCAGGGGCCATAGTCACATGGCAGGAGGCTGGCAATCAGTCTTCTCCAATGCCCAGTTGCGAGGTCGGTTTCGCCACAATGGGTATTAAACTTCAAAGACAAACATACCAACTTCTAAAATTGTTTCACGTTGAAATTTTATTTTAGACCTTGTAACTTTCAAAATAAACGGAAATCCTACACATATTATGTACTTTGTAAATCAAGACACATAAATGAATTGATTTTGAATTACTTTTTCTAAGCTGGACATATTATGAAGCATGCTTTCCTATGGACGCTGGCATCTTCTCACTGAGATTTTCACAGTGAGAATCACGCAAGCGCCTGTAGCGGCTGTCAATGAGACAGCCACTAGAGGATTTGGAGGATGGATTAACCCTATTATAAACATAGCAGTTCCCCCCCCCCCCCCCCCCCCCAATGGCCTCTAATGAGATCTAGAGGTCCGCGGACCCTTCTCCCATAAAGCAACTCAAAGGGGGAGAACCCAGTAGATTCCTGGGGCACCTCTCTGTAGGAAAATAACAGATGAGGTAGGAACCTCTCCCAGTCTCTGCAAGTGTCTGTAAAGGTCCTCAGTATCTGTTTGAGGGTACCGTTAAAGCGCTCGCAGAGACCGTTAGTCTGTGGATGATAGGGTGAGCTAAGTAACGGTTTAATGCCACACACCTTCCACAGTTGCTGGGTTAGCACAGCGGTAAACTGGGTTCCCTGGTCGGAGAGGATCTCCTTAGGGAACCCGACCCTTGTGAAAATTCTAACCAAGGCATCAGCAACCGTCTCTGCCTCTATATTAGACAGCACTACTGCCTCTGGATAGCGAGTGGCATAGTCCACCACAGTGAGAATATATTTCTTACCAGATGGACTAGCTCTGGCCAGTGAACCCACAATGTCAACGGCTATGCGGGAAAAGGGCTCCCCTATAATAGGCATTGATAATAACCTAGCCTTAGGGTGGTCCCCCCGCTTTCCTACCCGTTGACATGTGTCGCACGTACTACAATACAGCCGCACAGCCTGATTAAAGTTGGCCAAAATAAATTATGCGTGATCCTATAGGCTGTGCGGCGTGACCCTAGATGTCCAGCAAACGGAACCTCATGCCCTATCCACAGAATCTCCTGCCGGTATTTTGCAGGTATTTTGCAGCACTAGCTGTCGATTCGGCGCAGGGGCGACACTCTTCTGAAAAGGCTTAGGGATCCTATAGAGCTAGTCCCCCACCTACTCATACCGCTCCCCATCTACTTCTTCCTCTCCAGCATCTGCTCTATCCCGGTACTTCTGGAGAGTCGGGTCTGCCCGGGTTTCCTTCCCAAACTCCTCTGGGGAATCCCAGCTTAAAGGGACCTGATCTAGGGTACCAGTCGGGGAAGAGGGTCTTACCTGGGTCTCATCAGCAGGCGAGACGGTTCCAATAGCACGGGTCTGAGCACGAGTGGTCACAGGGTTAACGTCAGCGGGACCCATCGGGGCATAAGCAGAGACCAAAGGGGCCAAATCGTTCCCATGGAGGACATCAGCGGGCAAGTCTTTCATAACCCCCACATCCACGTGTCTAGCGCCCACTCCCCAATCCAAATGAACCTGGGCAACAGGTAGACAGAACACGGCGCCTCCTGCTACCCTCACTGCCACAGTGTCTCCAGTATGTTTTGTTCCGAGACCAAGTTCTTTTGGACAGGGCCGGACTGGCCCACCGGGATACCGGGAAATTTCCCGGTGGGCCGTCGGCACCTGGGGCCGGGCAGGCAGCTGGCTCACCTGCGGCCGCAGAGAGAGCTCTTCTGGCGGCCGCAGGGGGAGCTGGCTGTTCTGTCTCTGCTCCCCCTCCCCAGCGCACTACAAAGAGACCGGGGCCGGAATATGACGTCATATTCCGGCCCCGGTCTCATTAAAAGCGGCGCGCTGGGGAGGGGGAGCAGAGACAGAACAGCCAGCTCCCCCTGCGGCCGCCAGAAGACTCAGCTCCCCATGCGGCCGCCAGCACAAAGGTAGAAATGATGGGGGCGGAGCCAAGCAGCCAAGCAGCCCAGACGTGTCCAGCGAGAGCTCCCGCGTCTGGGGACAAAAAACGGGGACTTCTACCCACAAATCGTGTCTGACAGACTGCAACCCACGACGACTGAAACTAGGAGAGGCTGCTGCATCGGCGGGTGCTTCCCCCGAACTCCTGCACAGCCAAACTGACACGCCGAGGCTTGCGGCCTACCACGGACTGAGCCACGGAGAGACGGCCGCTTTCCGGGCACAGGTACAGTGACTGCAGCCTCGCACACACACCTCCCCCCCCTCGGTCCAGTGGGGGTTATCCTGGACCACACAGAACTGCAGTAGAGAACCACTTGCACCAGCATCCAGCACGGCACTACCAACGCCTGCCTCGTGGCGCATCCAAGATGGCGGATGCACACTCACCGCATACTAGAAGCCTGCCTCTAAGCTACATGCCCAGACACAGTAATGCCACAGACACCCTGCAACGCCTCGAGGAAATCTTCCTCCGGTTCTGGGAGAAACTGGACCAGCGCGTACAGGCAGCCCAGGCTGATTTACAAACCAAGACACGCGCCGGTGAGGTGGGGCACAAGCAGCGGGGAGCAAGGAGGGTGTCCTCGGGCACAGCGATTACACAGCCAAACACCCCTACTCCACGTGGCCCACCTGGGCTGAAGGCCACCAGGGCTAAAGCCCGTAAGCATCTTCCACAGCAGCGGAGGTCCCGGCGCCGTAAACGGCAGCATACCACCAGACCCCCCAGCACTCCCACAAGAGGAGGAAACTCAGACTCTGGAAGTCACCGGGTTTGTGGCACAGTGATGCAGGCCTGCTCACCAGCCTGGGGCTGGAGGATCACCTCTTCCCGCACCCGCACAGCAGAGGCCCTACACAGCCCGCCAGCGCGCACCAGCGTTTTCCCTGAGGCCAACGCCAACAGCAAGAGGCACACTCCTGCACTGGGCATAGGCTGTATAGCTGCACTTCATGCCAACTTCAACGCTCCACCAGCCCAGGGCATTGGTTAATCCTGGACTTTTCACAGTGGCCTGACAGGCCGAGAGGACTGTCTCACTCTAGACACCACAAATTAAGCTACATATGCCGTTAAATAATGATGCACACCATGATATATTTTTTCTTGTTCCTACACACTACCTGTGGTCTACTACCCTTCACTCACCTAAGATGTTAACAATTTAAGCATGTACTACACTGTATTTCTGATGTATGAACCCCATAACTAGGCCATGCTTGTTTCATGTTAATCACTAACATCTACACTTGTAGCCATCCCTGCCGCACACGATTAAAGCCTGGAAAAGCATAATACAGCATACGGGATACTTATAAGCAATGGTTTAGCTTATGTTTAACGTAAAAATTAACATTCTTAGGTGATGTACTGTTGTGTTGACGTCTATTGTGAAACCAATGTTTTTCTCACCCATGTGTCACCTGACGCCTGACTAACGTGATCTAGCGAGTTACCAATCCGGATCTTTTGATCCTTAGCTTGTATTTTCAAACTGGAGTTTAACTACACTACATATAAAAAAAAATTAGGCATTGAAAATCTGGAAATGTACTCTAACTTTGCGTATTGTTGTACCAACCCTATACTGTAAATCGCTTAAACGTTTCCTCCGATTTCTCTTTTGTATCCCATACTATATGCCTTTAATAAAAATCAGATTGACAAAAAAAAAAGGTAGAAATGATGTGTGTCAGTGTGAGTGTATGTGTGTCTGTGTCATGGTGTGTGTGTGTGTCTGTGTCATTGTGTGTGTGTGTCTGTCTGTGTCATTGTGTGTGTGTCTGTCTGTGTCATTGTGTGTGTGTGTGTCTCTGTCATGGTGTGTATGTCTGTCTGTGTCATGGTGCGTGTGTCTGTCTGTGTCATGTAATGTGTGTCTGTGTCACAGTGTGTGTTTGTGTCACAGTCTGTCTGTGTTATGGTGTGTTTCTGTCATGGTATGTGTGTGTGTCTGTCATGGTATGTGTGTGTCTCTGTCATGGTGTGTGTCTGTCTTTGTCATGGTGTGTCTGTGTTTCTGTCTGTGTCACAGTGTGTGTGTCTGTGTCACGGTCTGTCTGTGTCATGGTGTGTGTCTGTCTGTGTCATTGTGTGTGTGTGTGTCTCTGTCATGGTGTGTATGTCTGTCTGTGTCATGGTGCGTGTGTCTGTCTGTGTCATGTAATGTGTGTCTGTGTCACAGTGTGTGTTTGTGTCACAGTCTGTCTGTGTTATGGTGTGTTTCTGTCATGGTATGTGTGTGTGTCTGTCATGGTATGTGTGTGTCTCTGTCATGGTGTGTGTCTGTCTTTGTCATGGTGTGTCTGTGTTTCTGTCTGTGTCACAGTGTGTGTGTCTGTGTCACGGTCTGTCTGTGTCATGGTGTGTGTCTGTCATGGTATGTGTGTTTTTCAGTCTGTTCACCACTCTGCCATTCAGCTTCACAGTCTGTCGGTGGTGCTGACGGTTGTCCTGATGGGCTGCTTGTACAGGGTCGGCCTCATGTAGTATGCCCCAGAATCCTCTTGCTCTATACATTGAGCCGCAGGCTGAGGTGGACGCTGATTCCCGCTGGCTGGTCTTCTCCAATGACTGGGCTTGGTTGGTGTTGTTCAGTGGGCACTCTGGTCGCTTGTGCCCGAACTGTTTACACTCAAAGCACCTAATGGGCTGTGAATAATCTCGGGCATTGAACCGGGATGTCTGGGTATAACTGTTAGCTGGCGGTAGTGTTGAAGTGTGGTGTGCTGGGGGTTGGTATACGGCAGGAGCTGAAGCTGCTGGTCTGTACTCCGTTCTGGCAGGAACTTTAGTAACGGCACTGTCCAATTTGCGGGCGTCTGTGTATTCATCTGCAAGATGGGCAGCTTCGTGCAAAGTGGAGGGTTTTCGATCCCTAACCCACTCTCTGACTCCATCAGGTAATCGATCAAAACAGTGTTCCAGCAGAAACACTTGCAGCACCTCTTCCCCAGTTACCGCTTGGCACCTCGCCATCCAGTGGGCTGCTGTACGGTGGACTCTGCATGCCCATTCTACATAGGAATCGCCAGCTTGTTTATTAGTTTTCCTGAATCGCCGTCTGTACGCTTCTGGGGTCACCGCGTACCTGGCCAAAAGAGCATCTTTCACTGCTCGATAGCTAGTGATTTCCTCCTCTGGAATGGCCCGAAACGCTTCACTAGCCCGGCCGAATAACTTTCCAGAGAGGATGGTGACCCATTCATCTGCGGGTACCTGGTGTAGGGCACACTGCTTTTCAAAGTCAGTCAGGAACCCGTCAATCTCTCCCTCTGTCTCAATAAACTTTTTAAATGCAGAAAAGGGTACCTTTTTCCTTCCAATATTATTATTGGGTACCTCTGCTGCTGCAGCTCCTCTTTCCTGGAGCGCTTGGTGTGCCATCACTGCTGCCTGCACACGTTCCACAATGTCTGCTGGGTTGGGGCCAAAGTGTGCTAGCCTTATCTGGACTGCCCGGTTAAATTGTATCTCCTCGGGTGTTAAATCCAAAATGCTGGGCACATTAGCTCTCTCCATTCCTTGTGCTGCATCCATTTCCAATAAAAAAGCAATAATCTCTCGCTTCTTCAGATTACTTGCTGACCGTCCTTGGCGTTCAAGTATGTCTTTAAGGGTAGCACGCCTTAATTCCTCATACTGCATTTCCTCCACCAGACTGGGATATGTAGCTGACCTTCTGTACTGTGGGATTCATCCCGTCACTTGCCATTAATTGTTAAGACACCCCTGGTGTCTTTAAGGGAAACCGCTATTTAGTTAAACTTCCCCCTTCGCAATATCAATATCTCCGTTCGCATAGACTGCGGTATACGAACCACCATCAGGGGAAGCGGTAATCTCCCGAACGCGGCCTGTACGAGGATCTAAACTCCCGAACAGAAATCCACAAATCACCATTAGCCGTCGAACAAATATATCCACCAAGCGGCTTTCGGCTCCAGCAATCAGTGTCTAGTCATCGGTAATAAATCCCCCCCATTACGAGACTACGCTCCGCATTGAGGGTCAAACAGAATCTGGCTTTACTGTGGGCTACCCGCCCGTATTTATGCAGGTCTCCCACTTGGTGGACACTCCCCTAGGGGACCAAATGGGAGACTGTAATGACAGATGGACATGGGGACATTTCAGACATACAGATACATACTTTTCCCACAATGCAATATGGTTTCCTCCCCTCTGCCCTGAAGATAATTGAGAAGTAATTCAATTATCTCCAGGACAAAGACAAAGCGCCATCTTAAATAAAATGCCAGAAAAAAAAAAATATATATAATTTCACAACCACCGAACATTTTGCATTCGTATCACATATCCCCAGATAGTCTGGATCTGAGGGCATATTATTGTCGAATAGCGCTCAGATCCCATACGCATAGTTCAATCGCCATGGAGTCAAAGTTCTGATAGTCTTTCGGTATGCGATTGACTCCATGGGAAGGCTATTAAGTCTTTTTGCGTGATTCAAAACTCCAGAACGGTGTCAGGATCGGGACAGGGATCCAACACGCAGAGTACAAACAGTAGCCAGATACGTATACCGGACCTTAGAATGGCCGGACTAGTACTAGTAGTACAGTATAGAATGGTCAAAGAGGTCGAGGGTAATAGAAGACAGGTAAGCGAGAGACAAGCCGAATCAAGGGTAACAGAGATAAGCAGAGTAAGGTAAACAAGCCGGGTCAAAAACAAAAGGGATAGTAGAATACACAAGCACTGAGTGACTAGAACAAGCTAGAACCACGACAGGGCAATGAGCTAATGAAAGAAGCTCTGTTAAATACCCTGTTCAGAGCAGTAACCACGCCTCCGAGGCGTCCTGATTGGTCCTGCAGCAATTGAGTGACAGGTCGTTCCGGAGGAGTGTCCTGATGACAACTTCCTGCCTAGATGCTGTAAAAGGCAGTCACTCCCTCGCGGCCGGCCTTGCATGACCGGATAGACCGTGGGGAAGGGAGCCATCAGGCCGTCTGGATGGAGGAACAGCTAAGTCTCTACCTCTTTCGGAGGTAGAGACCACAGGTACCCTGACAGTACCCCCCCTCTCAGATACGCCCACCGGGCGGAATACACCAGGGCGAGAAGGGAATCGAGAGTGAAACGCCCTGCGGAGACGGGGAGCATGCACCTCCTCCTGAGGTACCCAACTTCTCTCCTCAGGACCATTACCCTTCCAATCGACCAGATATTGCAGTTTCCCCCGGGAGATTCGAGAATCAACGATGGAATTGACCTCATACTCCTCCTGACCCTCCACCTGAACTGAGCGGGGAGGGGCGATCGTGGAGGAGAATCTGTTACATATTAATGGTTTTAGCAAGGAAACATGAAATGAATTAGGAATGCGTAAGGCATTAGGCAATGCTAAACGATACGCAACTGGGTTAATTTGAGACAGTACCCTGTAAGGTCCAATATATCGAGGAGCAAACTTCATGGACGGCACTTTTAACCGAATGTTTCTAGTACTTAACCATACTCTATCGCCTGGAACAAACACCGGTGCTGCCCTTCTACGTTTGTCAGCGTGTTTTTTAACCAGCGTAGAATTGTGCAGAAGGATTTGTCGAGTTTGATCCCACAACTTTCTTAAATTGGCAACATGAACATCCACAGGATGGAAGGATGAAAGCCATAATTCAAGAAAAAAGGGC
The DNA here is from genome assembly GCF_036172605.1 of Pelobates fuscus. Taxonomy (NCBI): domain Eukaryota; kingdom Metazoa; phylum Chordata; class Amphibia; order Anura; family Pelobatidae; genus Pelobates; species Pelobates fuscus. The sequence continues at coordinate 192,360,884 of NC_086323.1, forward strand.
TAGAATGCGTAGAATCACAAATGAGATTGTTATGTGCAAACTCCGCCCAAGGAATCAAACCGACCCAATCGTCCTGGTGTTCTGAAACGAAACAACGTAAATATTGTTCAACTTTTTGGTTAGTGCGTTCAGCAGCTCCATTGGACTGAGGATGATAGGCAGAGGAGAAATTCAATTTGATGCCTAGTTGGGAGCAGAATGATCTCCAAAAACGGGAAACAAATTGGGAGCCTCTGTCAGAGACATTCTGGGAAGGTATCCCATGCAAACGGAAAATCTCCCTGGCGAATATCTCCGCTAATTCGGGCGAAGATGGGAGTTTAGGTAAGGGAATGAAGTGAGCCATTTTAGTAAATCTGTCTACCACAGTGAGGATGACAGTCTGCTTTTTAGAGATAGGCAAATCAACAATGAAGTCCATTGCCAGGCAGGACCAAGGCTTTTCAGGAACCTCTAAAGGGTGCAGAAATCCGCATGGAAGCGAATGGGGTAGCTTGGTCTTGGTACAAACTTCACATGCCCCGATGAATTCTTTAATATCCTTGCGTAAGTCAGGCCACCAAAAATCTTTAGAGACCAGCGCATAAGTCTTGCGGATGCCAGGATGCCCAGCCACCTTGCTGTTATGGAGACAGCGTAGCACCTCCAGTTGGAGAGCGGCAGGAACGAAGTGTCGATCCCCAGGGGTCTGTTTGGGTGCCAAATGCTGAAACTTCATGATCTCAGAAAGCAATGGAGAGTGAATCCTGAGATTTGTGTTCGCGATGATATTCCCCTTAGGAACTATGGAGGACAGCAGTGGTTCAGTTATAGTGGATGGTTCATATTGACGAGACAATGCATCGGCTTTAGAGTTCTTAGAACCAGGTCTATACGTAAGTACATAATTAAAGTGAGTGAGGAACAAGGCCCAGCGAGCCTGCCTGGCGGACAAGCGCTTCGCCTCCCCAATATAAGACAAGTTCTTATGATCCGTTAGAATAGTAACAGGGTGTAGTGTCCCTTCCAGTAAATGTCTCCACTCCTTTAAAGCCTTAATGACCGCTAACAGTTCCCTCTCCCCGATGTCATATCTGCTCTCAGGCCCAGAACATTTTTTAGAGAAGAAACCACAAGGGTGTAACGGTTTATCCACCCCTAACCTTTGAGACAGAACAGCCCCAACTCCTGTCTCAGAAGCATCGACCTCGAGCAAGAAAGGCAGAGTCGTATCAGGATGAACTAGAATGGGAGCTGAGGCAAAAAGTTCCTTGAGAGTCTTAAAAGCACCAAGAGCTTCCTCAGACCAGAACTTAGTATCAGCCCCTTGTTTGGTCATATTGGTAATAGGCGCAATGATAGAGGAGTAACCCTTAATGAAGCGCCTATAGTAGTTGGAAAAACCAATAAACCTTTGGATAGCCTTGAGTCCTTTGGGCAAAGGCCAGTCTAAAATAGATTGGAGTTTACCAGGATCCATTTTAAAACCTTCCCCAGAAATCACGTACCCAAGAAAGTCTACCTGAGACTGATCAAAACTGCACTTCTCCAATTTGCAGTATAGACCATGTTGCAGAAGTTTGTGTAACACCTTTCTGACCTGTCTATGGTGAGTCTCAATCTCCTTAGAGTGTATTAGTATGTCGTCCAGGTAAACAATAACACAATCATGCTGAAACTCCCTAAGTACCTCATTAATCAAATCTTGAAATACTGCAGGAGCATTGCATAGTCCAAATGGCATAACAGTGTATTCGTAATGGCCATACCGGGTATTGAATGCCGTCATCCACTCGTGACCTTGCTGGATTCTCACCAAATTGTAAGCCCCTCTGAGATCTAACTTGGTGAAGATTTTGGAGCCCTTAAGACGATCAAATAACTCGGTAATCAGTGGGATAGGATAGGCATTTCTGACAGTTATTTTATTCAAGCCTCGGTAATCGATACAAGGTCTCAGCGTGCCATCCTTCTTCTTAATGAAAAAGAACCCCGCCCCGGCCGGAGAAGAAGACCTCCTGATAAATCCCTTTTCTAAATTCTCCTGAATATACTCCTCTAGAACCGAGTTTTCCTGAACAGACATAGGATATACATGGCCCCTCGGAGGCATAGTCCCGGGTAGAAGCTTAATTTTACAGTCAAATGACCTGTGTGGCGGCAAAGAATCGGCATTCTTCTTGTCAAACACTGCCCTTAAGTCTAGGTAAAGGTCTGGTATTTGTCTCTCTGTGGACTGAGTAGGATTCTCCTGTATGTTAATATTAGCTAATGGAGAAACCTTACACAAACACCGATCCTGGCAGCCCTGGCCCCACGAGAGTATCTCCCCTAACTCCCAATCGATAATAGGGTTATGTTCCTTCAACCATGGGTACCCCAGAACTATGGGAACGGAAGGAGACGAAATGAGCAGAAGAGATAAATTCTCCACGTGTAGGATACCAACATTTAACTCAATGGGTATGGTCTCACGAAAGATAACAGGGTCTAGTAGTGGTCTACCATCTATGGCCTCAACGGCCAAGGGTGTCTCCCTTAGCTGGGATGGGAAATTGTTTTTACTAGCAAAGGCTTGGTCGATAAAATTCTCAGCAGCACCGGAATCTATCAAAGCCATAGCCCTTACTACTTCCCTCCCGCAAGTTAAGGAAACTGGTAGCAGAAGCCTGTGATCTTTATAATTAGAAGTAGAGGACAAAATAGAAACACCCAAGGCCTGTCCTCTAGAGAGACTTAGGTGCAAGCATTTCCCGTGCGGTTAGAACAGTTCGAGAGTAAATGACCCTTAGCTCCACAATACATACACAAACCCTCTCTTCTCCTGTACTGTCTTTCCTCCTCAGAGAGGCGGGTATACCCTATCTGCATAGGTTCAGGAAGCAAAGATACCGTGGAGTCAGGACTTGGAAAAGCGGGGGCTAACCTAAAAGAAGGTCTCCGGTTCCTCTCTCGAGTGTTCTGTCTCTCTCTTAAACGTTCATCTATACGAGAGATTAACGAAATTAAATCCTCTAAATTCTCAGGGAGTTCTCTGGTAGCAACTTCATCAAGGATTACTTCAGATAAGCCATTCAAAAATACATCCATATACGCCTGCTCATTCCACTTGACTTCTGACGCCAGAGACCTGAACTCTAGTGCATAATCCACCAGTGTTTGGTTCTCCTGTTTCAGACGCAACAGTAATCTGGCTGCATTAACCTTTCTACCTGGAGGGTCAAATGTTCTTCTAAAAGCAGTTACAAAGGCGTTATAGTTATAAACTAATGGGTTATCATTCTCCCATAATGGGTTGGCCCATCTCAGAGCTTTCTCAATAAGTAGGGTGATAATAAATCCTACCTTTGCCCTATCTGTAGGATAAGAGCGAGGTTGCAATTCAAAGTGGATACTAATTTGGTTTAAGAAACCACGACACTTCTCAGGAGCCCCACCATAGCGTACTGGGGGGGTAATGCGAGAAGAAGCACCCACTGTGGCTACCTCTAGACCTGAACCGACAGGAGAAACAGGGGTATTACGTATCTCCTCTGGTGGGTTATTGGCACGAGATAATAGAGCCTGTAGCGCAAGCGCCATCTGATCCATTCTGTGATCCACGGCTTCAAACCTAGGATCAGGAGAAGCCAGCTGACTGTTTGTACTTGCAGGATCCATTGGCCCTGTCGTAATGTCAGGATCGGGACAGGGATCCAACACGCAGAGTACAAACAGTAGCCAGATACGTATACCGGACCTTAGAATGGCCGGACTAACGTAAGTAGTACAGTATAGAATGGTCAAAGACAAGTCGAGGTCGAGGGTAATAGAAGACAGGTAAGCGAGAGACAAGCCGAATCAAGGGTAACAGAGATAAGCAGAGTAAGGTAAACAAGCCGGGTCAAAACCAAAAGGGATAGTAGAATACACAAGCACTGAGTGACTAGAACAAGCTAGAACCACGACAGGGCAATGAGCTAATGAAAGAAGCTCTGTTAAATACCCTGTTCAGAGCAGTAACCACGCCTCCGAGGCGTCCTGATTGGTCCTGCAGCAATTGAGTGACAGGTCGTTCCGGAGGAGTGTCCTGATGACAACTTCCTGCCTAGATGCTGTAAAAGGCAGTCACTCCCTCGCGGCCGGCCTTGCATGACCGGATAGACCGTGGGGAAGGGAGCCATCAGGCCGTCTGGATGGAGGAACAGCTAAGTCTCTACCTCTTTCGGAGGTAGAGACCACAGGTACCCTGACAAACGGCCGGTGTTCGTATGCTTTCGTCGATGGAGCAGGGTGACTTGTTGTTTCAGCGGTGTTTGGCAGAAAAAGTGTTCGTTTTTAGTTCCATGAAATCAATGCCGAACACCGCTGGTCTTTCGTGCGATTTAAAATGGCCGCTGCCTCGTGGTCGACATGCGAACGACGGCCACCCTGTATTTGTTTTTAATTGAGAAGTGTCTGTGGTTAACCACAATGTTCTAATTGGGATCAAGAGGTTAACCAGCTGCACGCTTCTATCCTGGGTGGCCATCCGTTCGGTAGGTTTGTTCGGTAAAACAAGTCATTCGTATGCATGGGCTATAGAAACAGCCATTTCCACTAAAGGAGGGCAAAATAGACAAATCCACCACGAATAGGCATACAGATGGTTCTGTCACAGCAAACAAGATGCAAGCATCTTGGCAGGGCCCGTACAGAGTTGTATGCGATACTACCTACCTTATAGCCAGCTGTGCAGATGAAGGGATTCAGAGATCCTTTCATGTGAATATGCTGAAGGAGTATCAGGAGAGACCTGAGAATGTTGCTGCGGTATGCGCCCCTGCTGCAGATGACCCTGAGAATTTACCCCTTCCCGATTTGTTAGAAAGGGACCCCCAGACTGACCTCACTAACCTTGTACAGCTAGGGGACAGTTTAAACCCCACCTAAGGGTACAAGCGAAGCAGCTGTTGTGGGAGAAGCAGGCAACGTTCTCCCAGGAGCCAGGTTATACTACCCTAGCTGTACATAAGGTAGAGACCCCTGGACAGACCCCCCTACGTCAGCCGCCCTTTCGTATCCCTGAAGCAGTCCTAGAAGGAATGCGGAAGGAGATACAGGAGATGACCGAGCTTGGAGTCATCAAACCCTCCGACAGCCCTTGGGCCTCGCCTGTAGTTCTGGTGCCCAAGAAAGACGGGACCACTCGGTTCTGTGTGGACTACAGGCGACTCAACGAGCGGACCACCATTGACACCTCGGGTAGACAAATTACTACTACTGCTACTGGCAGATCCCCCTGGCCGAGGATGCTATCCCCAAATCGGCATTCATCACCCTGTTTGGCCTGTACCAATTTATGGTCATGCCCTTTGGGATGAAGAATGCCCCGGCTACCTTCCAGATAAGGTCCTTGATGGCTTCCAAGAATTTGCCTGTGCATACTTGGACGACATTGCGATTTACAGTGGGTCCTGGGAAGAACACCTGGTTCATGTAGGGGTGGTACTGGATAAGATTCGGGCCGCTGGCCTGACATTGAAGCCAGAGAAGTGCCATCTAGGTAATGCTGAAGTACAGTACCTGGGTCACAGAGTGGGGTGTGGGAGCCAGAGACCAGAGCCAGCCAAGGTAAAGGCAGTGGCTAACTGGCCCCCACCTACCACGAAGACCCAGGTATTGGCCTTCTTGGGGATGGCAGGGTACTACCGACGTTTTGACCCTGACTACAGCACTATTGCTAAGCCCCTGACCGACCTGACTAAGAAGAACTTGCCTAAGCAGGTCCTGTGGTCTCCAGCTTGTGAAGCCACATTTCAAGCACTAAAGCAGGCTCTTGTGAATGCCCCAGTCCCTAACAAACGCTTTCTCGTCCATACAGATGCTTCCATGTATGGACTGGGGGCTGTGCTGAGCCAAGTCGGGGAAGATGGAGGAGAGCACCCTGTCGCATATCTCAGCCGAAAGTTACTACCCAGGGAAGTGAGTTATGCGGCAGTGGAGAAGGAATGCTTGGCCCTGGTCTGGACATTAAAGAAGTTGGGCCCCTACTTATACAGCAAGAGTTTTCCCTTGTGACGGACCATAATCCTCTCGTCTGGCTTAACCGGGTCTCAGGAGACAATGGTAGACTGCTGAGGTGGAGTTTGGCGATACAACCATATAACTTCACCATCAGCTACCGACCCGGTAAGCAGAACGGGAATGCAGATGGATTGTCCCGACAAACTGACATCTCCACCACCTCCTAGTCCGGTCATCCCCAAGTTGACCCGCCAAAGGATCAAGCCGGGTCTGCCGGAGTGTCCCACAAGGAGGGAGCCGTGTGACAGACCCATCTGTATGACTATTATTTGTGGATTCATCTGGTTTGCCTTCCTTTCGTGGAAATTGCCTGTTTCTATAGCCCATGCGTATGATGGACTTTTTCACCGAACTAATCTACCGAACGGACGGCCACCCAGAATAGAAGTGTGCTGCTGGTTAACCTCTTGATCCCAATTAGAACGTTGTGGTTAACCGCAGACACTTCTCAATTAAAACCGAATACAGGGTGGTGTCGACCACGAGGCAGCGGCCATTTTAAATCGCACGAAAGACCAACGGTGTTCGGCATTGATTTCATGGAACTAAAAACTGACACTTTTTCTGCCGAACACCGCTAAAACAACGGGTCACCCTTCTCCGTCGACGAAAGCATGCGAACACCGGCCGTTCGGGAGTTTTGAATTACATGAAGAGACTTAACCCAGATAGCCTTCCCATGAACTATTGAACTATGCGCATGGGATCTGAGCGCTCGTCGCTAATAATATGCCCTAAGATCCAGGCTATCTGGGGATATGTTATACGAATGTAAAATTCGGTGTTCGGTGGTTGTGAAATTATTTATTTTTATGTGTTTTCTGGTATTTTACTTAAGATGGCGATTTGTCTTTGTCCTAGAGATAATTGAATTACTTCTCAATTATCTCCAGGGCAGAGGGGAGGAAACCATATTGCATTGTGGGAAATGTTACAGTTGCCCATTTGGTCCCCTAGGGGAGTGTTGCTCCATAAACACGAGGAACAGGGCAGTTTGTCACATGAAAACCCAGTGACAAAAGGCATTTTTCCCCCAATCCTCCAATCTAATACTCTGCTCCCCCATCTACCTCACAGCCTCCCCACATCTAACGCACAGCCCCCATCTAACGCACAGCCCCCATCTAATGCACAGCTCCCCCACACCTCCCATCTAACGCACAGCCCCCATCTAATACACTGCCCCCACATCTAACGCACAGACCCCCCCATATACTGAGCAGATCCCCCAATATACTGCACAGACAGCCACATATATACTGCTCAAAAACCCATATACTGTGCAGACCCTTTCATATACTGTGCAGACCTTCCAATATACTGCGCAGTCACCCCCCCATATACTGTGCAGACACCCCATATACTGCGCAATCACCCCCCATATACTGCACAGACATTTCCCCAATATACTGCGCAGACACCTCCAATATATTACGCAAACAGCCCCCTATATACCGTGCAGACCCCCCCCCCAACAAACTGCACAGACATCCCCTCCAATATGAGGTTAAATAAGAGTAAATTATTTACAATCCCATAGAGAGGTATTAGCAAGAAGAATATAAAAAACTAAAAAAAATGTATAAAAGTCCAAACACCTTAATGGTCCAATAGAATACAATAAACGTAGTGGTAAAAGAAAAAATAAATAAAGTCCAACTGAAAGTCTCTAAAGAACAACGTTCCAAGGGGAAATGACAGATCTTATTTCCATATACCTGTAATGGTGGTATATGAGTAATTGTGATTTTTTTTTTTTTTTGCTGCTATCCGATACTTTAATGTTATATACCATTACTGGTTACATTGTATTTGCAACTTGACACTTTTTTTTGCTGCTGTCATTTCCCCTTGGCAATAGCACACTGTGTTGGATGTAATATTGACACCAATTTCCCTTGCACTACTAGAACTTTGAATTGGACTTTATTATTTTTCATCTTTTACCACTACGTTTATTGTATTCTATTGGACCATTAACCCCTTAAGGACCAAACTTCTGGAATAAAAGGGAATCATGACATGTCACACATGTCATGTGTCCTTAAGGGGTTAAGGTGTTTGGACTTTTATAAATTTTTATAGATTTTTATATTCTTCTTGCTAATACCTCTCTATGGGATTGTAAAGAATTTACTCTTATTTAACCTCAAAAGGCAATGCACCGTTTAGTTTAAAATCCCCCTCTATAAAGGATTTCTGATACAAGGCTGCCACCTAGTGAGCACATGTATATATCACATAAGCTGCTGATATTACTTTGAATGTCTCAATTTTGCATTTCACTGTTTTATGTGTTGATAAGTGGTTCATATTGTTCATTCATTTATTCATCTATTGCTGCTTTTTAACAGATTATTTTAGAGCTGTTATTCTATGTTCTATTTCTGCCATTACTATTCACAATATTTTTTAGCACTCGATTATCTACTTATTTCTTTTAAGCCCTTTACTAGTATAGATCTCCTACCTGTCTTCTCCTATCCTTATTCTTTCCATCTTTTACACTCCTTAGGGCTAGTGTATTCTGACCATCACTCATCCCCCCAATATACTGTGCAGATGCCACATGGCTGAGAGTGTTGGGAACAGGGAGAGACTGACCTGATAAATGCCAGTCAGGATGCTCCTGATGATTGGACACCGCACGTGCGCAGTGTGGGGTAGGGAGATTTCACAGAACAAATGTCCATCTGACCTCTCTACCCTCATACTGCGCACGCGCGGTGTCCATATGTCAGGTTGTGATGGCTGGGTCGGTGCGTGCGGTGTATCCTGCTGTGTGTGGCCGACAGGAGTAGTTAACCGCTTGTGCGCACTGGCCTGTTATTTTTCCCTACTGCACACCCCCTCTTACTCCTGCTGAGGCTCCGGGCGCATGCGCAGTGTCTCCCGGTGTCCAGCTGGGTGGTTAAGCACAAGCGCATTAGGTGGCCCCTTCTCCGCAACAAGGGTAGGGAAAATTAACGAGGTAGGGAAATTTGATAGAACACTGGCCATGTGCGAGCTGTGCCGGCCGCCTGGCGCACCCTGCTCCCATGGGGCTCTCACACATGGCCGGCCGGGATTGCATGAGCTGATCAGTGATGATTAGGGCTGTCAGCCCAGCCCCAGGTACCATGGCCCACCAGGAAATTTCCCGGTATCCCGGTGGGCCAGTCAGGCCCTGCCTAGACGGGACATATGTGTATATTAGTGAGGATAAGTAGGTGGGAGCAGCATTGTGTAGAGATTTGTGAGCAAGTATCAGGATCTTAAAGGGACACTATAGTCACCGGAACAACTTTAGCTTAATGAAGCAGCTTTGGTGTATAGAACATGCCCCTGCAGCCTCACTGCTCAATCCGCTGCCATTTAGGAGTTAAATTTGATTTATGAACCCTAGTCACACCCTTTGTTTATGAACCCTAGTCACACCTCCCTGCATGTGACTTGCACAGCCTTCCATAAACACTTCCTGTAAAGAGAGCCCTATTTAGGCTTTCATTATTGCAAGTTCTGTTTAATTAAGATTTTCTTATCCCCTGCTATGTTAATAGCTTGCTAGACCCTGCAAGAGCCTCCTGTATGTGATTAAAGTTCAATTTAGAGATTGAGATACAATTATTTAAGGTAAATTACATCTGATTGAAAGTGAAGCCAGTTTTTTTTTCATGGAGGCTCTGTCAATCATAGCCAGGGGAGGTGTGGCTAGGGCAGCATAAACAGAAACAAAGTGATTTAACTCCTAAATTGCAGTGAATTGAGCAGTGAAATTGCAGGGGAATGATCTATACACTAAAACGGCTTTATTTAGCTAAGTAATTTAGGTGACTATAGTGTTCCTTTAAATTGAGTCCTATATCTTACGGGAAGCCAATGTAGGGACTGACAGAGGGAATATGTATGTCTGTGAGTGTGTGTATATGATATTGTGCGCATGTATACGTGTTTAGTAGATATCTCCATAAATACTGTAATCCCACATACAGATAACAAATAAGGGATTTTTCTGTGAAATAAAGAAAATATGAAAATTATAAAAAGATTCAGGTTGATGTGGCTGAGCCAGTTAATGTAATGCCTGGTAGATAAATACGGTAAGAGGTTCCAGTCGCCCCTATTGCCGGCCTATACGGTAAATACCAGTGATACCGGAGAAACTGACGGAAGCCAAGCACAGAGAGATGGACACAGGTTTCTTCAGGAAGGAAGAGATTCTTTATTGGATCACCGATCGGGACTCAGAGGGACTAATGTCACCAAAATACAGCAAGTTCTGAGCCCCGGACAATAGTGCAGGCTCCTTATATAGGTACATAACTCCTCCCATATTAAGCTCCACCCGCACATTCTCTTGACCAATCAATACAAATAAGAATTAACTTCCTGCTTGACCGCATGGCTTGTCCAGCACAATGGAGGAGGGGAATACTACATCCTGTATTCTTGCACATGCTCCGTACACTACTGATCGTATCTTGCCTCGTGCAACCAACTGATCGATACGTCAGCATATGCACGTACACATGCCACGTGGTAATCTCGGCCTACTAAATTTATTTTTACCGAGATTCCACCACATTCCCCCCTTTGATGCCTCTTGATATTTCACAATTACTTGAGGCATCACTTAACCTTAGTTTGCATACACCGCAAGTTACCTTGAACCAGACCAGACTTATCTTATGATGTGAATCTTCAACACTCATCTTCCTGCATTGGTTCTCCCTGATCTAGAGCCTTATATTTATAAATTGCCATTATCTGTGCAGCAGCCTTCCTCTCTGCTATATTTTCTATCAGGCTTTGCACAGACCTAACTACTAAGGGTATAAGACACGGCAGGAGTAGACACAACATTAAAATCAGTAGGACTCCACCTACCACTGCCTTAAGCCCTCCAAACCACTCATACCAGCTACCAAACCAACTGCTTGGATTATACCCTTTCCATACCTGAGTAGGCACATGCGCTAGTTTAACCATATGGCTAGTAAGCTCAGCTATTGCTTGCCCTTCGTCATCTATTTGAAGACAGCAATTGCTCAGGTTAAACTTCCCACATACACCTCCCTCTACTGCCAAAAGGTAATCCAAGGCTAATCTATTTTGGTATACTGCTGTCCTCATCCTGGTATTGTGCTTCGCTAGAAGATTGAGCGCTTGTGATGTCTCGTTAGTAATGATCTCAACCACCGCCTGTAATCTTATAATACGGTTGAGCATATAAATAGGGGTTCTATAACCAAAGGTACCATCCTCTGCCCACGTGGCTGGCCCATAGTAATCTATAATACGCTGGGGAGGCCATTCATTATCTTCCCAGGCGCCTATCTCTATGGGTCCCCTTTTCTTCCTATGATTCACATCATACACTTTAACACCTAAAGTCTCACCTGTTTCAATAGGTAACAAGAAGAAGGATGGTTTGAGCATACCCAACACACATGCCCCTTCCCAGTCCTGTGGCAACTCCGAATAGGCTTTCTTACCACAGATCCAGTACAAATTTGCTGGGGCTCTCCAGTTAGATGTGATGGATAGATCAAACCACACATCCTTTAAATTGGCGTATCTAGCAAACGGGTTAGATGGTTCTGAGACATTTGAAGCCGACCACCAAGTTGTATTCTTTGTATCATCATCATAAGCTTTTTGCCCTAGACAAGTTAATTCTCCTACAGAAGTATTATACATCATTCCTTTCCTTGCTATGCAAACATAACCTATGATGGAGGTCTTTAATCTCCACTCAGATTTACCTCTAACACTCATATGATAATCGGCTTGTGTAGATATTAATTGGTCAACTGCCTCAGAACCGGACATTACCTCCTTTGCTTCCCAAGGCCATTGGTCTCCCATGTTAGTACCTCCACACACATAGCAGTTGGTAACATTAAGACTACCGGCAATACTTTCGGCTAAATCAATAAACAGGTTTTTAGCATTATGGGGGATCTTATTATCTATGCTCATCTCTTCATAAAAGGAATGGTATACTTGATGAGTTTGGGAGGATACCGTATCAGTCTCTATCCCTATAAACAATATTGTCCCAGGATCTAAACCCGTCCCATATATTTGAAACCCAAATAAATTACCATATGTATCTAAGAACTTGTCGGGGTTATTTATACAATATAGGCTGGTAGGCAACTTAGTCACAATCATGTCCTTGTCTACTGTCTGTCCCCAAGTTGCCCACCCCACACAAGACCAATATGGGCAAAAGTTATAATCTCTATTTGGGCATCTAGGACTCACATATTTATTTTTACTAATGGGACAAATATATTTATCGTTAGACCCATACGTCCTCTCCCATCTAAGATCCCCACATACATTCCACGGCTTTCTACCACTTGATATCGCCTTACACGCATCAAATAGCAGAACACCCGAAGAATGTACGGATTCTAATACCGTCTTATTAATTAGGGTCCCCTGAGGATCTCCATTCCTGAGAGTCAACCAAATTGTACGAGGTTGATACTCTGGACTGAAGCACTTAGGTTCTCCTACTCCTAAATGGCACACACTATATTCTATATTTAGGAATCTACATCTTGATACATCTCCTTTACACTCGTATTGTGAATGCCAAATTAGGGTTTGGGAAATATGGTTACCTGTTCTTGTAGTCTTAATGCATACCTCACAGCTAGGAGTGTCGGTACCTCTACCTTCCTGAATATAAAAATACACATAAATAAACATTATCATAAACACATCTTTCGTCGTCATCCTCAGTCTTCGTCCGTGCGAAGGCACCTCAGCTTCCAGGATGTAAGGGCTGCAGGGAATGGAGTTCTGCTCGTCTTTACAGGAGTCCCTTCGAGACTTTTCCTGGCTTATATACTATACGTCGGTGAGCGGACAGGCTTTATTATGGCCCTCTCACTCACTTACCAAATCTCTGAAACAATAAAATTTTGTAATCCACAAAGTTCCTCGTCACTCCGACTGAGTCGTGCGCTTTAACCGGATCTTGCAGGGATTCTCTGGATCTGCTGTAACTTGCCAAGAATCGACTGCTGCTGGTTTAACCCTGGAGTGATGTATCCACGGAGTCACTTCGGCTACTTTTATCGCTGTAGGGGTAGACAAAAGAACAACATAAGGACCTCTCCACTTGGGCCCTAACGGTACATTATTCCACTCTTTAATCCACACTTGGTCTCCTGGGTGGTAACTATGAACTGGGGGATAAATATTCACAGGTAATCTATCTTTTACCCATTTCTGTACCTCCTCCATAGTCTTACCCAACTCTACAACCTGCTGCCGGGTAATTCCTTCTCCCAACTGACTCAAGTCCCCCCTTAAGTTACCAAGTACGGGAGGTGGCCGCCCATACATGATTTCAAAAGGAGAGAGGCCCATCCTTCTGGTAGGTGTACTGCGGATTCGCAATAGAGCTATGGGCAAGAGAACGTTCCACTTAAGTTGGGTTTCCTGACACATTTTAGCCAACTGATTCTTAATAGTTCTATTCATTCTCTCTACCTTACCAGAACTCTGGGGTCTATATGCCGTATGAAGCCTCCACTTTATACCAAGCATATGAGTCAGTTGTTGTAGGCACTGATGAACAAAAGCTGGACCATTGTCTGATCCTATAGAGCAGGGTAGTCCATATCGGGGTATTATTTCTCGTAGCAGGAATCTCACAACTTCTCCTGCTTTCTCTGTACGAGTAGGACATGCTTCTACCCAGCCTGAATAGGTGCACACAATTACCAGCAGGTAACGATGTCCACCCGATTTAGGCATCACTGTATAGTCAATTTGTTAATCGGACATGGGGAGCCCCCCATAAACTGGACTCCTGGTGGCTTTACTGGTCCTTGCCTTGCATTATTTTTAGCACACGTTACACATCTTCGTACAATGGCCTGAGTCAAGTTGGACAATCTTGGTATGTAGAAATGTTTTCTGAGAGATTCTTCTGTGCTGTCTCTCCCAGAATGTGTCCCGTTGTGATAGTTTTGGACAATTTCTACCGCTAGTGATGCTGGAATGACTATTCTTCCATCTTCTAACTGATACCATTTGTTCTCCAAATACTTTCCAGGTTCAGTCTTTAACCACTCCTCTTCTTGAGCTGTATAAACTGGAGTCCATTGAGACAGTGGAGTTGGTATAAGAGCAGCTATATGCCCCACATACTCCTGTCTTCCCGATTCAGCGGCACGCTTAGCTGCACTATCTGCCATCCGATTTCCTTTGGTTACATCACGATCTCCTCTCAGATGCGCTCGACAATGTATGATACCGACTTCTTTCGGCTCCCACACTGCTTCCAATAGTTGTAGGATTTCAGCTGCATACTTGATTTCTTTGCCTTCTGAATTCAATAGTCCTCTTTCTTTATACAAAGCTCCGTGGGCATGAGTGGTTAAAAACGCATACTTGGAGTCCGTGTAGATGCTCACTCTTAAACCTTCAGCCAATTGTAACGCTCGTGTCAGTGCTATCAATTCTGCCTTTTGTGCCGATGTTCCTTTTGCCAGTGGCCGAGCTTCTATCACCTTGTCTATCGTTGTTACTGCATATCCTGCATAGCGGATCCCTTCTTTCACATAACTACTGTAATATTGAACATCGGGGTTCTGGATGGGAAAATCACGAAGATCGGGTCTACTTGAAAATACTTCATCCATTACTTCCAAACAATCATGTTGACTTTCAGTAGGTTGTGGCAAAAGGGTAGCTGGATTTAAGGTGTTTACAGTCTCTAAATGCACTCTTGGGTTTTCACACAACATTGCTTGATACTTGGTCATACGGCTATTACTGAACCAATGATTTCCTTTGTAATCCAACAACGTCTGTACTGCATGTGGGACTCGTACATAAAGTTCTTGACCCAGAGTGAGTTTATCGGCTTCAGCTACTAGCAGGGCGGCTGCAGCTACTGCTCTTAGACAAGGTGGAAGTCCGCTGGCCACTGCATCCAGTTGCTTAGACATATAGGCAACAGGTCTTTGCCATGATCCCAAGTACTGTGTCAATACTCCCACAGCCATTCTTCTTTGCTCATGTACATACAGGTAGAATGGTCGTGTGTGATCAGGTAGACCTAATGCTGGGGCACTCATCAAAGCCTTCTTCACATCTTCAAATGCCGTTTGCTGTTCTTGAGTCCATAAGAAGGGGTCGTGCTCTGTACCTTTGATAGCTGCGTACAGAGGTTTTGCCAGTATCGCGTAGCTGGGAATCCATATCCTACAGAAGCCTGCTGCCCCCAAGAATTCTCGCACTTGTCTTCTATTCTTGGGTATCGGTATTTGGCACACAGCTTCTTTTCTCTCTGGCCCCATAATTCTTTGACCTTCAGAGATATGGAATCCCAGATATTTGACAGTTGGCAAACACAACTGAGCCTTCCTTCTAGACACCTTGTATCCTGCCTTCCAGAGAATGTGTAGTAGATCGTGCGTTGCTTGCTGACATATTTCCTTTGTAACTGCTGCTATCAACAAGTCATCTACATACTGTAACAATACACACTCTCCTGGGATGGACTCGAAATCCAGTAGATCTTGACTTAGAGCTGAACCAAATAGGGTAGGTGAATTTTTAAACCCTTGGGGCAGTCTTGTCCAGGTCATTTGGCGTTTTGAGCCCGTTACAGCATTTTCCCATTGGAAAGCGAAGATACATTGACTTTCTGCGGCAATTCGGAGGCAAAAGAAGGCATCTTTGAGGTCTAAGACTGTAAAATAGGTAGCCCCGCCCGGAATTAAAGCAAGCAGGTTATATGGATTGGGTACAACTGGATGTATACTAACAACCGCATCATTGACTGCTCTCAAGTCCTGCACAGGTCGATACTCATCTGTACCGGGCTTTTGAACAGGCAGCAATGGGGTGTTCCAGGGGGAAGTACAGAATTTTAGGATACCATACCGTATGAACTTATCCAGATAAGATTGGATGTTCTTCTTAGCCTTCTGCGGGATGTGATATTGTCTTAGGCTCACTGGATAAACCCCAAGTTTTAGTTCGATTTTAATAGGTGGAATATTGCGGGCCAGTCCTGGTGGTTTGTTCTCTGCCCAAACTCCTGGTATGTTGAATAAGGACTCATCACTCCTAGGTTTTTGGCTAGTCAACGCTGTATAAAGTCGCCACTCTTCTTCCTTTGGTACGGATAATGTCATAATACCTGAAGGTCCATTAAACTTTAAGGATGTTGTTCCATTTGGTAGGAACGTAATCTGCGCTTGTAATTTAGATAGCATATCACGTCCCAGCAATTGGACTGGACATTCAGGCATATAAAGGAATTGATGTTTTACTACGTGGCCTCCCAATGTACAGAGTCGACTTTTAAGAACCGGTTTTTCAGCACTTCTTCCAGTTGCTCCTATTACAGTAATAGTTCTTCCAGATGGAGGAGCAACTAGGTCAGTCACCACCGAATGTTCAGCACCAGTGTCGATCATGAACGCACTCCTTTTTCCCCCTATTGATACATCGACCATAGGCTCCGCTCGACCAAGGGGGATGGAGCCCGGTCGGTATCAATAGTCCTCCATGACCGTGTCAGCCAATCCTACAAAGTCCCTACCTTCTCTATCGCGGGACCTTTGCGCAGCTGGAAAATACCTATCTTCCCTAACACTTCCTCTGTTCCCATTGCTCCCTCTATTACCATTACTCCCTCCGGGGCCTCCTCTACCTGTCGCTCTGCCTCTAAAGTTTCCATAACCTGTCCTAGGTCGGTCTCTCTCATACTGTTCTCTTCGCGGACACTCATTTCTCCAATGCCCTTCTTCTCTACAGTATGCGCACTGATTTCTACTCAGAGGTTCCTCATTCCACTTACTATCGCCTCTATCTGGGCCCCGTCTATCTACGCCTGCGATCGCTACCGCTAGCATATCTGCCTTTCTACGCATCTTGCGCTCTTCCTCTTTCTTTGTCTCTGTTTCCCTATTCATGTATACTTTATTTGCTACCTCCATTAGTTGGGTGATAGACATTCCTGCAAACCCTTCTAACTTCTGTAGCTTGCGCTTAATATCTCCGTAAGCTTGGCTGACAAAGGCGGAGTTCACCATTCGGGAATTATCTGCGTCTTCCGGATTAAAGGGGGTATACAAGCGGTATGCCTCCAATAATCGGTCATAAAAGACACTGGGCGCTTCATCACTTTTCTGAATCACCTCAACTGTCTTCGACATATTAATGGCTTTCTTTCCTCCGGCTTTCATGCCAGCAATTATAGCGTCTCTATAGGCTCTGAGTTGAACCATATCTGCGCCATTTACATTCCAGTCGGGATCGGTGTTAGGATAATGTGTTGCGGCCCATGCTGCTGGATTGGCTTGATTCAAAGCACGGGCTCTATCCTCTAGCGCTTTAATGGCCGCTTGATTAATCCTTGTCCTTTCCTCATTATTGAACAAAGTCATTAATAACTGCTGGCAATCAGCCCATGTCGGGTTATGTGTCTGAACTATCGAGGTGAACAGATCGGTCATAGCTTGTGGTTTCTAAGTGTACGATGAATTGTGGGTCTTCCAATTCAAGAGATCGGTAGTCGTGAACGGGACATATACGAAGACTGAGTCAGCATGTGCCATTTGACCTGCGGCATCGATATAGGCTGACCCGGGATTCAGACGAAGAGGCATCTGATAATGTTTTAATTGTTGGGTACCGGTCAGTTGTCGGGTTAGTATGGGGCTACGTGGAGGGGCGTCAGTTAGAGGTTCCGGTCGGGGGGTAATAAAGCATGAGGATGTGGGAGCTTGGTTTTGGGAAAAGTTAGTAAATAGAACACTTTGAGCCGAGCTAGAAGAAGCTTGACTGAAAGTCTGAAGTGGCGCCAAATCAGGATATTCAGATCTAATGGGGGTTGGTTCTGGTTCCGGAAGGGGAGATTTAGTACGAGAGGGGGTGGATTCTGTACTGGAGGAGGAAGCGGAAGTGGATGGGGGCAATGGGGGAAGGGGTGCAGGACTTCCTGCATTCGCGTCACTTCCTCTTAAAGGAAAGTAAGGGGGCGGCAAAGGGATCTCAGACTCAGGGGGCGTGTCCAAAATGGGCCTAACACCAGTCCTAGTGGACAAACAAGTCCTAGCCACCATGAGGCGACATTGCTCCTCGTGGCATGTCTGAATCCATTTTGGCGAGTCATTTACGGCCTGTCTCCAACAATCAATATAAGGAAACTGCCTGTAAAGTTCAGGCCTACCCGATACAGCCACGTGTACGCGCTGTACCAGAGTTGGATCCAAACTGCCACGTGGCGGCCATGCCGCAACCAAAGTAGGCCACTCCCTAGTACACAAAGTGACCAAACGTACAGGAGACATTTTAACCCCAAAATCACATGTTTTGAATCCCTTTTTAAAATTCTTTACCATACAACCTAAGGGATCCGGAATCGTTGACTCCGACGCGCCCATACTTATCAATGGAACGTCATTGACAACGAATACTATGCACACGTACTTTTCAACAGTCACACCCGTTTCCTCTGGCAACAGCACCACGTGGTACGGTTACCAAGTGAAACGTACACAATAACACAATAAACACTCAGGGAATTCCCGTACACACACAGCTGTTACACCAGTCACTAGATAATCAATATTATGCCCTTTGGCGAAAATATACAGTCACCCACGCTATAATTCTCTATATATGAATTACCCGTCTATAACACACCCCAGTAACATCGTCTTTTACAAATAGCGGTTACAGTACGGTTAGCATAGGTCAAAGCACAATTTAAGGTCACAATACAATTATTAGTGGTTATGGTGTTAAACATGCAATGGACGACAGTGATTAGTACTTATATACAGTGTCAGTAAATATACAGGGTTATGGTACCGTGCACTATGATACAGCAACACACTATTAACACTCTCGCTAGACGGCTGAGCTCGTGCTATCTAACAAGATATACACTTTACTAAACAATCTTTAACACATTTACAATTCCCAACTAAACTATTGGCCAGTACCTTGAATGGACTACCTAAAACTATCTACATCCGTTTTGGTTAGCCACACTGCCCAAGCACCACATATAGCGAGCTAGAGGACCGAATTTACACAGACGCCTCTTAGTCGATTACTATCAAAAATCTAGTGGGTTCCAAATTTACACGCCTTCCCACTTAGCCAAGATAGGTTGAGAGCTAGCGAACCGAATTTACACAGACGCCGCTTAGTCTCCCGGTCCCTCCGACCTAGCGAACAAAATATACACCCTAGAACGCTAGTCTAGACAAGACACCGGTGTCCGGCTAGGGCTATTTACACCAGAACCCCGCCTGACTAACCAAATCAAACGGTCTGACTAAAGAGCGTTCGATTGAGCGGTGCGCCTTCGCTCCTTCCCTCCGACAGAGGGGGCAGATTCCATACACAATTCAAACCCCTTATGGGCCTACCGCACAATCGGTATACCCCTAGTGGGTCTGCCGTCTAAAACAGCAGTTGTCTTACCTCTTCGTTCCTGAACCTGAGTTCACACTCATCGACGGGGACACCCCAGCACTTCTTACGTAGAGGCCGATGATCTCCTGGACAACAGACCAGTGGCGCCGAGACGAAGGGAAGTCCACGCAGAAGTTCAGGGGTGCAGCCGTAGAGAACGTGGGCAAAGATAGACCGTCTCACGCCTCTGCCTCTCAGCTACCGTTGAACGATGAGCTTCCCGGCCAATGCACCAAATGATACCGGAGAAACTGACGGAAGCCAAGCACAGAGAGATGGACACAGGTTTCTTCAGGAAGGAAGAGATTCTTTATTGGATCACCGATCGGGACTCAGAGGGACTAATGTCACCAAAATACAGCAAGTTCTGAGCCCCGGACAATAGTGCAGGCTCCTTATATAGGTACATAACTCCTCCCATATTAAGCTCCACCCGCACATTCTCTTGACCAATCAATACAAATAAGAATTAACTTCCTGCTTGACCGCATGGCTTGTCCAGCACAATGGAGGAGGGGAATACTACATCCTGTATTCTTGCACATGCTCCGTACACTACTGATCGTATCTTGCCTCGTGCAACCAACTGATCGATACGTCAGCATATGCACGTACACATGCCACGTGGTAATCTCGGCCTACTAAATTTATTTTTACCGAGATTCCACCACACCAGTAACTAGTAATTAGTAACAGGAACATGTCCAGAAATGGATAAAAATCTTTGTCACTTTAATAACATCTCCTGATGGCACTACATTCATATATTGTTTAAGTAAAGCAGAATAAATCACAGCAACTACACTGCTACCATGTAGCTGAGCAATGAAAAGGTTCTCCTGCTCTCTCATCATGTCACTGTCACTCCAAGCTGGAGATGGGGAAAGGAAGTGACGTCACGGAGAACGATCCGCCCGGCGCCATGATGGATGAGGGCAGTATGGGCAACAGGCAGCCATTAATGGATTGATTTCAGTCAGTTCGGGCACATTGTGCTGTATGAGAATTCCAATCCTTAATGTCAGTGTCCATTACCCATAATACTCCACGGGATTAAACAAGATCCTTGCCCTCATCCATCATGGCGCCGGACTGCCTGACGTCACTTCCGCTTTAACAGGGCGCGCGTGCAGAGCTTGATGAGTGATATATAACCCCTCCCACATTGATATATCACCCCTCCCACATTGATATCTAGCTCCTCCCACATTGATATATAGCCCCTCCCACATTGATGTATAGCCCCTCCCACATTGATGTATAGCCCCTCCCACATTGATGAATAGCCCCGCCCACATTCATACATCCGATTCTAGCCTTCTACATGTAGCCCTTCCCCATCCTGTCTAACTAATGTTATACTTTCTGCCTATTGCCCATACTGCTCCTACAGAGTAATAAGACCTTTGCCCTCATCCATCATGGCGCCGGGCGGATCGATCTCCGTGACGTCACTTCTTTTCTTAGCGTCTCAGTAAACTCAGACTCCGCCTCCTGGAATCGGCATTTCCGCTGTGACGTCATTCAGGCCGGTCCGTGCAGAGCTGGCTGAGTGAGCGGAGGGTGAGTCCAGGGTTCATTGTGTTTATTAGGTTATTCCTGGATCCAGAGCAATAATATCACTAATCAGTCAATTACACTAACATGGGGAGAGGGGGGAACATGGAGAGAGAGAGAGAGAGAGAGAGAGAAAAAAGGAGAGGGGGGAACATGGAGAGAGAGAAAAGGAGAGGGGGGAACATGGAGAGAGAGAGAGAGAGAAGGAGAGGGGGGAACATGGGGAGAGAGAGAGAGAAGGAGAGGGGGAACATGGAGAGAGAGAGAGAGAGAAGGAGAGGGGGGAACATGGAGAGAGAGAGAGAGAGAAGGAGAGGGGGGAACATAGAGAGAGAGAAGGAGAGGGGGGAACATAGAGAGAGAGAGAGAAGGAGAGGGGGGAACATGGAGAGAGAGAGAGAAGGAGATGGGGGAACATGGAGAGAGAGAGAGAAGGAGAGGGGGGAACATGGAGAGAGAGAGAGAGAAGGAGAGGGGGGAACATGGAGAGAGAGAGAGAAGGAGAGGGGGAACATGGAGAGAGAGAGAGAGAAGGAGAGGGGGGAACATGGAGAGAGAGAGAGAAGGAGAGGGGGAACATGGAGAGAGAGAGGAGAGGGGGGAACATGGAGAGAGAGAGGAGAGGGGGGAACATGGAGAGAGAGGAGAGGGGGGAACATGGAGAGAGAGAGAAGGAGAGGGGGGAACATGGAGAGAGAGAGAAGGAGAGGGGGGAACATGGAGAGAGAGAGGAGAGGGGGGAACATGGAGAGAGAGAGAAGGAGAGGGGGGAACATGGAGAGAGAGAGAAGGAGAGGGGGGAACATGGAGAGAGAGAGAAGGAGAGGGGGGAACATGGAGAGAGAGAGAAGGAGAGGGGGGAACATGGAGAGAGAGAGAAGGAGAGGGGGGAACATGGAGAGAGAGAGAAGGAGAGGGGGGAACATGGAGAGAGAGAGAAGGAGAGGGGGGAACATGGAGAGAGAGAGAAGGAGAGGGGGGAACATGGAGAGAGAGAGAAGGAGAGGGGGGAACATGGAGAGAGAGAGAAGGAGAGGGGGGAACATGGAGAGAGAGAGATGGAGAGAGAGAGAAGGAGAGGGGGGGACATGGAGAGAGAGAAGGAGAGGGGGGAACATGGAGAGAGAGAGAAGGAGAGGGGGGAACATGGAGAGAGAGAGAAGGAGAGGGGGGAACATAGAGAGAGAGAGAAGGAGAGGGGGGAACATGGAGAGAGAGAGAAGGAGAGGGGGGAACATGGAGAGAGAGAGAAGGAGAGGGGGGAACATGGAGAGAGAGAGAAGGAGAGGGGGGAACATGGAGAGAGAGAGAAGGAGAGGGGGGAACATGGAGAGAGAGAAGGAGAGGGGGGAACATGGAGAGAGAGAGAGGAGAGGGGGGAACATGGAGAGAGAGAGAAGGAGAGGGGGGGAACATGGAGAGAGAGAGAAGGAGAGGGGGGGAACATGGAGAGAGAGAGAAGGAGAGGGGGGAACATGGAGAGAGAGAGGAGAGGGGGGAACATGGAGAGAGAGAGAAGGAGAGGGGGGAACATGGAGAGGGGGGAACATGGAGAGAGAGAGGAGAGGGGGGAACATGGAGAGAGAGAGGAGAGGGGGGGGAACATGGAGAGAGAGAGGAGAGGGGGGGGGACATGGAGAGGGAGAGAGGAGAGGGGGGGAACATGGAGAGAGAGAGGAGAGGGGGGGAACATGGAGAGAGAGAGGAGAGGGGGGGAACATGGAGAGAGAGAAGGAGAGGGGGGAACATGGAGAGAGAGAAGGAGAGGGGGGAACATGGAGAGAGAGAAGGAGAGGGGGGGACATGGAGAGAGAGGAGAGGGGGGAACATGGAGAGAGAGAAGGAGAGGGGGGAACATGGAGAGAGAGAAGGAGAGGGGGGAACATGGAGAGAGAGAAGGAGAGGGGGGGAACATGGAGAGAGAGAAGGAGAGGGGGGAACATGGAGAGAGAGAAGGAGAGGGGGGGAACATGGAGAGAGAGAAGGAGAGGGGGGGAACATGGAGAGAGAGAGAAGGAGAGGGGGGGACATGGAGAGAGAGAAGGAGAGGGGGGAACATGGAGAGAGAGAAGGAGAGGGGGGAACATGGAGAGAGAGAAGGAGAGGGGGGAACATGGAGAGAGAGAAGGAGAGGGGGAACATGGAGAGAGAGAGAAGGAGAGGGGGGAACATGGAGAGAGAGAAGGAGAGGGGGGAACATGGAGAGAGAGAAGGAGAGGGGGGAACATGGAGAGAGAGAGAGGAGAGGGGGGAACATGGAGAGAGAGAGAAGGAGAGGGGGGAACATGGAGAGAGAGAGAAGGAGAGGGGGGACATGGAGAGAGAGAGAAGGAGAGGGGGGACATGGAGAGAGAGAGAGGAGAGGGGGGGACATGGAGAGAGAGAGAGGAGAGGGGGGGACATGGAGATAACTCTCATATAATACAGCATTCCTTTGGATGTGTATATTGTGAATAATTGTGTATCAATGCATGTTTGTATCGGAGTCTGTGTGAATGCACTTGTGCATGTCTGGAT
Source organism: Pelobates fuscus (assembly GCF_036172605.1). Lineage (NCBI taxonomy): Eukaryota > Metazoa > Chordata > Amphibia > Anura > Pelobatidae > Pelobates > Pelobates fuscus. Next base: position 192,384,431 of record NC_086323.1, read on the forward strand.
GACTACATGTGCTATTTTGTATATAGTGGCAGTGTGAATGTATATGTGTATTGAGCGTTAGTGTGTGTCTGCATGTGCAGGGGTGTGGAAGTGTGTGTGAGGGAAGGGGTGACAGGTGGAAGAGTGTGGGAGGTGGTGACAGGTGGCAGAGTGGCACCTGGTGGCAGAGTGAGGGGGAGACACAGTGAGGGGTGGTGACTGGTGACTGAGTTAGGGAGGGGGTGGTTAGTGACTGAGGGAGGGTGACTAGTGACAGAGAGAGGGAGGGGGGGACTAGTGGCCGTGAGGGAGGGGGGAACATGGAGGGAGAGAGAGAAGGAGAGGGGGGAACATGGAGGGAGAGAGAGAAGGAGAGGGGGGAACATGGAGGGAGAGAGAGAAGGAGAGGGGGGAACATGGAGGGAGAGAGAGAGAAGGAGAGGGGGGAACATGGAGGGAGAGAGAGAAGGAGAGGGGGGAACATGGAGGGGAGAGAGAGAAGGAGAGGGGGGAACATGGAGGGAGAGAGAGAAGGAGAGGGGGGAACATGGAGGGAGAGAGAGAAGGAGAGGGGGGAACATGGAGGGAGAGAGAGAAGGAGAGGGGGGAACATGGAGGGAGAGAGAGAAGGAGAGGGGGGAACATGGAGGGAGAGAGAGAAGGAGAGGGGGGAACATGGAGGGAGAGAGAGAAGGAGAGGGGGGAACATGGAGGGAGAGAGAGAGAAGGAGAGGGGGGAACATGGAGGGAGAGAGAGAAGGAGAGGGGGGAACATGGAGGGAGAGAGAGAAGGAGAGGGGGGAACATGGAGGGAGAGAGAGAAGGAGAGGGGGGAACATGGAGGGAGAGAGAGAAGGAGAGGGGGGAACATGGAGGGAGAGAGAGAAGGAGAGGGGGGAACATGGAGGGAGAGAGAGAAGGAGAGGGGGGAACATGGAGGGAGAGAGAGAAGGAGAGGGGGGAACATGGAGGGAGAGAGAGAAGGAGAGGGGGGAACATGGAGGGAGAGAGAGAGGAGAGGGGGAACATGGAGGGAGAGAAGGAGAGGGGGGAACATGGAGGGAGAGAAGGAGAGGGGGGAACATGGAGGGAGAGAAGGAGAGGGGGGAACATGGAGGGAGAGAAGGAGAGGGGGGAACATGGAGGGAGAGAAGGAGAGGGGGGAACATGGAGGGAGAGAGGAGAGGGGGGAACATGGAGGGAGAGAGGAGAGGGGGGAACATGGAGGGAGAGAGGAGAGGGGGAACATGGAGGGAGAGAGGAGAGGGGGGAACATGGAGGGAGAGAGGAGAGGGGGGAACATGGAGGGAGAGAGGAGAGGGGGGAACATGGAGGGAGAGAGGAGAGGGGGGAACATGGAGGGAGAGAGGAGAGAGGAGATGGGGGAACATGGAGGGAGAGAGGAGAGAGGAGATGGGGGAACATGGAGGGAGAGAGGAGAGAGGAGATGGGGGAACATGGAGGGAGAGAGAGAGAGGAGAGGGGGGAACATGGAGGGAGAGAGAGAGGAGAGGGGGGAACATGGAGGGAGAGAGAGAGGAGAGGGGGGAACATGGAGGGAGGGAGAGAGAGGAGGAGAGAGGGGAACATGGAGAGAGGGGGGAACATGGAGAGAGGGGGGAACATGGAGGGAGAGAGGAGAGAGGAGAGGGGGGAACATGGAGGGAGAGAGAGAGGAGAGGGGGGAACATGGAGAGAGAGAGAGGAGAGGGGCGGCATGGGGAGAGAGAGGAGAGGGGGGAACATGGAGAGAGGAGAGGGGGGACATGGGGAGAGAGAGGAGAGGGGGAGAGAGAGAGGAGAGGGGGAGAGAGAGAGGAGAGGGGGACATGGAGAGAGAGGAGAGGGGGACATGGAGAGAGAGGAGAGGGGGACATGGAGAGAGAGGAGAGGGGGACATGGAGAGAGAGGAGAGGGGGACATGGAGAGAGAGAGAAGGAGAGAGGGGGAACATGGAGAGAGAGAGAAGGAGAGGGGGGACATGGAGAGAGAGAGAAGGAGAGGGGGGACATGGAGAGAGAGGAGGAGAGGGGGGACATGGAGAGAGAGGAGGAGAGGGGGGACATGGAGAGAGAGGAGGAGAGGGGGGACATGGAGGAGAGGGGGGGACATGGAGAGAGAGGAGGAGAGGGGGGGACATGGAGAGAGAGGAGGAGAGGGGGGGACATGGAGAGAGAGGAGGAGAGGGGGGGACATGGAGAGAGGGGGGGACATGGAGAGAGAGGAGGAGAGGGGGGGACATGGAGAGAGAGGAGGAGAGGGGGGACATGGAGAGAGAGGAGGAGAGGGGGGACATGGAGAGAGGGGGGGACATGGAGAGAGGGGGGGACATGGAGAGAGGGGGGGACATGGAGAGAGAGGGGGGGACATGGAGAGAGAGGAGGAGAGGGGGGGACATGGAGAGAGAGGAGGAGAGGGGGGGACATGGAGAGAGAGGAGGAGAGGGGGGGACATGGAGAGAGAGGAGGAGAGGGGGGACATGGAGAGAGAGGAGGAGAGGGGGGACATGGAGAGAGAGGAGGAGTGGGGGGGACATGGAGAGAGTGGAGGAGAGGGGGGGACATGGAGAGAGGAGGAGAGGGGGGGACATGGAGAGAGAGGAGGAGAGGGGGGGACATGGAGAGAGTGGAGGAGAGGGGGGGACATGGAGAGAGTGGAGGAGAGGGGGGGACATGGAGAGAGTGGAGGAGAGGGGGGGACATGGAGAGAGAGGAGGAGAGGGGGGGACATGGAGAGAGAGGAGGAGAGGGGGGGACATGGAGAGAGAGGAGGAGAGGGGGGGACATGGAGAGAGAGGAGAAGAGGGGGGGACATGGAGAGAGAGGAGGAGAGGGGGGGACATGGAGAGAGAGGAGGAGAGGGGGGACATGGAGAGAGAGGAGGAGAGGGGGGACATGGAGAGAGAGGAGGAGAGGGGGGACATGGAGAGAGAGGAGGAGAGGGGGGACATGGAGAGAGAGGAGGAGAGGGGGGGACATGGAGAGAGAGGAGGAGAGGGGGGGACATGGAGAGAGAGGAGGAGAGGGGGGACATGGAGAGAGAGGAGGAGAGGGGGGACATGGAGAGAGAGGAGGAGAGGGGGGACATGGAGAGAGAGGAGGAGAGGGGGGGACATGGAGAGAGAGGAGGAGAGGGGGGGACATGGAGAGAGAGGAGGAGAGGGGGGGACATGGAGAGAGAGGAGGAGAGGGGGGACATGGAGAGAGAGGAGGAGAGGGGGGACATGGAGAGAGAGGAGGAGAGGGGGGACATGGAGAGAGAGGAGGAGAGGGGGGACATGGAGAGAGAGGAGGAGAGGGGGGACATGGAGAGAGAGGAGGAGAGGGGGGACATGGAGAGAGAGGAGGAGGGGGGGACATGGAGAGAGAGGGGGGACATGGAGAGAGAGGAGGAGGGGGGGACATGGAGAGAGAGGGGGGGACATGGAGAGAGAGGAGGAGAGGGGGGGACATGGAGAGAGAGGAGGAGAGGGGGGACATGGAGAGAGAGGGGGGGACATGGAGGGAGAGGGGGGGACATGGGGGGGACATGGAGAGAGAGGGGAGGGGGGACATGGAGAGGGGGGGACATGGAGAGAGAGGGGAGGGGGGACATGGAGAGGGGGGAGAGAGGGGGGGACATGGAGAGAGAGGGAGGAGAGAGGGGGATGTTACAAACTGAAAATGACAGACAACCAGATCATAGTGCAGATATATGTAATATTAAAGAGTAATAGAGTGAAACACACATATGAATTGTGAACTCACAAATATAGAGCCAAGAGGTCACCTGGCTCTAGTGGTGTACGCCTCGGGATCTTTAAAAGGGGATCCACCACCCTTTTCTTGTATCCTCCTGGTGTCTTCCACTCCCAATAGATGAATAAAAATGCAAATGGGAAGGTATCCAATAAATCAGGTGATCTCACCTTTCTGGAGGAGTGTGTACTTTTTTGTTTGTATACAGAATGTTACAAACTGCCTTTTGTAACTGTTTTTTGTGTGACAAATTGCCCTGCTTCCCTGGGTTATGGAGAAGCCTGATGGCCAGTCTCCTACCATGTTGCTATGACTCTTTGATGTATTTGGCTTTAAAGCCCCTCTTCTACCTTCAGACAGACTTTTTATGTAGAATAATGAATTACTTCCCTTGCGGATTCACACTTAAGTTGTTGGTGTGAACGTTCTAATGGGGTACGGGGAGGGGGGTCCTCGTTCCAACTCCCGAACGTATAAAAAGAAAAATTGAAGAAACTTACTGCAAGTCGTCATACTCACGTATCGGCCTGGGGATGTCCAGGGGAGTACTCACAGATCATTTTCCCAGTTCTGTTTGTCATGATAACCTGTCGGCGTTCCCATTTTGCTTACCGGGTTGAATGGTGAAGTCATGTCTGTAATGCCAGGCTCCAACGTAATAGCCTGGTGTTGTCTCCATCGACCCCGTTAAGACATACCAACGGGTTGTAATCTGTGAGTAATGTAAATTGTTGGCCATAGATGTATGGTTGCAGTTTTTTAAGGGCCCACACCACTGCTAGACACTTCTTTTTGATGGCGGTGTAGCTCACCTTCCTCAGTAGTAACTTTCTGCAGAGGTAAGCTACTGGGTGTTCTCCGCCATGACCCCTGACCTGGCTCAGTACTGCTAATCCAAACCTGGAGGCGTCTGTGTGGATAAGAAAATGTATATGGATTCGGAACGGCCAGGATGGGTGCATTTACCAGGGCTTTCTTAAGTTCCTTGAAAAGCTTGCTCGCACTCCAGGCTCCAGTTTACTTGGCGGGGCAAGTTTATTCGGATTAGGTCGGTGAGGGGCTTCGCTAGGGCACTATACTTTGGGACAAATTTCCGGTAGTAACCGACGATCCGTAGAAAGGCGATTACCTAGGTCTTGGTGCCGGCAAAGGGCTAGTTGGCTACTGCCTTAATTTCTGCCGGTTCAGGCTTTTGCTTCCATCACCAGACTCTGTGTTCTAGGTACTTTACCGCTGCCATCCTATTGTGGTACTTACTGGGTGTGATGAAAGCCACTTCGCCACTGGTCTTTGGAGAGGACTACTTGCCAACATTTTACTCTGTGACTATGGCCCCTTTCATTTATTTTGGTGAGAGACCCTAATTGTGCCTATTGGGACTTTAAACATTGGCCCTTCGAACTCCTGAGCAGTCGAAGTGGCCGCCATTCGACATTCAAACACGTGGGGGTGGCCATCTTGTTCGCATGGGCTAAAACTGCGAATAGTCTTAAGGGGGGCTTAGCTGTGAATGCCCTGGAACTATTTTCGGCATGAAAACCTTGCGTTTCACGGTGGGTCCTGCAGCGGCACTTAGCCGCGATTCTATGGAAATGTTTTGGGCATGAAATCTGTGTTCACCTGGGCAAAAATATCACTTCCATAAAATTTCTGAACCCCTTATCTGATCCGGGTGATTTTTGGATATGTTTGTGATGAAGTACCTTTCACTACTTTGTCCTGGAGAGGCCTACCAGGCCCTCTGATGGTACATAGGGCAGCATACCCCAGAGATGGAGGAGCTCGACAGGCCTGAGGGGGACGAATAGGATGGTCCTGGTCTACTACTGGATGCCATGGAGGGGGAGCCTGATTTCGGCAGCATGGAGGATTTTCGATTTTAGGACATCCTTGACTACAGGATGGGCATGCACGATAGGCCTCTCGACTGCACGGTGGAACCAGACATGATGCACCTGGCAACCATGGAGTGGGAACTGGAACAGGCCTACCAACGCCTGCTCTGCGACGTTCAGCCCCAGTCTACCCTGCAAGCAGAGATGGAGAAATTGGTAGCAGAACCAGGTCTAGAGCCCTTCAGCTGGAAGGATATCGTAGAGGTTTACTGGGAGGAACCCCAGCCAGCAGGTAGAGATGGGACCGAGGTCTCTCTACCAGCCCTACAGGGATGCTGGGCAGTCGGCCCAGATAGGAAGCGTCCATTAACGGAAGGTTCCGTTACAATGTTGTTCACCCAGATCAGGGCTATCAGGGCATGTATGGGGATATGTTATGTTGTGGGTTACTTATGGGACTTTATAAAGTGTTTTTCTGCCGGTGGATAATTAAGTTATTGTTTTAACTACTTTAATTATATCACAGGCAGAGGGGAGGGATTTTTTACTGTATGTGGGAGTGTCGTACTGTTAATTACTGTTCCTGCTTCACTCACTGAAGGAAAAGAGATTCACCCACTGGAGCCTTGTCGTAGGTCCAGGGTGGGTAGGAGACGGCGAGACCCCAACCAAGCTGATGGTCTCTGGTATGCACTAGGAGCATCGATTGACGAAGGGTCCGTCACATTTGGTGGCAACGGTGGGACGGCTTCCTAGTGAGATGAACACCATATTAGAGACACCGGAATAGAATGGATTTATATGGAGGGATAGAGCCTGCCACTGCGCAGCATTCCTACCTACAACGATATGGAGCTAGCTGGTCCCTGGACAGTGCTCAAAGAGGAGGTTGAGTTTTATTGGAGTGTGCAGAACCTCTTGGACGGACAGGATGGGCCGTTATCAGAGGTGGCCATGTTAAACTACAGAGAGGTCAGAACGGACCTGTGGGAAGAAGCCCTGGAGAGGGTACAGCGTTGGAAAGATGAACATGTTCCCAGCCGGAAGCAGCGACTACAGGTGTGCAGCCCCAGGGGGAGTGGGTAGAGATACTAGTGTGGAGGGAACCGTACCTCGACGACATGTACCAGGCGCTATGGTGGTATGCTGTCCAGCGTGTTCCCAAGATGGCCAATTACGAAAATCCTGAGGGCAATGATTAAGATGGCCCTGGCCTGTTCTGGGAAATATTTACTGATCCAGACTTCGGGAGTACTACAGAGTCCCGATTCTGGGACATCCATGACTACCGTGAAGCCATGCTGGATCGACCTAGAACCAGACATGTTCCATCTGGTCACCCGGGAATGGGATCTGGAACAAGATTACAACACCTGCTCAGCTCCAGTCCCAACGTACTCTGGAGGTACTGCAGGAGAGCAGGATAGCAGATCCAGGCCTAGAGCCCTTCAGCTGGGAGGACATCTTAGACTGGTCCTGGGAAGACTCCCAGATGGTAAGTGGAGATGGGACCGGGGTGTAACGGATCACCTGGCACCCCGACTGGCACTTCCGTTGATGGGCGCTTCTTAGCTGCGGCCGAAGACCATAAGACCGGGCACCGCAGACTCCACAACCGATGTAGCTTCACTGGAGTCTCACAGTCTTCCTTCCACCCTGGATTAACCTCTGACATTAAGTACCGTGTGGAGTAAAAATCTGGTTGTCTCCTCTTATACTTCCCTGGATAGCACTGATCTGGGTGAACAACATATCCAAAAATCACCCAGATCAGAGCAGGTGTTCCCAAATTCCATGGAAGTCACATTTGACCGTTGCCTGAAGGTGCCTGTAGCAAGTGTGTTAAAAAAATGATAAGCTTAGAGTCATGTCTACAAATGCTCGCAGTTTAGGGAATAAGATCCATGAACTTGTGGCAATAATGGCAACTGATAGTGTAGATTTAGTCGCTGTTACCGAGACATGGTATAATGAGAAAAATGACTGGGACATAGCAATACCAGGGTACTCTTTATATAGAAAAGACAGGGAAGGCAAGAAAGGGGGAGGGGTGGCCCTGTATGTAAAGGATAGCATAAAATCTAGCCTAATAAAGGTTAGTGAGGCGAACACAGAGTCCGTTTGGGTTACGTTAGAGTTTGGTAATCACACAGTAACTCGTGTAGGTGTGATTTATAGGCCCCCAGGACAAATTGAAGAGTTAGATAATTTACTAGTTGAAGAAATAGCTAAAATGACAATGAAGGGGGAAGTTATCATCATGGGTGACTTTAATCTTCCTGATGTGAATTGGAAAACAAAAATAGCTACTTGTGCCAGGAGCACACATATTCTAAACTCCCTACTGGGATTGTCTCTAAAACAAGTCGTTGAGGAGCCAACTCGTAAAGAGGCCATACTAGATTTAGTGTTAACAAATGGAGATTTGGTATCAGATATTACTGTAGGTGAAAGTTTAGGATCCAGTGATCATCAGTCAGTGTGGTTTAATATAAGAACAGTGACTGAGTCACACCACACAAAAACAAAAGTTTTAGACTTTAGAAAAACAGACTTTTCTAAAATTAGAATATGTGTAAAGGAGTCATTATCAGACTGGAGCAATTTATATGGAGTCCAAAATAAATGGGATTATTTAAAAGTTGCACTACTGAAGGCAACAGAAAATTGCATTAGGCTTGTCAGTAAAAGCAAAAAATTCAAGAAACCACTGTGGTACTCCGCAGATGTGGCCAAAATAGTAAAAAACAAAAAGTTAGCATTTAGTAATTATAAAAAAAACCAGAGTGAGGAAGACAGAATGACCTATAAGATTAGGCAGAAAGAGACTAAGCAAGTTATAAGAGCTTCCAAATCCCACACAGAAGAGAAAATAGCACAGTCAGTAAAAAAGGGGGACAAAACTTTTTTTTAGATACATAAATGAGAAAAGAAAAGTAAAACAAGGATTAGTTAGATTAAAAACAAAAGAAGGAAGGTATGTAGATGAGGATAAAGGTCTAGCTGACTGCCTCAATGAATATTTTTGTTCGGTATTTACAGATGAAAATGAAGGAAAGGGACCTCTGTTAACAAAAAGGATAAATGAGTCATTTATTACACGTGAGTTTACAGAGGAAGAGGTTCTATTTCAACTGTCAAAAGTAAAGACAAATAAGTCAATGGGACCTGATGGAATACACCCAAAGCTATTAAAAGAGCTTAGTGGTGTACTAGCAAAACCATTAACAGATTTATTTAACCAATCATTGATAACAGGAGTAGTCCCAGAAGATTGGAAGTAAGCGAATGTTGTGCCCATTCACAAGAAAGGTAATAGGGAGGAGTCGGGCAACTATAAGCCAGTAAGCCTTACTTCAGTAGTGGGGAAAGTGATGGAAACCATGTTAAAGGATAGGATTGTTGAACATCTAAAAACACATGGATTTCAAGACCAGAGACAACATGGGTTTACTTCAGGGAGATCATGCCAAACTAATCTTATTGATTTTTTTGATTGGGTAACTAAAATTATAGATCAGGGTGGTGCAGTAGACATTGCTTACCTAGATTTCAGTAAGGCTTTTGACACTGTTGCACATAGAAGGCTTATCAATAAACTACAATCTTTGAGTTTGGATTCGAATATTGTTGAATGGGTAAGGCAGTGGCTGAGTGACAGGCAACAGAGGGTTGTAGTCAATGGAGTATATTCGAAGCTTGGGCTTGTCACCAGTGGGGTACCTCAGGGATCTGTACTTGGACCCATTCTCTTTAATATTTTTATTAGTGATATTGCAGAAGGTCTTGATGGTAAGGTGTGTCTTTTTGCGGATGATACTAAGATATGTAACAGGGTTGATGTTCCAGGAGGGATAAGCCAAATGGAAAATGATTTAGGTAAACTAGAAAAATGGTCAGAGTTGTGGCAACTGACATTTAATGTGGATAAGTGCAAGATAATGCATCTTGGACGTAAAAACCCAAGGGCAGAGTACAGAATATTTGATAGAGTCCTAACCTCAACATCTGAGGAAAGGGATTTAGGGGTGATTATTTCTGATGACTTAAAGGTAGGCAGACAATGTAATAGAGAAGCAGGAAATGCTAGCAGAATGCTTGGTTGTATAGGGAGAGGTATTGGCAGTAGAAAGAGGGAAGTGCTCATGCCATTGTACAGAACACTGGTGAGACCTCACTTGGAGTACTGTACACAGTACTGGAGACCCTATCTTCAGAAGGATATTGATACCTTAGAGTTCAAAGAAGGGCTACTAAACTGGTTCATGGATTGCAGGATAAAACTTACCAGGAAAGGTTGAAGGATCTTAACATGTATAGCTTGGAGGAAAGACGAGACAGGGGGGATATGATAGAAACATTTAAATACATAAAGGGAATCAACACAGTAAAGGAGGAGACTATATTTAAAAGAAGAAAAACTACCACAACAAGAGGACATAGTCTTAAATCAGAGGGGCAAAGGTTTAAAAATAATACCAGGAAGTATTACTTTACTGAGAGGGTAGTGGATGCATGGAATAGCCTTCCAGCTGAAGTGGTAGAGGTTAACACAGTAAAGGAGTTTAAGCATGCGTGGGATAGGCATAAGGCTATCCTAACTATAAGATAAGGCCAGGGACTAATGAAAGTATTTAGAAAACTGGGCAGACTAGATGGGCCGAATGGTTCTTATCTGCCGTCACATTCTATGTTTCTATGTTTCTATGACCGACTGCAAGCATGGCTTTCCTGCCCAAAACAGTTCCACAGTGTGGCAAAACCGACCTCGCCACGTGTCCTTGGAGGGGGCTGCTTGCCCGCCTCTTGCCTTTGGACTATGGACCCGACTTTATGTGAATGTGTTAACCCAGATAGCTATGCCATGGAGCCCATTCGTGTAGTTAAAGACTTCGACTCCATGGCAATTGAACTGTGTGAATAGGATCTGTGCGCTATTCGGTAGTTTTGTGCGCTCAGATCCCAGCTATCTGGGGATATGTGAAATGTCTGTGTGTTATGTGTAAAAGGTGACTTTATGTATTTTAAAGTGTTTTATGTCTTTTTGCAACCATGTGCTCAATGGAGTCTGCCTCTAGCACTGGATAATTGGATTACTTTCCCCTTTGTCTCCAGGATAGAGGCCTCTGTAAAACCTGTTTGAGCCAGTCAGGGGAACAAAAGATACATTTACTAACTTTTGAACCCCTGGTCTGATTCATGCCAATTTTGAATATGTTGTTCCCCTGAATGGATTGATTATAAAATGTAAGTTTTATTCATGTACTATGTAAAATCATAAAGTTATAAAAATGTGTAAGTTTTAGCTTGGAGATAATTGAGTAGATATATTAGGAAACTCAATTATCTCCCAAGCAGATGGGAGGGAAACTGTGGGCTGTACTATTATGTTATTGGTTGTTTTATACCTCCCCCTGGGTGTGTTCTGTTTGTACCTGACTGTAATAAAAACCAGGCTGAGTGTGCCAGCATCTTAGATTCTGCTTGACCCTCAAAACGAAGTGTCGTCTCGTTATTGGGGGAATTGGATTGTATGCTGACTGCCAGGAGTGTAAGCGGATTGTATGCTTTTCCTGTTCAGCTATTCCAGGGTTCGTGTGTTTCCAGTTCGGGAGTTGGAAGATTCATACAGTTTGCAGTTCGGGAGATTGGTGCTTGCAGTAGCTGCTTGTCTATCTGGAAGGGGATTATCGCCTAAACGGTTTTTATCCTCTTGTGGGTGAAACGGTCCGTTACACACAGATTTAGGCTGTACGGCCAGTCTATCTTGGAGATAATTGGCTTAAGTGGCTATGGTAACTTAATTATCTCCAGGTACAATATCTCGAAGTCAAAAACTGTTACAAAAACCACAAACAAATACATAACTCATATAATACAATGTATAACCTAAATGCCCAACATATCCCCAGATAGCTCAAATCTGAGCACGCAATATGTCCAATGTTAAAAGTACAAATAGAAACATAGACTGTGATGGCAGATAAGAACCATTCAGCCCATCTAGTCTGCCCAAATAAGGGTGGGGTCAGAAAATAGCAAGGGCTGATGGGTGATTGAGGAGGGATAAAGCAGCCAGTTTAAACTGGTCTGGCAATGTCCCTGGGACAATGCCCTGCTGGAGACACAATAGGACAGGAAAAAGTGGGAGGGGAAGAAGCACATTTTCCCATGGATTTAAAGGGGCAGAAAGTGTTTTAAAATCTAATTAGTCACAGGGGCAATAATCATAGGGCAAAAGGCTAGCCATTAGTCCTCTCCAAGAACAAGTGGCGAAGGGCACTTCGTCACACGTGGTCTCTCCACCGACCCTACAGGGGGGTTGGGCAGCTGGCCCAGATCCCCAACTACAGCCCGAGTTACCGGGAGAGGAGACAGTCAGTCCTACTCCCCAGCGGCCGAATAGGTTATTGGGACGAGAGACAACTGGTTTCCCTCCCAAACAGCAACCGGAGGGAACCTCATTGCCTGGTCCTGGGAGGACCCCAAATGGCAGGTGGAGATGGGCCCTACAGGGATGCTGGGCAGCCGACCCAGATCCCCAGCTAAAGCTGGAGTTACAGGGAGAGGAGTCCCCAGCAGCAGCGTGCATGCCAGGGAGCCGAAAGGGTCGTCCTTCCTTCCCAGCGGCAGTTTACCTTGCAGGGAGAGGAGACAACTGGTCTCACTAACCAGCAACAGGACATCTTACAGGGAGAGGCGGCAACCGTTTTCTCTCCCCAGCGGCAGTGCATCTCACAGGGAGTGGAGACAGCCGGTCTCCCTCCCCAGCAGCATCCGGATATACCGGAAGAGGAGACAGATGGTCCCTCTCCCAACTACCAGGGGACAGCACGCCCGACCCCGAATGGTGTAGAAGGGACCGCCGTCTTTACGCCGGAGCTACAGGGATGCGGGACGGCCGGTCCAGACTCCCAACCCACAACGCTGGAATCTCCAACAGCTATTTTTTTTCCAGGACCTGAATACCTGCAGGCCATCCCTGGCACGAGGGCAGAGTGCAGTTGGCCTCTGCCCACCAAGTACCTACAGCTCCGTGCCTGGGAGTTCAAGAGAGACCAGGATTACCAGATGCCCACGTGATAGCTGGGGACATACAGGACAGAGATGGGCTACAGAGGCCACCAGGTCCAGAAATTGTTTGTCGTGGGTTGGTTACTCGACTAACTCAGGCACTGACCGACAGAAGGTCAGGTACCTGGTTAGTCTCCCCCGGAAAAGGAAGGTGTGTGACGAAAGCCACTTCGTCACTGAGTTTTGAAGAGTACTACTTGCCAGCCTTTTACCCTGTGACTATGGCCTCTTTAATTTATTTTGGCTGAGACCCTAATTGTGCCTATTGGGACTTTAAACATTGGCTCGTCGAACTCCTGAGCAGTCGAAGTGGCCGCCATTCGACATTTGAACACGTGGTGGTGGCCATCTTGTTTGCATGGGCTAAAACCGCGCATAGACTTCAGGGGGACTTAGCCGCAAATGCCCTGGAACTTTTTTCGGCATGAAAACCTAGCGGTTCCAGGTCTTTCCTCCAGGGGCACTTAGCCGCAATTCTATGGAACTGTTTTGGGCATGAAATCTTGTGTTCGCTTGGGCAAAAATATTAATAATCACACTGGGGATTGCTATACTCTGTATACTCCCATGGGTTCTAATCACTAGCTCTAAGAGCTGTTCCTGCTTCACTCTCTAAAGGAAGAGAGGTTCACCCACTGGAGCCTTGTCGTAGGTCCAGGGTGGGTAGGAGACGGCGAGACCCCAACCAAGCTGCGGCCGATTGTTGGATCTGCAGTGCATATGGTGTCTGGTGTAGTGCTGATGGTCCTTGGTAAGCACTAGGAGCATCGATTGACGGAGGGACCGTCACACTAGGTTTCAAGGTTAACCCTGCCTCTCAAATCTTTTTTATAATACGGCCCCGACATGTACCAGGTGTTCTTCCCAAGTATCACTGAATACTGCAATGTCGTCCAGCTATGCGCAACCCATCTAACAGTCCACCATCCTCTGGAAGGTGGCTGGGGCATTTTTCATTCTGAACGGCATTACTTTAAATTGGTGTAGACCGAATGGGGTGACTAAAGCAGACTTCTGAATAGTGTCTGCTGCTAAAGGGATTAGATATCCTTTACATAGGTCAGTGGTGGTCAGGTACTGACCATGAGCCATCCAATCTAATAGCTTATCTAAGCGGGACATGGGGTAAGCATTGGAGACTTTCTTGTCATTGAGCCTCAGGTAGTCTACGCAAAATCTAGTTGTCCCATCACGTTTTGGGACGAGGACCACCGGGGAGGCCCTAGAATTCTTAGATGCTTCTATTACCCCCATGATGATCATACTCTCTATAACCTTCTCTGGTATTCGGTATAGGGTTTCTCGTAGCGATTGTTGCTCTGGTGTTTCTTCTCTGTGGGTGGTCAGAGGGTGACCTCTGGTAGATTGGAGAAAGTCTCCCTCTTCTCTGATAGCATCTTTTGGGCCTGCCTATGTTCTTCGCTGTTTTGCCGATCCCCTAGTTGGACCTCATCAATGGACCCTGTCTGGACTCCATTTTGTAGGAGATCAGGCAGTGGAAGATTGTCAAAATCTTCCGAGGCGGGAGCACAGATAGCGGCTACGTCCTCTGTCCGCTTGTGGTAAGGATTCAGCGTGTTCTCAAGTAACAGGTGTCGGACACCTTCCCTGGAGCATGGGCCGATAACATAAGTAGTGTCACACTTCTGTTCCGCTAACCCGATATGGGCCCTGCTAGGCGGCCAGTAGCCTATATGTCGGACGGGTTTTAGGACCAGAATCTTTTGTCTGATTTGATAGCAATGGCTCCTGGCTCCCCAATCATGCCATGTGCTCTGAAGCTCCGGGACCGACTGGAGGAACTTAGTACATGGGAATCCCCAGTCGGCCCAGAAGTTCCAGTGCATATAGAATATGAGGGGTCCCTTCCTGATCAACTTCTCTTTTACAGTGTTCTCTTACGAGGTCTGAAGGTCCTCTTACCCTCTGTCCAATTAGTAACTTGAAGAGGGAGATAGGTAGGAATTTTTCCCAGTCTTTGCAGGTCACTGTAAACCAAGCATGTCAAACTCAGTCTAGCACAGGCCACATGTGGCCGGATCTTTCCCTTGGCGGGAGGATCGGGGGGACATGATGGTCTGCCGCCGTCTGTGGCGGCCATCTCTCCGTCCGTGTGGGTGACGTCTTTGGGTCAAGCCCTTGGTGGCCCTCGGCCCAGGTGGGCTAGTAATGCGGGGTGCAGGCTTTTCTGATTGTATTAGGCCCGAGGGGGACCTCTGCTCCCTCTGTCTCCCGCTGCTCTTTTGTCTAACTTGAGGCTGGGGTGGTTGTAGTGGTTGTTGATTCTCCAGGGCAATCCAGAGTTTTTTAAAGTGCTCAGTCAGTCGCCGTAGCATGCGGTCTACCGAGTCAAGGGCTGGGTCGCATTGCTTGTGGGCCGCCTCTTCAGGCCGCGTTTAGGTCGCCATCTTGGATTAGCTCTCCTCGTGTAGTTAGGCCCTGTTTCAGAACTGTATGCCAATGCCTTGTCGCTAGGTTTAGGCAGTCAAGGAGGGACCGGGATGACCCCCGCCGGTCCAGAGGGGGGAAGGGTAGGAGAGTGTGTGGTCTTGTGAGTTACCGGCGAGCGGGAAGGTCGGCCGCTTCTCCCCGACCCCGGTATTATGGGCCGCAGCGGTGTCCCTCCGGTCTCCAGTGACCAATCTGTTTGGCGGAATCACGAGATATGTCGCTTGGACCCCTCTGGGCTTTATGCCGCCCGTCAGTGGGTTTAATCTCTTGTTTGCCAGGGTAAAAATTTATTTATTTGCGGTTACAGCAGGAGCTCGGGACACACACGTCTGCTCCACTTAACGGCTAGGCTCCGCCCACACTTACACATTCTTGCACACATAATTTTCTTTTTTTTTTCTTTCAGTACTATTGGTGTTATTCACCTTGATCACCATTAACAGTAATACTCATTTCTGACTATGGCTGGTTTTCTCTTGAATAAACCAAATGCTAGTACTTGGTGTACAGACCTTGTGACAGAACCATCTGTATGCCTATTCATGGTGGATTCGTCTATTTTGCCCTCCTCTCGTGGAAATGGCTGTTTCTATAGCCCATGCATACGAATGACCCTTTTAACCAAACAAACCTACTGAACGGATGGCCACCCAGGATAGAAGTGTGCTGCTGGTTAACCTCTTGATCCCAATTAGAACGTTGTGGTTAACTGCAGACACTTCTCAATTAAAACCGAATACAGGGTGGCCGTCGTTCGCATGTCGACCACTAGGCAGCGGCCATTTTAGATCGTACGAAAGACCAGCGGTGTTTGGCATTGATTTCATGGAACTAAAAACGGACACTTATTCTGCTGAACACCGCTGAAACAACGGGTCGCCCTGCTCCATGGACGAAATCATACGAACACCAGCCGTTCGGGAGTTTTGAATCACACAAAACGACTTAACCCAGATAGCCTTCCCATGAAGTCAATCGTATACCGAAAGACTGTAAGAACTTTGACTCCATGGCAATTGAACTATGCGTATGGGATCTGAGCGCTATTTGCTAATAACATGCTCTCAGATCCAGGCTATCTGGGGATATGTGATACGAATGCAAAGTGTTCGGTGGTTGTGAAATTATATATTTTTGTGTGTTTTCTGGCATTTTATTTAAGATGGCGCTTTGTCTTTGTCCTGGAGATAATTGAATTACTTCTCAATTATCTTCAGGGCAGAGGGGAGGAAACCATATTGCATTGTGGGAAATGTCTGTATCTGTATATCTGAAACGTCCCCATGTCCATCTGTCATTACAGTCTCCCATTTGGTCCCCTAGGGGAGTGTCCACCAAGTGGGAGACCTGCATAAATACGGGCGGGTAGCCCACAGTAAAGCCAGATTTTTTTTGACCCTCAATGCGGAGCGTAGTCTCGTAATGGGGGGGATTTATTACCGATGACTAGAGACTGATTGCTGGAGCCGAAAGCTGCTTGGTGGATATATTTGTTCCGCGGCTAATGGTGATTTGTGGATTTCTGTTTGGGAGTTTGGATCCTCGTACAGACCGCGTGCGGGAGATTACCGCTTCCCCTGATGGTGGTTCGTATACTGCAGTCTACGCGAACAGAGATATTGATATTGCGAAGGGGGAAGTTTAACTAAACGGTTGTTTCCCTTAAAGACACCAGGGGTGTCTTAACAGACGTTGACTGTTTTTAACACAGAAAGTTCACTAGAGGCCCTATCTCCCCCTAATATTCATAGTAGCTTCAATAAATTAACAAAGCTTTTTAAACAGCAAATCTAAAAAAGTTGGGAGGTATCCACACTTGAGAACTACCTCTCCAAAAACATTATACCTAGTGGTCTCTGAGTACAAATCACCCCAGCGAGACAAGGAGAGGCAGATGATTTCTACAAAGAATGTGATGAGGCAGCCTCCAAGTGCTCAGGTACATTTATGAGCATTAATTGCAAATATGAGTCCATCAAACTTACTAGTATACAACAGGAACTAGATAAGGAAAAAGAGGAAGTCCAGTAATTTAAAACAGAACCAAAATTTGAGGCATTGGAGATTAAATTGAAATCGAACTTAAAAAAATATCTTAATTTTGGCCCATGCTTACCTCTGATAAACACCTCAAATGTACTTATGCCGTCACCTTCTATCACGGCACGTAGCGGTAGAAATTTGAGGGATCTTTTATCACCAAGCCATTTTTCAAATGCCACCTCAATTGGTTACTTTAAGAAATATCTACCAATGGGTACTTTTAAGTGTGGAAATGTGAATTGGAAAACAAAAATAGCTACTTGTGCCAGGAGCACACATATTCTAAACTCCCTACTGGGATTGTCTCTAAAACAAGTCGTTGAGGAGCCAACTCGTAAAGAGGCCATATTAGATTTAGTGTTAACAAATGGAGATTTGGTATCAGATATTACTGTAGGTGAAAGTTTAGGATCAAGTGATCATCAGTCAGTGTGGTTTAATATAAGAACAGTGACTGAGTCACACCACACAAAAACAAAAGTTTTAGACTTTAGAAAAACAGACTTTTCTAAAATTAGAATATGTATAATGGAGTCCAAAAGAAATGGGATTATTTAAAAGTTGCACTACTGAAGGCAACAGAAAATTGCATTAGGCTTGTCAGTAAAAGCAAAAAATTCAAGAAACCACTGTGGTACTCCGCAGATGTGGCCAAAATAGTAAAAAACAAAAAGTTAGCATTTAGTAATTATAAAAAAAACCAGAGTGAGGAAGACAGAATGACCTATAAGATTAGGCAGAAAGAGACTAAGCAAGTTATAAGAGCTTCCAAATCACACACAGAAGAGAAAATAGCACAGTCAGTAAAAAAGGGGACAAAACATTTTTTAGATACATAAATGAGAAAAGGAAAGTAAAACAAGGATTAGTTAGATTAAAAACAAAAGAAGGAAGGTATGTAGACGAGGATAAAGGTCTAGCTGACTGCCTCAATGAATATTTTTGTTCGGTATTTACAGATGAAAAAGAAGGAAAGGGACCTCAGTTAAGAAAAAGGATAAATGAGTCATTCATTACATGTGAGTTTACAGAGGAAGAGGTTCTATTTCAACTGTCAAAAGTAAAGACAAATAAGTCAATGGGACCTGATGGAATACACCCAAAGCTATTAAAAGAGCGTAGTGGTGTACTAGCAAAACCATTAACAGATTTATTTAACCAATCGTTGATAACAGGAGTAGTCCCAGAAGATTGGAAGTTAGCGAATGTTGTGCCCATTCACAAGAAAGGTAATAGGGAGGAGTCGGGCAACTATAGGCCAGTAAGCCTTACTTCAGTAGGGGGGAAAGTGATGGAAACCATGTTAAAAGATAGGATTGTTGAACATCTAAAAACACATGGATTTCAAGATCAGAGACAACATGGGTTTACTTCAGGGAGATCATGCCAAACTAATCTTATTGATTTTTTTGATTGGGTAACTAAAATTATAGATCAGGGTGGTGCAGTAGACATTGCTTACCTAGATTTCAGTAAGGCTTTTGACACTGTTGCACATAGAAGGCTTATCAATAAACTACAATCTTTGAGTTTAGATTCTAATATTGTTGAATGGGTAAGGCAGTGGCTGAGTGACAGGCAACAGAGGGTTGTAGTCAATGGAGTATATTCGAAGCTTGGGCTTGTCACCAGTGGGGTACCTCAGGGATCTGTACTTGGACCCATTCTCTTTTAATATTTTTATTAGTGATATTGCAGAAGGTCTTGATGGTAAGGTGTGTCTTTTTGCGGATGATACTAAGATATGTAACAGGGTTGATGTTCCAGGAGGGATAAGCCAAATGGAAAATGATTTAGGTAAACTAGAAAAATGATCAGAGTTGTGGCAACTGACATTTAATGTGGATAAGTGCAAGATAATGCATCTTGGACGTAAAAACCCAAGGGCAGAGTACAGAATATTTGATAGAGTCCTAACCTCAACATTGGAGGAAAGGGATTTAGGGGTGATTATTTCTGATGACTTAAAGGTAGGCAGACAATGTAATAGAGAAGCAGGAAATGCTAGCAGAATGCTTGGTTGTATAGGGAGAGGTATTGGCAGTAGAAAGAGGGAAGTGCTCATGCCATTGTACAGAACACTGGTGAGACCTCACTTGGAGTACTGTACACAGTACTGGAGACCCTATCTTCAGAAGGATATTGATACCTTAGAGAGAGTTCAAAGAAGGGCTACTAAACTGGTTCATGGATTGCAGGATAAAACTTACCAGGAAAGGTTAAAGGATCTTAACATGTATAGCTTGGAGGAAAGACGAGACAGGGGGGATATGATAGAAACATTTAAATACATAAAGGGAATCAACACAGTAAAGGAGGAGACTATATTTAAAAGAAGAAAAACTACCACAACAAGAGGACATAGTCTTAAATTAGAGGGAAAAAGGTTTAAAAATAATATCAGGAAGTATTACTTTACTGAGAGGGTAGTGGATGCATGGAATAGCCTTCCAGCTGAAGTGGTCGAGGTTAACACAGTAAAGGAGTTTAAGCATGCGTGGGATAGGCACAAGGCTATCCTAACTATAAGATAAGGGCAGACTAGATGGGCCGAATGGTTCTTATCTGCCGTCACATTCTATGTTTCTATGAAATTGTAGTGCGTGCCCCTTCATTAACAGACAATCTAAGATATTCTCCAACAGCAGTAATACGGAAAATTTTCAATCTCGTTTTTTCTTTAATTGTCGCTCAATAGGTGTGGTGTATTTGCTCACGTGTTCTTGCGGACTAAAATATGTGGGCAAAACTTTTCGCCTCTTTAAGTTTAGGATACGCGAACATGTAAACTCTGTCAAGAGACTGTGTTAGAAATGCCTGTCTCTAGACATCTCCAAATTGACCATAACAACTCAGCCGGGATCCGATTCACGGGTCTGGAACTTATACCACAACCATATAGGCGTATAGGTGGATGGGATACCAAACTAAGACAGAGAGAGGCTTTCTGGATCTATCGCCTCAAGACCTTATCTCCAAATGGTCTAAATGAAGGGTTTTCATACTCTCCATTTATCTGACTATAACTCAAGATAGTTCTCACTGTTGATCTCTAAACATTAAGCTTAATATGTACATACATATACACATCCCTAGGACTTTATTATTTTCTATTTATTTTTTTCTCACTGTAATTGTATGTATGTGTATATATATATATATATATATATATTTATATATATATATATATATATATATATATATATATATATATATATATATATATATATATAATATATATATATATATAATATATAGTTTTGCCTACTTTAAGGTTATACCAAAGGTTACTGGACTATCGCATAGTAGGTTCTTGTGCTCACTTCCCTTATGTAGTATATACAAGGGTTGTTTGGAGTATTTGATATGTATATAGATGGAAACATACATGTCATATATTTATAGATGTTTTCAAACCTCTCCATGGGTACTATAATCACTTTGAGTTTATCCAATCTTTCCATTGGGATAATATGTAACCGTTTCGGTGTGATCTTATGCAAAGACTTTATTTGGATATACTATACAGATAGGTATCAGTATAGGTATTAGGCTATTTTTAACCTTCTTTCTTTCTTAATAACCTTAATTCATATCACAAATTTAAATATTGTATATCTATGTTGTAAGTCTCCATTCACCTTGCATAAAGGATTCTTTAATCAATACGAAATGTTCACGTGTACATTTGCACTTTAGAACTTCAATAGTCCATGCCATATTGCAATATATTTGCCCCCTGCTCAGATTTACTTTATCAATATATCATGAGTTTATTGGGGGTAATTTAATGGATGAATGTAAGTCTGTGTCGTGGAGTAACTGGGAGTAGGTGCGATCACTTTACAGATATGCAATCAGCACATTGGTGGGCATCACACTACATGTCCATCAAACCCACGTGGGCTCTTCCCAGTGATGCGAGCAGTTAGCCGCGCCCACTCCCTTTTCCAATTGGTTAATGCACATGCTGACTAACCTGTTTTACGGATGACTGATTAAGGCGTAGCATATTTAAATCATTCTGGTGATTAGTCACATTCACGTTTGTCCCTGAGGACGGTGTATTATCACGCTGAAATGCGCACTGGGTTTTTTCCACGGGTCTCTCCGTTACGGAGCACCTTATCACTATGCACGCACTTTTTTAACTTTATTTGAAAGACTTTTTTTGTTTTTTTTTGTCTTTAGTACTTACACAGCGATTAAGAATTACCCTAGATGGAGTATAAGCATAGAACACCCATCTAGGTGTTTACAGGAGACTTCGGGTCTAGAGACTAGGGACACCTTTACCAGATACCTCCAGTATTTATAGAGAGGTGGTGTCATTTGTATATATACCCTTCACTTTATATGTTTTTTCCTGTGCTTATTTCTCACTGTTTAGCATATCTCTCACTTTTCCTTTGTGTTTTGACTTTTGCCTCTGGATAATTACACTAGGCTCTGTTGTAGCCAGTGTTATATACATTTCCATGAGGGCTTATAAACACAAAGGTGTAGATTGCTAATTTTTCTGTTAGTTATATCGTTATATTTGTAACCTGTGGAGTTAATGTGGCATGCTTAATTACCAATCATTAGCTATTTGAGAATTTAAGGGATTTTTTGTAATTTTTTTTTCCCCGTAGTCTGAATTAAAGCACAGGATCTCCATGAAGGTGTTTACATGAGACTGAATGTCTAGAGACTAGTGATACCCTTACCACAGACCTCTGGTAACCCTAGAGAGGTGGGTTTAATTGGTTATATCCCTATTACTTATCCCTCTGTATATACCCTTATTTTTATATATTTTTTTTCCTGTGCCTTGTTCTCACCATTTAGCATACCTCTCACTATTCCTTTTATGTTCTAGTTTTTGCTTCCAGAAGATCACACTAGGCTCTGTCGTAACCAGTGCTGTATATACTTCCCTGAGGGCTTAAACACATAAAGGGCGAGATTGCTACCTCTACAGTTAGTTCTCGTACTGCCAATCCATACAGTTTGGAACTAGTGTGGTATGCTTTATTATTGACTATCTATTATTGAGCATCTCGATCAGGGATGTTCCCCTTCATATCAGGCTACACTGTTTAATTTGTCCTAGTACTTTTTAGAGTTGCTTATAACGTTATTTTATTTATTATTTTTTCCTTTAAGATCTTATTGGAGTGGATTGGAAATGTAAGGTAGTGCATATTACTGTTGCTACCAACAGAGAGCACTACGCAAGCTCCATAGCCAAATCCACCTAGTTGGTAGCAATCCTCAGCAATACAGGAGAGCAGGCAATACATCCCAGGGGCCATAGTCACAGCAGGAGGCTGGCAATCAGTCTTCTCCAATGCCCAGTGGCGAGGCCACAATATAGATACTCAGTATTATTATAAAGGACGACATGTTTATTATCAGTGATGTAAACGTTAACTCGCAAGTTGGAGTAAACTTGGAATGAATAATATTAATAACTCAAAATAACTTAACCCCTTAAGGACTGAGCCAAATGTACACGTTGTGAACAAAACATAAACAAAAGTAGCGGATCACTTGGCACCCCGACTGGGCACCTCTGTTTATGGACGCTTCATAGCTGACGTCGAGGACCATAAGCACGGCACCTG
Source organism: Pelobates fuscus (assembly GCF_036172605.1). NCBI lineage: Eukaryota > Metazoa > Chordata > Amphibia > Anura > Pelobatidae > Pelobates > Pelobates fuscus. Next base: position 192,407,159 of record NC_086323.1, read on the forward strand.
ACACCACAACCACCGTAGCTTAACTGGAGTCTCATAGTCTTCCTTCCACCCTGGATCATCCTCTGTCCTCCAGGACCGTTTGAGAAAGACCTCTCCTCCATGAGAGCATATCAGGAACAGCTCTTAAAAGAGCTAAATGATTAGAACTCAGGGGGGTATACAAAGTGTTGCAATCCCCAGTGTGAGTATAGCAGTTCCCTACAATAACGAGACGCGGCTACGTATTGAGGGTTAAGCAGGAACAGAACGAACTGAGGCTTTAGTGTCTCTTATATACAAGTTTCCCCACAAGGTTACCACCCTTGTGGACCTTGTAGAGCACAGGACACAAAGTTACAAAGCCAATCAAAACACTCTTGCACCCAGATCATTTACACAAACCCTGCCCTCTCCCTGTGATACAATTACCAAACACAATTGCCAACTCAATTACAGGCAAAAAACACACATTTTTGCCCAAAACACCACATAGCCCCAAACATATACACCCCTGGATAACCCCGATTTGGGTTAACAACATATCCAAAAATCACCCATATCAGAGTAGGTGTTCAAAAGTTTTGCGGAAGTCACATTTGACCGAATGCAAGCATGATTTTCATGCCCAAAATAGTTCCACAGATTTAGGTTGTGCGGCCGGTCTACCGCCTCTATCCTGGAGATAATTGACCCATAGTCTTTATGCAAAAGGCTAGCGATTAGTCCTCTCCAAAAACCAGTCGCGAAATTTATTTCATCACAGCGCTATATGTCTGTTCAGGCGTAATTCGCCTCTTTCATATTATGTGCACCCACACTTGTTATATAAAATTTTATGCAGGGGGAAACAGGGCTTTTATTTAACATCAAATATTTAGGTATAAAACATAATTTAATATGAATAAAATATAAAAAAATTAGGAAAAATAATTTAAAAAAATGTTTAGTTCTACGCGACATTCTAAATGTTATACTGTTTGCTTTTACTGCAATAAAATACACATATTTTGTATTCTGCGATGTCTCAAGTGTAAAACAGTACCCCCTATGTATAGGTTTTATGGTGTTTCGGGAAGTTACAGGGTCAAATATAGGATGTTAAATTTGCCAGATTGGTTGTAGCAGAGAGCTGGTATTACACAGCCTATCTCCACTTTGGATCCCAGGGAGGTTCAGGAACAAGCAATTATAAATCCATAGGGTAAAGTATCCAGCAGGCAAAATAACACAGCAGTATCCCAACAGCAATCCCAATAACTGGATGACACACAGTTTCAGGAGAAGAACTAAAGATTTATTCAGACAGTGGCCTTTTAAAGCCTGCTCCCATGCAAGGGAGGGATTTTCATTCAGTACAGTAGCCAATCCTGCTCTGGTAACCTCCCACACATCTCCTCCCCTCAGCCTGCATCATAATCCCCTTATCCAGCACACCAATTCACCCCGTTTCTGGATGTACCCCTAAACTTAGGGGTACCACTTTAAATTATACATCCCCTGGTAGCCCTGATCTGGGTGAACAACATATCCAAAAATCACCCAGATCAGACCAGGGGTTCGGGAAATTTATAGAGGGAATAAAATGACCGACCGCACTGGATAGCACAGCCGAATGAGGTTCCATGCTAATGGGCCCTGCGGTCGGTCCTGGAGTCAGGGAATAAACGTCATGAAAGCCTCTAGCTACAGAGGCTAGGAAAGGTTTGCCTGAATCCCCTCGTTCGGTTCTTTCTATCTACCAAACGAGGGTCCGTTCAGTAGTTTTGGAACCAAACGGACCGGGCTTGTGGAGGTTTCAGCGGTGTTCGCCTAGTCGAGTGTCCGATTTGAGTTCCAGACACTCGATGGCAAAACACCACTGTTCGGGAGTTTTAAAATGGCCGCCGCCACGTGTTCGTTTTTCGAATGGCGGCCACCCCCGAGAACAAAGGACGGCTACTCAGCTTGTCAATTACCCGTTCGCAACAATGTTGCAATGGGTAATTGAAGACACACTTCACACAGGGGAGGTCTGACTGTTCGGTAGTTTCATTCGAACAAACTAAGGGAATGAAACTACCTAACATTCAGACGAATACAATAGATTTAACACATAGAACTTAGTTACTTTACACAAATGCATTCAAACCCATGTAATTTCTCAGGACAGCCCAGTGCCACCCGCTACACTGCTCCCCCTTGCCCACAAGCCGGCATACACAGTCTGATCCAACACGGATCGGCTTGGGGATGTCCGGGGAGACTCACGGATCATTTCTCTAGGTCAGTTTGTCTTGACAACCCGTCAGCGTTCCCATTCTGTTTGCCCGGGCGGTACTGGCTGTTAAAGTCAAAAGGCTGCAGCGCCAAACTCCAGCGCAGCAGCCTGGCATTGTCCCCAGCCACCCGGTTTAGCCAGACCAACGGGTTGTGATCCGTGAGCAAGGAAAAGGGATGTCCATACAAATATGGCTGCAATTTCTTCAGGGCCCACACCACAGCCAGGCACTCCTTTTCGATGGCGGCGTAGCTCAGTTCTCTAGGTAATAGTTTCCGACTGATGTAGGCTGCGGGGCGTTCTCCGCCATCGGCCCTGATTTGGCTTAAAACTGCTCCCAATCCAAACATAGAAGCGTCTGTGTGAACAAGAAAATGTTTAGTTGGATCGGGAGCGGCCAAGACAGGGGCATTAACAAGTGCAACTTTCAACAGGTTGAACGCCTTCTCACACTCCGGGGTCCAGGTTACTTGGTGGGGTAAATTTTTACGGGTAAGATCAGTAAGGGGTTTGGCCAGGGCACTATAGTTGGGGACAAACTTGCGGTAGTATCCGTCCGTCCCTAGAAAAGCAAGGACCTTGGTTTTTGTCCTGGGGGTGGGCCATTGGGCTACTGCCTCTACCTTAGCAATTTCAGGTTTCTGCTTCCCACACCCCACTCTGTGTCCGAGGTACTGTACCTCTGCCATCCCTATACTGCATTTCACTGGCTTCAGGGTTAATCCGGCTTCTCGGATTCTATCTAACACTGCCCCTATATGGGCCAAATGTTCCTCCCAAGTGTTGCTAAAGATGGCTATGTCATCTAAATACGCACAAGTATAATCCTGAAATCCATCTAGGAGTCCGTCCACCATCCTCTGGAAGGTAGCGGGTGCGTTTTTCATCCCAAACGGCATTACCTTAAACTGGTATAAACCGAATGGGGTGACAAAAGCGGATTTAGGAATGGCCTCAGGTGCCAGGGGGATTTGCCAATACCCCTTACATAGATCAATGGTCGTGAGGTAGTGACCTCTAGTCATCCTGTCTAGTAATTCCTCTATCCGAGGCATAGGGTATGCATCGGATACCGTCTTTTCGTTTAACCTCCTGTAATCCATGCAGAAGCATTTTGTGCCATCTACAGGGGAGGCCCAGGGGCTATCTGACGGTTCAATCACCCTAGGTGGAGCATCTCCTCAATCTCCTTACGCATGCTCTTCTTTACCGCTTCAGGGATGCGATACGGGGTTTGGCGCATGGGAAGCTGCCCTGGGGTCTCTACCCGGTGAGTGGCCAAAGGAGTGTACCCAGGTATATTGGAGAAGGTTTCCTGTTTCTCCCTTAATAACTGTTGTACCTCGGTATGCTCCTGTGGGCTCAGCCGATCCCCCAGAGTAACTTCCCCCAAATCCCCGGACAGTCTGCCGTCCCCCAGAAGATCTGGGAGAGGCAGGCTGTCGAACTCCTCATTGGAAGGGGCGCAAATCGCGGTTACCTCCTCTGCTACCCTGACTGCTACTGTTCTGCTGGTCTTGGCTTGGTCAGGTACCAGGTGACTTTTAACCAGTGTGATGGTGGCTCCTGAATCACGGAGCCCCTGGACTGCTTTCTCCTCCAAGTACACAGTCTGTCTATGATGCTGGCGGTTGTAAGCATTCGCCTGCACAGGATCCGCTTCATGTAATACTTCCCATTGTTCCACTGCGTTTATGGGAATTGCGGTGCCATAGGGACTTGTTGCCTCTGCTTTTTAGTAGTGGGCTGCCTGTCGAGGTGGTGGGGGTAGTCCGGGTCTGATCCAGGTGGAACGATCTTTTAGCTGCGGGCATTCCCTCTTATAATGTCCCCAGCGTTGGCAATGGTGGCACTGTACCGAGCTAGTGGGTCGAGGCTTCTGTTGTACACTAGCGGGTGGGAAAGGGGGTAGTTGTCGTGGTGGCGGTGTGGTATTGGGATATGGGTTGTTCCCCCCCTAGGGGTCGGATTTATGGGAGCTGGTTTTTACTGTCGGCGGGCATCTAGGTACTCATCCACCTTTTTTGCTGCTTCCGTGAGGGACTTTGGATTGCGGTCTCTCACCCATTCCCGAATATCATTCTGGATGCCCTCATAGAATTGCTCTAATAATAACATTTGTAATAAGTCCTCCATGGACCGAGCCTTATTGGACTGTACCCACCCCAGGGCGGCCCGATGTAACTTGCAGGCCCATTCCACATGAGAGTCCTTGTCATTCCTTTTTAAGTCTCTAAATCGCCGCCGATATGCCTCTGGCGTGATGGCATATCGGGCCAGGATCACCTCTTTTGCCCTGTGGTAATTTTGAATTTCATCATCTGGTACAGTTCTATATGCTTCAGCAGCCTTTCCAGTGAGCTTCCCTGCTAAAATAGGCACCCATTCCTCTGGACTAATATTATGCAGTGCACAGTGTCTCTCAAAGTCTTGGAGAAAAGCATCTATATCCTCCTCTGCTTCTACATATGTTTTAAAGGGACTCTATAGTCACCATATAAAAGCAAGAAAGACAGGTCCCCCAGCCTTCCTTCTTGCTTTTATATGAACTTTCATTCATTAAAAAAAAAAAAATCGGTGGTTTTATATTAAAAACTTACCTCCGTTCCAGCGCCGAGCTCCCCGCTAGGCCGCGCCCCCTTTTTCGTCAAAATGACGAAATCGCGGGGCCCAATGGGACGGCTTCGCGCTGGACCAATCGCGTTCTTCATAGAGCGGCATTGAATGCCGCCCTATGAAGAACCTGAGCGCTTTACCGCGCATGTGCGCGGAATGCGCGTTCGCGAGCTGAGCTGTCTGACTGACAGCTCAGCTCGCTTTCTAAAATTATCAATAATAATTTAGGGCCCCCACCCGCCCTGTGCGGCGGGTGGGGGCCCTAAAATTATCAATGAGGGGGGGGACCTACTTTCCCCCCCCCCGGCCCCCACCCCTGTGCGGCGGGTGGGGGCCCTAAAATTATCAATGAGGGGGGGACCTACTGTCCCCCCCCGGCCCCCACCCCTGTGCGGCGGGTGGGGGCCCTAAAATTATCAATGAGGGGGGGACCTACTGTCCCCCCCCCGGCCCCCACCCCTGTGCGGCGGGTGGGGGCCCTAAAATTATCAATGAGGGGGGGGACCTACTGTCCCCCCCCCGGCCCCCACCCCTGAGCGGCGGGTGGGGGCCCTACAATTATCAATAAGGGGGGGGACCTACTGTCCCCCCCCGGCCCCCACCCCTGTGCGGCGGGTGGGGGCCCTAAAATTATCAATGAGGGGGGGGACCTACTGCCCCCCCCCGGCCCCCACCCCTGAGCGGCGGGTGGGGGCCCTAAAATGATCAGTAAGGGGGGGGGACCTACTGTCCCCCCCTCGGCCCCCACCCCTGTGCGGCGGGTGGGGGCCCTAAAATGATCAATAAGGGGGGGGACCTACTGTCCCCCCCCCCGGCCCCCACCCCTGAGCGGCGGGTGGGGGCCCTAAAATTATCAATAAGGGGGGGACCTATTGTCCCCCCCCGGCCCCCACCCCTGAGCGGTGGGTGGGGGCCCTAAATACAAAGGGGGGGGGGACCCTAGTTAACCCTCACCCCCCCCCCAAAAAAATATCTCCCTACCTACCCCCCTCACCCTAAAAATAATGAGGGGGGACCATTAACTAAAAACCTGTAAAAAAAATGAGATAAAATCAACTTACCATTCGATGTTTTCTTTCTTCTAAAATCTTCTTTCTTCAGCCCCAAAAAAGGCCAAATAAAAATCCATAATAACCGACGCAATTAAAAAAAAAAAAAAAAAAAAAACGAGCGCAAAAAAAAATAATCCATCTTCACCCATGGAGGGCTCCGCGCAGACTGAGCTCCGCAGGGCGGGGGAAGGCTTATAAAGCCTTGCCCCGCCCTGCAATTAGGCTAAGAACACTCTGATTGGTGGGTTTAAGCCAATCAGAGTGCTCTTTGTCATTTTACAAGCGTGGGAAAGTTCTTTGGAATTTTCCCACGCTTGTAAAATGACACAGAGCACTGTGATTGGATGGATTTCAAGCCATCCAATCACAGTGCTCTGTGTCATTTTACAAGCGTGGGAAAGTTCTTTGGAATTTTCCCACGCTTGTAAAATGACAAAGAGCACTGTGATTGGATGGATTTCAAGCCATCCAATCACAGTGCTCTGTGTCATTTTACAAGCGTGGGAAAGTTCTTTGGAATTTTCCCACGCTTGTAAAATGACACAGAGCAATGTGATTGGATGGCTTGAAATCCATCCAATCACAGTGCTCTGTGTCATTTTACAAGCGTGGGAAAATTCCAAAGAACTTTCCCACGCTTGTAAAATGACAAAGAGCACTGTGATTGGATGGATTTCAAGCCATCCAATCACATTGCTCTGTGTCATTTTACAAGCGTGGGAAAATTCCAAAGAACTTTCCCACGCTTGTAAAATGACAAAGAGCACTCTGATTGGCTTAAACCCACCAATCAGAGTGTTCTTAGCCTAATTGCAGGGCGGGGCAAGGCTTTATAAGCCTTCCCCCGCCCTGCGGAGCTCAGTCTGCGCGGAGCCCTCCATGGGTGAAGATGGATTATTTTTTTTGCGCTCGGGTTTTTTTTTTTTTTTTTTTTATTGCGTCGGTTATTATGGATTTTTATTTGGCCTTTTTTGGGGCTGAAGAAAGAAGATTTTAGAAGAAAGAAAACATCGAATGGTAAGTTGATTTTATCTCATTTTTTTTTTCTTTACAGGTTTTTAGTTAAAGGGTCCCCCCTCATTATTTTTAGGGTGAGGGGGGTAGGTAGGGAGATAAGTTTTTTTTTTTTGGGGGGGGGGGGGAGAGGGTTAACTAGGGTCCCCACCCCCTTTGTATTTAGGGCCCCCACCCACCGCTCAGGGGTGGGGGCCGGGGGGGGGACAATAGGTCCCCCCCTATTGATAATTTTAGGGCCCCCACCCACCGCTCAGGGGTGGGGGCCGGGGGGGGGGGCAGTAGGTCCCCCCCCTTATTGTGAATTTTAGGGCCCCCACCCGCCGCACAGGGGTGGGGGCCGGGGGGGGACAGTAGGTCCCCCCCCTATTGTGAATTTTAGGGCCCCCACCCACCGCTCAGGGGTGGGGGCCGGGGGGGGGGCAGTAGGTCCCCCCCCTTATTGTGAATTTTAGGGCCCCCACCCGCCGCACAGGGGTGGGGGCCGGGGGGGGACAGTAGGTCCCCCCCCTATTGTTAATTTTAGGGCCCCCACCCACCGCTCAGGGGTGGGGGCCGGGGGGGGGGGCAGTAGGCCCCCCCCCCTTATTGTGAATTTTAGGGCCCCCACCCGCCGCACAGGGGTGGGGGCCGGGGGGGGGCAGTATGTCCCCCCCTTATTTTTTATTTTAAGGCCCCCACCCACCGCACAGGGGTGGGGGCCGGGGGGGGACAATAGGTCCCCCCTTATTGATAATTTTAGTGCCCCCACCCGCCGCACAGGGGTGGGGGCCGGGGGGGCAGTATGTGCCACCCTTATTTTTAGGGCCCCCACTCACCGCTCAGGGGTGGGGGCCGGGGGGGGGGGAGGAGAGTAGGTCCGTCCCCCCCCCCCCCCCCCTTCAACCACTATTGTGGCCAGACAGCATCCCTGTGGGTTCGGGCTTCAGCTGTCAGCTGAAGCCACGCCCACAGCAGTGCTGACAGGCTGTCAGCACACAAAGCGCGTTCACAGTGCTTTGTGTGCTGATAGCCCGTCTGATGCATTCACCCAGAATGCATCGGACGAGAGGCCTTTTTAGGGCCTCTGAACTCGGAAGTCCCTCTGGTGGCCGTCTGATTGACTGCAACAAGAGGTGTTCCAAGCTTCCAATGTAAACACTGCATTTTCTCAGAAAATACAGTGCTTACAAGAAAAAGGCTCCGGGTAGCTGTAGCACTCACCTAAACAACCTCATTAAGCTGAAGTTGTTCAGGTGACTATAGTGTCCCTTTAAATGCTTGGTAAGGTATTTTTGTCTTACCCTGTGTGATGGTAGCGGTGGTAGCATTCCTCTCCAGATTCTGTAGTGGCCTTTGGCGCAGTATAAACTCCTGCATCTCTGTCATTGTCCTGGATATAATATCCGCTGTTGGATTCTCTCCATAAAAGGACAGCCTAAACTGCAGCTGTCTCTGGAACTCCTCTTGCTCAGATCCATCTGCTGAACTCTGCTACTCAAGGATCACCCTGTCCTCATTCTGGTATTCTGCCATCACCTCTGCAATGAGGGTTGCTTTCTTTTTGTTGCTTGCTGCAATACCTTTCGCTTCCAGGAGATCTTTTAGCGTGGATCTTTTTAGCTTGGCATAATCACTCTCCATCCATAGTTGTTCCCTTGTGAGTCTGGATCCCAGCGCTGCCAACCAATGTAGTGGAGAGCTGGTATTACACAGCCTATCTCCACTTTGGATCCCAGGGAGGTTCAGGAACAAGCAATTATAAATCCATAGGGTAAAGTATCCAGCAGGCAAAATAACACAGCAGTATCCCAACAGCAATCCCAATAACTGGATGACACACAGTTTCAGGAGAAGAACTAAAGATTTATTCAGACAGTGGCCTTTTAAAGCCTGCTCCCATGCAAGGGAGGGATTTCCATTCATTAGTACAGTAGCCAATCCTGCTCTGGTAACCTCCCACACATCTCCTCCCCTCAGCCTGCATCATAATCCCCTTATCCAGTACACCAATTCCCCCCCCGTTTCTGGATGTACCCCTAAACTTAGGGGTACCACTTTAAATTATACATCCCCTGGTAGCCCTGATCTGGGTGAACAACATATCCAAAAATCACCCAGATCAGACCAGGGGTTCGGGAAATTTATGGAGGGAATAAAATGACCGACCGCACTGGATAGCACAGCCGAATGAGGTTCCATGCGAATGGGCCCTGCGGTCGGTCCTGGAGTCAGGGAATAAACGGCACGAAAGCTTCTAGCTACAGAGGCTAGGGAGGGTTCGCCTGGTTTCTCAGGACAGCCCAGTGCCATCCGCTACATTGGTTACGTTGCCTTTGAGACCGTATGGTAGCCCATGAATGAGAATTACCCCCATGATGGCAAACCATTTGCAAAAGTAGACATCCCAAGGTATTGCAAGTGGGGTATGTCCAGTCTTTGTTTTTTTTAATTTATCATTTTTATTTAGCATAGCTTTTGTACAGTGAACTTCTCACATAGTTTTGCTACTTTTTTTTATGCAACTTTTGCATATAGAATCACAGATAACAGGTAAACACAACAGTTTAGGTAAAGCATAGGTACAGTGATATACATAGTTATACATAATATTTTCAATATGGTTGCATGGTATTAGTAAGACAAATTAACTTTAGCCTGTTAGGTGTAGCTTCCTTTTGGGGGGTATGAGCTATCTAGGAGGTACATGGTAATGCGGTTTGTGGGTGGTCTATTGGGCGGTGGGCCCGCTGATGAAGGATTTTAAAGGTGGGATCGGACTTAGATCAATGTCTGAGGGTGATAGCCTAAGGGTTAGTCCTCTGTTACGTGCAGTCCAAGTTAAAGGGTACTTGCGGTATTCAGGTGTTCGGCTGAGGAGTGCATATGGGACCGTTCGTCCTAGGGAAGAAGGGTTGGATTCTCCTGACGTCCCATATCTTGGATGTGGACGCTGGTGTCTTTGCTGCGGAGGTAGTGCTTGTGGCAGCTTCCTGGGATATCCCCAAGGTTTGTAGAAATGCTGCAGAGTCACTTGCTTGGGTGATATGTACTCTTTTGCCTTCATTGCTAACAGAGAGCCTGCATCCTGGTCCCCATCTGTATTGTATCCCTTTGGTTCTCAGCGCTTGGGTGAATTCTTTCATGGAGTGTCGCCATATTACTGTAGCCCTGGAGAGGTCATTATAAAATGATAGCTCAGAGCCTTCAAACTCATATGTGTTAGCTTCTCGGGCGGCTTCTTGAACTAGTAGTCTGCCCCGGAGAGATTGAAATCGCATGAGTAGGTCCCGTGGGACATCAACTGGGGCTCTTGGTGATTTAGGTATGCGAAAATGAAACTCCAGCGAGATGGATTTTGCTTTTGCTTGTGGTAGCAGGGAGGCTAGTAATCTGCGTAGGTAGTGTGTGATCTCAGGGTCTTGCACAGCTTCTGGTATCCCCCTTATCCAGAGGTTTTGCTGGCACTTAGCGTCTTCTAGTGCTGCCACCTTAGTTTCCAAGATATTGCTGGTCCTCTTCATTTGGGCCATTTCCCTTTGCAGGGTTTCAACTTTGGCTGTTGTAGCAGCTTCATTCACCTCCACTGCCTGTATTCGGGCTGTCATAGTGCCCAGATCTTCCCTGATTAGGGCCACGTCTGCTGCAGATTGAGCTTTAAGCTCCTTGAGCAGGTGGAGGATGTCTGCTTTGCTTGCCGGCATTTGTTCAGGAGGTGGAGTGCCCTCTCTCCTCGTGCTCCTTCTCCTTGTCTCTGCCTCATCGGCCTCCTCCATACTGTCTTCCGAGGAGTGTTCGGAGGCTTCCCGCGCGGGCGCCATCTTGGTAGGCCGCGGCGTTGCTCGGAGTAAATCGCCAATATTTTGAGAGGGCGGCATTGCCTCTTCATGGAGCTGCTTGGATTTACGTCCCATTGTGTTCCGACCAGCGTTGGTAGTGGTTGGGCACTTCAGAACCGCCGATTTCGTGTTTTGTAAGTTGATTTCTCCCGGAGCTCAGTGCTCGCACGTCTGCTTGGGTTGCTCGCTAGCTCCGCACCCCATGTCCAGTCTTTTTTAGTAGCCACTTGGTTACAAACACTGGCCAAAGTTAGTGTTAATATCTGTTTGTGAAAAATGCAAAAAAAACAAATTTGCCAATTTTGGCCAGTGTTTGTGACCAAGTGGCTACAAAAAAATGACTGGACATACCCCATTTGCAAAAGGGTTGTCTACTTTTGCAAATGGTACACCTGAAAACACATTATATTCGGGGGAGGGGTAGTACACTTTGGGGATCAGCACCCTGGGAAAGGAAGGGTTACAGGGTTGAAATCTACATTGCTAGAGAACCCTGGGTCCTATCTGGAATCCCTGCAAAAAGCAGAGCGATTAGATGTACAGAGCCCGAGCTATCAGCGCTGAAAGTCTAGGTTTCGAGGCTCTGTACATCCCCGAAATTAGTTCCACGGTGTTGCTTGGTTTAGTCTGGCGAGTTCAAACTTCGCGCCCAAACGAAGCAACAACCAATCAGCTGAAAGGGCACAAACCAAATCGCGCCAATCAGCCCTCTGGGGAGGAAGGGGTTTCACCTCCCAATCCCAAGAAAGGGCGTGAAACTCGGTTGCACCAATTGGTGTTCGGGAGGAGAGGTGTTTTGCTGCGCAAAACTTGATTGCACCAATACGCTGAAAGGCCCAAAACAAATTTTCACCAATCAACGCCCAGGGACAAGAGGGGTTTCGCTCCCTCTCCTATTGGTCGGCACAAACTTTCGTGCAGCCAGCGGGGACTCTGCGGCCTTGAGACCAACTCGCATCTCCAAAGATTCACCGCTGGGGTGCTTCTCTCTCTCCGGTGGATACCCCCACGCAGGTATCTGCCGGACAGTGTGTACTTCTGGGCAGCTATGAGTCTAGCCTCGTTGCTGCCCGGTGGTAGTAACAGTGATTATATCTCTGTTGCGGAGCGGCCAAGATGATCCCCGACATGGGAATCAAAGAAAGTGCCTGCAGGACTGGGTGGGTGTTTGGTGATTCAAAGCAGCGGCCACCCAGGGGAAGCACGCACCGCTTGTTTCCCTTGCAGTCTGCGGTTTTCACACCTCATTAGTGAGGTGAACATTCTAACTGAAGGTTCTAAATGGAGTATCGGGTGGTCCTAGTATCATTCTACTGAGTGACATGTTTATTATCTGCGTAAAGATACGCTGTATCATTCTCCTGAGCAACATGTTTATTATCGGTGTATAGATACTCTGTATTATTATACAGAGCGACATGTTTATTATCAGTGTATAGATACTCAGTATTATTATACAGAGCAGCATGTTTTCGTCTATACTCGGTATTATTATGCAGAGCAACATGTTTATTTTCAGTCTATAAATACTCAGTATTATACAGAGCAGCATGTCTATTATCAGTGTATAGATACTCAGATTATTATAGAGAGTTTTTATTATCAGTGTATAGATACTCAGTGTGGTGAAATGCCTTTTGTCACTGTATTGTTAGGTGACAAGCTGCCCTTTTGCCCCCGCCTGTTGGAGGAGCCTGATTGCCAGCCTCCTTCCTCATGACCATGGCCTTGGGGTGTATTGCCATTTAAAAATACTCTTTTTGGTTCTTACTGGCTTCTAAAGACTGTTTTTGCCCATTTGAATCCATGGGTCTCTTCCCCACCCCCCTTTCCTGCCTATTGTTCTCCAGAAGGGCGTTGTCCCAGGCACACTGCCAAACCAGTTGGAACGGACTGCTTTTGTCCCTCCTTGGTTTCTCAACAGCCCTTGAAATTCATTACCTCATGGCAAATTTACTCTGCTCATGGGATCTGAGTGCTGTTCACCTATTGGGCGCTCAGATCTGAGCTATCTGGGGATAGGTTAAATGTGGGGGTTATGTGTAAAATAATAAGAATTATGTATTTTATGTACTTTTATGTATTTTTGCTGTTAGTGTAAAATGTAGATATTTTCTGTACCTGGAGATAATTGAGTTTACTTCAGTGCCTTAAGCCAATTATCTCCAGGATGGAGAGGAGGGATTTCATTGTGTATGTGGGAGTGTTATGTTAATTAGTGTTCCCATTGGTTTGTGTCCCTTTTGTCACAGTTTACCACCAGGTCCAGGGGGTGTGCCTCTGGCCTGAAAACTTGTATATAAGGAGTAATAAACGCTCATTGTAGTCAGATCATCTTGTACCTTCATGAAGTTTCGGCTCATGTTTGGAGGATTGGAGAACTACACTCTGGGGATTGCTATAATCACTATACTTCCCAGGGTATGATCACTAAGCTCTGCTAAGAGCTTGTTCCTGCTCTCTGGAATTCGGAGAGGTTGACTTACTGGAAGCTGGACCCTGGTATTCGGTCCAGAGTGGGTGGAGACGGCGAGACCCCAACCAAGCTGCGGCGGTTCGTGGTCTACAGGGATTTTGGTGTCTGCCGGAGTGCTTGGAGTCCTCGGGAAGCACTAGAAGCATCCGTCAACGGAAGGTACCCGGTCGGGGTGCAAGCGGTTCCGTTACACTCAGTATTATTATACAGAACAATATGTTTATCATCAGCATATAGATACTCAGTATTATTATGCAGAGCAACATGTTTATTTTCAGTCTATAGATGCTCAATATTCTACAGAGTGACATGTTCACCAGTGTATAGATCAGTGCTTCCCAAACTGTGTGCTTCCCAAACTGTGCGCTTTGGCACGTGGTACCGCGTATACAGGGCCAACGCAAAATGCACTTAGGACCACCAGATGGGTATTGTTTATTTATTGTTTAACAGGCGCCCGGTCGGGTGCAGCGGCACTTTAAATCCGCGACCGGGAGGAACTGACAGCCTATCACTTCCATCTACTTACTGAGATCACCGAGTGGGAGGGAGGATGTGGCAGCACAATGGGCAGCCGTGGGGAGAGGAGCAACCAGAGAACTAATCCAGACCCCATACTCCCATAAACTTCATCCAGCAGCAGGGCCCCAAGCAAGCCACCTTACTGACCACTTAAGGTATGTTAACAGAAAGGTGGCTGCAAATACAAAACTTTTATATCATGTGTGTATCTGTATGTCAGTGTGTGCATGTGCCAGTATGTTTGTCAGTGTATGTATCTGTGAGTCATTGTGTGTGCATGTGTCTGTGTGTGTGTCAGGGTGCCTGTGTCAAGGTGTGCATTTATGCGTGTGCGTGTCGATGTCTATATAAATTTGTTTGTATGTGTCAGTATATGTATCTGTGTTAATGTGTATGAATAACTGTGTAAATATGTATGTATATTTGTATGTATGTGCATATATTCCCGCAACCAAACACCAGCACTACTTACAAACACACCCCTTCTTTCAAACACCAATACTACATAATCCACATTTAGAAATGAAAATTACGGAGGATGGAGCCTACCTGCAGAGCAGATGTGTGGTGCAGGGGATTCCAAATTATTTGCTGATTCTGGGGTGTTAACCTGAGTAAACTTGCAGCACCTCTTCTCTCATACCCCTCGGGTTGGGGGTACGCTCCTGCACATTTTGGTACCTCACTTGAAGCGGCAGTTTATCGGAGACCTGAGACATCCTGCTGCGGCCTACCAAAAACGGAACCAGGGAGAGGCGGACGATCTCTTTGGTCTCCTGTCATTCCCCCAATGGAGCAGCACTCCTCTTTCGACCGGCAGGGGATATCCCCTTTGGACCGGCAGGGGATATCACAGTCCCCACTAAGCTGTGCAGATCCTGCTACCCTGCACTTACTCTAATGTGTACCGCAGGAATCGGCACATAACTGCTGAATGAGGCCTGAGCCTCCCCACAGTTCAACCGCAAACATCCTACACCGCCTGGACGAGCACTTATGTTATTTCTGTGTCAGGATCCAGATGAACAGCGGAAGGAGGATCGTGTGGAAGTGGACTGACAATAAGAATGAGGCCTCCTCCAAATGCTCCTTAAACTCCAGCATCTCGCAGCAATGTCACTCAGCTTCCTAGTCCAAGAATCACCCGAGGCACAGTCTTATTGCATTCACCATGCTCCCTGAGGGTCTAGCGACGCAAGTGGATTGTACCACCTAGATCCTCCTCATGCCCCAGTGTAACGGATCACCTGGCACCTCTGTTGACGGACGCTTCCTAGCTGATGCCGAGGACCATAAGCACCACACCAGACACCACAATCTCCGTAGACTCCACAACCGCTGTAGCTTAACGGGAGTCTCGCCGTCTTCCTTCCACCCTTAATCAACCTCTGACATCCAGGAGCGTGTGGGAAAGACCTCTCCTCCAAGAGAGCATATCAGGAACAGCTCTTAAAAGAGCTAAGCGACCAGAGCTCAGGGGAGTATACAAAGTATAGAAATCCCCAGTGTGAATATAGCAGTTCCCTATAATAACGAAATGAGGCTACGTATTGAGGGTTAAGCAGGAAAATAACTGACTGAGGCTTTATTTTATACACTTTTTCCCAGAAGGTTACCACCCACGTGGACCTTGATGGGCACTGCAAACACAAACTTAACAACCAGTCATTTACAGTTACACAGTTAAACACTCCCAATCATTACAGTAAATTCCTCCCCTCTGCTTGGGAGATAATTGAGTTAATTGCTGTATCAACTCCATTATCTCCAAGCGAAAAATATACTTTTTACACAATTTCTTTTACATCAAAACTATACATTTAATTCCATTAAAACGTACATTTTCCGAACCAGCATAATTAGGGAGCAAAACATATCCCCAAATCATGGAAATTGGTCCAGTGGTTCGGGAGATAGCTGGAAGTCTCATTTGACCGGTCTATTCACCATAGTTCAAATACTATTCAAATGCGAGAATGGGGGCCGTTCATGCAAATAGGCAATGTTAAGGTGGCGTTCGTATTGTTGAACACCGTTCGACTACTGTCGAAGTTCCCGGGAAGGTAAAAGTTCAGTTGTGTTCGTGCCATTGCGTATCTGATTTTAGTTCCATGAACTCGACAACCAAACACGACTCGACTCGACTGAATAAAAATGTCTGCCACCACGTGTTGTTCATACGAACGCCAACCACCCAGCCATTTGCCAATTAAGCTGCGGTTAACCACAGCTTCTGGGTGGTTAACAAGCCGCACACTCCACATGCAGGGTGGTCAGTCGTTCGGCAGTTTGTTCGTCTGTTTGCACAACTGACTCCTGATCCTGCTTCGCTCTACAGAAGGAAGAGGTTCACCTACTGGAGCCTGGTCGTAGGTCCAGGGCGCAGAGCAGACGGCGAGATACCAGCCCAGCAGCGGTGGTTCATGGAGTTCGCAGTTCTTATGGTGGCTACGCAGTAGTTATGGTGTCTACGGTGCTGATGGTCCTTTGAGCGCTAGGAGCATCCTTTTCTACGGTCCAACTTCCAGCCAGCCTGGAGGCAACCGTGACATTTGGTGGCAGCGGTGGGAGGGCGTCCTAGCGCAAGGAGCAGCACCCCAACAGCACTGGTATCGTATGAGAGTATTGAGGGCAACGCTAGCCATTGCGCAGCATCCCTACTTACAGCAACATGGAGCAAGCAAGACCCTGGAAAGCAGCCAGTGAATTGCAAATCTGCCTGACACAGCACTGTGAGGGCGCTGATTTCATGAGGGTAGTGAAGGAGCGACTGGGCTGGTTTGGCCCAAACCCTTTAAATGAGTTGGTCCATGAAGTGATACGCCAGTTGAATGCTGAGAACCAAGCAGCACAGGACTTTGAGTACCAATTGTGGAGTTTGGGGGTATGGACACCCCGTCTCCAGCAACAGAGTGAGTTACAGGGAGCGGAGAGCATTGACCTCCCTCCCCAGCGGCAGCCTGAGTTACAGGGAGAGGAGAGCAGTGACCTCCCTCCCCAGCGGCAGCCTGAGTTACAGGGAGAGAAGAGCAGCGACCTCCCTCCCCAGCGGCAGTGTACCGTACAGAGGGAAGAGACAACCGGTCTCCTTCCCCAACCACAACCAGAGGTACCCGAGGCAGCAGGCCTCATAGACTGGTCCTGGGAGGACCCCCAGCAGGCAGGTGGAGATGGGACCGCAGTCTCTCTACCGGCCCTACAGGGATGCTGGGCAGGCGACCCAGATCCCCAGCGGCAGACCCAGCAACAGGGAGGGGAGAGCATCGACCTCCCTCCCCAGCCGGGGTGTGCCTTCCAGGGAGAGGAGACAACCGGTCTCTCTCCCTAGCCGCAGCATGTACCACAGGAGCATCGACCTCCCTTCCCAACGGCCGCAGGAGTATCAGGAGGAGGAGGTAAGCCAATTTCCCCCTCCCCAGCTAACTCCTAACTTGGGCCCAGGGTTAACAGTGGAGATGTTAACCACCACTGACCCCCACGTTCCCTTTGCCACCGGGCAGGACTATGCCCCAATTTCCCCAGCAGAAGAGCTGGCATCAGGACAGAGCGCCGCTGGCCTGTGCCCTACCAACACCCTTGTCACAGGACTGGCCTGCAACCCCCTCACCCCAGCAGAAGCGCTGGCATCAGGGCAGAGCGCTGTTGGCCTCTGCCCTCCAATTACCCTCAGCTATTTGCCCAGCTGCACCAGGAAGGCCGAGGATGCTACATTTTCATTCTACAAACTGGAACCTACAGGCCAGTACTACTTATTGTGGGGGGCTACTTTGCTGCTAATGTTTATTTGTGGGTGGGCTGCGAGACTAACTTAGACACTGACGGACAGAAGGTCAGGTGCCTGGTTAGTCTCCCTCCAAAAGGGAGATATGTTACAAACTGCTATTTGTAACTGGCCTTTAAATGATAAATTGCCCTGCTTCCCTGGATTGTGGAGAAGCCTATGTGCCAGCCTCCTCCCGCATGACTATGGCCCTGGGAGATTGGGCCCTTTAAAAAACGTATGAACAACATTTCCCCAGATAGCCATCCCGTGGAGTCTATTCGTATGGAGAACTGACTTTGTGAACACTTTAACTCCACAGCGATTGGACTGTGTGCATCGGATCTGAGCGCTATTCGGTACTTGTGTGTGCTCAGATCCCAGCTATCTGGGGATGGGTTACATGTATATATGTTATGATGTAATATTATGTATTTTATTGTATTTTAGTGTTTTACTGTAACCATGTGGTTAATGGAGTCTGCCTCTATCCCTGGAAGTAATTGGATTATTTTCCCCATTGTCTCCAGGATAGAGGGCTCTGTAAAACCGATCTGGGCCAGATAGCCATGCTGCCAGCCAGGCCCCAAAAGATACTTTTGCTAACTTTTGAACGCCTGGCCTGATTCATGCCATTTTTTTTTAAATTCTTTATTTTTCATGTGCAGAAATTTACATCAAGCGTGCATAGCCACGACAGCATCTGCAGGCAATTTGCATAATATTTCAAGTCGTAGTAGTTGTCAATACAGCACATATTTTTTAAAATTAACATGAGATTAACAGGTCAGTAAACATTAATGGTTATTAGTTTAGCATGCTAGGGTAAACGAGTAAATAATAAAGCACTGGAGCTTAGACATGTATTGCGTTACATTAATTAATAAAACAGCTTTTACTTTAAAGTATTGGTTACACGTTGTTAACTGCAGGGATAGGTTATCGGGTCCACCGCTGGTTTTTACAGGTTTAAGTTTAACTTCAAAATGTCCCTCTATCTATGACTGACTAGTTAGAGAATGCATGAGTGGTTACAGAGATTATCAGTGAAGCTCTATGACAGAAAATTCCTCGAAAGGAGATGTACCAACATATTAAGAGCGACTATTGCTGATTAAATAAGCAGTATTATATGCCCCTACTAAATATGTGGACGTACGCTGTTCCAACTGTGAGGCAGAAAAATATATATGTAGCTTGACTATTTAAAGCGAGTTACAAACGTGGGTTAATAATGTTAATTTAATCTGCTGGGTTTGCGTCGCTTGAGGTACAGGAACAGGTATGTTAGTAAGGGTGTATGCACAATGTTGACATGAACACTGTCTGTATTAACAAGCTGAACATAACTTACTGTTTGTGTTAAGATATGCTTGGCATCAATTTTTAGAGTACATCATGCCAGGTTTCAGGTGTATAAAGCCTCGCTAGTTAAGCTTAAGTTTAGATAGGGCTAGCTAGTGACCTAATGCGGCTCCAAGATACATATATGGGCCATAACATAAAGAGCTTAAGGCAGGGTAACGTATAGCCCGTCAGAGGTGCTCAGTAGAATCAAAAATAAGTACGATCTATAACTTGCCTATAATTTATAATATGCCTCAACATCGCTATTCTCCCTAAGTGCCTGTCCTGTATGGCATTGCTATGTACAGCCTGTGAGTCAAAATGGCCGTCCTACGCATTCCAGGCATGGGTATTGACTAAGCTTTTAAGTAAAGGCCAAGCAGGGAGGCCAGCGGTCCCGGAGCATTAAAACACTGAGGGTAACATTTAAACTCCAAACTTATTATTGGCCTGTCAACACTAACCCCCTAGGAGGCCCCTTTGGAGTGGTAAGGGAAGGCGTTAGTAATCAAGGGCCGAATATTGGTATATCGGCTATCGGGGCTGCTGGGAGCATCATCTGTAAGGTAAAGAAAATAATAACGTGAACAGAAAAAATAATAAGCGGTCTGAAGGAAAACACTCTTTGGTTGTTAGTACCAGAGAGTCCCACTTGCCGGTTCAGTTCTTCCGATGCCCTCGAAGGGCAGAGCACAGTCCAGCCCAAGGGAGAGATGAGTCACAGGTCCAGTGTGGTAAAACATCTGAGGCCGTTCAGCTGGCTCCCATAACGGGAAAGACCTTTCGTTTTCCCCGCTCAGAAAGGTGTATAGCCGCTCTGATACTTTCTTTGTGGCTGTGACCGCAGAAATCCGGATCGTGCTGTGCCGGGTGCTGAGAAGGGGGCTTGGTGATGTCTTAGAAGACGTCGCTTTCATGGAGGGCTCGCTTATGTGTGGTCGCCTGCGGGAGGCTGTACTGGGGCCGCGTGGGGGATTTCCCCTCAGGTAGCGTCGAACCACCGGGCGGATCCACTTTGCCGCCGCTTTCACCGCTTGTTGGAAGGGCTGTCTCTTGGCCTTGTACTTCTCCCAAAGGTACGTGCGAAGCTGTTCAAAGAACACTGTTATGTGTTCGGGTGGCTTGTGCATCTCATGCCTCGTTCTGCGCTGCTTCTGCACCGCCATTTTAGCTTGGCCCTGGTGGTCCTTCGTGGACAGGGTTTGTGTCGCTTGGATTTTTTGCTGCATGGGGCTATTCAACCCCTGTGTGGACCGGGATATCCCCCGCCGGTCCAGAGGGGAGGGTTGCAGGGCTGCAGTGTGTCCACGCCCGGGAGCCCGTCCAGTGGCGGAAGGGCGGCCATCTCCCCCGGGATCCGGACTTCGCTCGAGTTTAGGCCGCATAGCTGGATCAGGATTGTCTGCAGCGCGCCGGTGCCGGTTCGATACCATTCAGCTGCTCTCGTCGTGCTGTGTACGATTATGGTCACCGTTCACCGTTAATACTTTTGGGTCACTCGATCGTGGCTTTCTTGTGCCTGTCTTAGCTGGAGCTCCTAAAGCGTGCGACCGGCCATGTTCGCTGCCAGGCCCCGCCCCCCGTGCCATTTTTTTATATGTTGTTCCCCTGAATGGATTGATGGTTAATATGTATTTTTATGAAGATTGGATGTATGGTTTTAAAGTTCCAGGGTATGGGTAAAAACTGTATTTTTACTGTCTGTGATTGTTAATCCCTTGTGTAACATAATTATATCACAGGCAGAGGGGAGGATTTTGTGTGTAACTACTGGGAGTGTTTTATGTAATATACGTATGTGATTGGTTCTTTTGTAACGCCCTATGGGTGGTCCTATCTTAGGGAAACCTGCATAAAAGAAGGCCCTTTAGGTGCCAATAAACAGAATGACTTGACCCTCTAACTTGCAGCCTTGACTCATGTTTGTAAGGGACAGCTATAATCACTACAGGGATTGCTATGCTCTTCATACTCCCTTTG
Organism: Pelobates fuscus; assembly: GCF_036172605.1. Classification (NCBI taxonomy): domain Eukaryota; kingdom Metazoa; phylum Chordata; class Amphibia; order Anura; family Pelobatidae; genus Pelobates; species Pelobates fuscus. The sequence goes on from NC_086323.1 coordinate 192,427,980, forward strand.
CTACTGAGCTCTTGTAAGAGCTCTTGTTCCTGATCCTGCTTCGCTCTACAGAAGGAAGAGGTTCACCTACTGGAACCTGGAGCCTGGTCGGAGGTCCAGGGCGCAGAGCAGACGGCGAGATACCAGCCCAGCAGCGGTGGTTCGTGGAGTCTGCAGTTCTTATGGTGGCTACGCAGTAGTTATGGTGTCTACGGTGCTGATGGTCCTTTGGTGAGCGCTAGGAGCATCCTTTTCTACGGTCCAACTTCCAGCCATCCTGGAGGCAACCGCAACACTTAGCAATTTATGTAATTAGTTTTTTGGGGTTTTCTTTTCTTTTTACCTTTTCTTTGAGAATAGCAGCCACAAAACAACTTGCAAAGTCCCAGTGGACCTTTCTATCTTGACATTTCTTGCTATACCTATGGAGTTTCTCCTTGCATATATTCTTGCTGAAATGTCTTTACAAGCGTGTTTGTCTTACTTTAATTTCACAAAAAATGTGCTTGTTATTCATGCCATGCCTCAGTCTTACTATGTTAGATATTATACGTTTGACAATGCTCTTGTGGCAATGTCAGCCTGCTTGTCACCCTATCCACAATAAAGAATGAAAAAAAAAAACGAACTGTGGCGAAACCAACCTCGCCACTGTACACTGGAGAAGCCTGGTTGCTCGCCTGCTGCCTTTGGACTATGGCCCCATGTTAAAATACATCTTTTTCCCTGCAGAAAAGACTTATTCGTGCTTTTCTGCCGGGTGTTCGGTAGATTTGTTTGAGTGTGTTGTACCCCAGATAGGAATCCCATGGAGCCCATTCACAATTCTCTCCAGGACAGAGAGGATGGATTGTGATGTAATTGTGGGTGTGTTTTACGGTTCCCCTGTAATGATTGGTTGCACTGTGTCCCACCCTGTGGGATGTCCCCTTGCATGGGGACTTGCATAAAAGCCAGTGTGTGGCAATTACAGAGAGTTCCTGCTTAACCCTCAAAGTGAAGTGTCGTCTCATTATTGGGGGAGGATTTACTGTATGCTGTTAGAGACTGATTGCCAGGAGTGTAAGCCGCTTGGGGGCTTTTCCTGTTCGTCTGCTAGCAGCTATTCGTGTGTCTCCAGTTCGGGAGTTTCGAGTATTCCATTGCCTAAACGTTTTTTATCGCCTAAACGTTTTTTAACCTCTTTTGGGCAAAACAGTCCGTTACACTAACATTACTTATAAACACACCCTGTATTAAAGGGACACTAGGCACCCAGACCACTTCAGCTGATTGTAGTGGTCTGGGTGCCGTGTCCCTTTTGCACTTAGTGCTGCAATCTAAAACATTGCCGTTCCAGAGAACGGCAATGTTAACATTACAGCTCTAAGTCTGCCCTCAGTGACCGTCTTGATGAGGGGTGGCAATGCCCTCTCATGCGCCCTATAGCTAAAACACAACATTAATCTTGCTATTGCAGACCCATACGGGAGAGAAGTGATGCCCTTGGCTGATTAGTTGACCTACATTCCACCTAGACCTATTCCCAAATTAGTGGTAGATGTCATACTGACGACACAATTACTGTACCACCATGGCTATAACAATTTGTTGCCCCTAACACCAAAGGTTTCAATTCCCTGCACAAATTAAGGCTAGCCCTTGCTGAAGCTTAGAAAATGGAAACCACAATTGTTTTCTATGAGGAAACCCATTTCCAGAGGGGTCATCAACCATTCTGAAATATTCCCTATTAATTATCAGCTATAGAAACAAAAAACGGAGAGTATCTATCCTAGTTCGTAAAGACGTCTCATTTTCACTAGTAAAAAAAAAAAAAATGTGACAAATGAGAGGTTTTTGCTAGTATAGTGTTATGTAAATAATAGGGGTGCACCAAAATGTTCGGCTGCCGAAAATGGGAGTATCCCGCTTCGGCCGAAAACGGGTCAAATTCGCCGAAATAAAAATTATTTTTTGGGGGACAGGGGCCCCTGTGCCCCCCCAAATGCCGGCAACTTGCTGGCCATGTGCTTAAATTATATTCCCTTGGACTGTAACAGTCTGTTACAGCCCGAGGGAATGCAGTGCTGGGTATTGTCTGTCTGTGGAGAGATTGCTTGGGCATTGACAGGCTCCCCGGCAAGGCCCTGCCCCCAAACCAAGCCCCACCTCCCGTACATAAGCCCCACCTCCGCTGTTAAGGAGCTTGCTGCTGCTGGAAAGGCCAGACGATGGCTGTCTGACCACCCAGCCTCCAGTGACAGGTAGGCTTGGTATCTATGTGTGTGTATGGACTCAGCAGTCTGTGTGTGTGTGTGTGTGTGTATGGACTCAGCAGTCTGTGTGTGTGTGTGTGTATGGACTCAGCAGTCTGTGTGTGTGTATGGACTCAGCAGTCTGTGTGTGTGTATGGACTCAGCAGTCTGTGTGTGTGTGTATATGGACTTGGCTGTTTGTGTGTGTGTGTATATGGGCTTGGCTGTGTGTGTGGATGGACTCGGCAATCTGTGTTTGTGTGGATTTACTCGGCAGTCTGTGTGTGTGTGTGTGTATATGGACTTGGCTGTGTGTGTGTGTGTATATGGACTTGGCTGTGTGTGTGTGTGTATATGGACTTGGCTGTGTGTGTGTGTATATGGACTTGGCTGTGTGTGTGTGGATGGACTCGGCAGTCTGTGTGTGTGTGGATGGACTCGGCAGTCTGTGTGTGTGTGGATGGACACGGCAGTCTGTGTGTGTGCGTGGATGGACTCGGCAGTCTGTGTGTGTGCGTGGATGGACTCGGCAGTCTGAAGAAATGGGTTGGCCCATACAACTGTCTAATGTAACTGGACAGGGAGGGGGTAACCCTCAAAGGTAGAAAGTACAAAAGGAGAGAAAAACTGTCCTAAGAAATGAAACACAATACTTTAATATTGGTATCCGAAAAAACGTTCCTAAGATGGAGTGTTATTAACGTGAAAGTATGGTATGCTCTAGAAATAAGAATTTAAAAATCAATGCTTAAATAAGTCACAAAAAACGTTCCTAAAGTAAACTGTCACCCGTTCTAGAATACAGTGTGTCCTAGCTAACTATTGGCTAGCAGCCAGAATAGCTGACACAAGGACTAGGAGACGTGTACATAGGGGGTAAGGAGGGGGAAAAGGGAAGGGAGCAAAAAGGCACAGGATGTAAACAAAAATAGTTTAATAATTCACTGAATTGGTAAGTTACAGTAAATAAATAGAAATAGTCTGATCATTCACTGTATTCGTCAGTTACAGTGACTGTAATCTGGACTATCCGGGGTGGGAGAATTCGTCAAAAATCCCCGGAGTCCAGAAGGAGTGGCCAATCTATTCACCAATATTCAAATACCGGTGGAAAACCACCTAGTTACTCTTAGACTTAGTTTATGTAAAGTGAATGTTAATGTCTGGAAGTTAAAAAGTATCTATTGTGCTGTAAAGTATTAATTCTAGTATCGTTGTGGAAATAGTAACTATAGTTATGTATCGCTTAATGAGCTCAATATAACAATAAGGATGATTCGTATGATGATCAGAGGTATTTTCAGTCAGACAGAGAGAGCTTCAACCGGCAATGAGGGGAGGAAGTATATAGTCCGCTAATAACTTATCCGATATATAACTGCACAAGGTGCAGCACAGCTGGTTGCCTTAGAAGTATTGTTAGAGATGGTAATCTATTATAGTGAAAATATGTGATAAATAGATCTAATAGTCTCAGCAAGCTCAAAAATGATGACGGGGCATGCAGTGGAGTTTTTCCTAGGGGTAGTCAGTGTTAAAAATATTGGCTGACTAAATCCTGGATATTATGCTGAACACAAAAACAGCAACACTGCGTGTACAGGGCTGCCCGATTAATTATCATTACTGAGCTAGTTCAGAAGTCATGTAGCAGATAGCGGAATAAGTATTGTTAAAGGTCGGTATAGAGTAAATCCGCTGGCTTAATCCTAAATATTATACTTTACACCGAGCAAAAATGCTGTAGGAGGTCAGTATAAAGTATATCTGCTGGCTTAGATTTCACATAGAGCATAAATGTTATAAAAGGTCAGTATAGGATATATCCGCTGACTAGATCCTAGATATTATACTAGACACAGAACAGCACAAATAGTTGCCTTAGAAGCACCTTAGAAGTGCTAATATCAGCAGTTAACTGGTGGTCAGAAAGGAGGAAAAGTGCCTTCATGGGCACTAGTAATAGGAAAGAAAGAATATTGGAGAGTTGCCAGTGATGGCACTGGCAGAGGAGGCTAGTGTGATAGACTGGTTGATGATAAAACCCCGGTCGGTATGTTGCTCAGCACTTCTCGTCACTTAGCTGCATTCACGGTACCTCGGTCGGTAATTCAAGCAAGTTTAGTTGCTGTGGTTCCGAGGAAGCAGTCATGTGGTAGGTATTCTGACAAGAGTGCAGAGAGCTGTCGAGGTGTTTGAAAACCCGACGCGCGTTTCGCCCTGTTTAGGGGCTCGTCAGGGGGAAATTACTCCCTCCAATGGCGGAGTTATAAATCCCGCCCTTACAGCTGATTGGTCCGTATTCGGCCGTCGAAAAAATGAACTACGGTGGCTCGATATGGTCAAAAAGTATTCTGGTCTCAAATAGCTGTTATTTGCCATTGAGGTATCGTCATATGTATATTCCAACGTCCAATGCGCATATATAATGCTGATAGTCCTCCCTATGAGTTATTAGGAATACTAGAGTGGGGTATAATAGACATGGTCCTATATTATACCAGGAGGTGGTTAGGTATGATACAAGATAATTTATATATGCCTGCTAGGTTTGAAAAACACCTCCTTAAGAGGGCATAAGGATACAAGTTTGTACCTTATCGCAATGTTAAAGATAGAAGCAATGAAATTAAATATATTAAAGGAAAAATCTTTTGAAAAAAGTAGTATACAGATCAAAGGTGATTGATTTCCAGCCATTACTGAGAATCAATGATTTGGAAAAGAAATGCTCATCACATTTTTGTGTATAAGAGCATGGGGTGTATGAGAGCACAAAATAAGATATGTTTGAAAAAACCACTGGAGGGAAAGTTCTTAATTAGTAGTGCTCTGTAACCTCCGATTATTGGTGTATAAATGGTGTATAATTAAATTCTTTGTTTAAGCCACAGGGGGCTAGAGTCTTGAAGGTGAAGATCCAGCGAGATTCTTTATGTAAAAGAGTCTTGTTGAAATCGCCTTTCCTTGGGTTGGGCATTAGTTTTTCAATGGCATGAAAACGTAAGTTATCAGCGATGCCATTGTGAAAATTCTGGATGTGTATTGCTACCGTGGTTGGAGTAACAGTATTCTTGATGGAATTAATGTGCTGCAGAATCCTTCGTCTGAATTGTTGAAAAGTCTTACCGATGTATTGGATTCCACAGCTACATGTGATAAGACAAATGAGTCTGGTGGTGCCACAATTTATCAGAGCGTTTGTGTCAATGCTGATATGCGTTTGAGTGGAAACCACCGACTTGGTGGGTGAGATATACTGTCAGGCTTTGCAATGGCCGCATTTGTAGGTTCCCTTGAGATCAGACAGCCAGTTAGATGGAGCTGAGTCTGTGTGTGTGTGGATGGACTCGGCAGTCTGTGTGTGTGTGCATGGATGGACTCGGCAGTCTGTGTGTGTGCGTGGATGGACTCGGCAGTCTGTGTGTGTGCGTGGATGGACTCGGCAGTCTGTGTGTGTGCGTGGATGGACTCGGCAGTGTGTGTGTGTGTGCGTGGATGGACTCGGCAGTGTGTGTGTGTGTGTGCGTGGATGGACTCGGCAGTGTGTGTGTGTGCGTGGATGGACTCGGCAGTGTGTGTGTGTGCGTGGATGGACTCGGCAGTCTGTGTGTGTGTGTGTGCGTGGATGGACTCGGCAGTCTGTGTGTGTGTGTGTGTGCGTGGATGGACTCGGCAGTCTGTGTGTGTGTGTGTGTGTGTGTGCGTGGATGGACTCGGCAGTCTGTGTGTGTGTGTGTGCGCGCGTGGATGGACTCGGCAGTCTGTGTGTGTGTGTGTGTGTGTGCGTGGATGGACTCGGCAATCTGTGTGTGTGTGTGTTGATGGACTCTGCAATCTGTGTGTGTGTGTTGATGGACTCGGCAGTCTGTGTGTGTGTGTGTGTGTGTGTTGATGGACTCGGCAGTCTGTGTGTGGATGGACTCGGCAGTCTGTGCTTGTGTGTGTGTGGATGGACTCGGCAGTCTGTGCGTGTGTATATGGACTGTGTATACGAATACAGTGACAACTATGACACTGTATCAAGGGAAATGTGTTTGTTTTTTAATAATCCCTGGTGGAAAATAACGAATCCTCCACCAGGGATTATTAAAAAAAAAAAAAAGCACACACATGGTGTCGTGGGTGGGGCTTAACACGCAGCAGGTGAGGGGTCAAACTGCAGAGAGGGTGGGGTTAAATGTGCCCCCCTACTTTTGTCCCTGGCCCACCATGTGCCCCCCTAAAAATGAATCCTAGAGACGCCACTGCAGAGGGAGAAAAACACTATGGGACAGGTGAGGGGTGAAAGAACACTGTGGGACAGGGGAAGGGGGCAAGAACACTGTGGGACCGGGGAAGGGGGGGGGACACTATGGGGCAGGGGAAGGGGGGGGGACACTATGGGGCAGGGGAAGGGGGGGGACACTATGGGGCAGGGGAAGGGGGGGGACACTATGGGGCAGGGGAAGGGGGGGGGACACTATGGGGCAGGGGAAGGGGGGGGGACACTATGGGGCAGGGGAAGGGGGGGGGGACACTATGGGGCAGGGGAAGGGGGGGGGGACACTATGGGGCAGGGGAAGGGGGGGGGGACACTATGGGGCAGGGGAAGGGGGGGGACACTATGGGGCAGGGGAAGGGGGGGGACACTATGGGGCAGGGAAAGGGGGGGGACACTATGGGGCAGGGGAAAGGGGGGGGACACTATGGGGCAGGGGAAGAGGGAAGGGGGGGGGACACTATGGGGCAGGGGAAAGGGGGGGACACTATGGGGCAGGGGAAGGGGGGGACACTATGGGGCAGGGGAAGGGGGGGGGACACTATGGGGCAGGGGAAGGGGGGACACTATGGGGCAGGGGAAGGGGGGGGGACACTATGGGGCAGGGGAAGGGGGGGGGACACTATGGGGCAGGGGAAGGGGGGGGGAGAACACGAAGGGGAAGGGGGGGAGAACACTAGGGGACAGGGGAGAGTGGGGGGGAGAACACTAGGGGACAGGGGGGCGAACACTAGGGGGCAGGGGAGAGTGGGGGGGAGAACACTAGGGGGCAGGGGAGAGTGGGTTGGAGAACACTAGGGGACAGGGGAGAGTGGGGGGGAGAACACTAGGGGGAAGGGGGGAAGCACACTAGGGGGGTGGGGGGGAAGAACACTAGGGGAAAGAACACTAGAGGGGGAAGAGAGGACCATTAAGCAGGGGGACACTAAAAGAGAAGGGAAGTTTTTCATATTAGATTAGATTAAATTAATTAAAAAGTCTAATAATAAAAAATATAGAAAAAAAACTTTTAAAAAATAATTTGGGGAAAAAGTCAGTTTCGGTTTTCGGCAAAGGGCATCCTGAATTTTCGGTTTCGGCCCAGAATTTTCATTTTGGTGCACCTCTAGTAAACAATGAACCTTTTACTCTTTTTTCATCTTTTCAATGTTTACGGTCCACGTGACAATCAGATAATGTTTCTAGATAACATTTTTGCGATGGCAGCAACACACATGTTTGGCGATGTGATCCTGGAGAGACGCACTAATTTTCTGTTGGACTGCACATTTGAAACCACTTCAAAAAGGCGCAATTCAATATCCACCTATCTTTGCGACACCATTTTGAAACATGATTTTCTAGATGTGTGGCGAGAGCTACACCAAACTCGGGTCGATTAAACCGCTCACTCTCATGTACACAACTGTGACTAAGTGCCTTTCGCCACTTGTTCTTGGAGAGGCCTGCTTGCCAGCCTCTTGCCTTGTGACTGTGTCCCCTGGGAAGTATGCCATTTAAAAAGTCTGTTGGGGCTTATTGGATTTTGGGACACTTTTTCTGCCCCTTTGAATCCATGGGAAGGTGTGCCTCTTCCCCTCCCCGGTTTCCTGTTCCATTGTTCTCCAGCAGGGCGTTGTCCCACGGACACTTCCAGACCAGTTGAAACTGACTGCTTTGTCCCTCCTCAATCTCTCATCAGCCCTTGCTATTGTTTAATCCCATGGCGGTTTGAATGTGTTCGTGGGATATAAGCCCTGTTCTAAGCTATCTAGGGATAGGTGGGGGGGATCAGTTCTATAGAATATTAGTTATATATTTGAATGTGTTTTGTTGCAGTTGTTAATTAGTGATATTTTCTGTACCTGGAGATAATTGAGTTTACTACAGTTACTTAAGCCAATTATCTCCAGGAAAGAGGGGAAGATAGACCGGCTTCACAGCCTAATTCTGTGGAACTGTTTTGGGCAGGAAAGCCATGCTTGCAGTCGGTCAAATAAGACTATAAACTATCTTTTTAACCACTGGAGGGAATTGTATGATTTTTGAGTATGTTTGTATATGGAGTATGTTGATTCATATATGTAACTTTCATGGAATTGTGTGTATGATTTGTAAGTTATAGATATTGTGTAGAACTGTATTTTTGCCTGCCTGTGATAATTAAGTTAATCCATTGTCTAAAGTAATTATATCACAGGCAGAGAGGAGAGTTTGTGTGCCTTGACTGGGAGTTTCTGACTGTACTGTAATGTGTTTGATTGCCTGTTCCACAAGACTACGTGGGTGGTATCCTTGTGGGAAAACTTGCATATAAGATAATAAACCCCCAGACTGCGGAGTTCCTGTTTTACCCTCAACATAGGACCTTGTCTCATGTGTGGGGGGAAAGGCTGCATTTACACTGGGCATTGCTATATGCTTTTATATTCCCATGGCTATAATCCCTAAGCTCTTTTAAGAGCTTGTTCCTGCTTTGCTCTCCGGAGGAAAAAATATCCGGTCTGCAGTGCTTATTGTGGCAAGTGGAGAGCTTGAAGCCCTTGGGAAGCACTAGGAGCATCAATCAACGGAAGTACCCAGTCGGGGTGCCAGGTGATCCGTTACAACAACTTACACTAGAACTGATAATTTTTTTTCACTCACTCATCACTTCCCAGTTTGAGTCTAGACTACATGTAGGAGTTAAGCAGAACGGACTTTATTGCAGCTGCGTAGAGGTATTTATACCAGAAGAGGTTTATTAGCATACAGTAGTGTAATTAACAGTACATATCGTTTCCCATAACTCCTTGCATTTCTTGCTGATCTTAACCCTCCGCCCCATCACAACCAATACTCTGTACTCTGTTTTGTTCATGTCACTCTTGTTCACAAAGCATGTGAATAGAATACAAAAGTCTTTGTTTTCTGTTAAACTAATGTGCTCATATAATTTAAACAACCTGAAATATACATATTTTATGAACATAAAGAATTTCCTTGTAAAATTCCCACCCAAGCAAGAGGAATCCCTGCCCTGCAACCCTGGGTTGCAAAAAACATCTAATAAGAAAAGAGATGTCCTGCGATATAATTTGGGTTGATAGTATTAAGCATTTGGCTATATTATTGGCGCATGTTTAGTTTCAGGTTACCCCTGTGGGTCAGGATCGGTTGGTTTTTCGGCTTCTATAGCGAATTAGATGGTATCAATCTCTAGCACCAAAATATTTCCATATTTGAGATGTTTACTTTAGCAGAGCCCTAGTCCTGGCAAGGACTTTTTTCCGCTGGATCACCAAGAGTAGAATTCAGGAATAAGAAATAGTCAAGTAAATAGCCCACCTCCTCCCCAGTAACTGGACGACACACACAACACAGCCTTTATGCATTGCCCCTAGCATAGGGGTTTCCAAATAAAGAACACAAGGGTTTCTTTCCCAAAAGACTTTGTGTTTGAGAGATAATTGAGTTCAAATTAGGATAACTCAATTATCTCTCAAATACAGAAACATTCATATATTTTTAACATACCCCCAAAATACATGAAAAGAATACAGTAACCCCCACAAAAATCATATTCCCAAACAGCCCTGATCTGAGCACACAACATATCCAAAAAGCACTCAGTTCAGATCAGTTCGGTAGTATGAATGTTATGTTCGAATAAAGTTTTGACCAACCGGCCATGAGGTGAGAGCCCAAAACAGTTTGAGGCTTGGGTAAGATGTCCGGTCGGCTTTCGTGGGTTCCTGTGCAAACACAAAGGAACGTTCCCTCTGGCTGCTATGGAGCGAATGCTCCCCCTGTTTGATAGATTCTTGTAGCGGACCCCAGGTAACCCGACTGGTTACCTCCACTATTAAAGCGGCACTGTCATGCCGAACTTACCTTTCCCCAATCGATTCCTCTTCTCTCCCTCTGTCAGGATCTGTTCTTCATTTCTTCCTGTCTGCTCTATTTTTCTTTAAAAATTAAGACAAAGTAGGGACAATTTCTATTCTTGAGGCTTCCATTGCCATGACCAGCGGAGGAGCAAAGTGTGCTTCGTTTACGGTGGTCAGAGCAATTTTCCCACAATCCTTAGCTTTCCTCCCTGTTCCCACGATGCTTTCTGTCAGTACTGACAAACGTCCTGTCACTTAAAATGCTGGCAAAACTGCTGAATTGCGTCCTAACAGATTGAGAACAGTTTCTCCATTCGTGTTAGCATGCAATTCATTTGTTTGTATCGGAATTTCTTTCGAATGAATGAAACGCCGATCCTATTTGTGCTGTGGCTGCATCTTGCAGCCGCTTAGTGTAAGAAATTACGACCCTCTTACAAGGATATTCTTTTAGGGAATGTGTGACATAAGACACAAACACAAGTGTATAATAAAATGTATTGTAAATATTCATTTAAGGATACTGTTCGATTTTAAAAGGATATACACATTACACATTAAATCCAGTACATAATCAAAAGATACATAATAAAAGGGCAATACTTAAACATTTCAATTGAGGTCTTCCCCTTGCGCCTTCATCTTGGGTAATCTGGGACAGCCTCTCTCAGTTCACCATGGCCCTGCTTGCTGCGCTGTCCTCTCCAAAGAGAGAGAGAGAGAGAGAGACTTCCTTGGATGTTGTCATTTTAAAGACTGATTCTTGGAGTAATAAACTAAAAGTCCCAGAATCCATTTCCTTCCCAAAAGTGGTTTATCCCGCCCTCTTTCTCCAGAGAGTGCTATCTTTACACAAGTCTTTCCCTCTGATCTCTTCCCTCCAGCCATACTGTAACATTGTGAAAGAAGTGACCAGTTGATTAGGTTTCTTGGTAGATTGGACAGGATTGCTTGGGAAAACACTTCCATGGTTACACCTAGATGTTAAAACTGGTTGGAAGGAGAACTGCTGGAGGGATGTAAGCTTTTGTCTTAGCTGGGTTGTGTAAAATGCAACTGAAAGCTTTGATCCTTATCACACTGTTATCAAGTAAATGACCCCAACTTGTGAAACCAGTCACATACACAGGAAGTTTTATACAATATTGCAGTTTGGAATATCAATTTCTTACATTAGTAGATAGCTCCCTAATACTGTGGGAATTAGGTAGCTATCTACCAAAAGGCTGAAAGACCTAAATTGGTAGTTCAGACACATTTACTAATATTAAGTAAAGATTACTTAGTATTGGTAAATTCAGCCCCTACTCGCTATACCGCGAGTCTGGGCATGTCCAGTGGCTGCTCACTGTAAAAAAAAAAAAAGAAAAAAACATTCCCCCCCCTCCCAGCACCACCCCTGAGCGGTGGGTGGGGGCCCTAAATAAGAATGTGGGCGGGGACCCTACTCTCCTCCCTCCCGGCCCCCACCCCTGCACAGCGGGTGTGGGCCCTAAATAAGAATAAGGGGAGGGATGACCTATTGTCCTCCCTCCCGGACCCCACCCCATAGCGGTGGGTGGGGGCACTAAATAAGAATGTGAGGGGGACCTACGCGGTGGGTGAGGGCCCTAAATAACAATAAGGGGGGCCTATTGTCCTCCCCCAGCCCCCACCCCTGCGCGGTGGCTGGGGGGCCTAAATAACAATAAGGGGGCCTATTGTCCTCCCCCCCGGCCCCCACCCCTGAGCGGTGGGGGGGACCTATTGTCCTCCACCCGTCCCCGACCTCTGAGCGGCGGGTGGGTGCCCTAAATGAAAATCACCCCCCCACACCCAAATTATCCTACCTACCCCCCTTACCCTAAAAATAGTGAGAAGTGAATAAAATAACTAACCTGTAAAGAAAAATGTAACTTACCATTTGGCGTCTTCTTTTTTTCTAAAATCTTAATTTTTCAGCCCCAAAAAAGGCCAAATAAAAAAATCATCATACCGGTCGAACTTAAAATAAAAAAAAAAACCCGACGAAAATGAAGAAACCTGATGCTAAAAAAATCCATCTTCATCCATGGAGGGAACAGAGCAGACTGAGCTCCGCAGGGCGGGATAAGGCTTACAAAGCCTTGCCCCGCCCTTCAATTTGGAATTTTCCCACGCTGTGTAAAATGCACTGTGATTGGTTTAAACCAAACAATGAGTGTTCCTAGCCTAATTGCAGGGCAAGGGTTTGTAAAGCTTACCCCGCCCTGCGGATTTATTTTTTTAGCGTCAGGTTTTTTTTTTTGCGCTCGGGTTTTTTATTTTAAGTTCGGGTGCGATGGTTTTTTATTTGGCCTTTTTTGGGGCTGTAAAATTAAGATTTTAGAAAAAAGAAGACGTCAAATGGTAAGTTTGTTTTCTTTACAGGTTATTTATTTTATAACCCCCTCATTATTTTTAGAGTGAGGGGGGTAGGTAGAGGATAACTTTTCATTTGGGTGGGGGGTGACTAGGGGCTTGGGAACCCCTAGTCACCTTGATTCGGGGAAGGGGGGGGGGTGATTTTCATTTAGGGCCCCCATCTGCCGCTCAGGGGTGGTTGCCGGGGGGATACCCCTGATGGGGGATCTGTATATAAATTGTGTGTACCATGTCCCATTAAACCCGTTCACTCCCAGCATTAAGTGTCGATTAATGCCGGTGGGGGAAAGCTGTAATCACTTAACAGTAATACTCTCTGCAGGAGAGCTTTAATCACTAGAAGCTGGATCTAGGACCATGTTCCAGGGTGTGAAGTGATGGCAAGACACCAGTCAAGTTACGGCCGCTGGGGGCTGGAGCACAGATGCTGTCTCGGCAATAGCTAGGGAGTGTGCTTGGCGGAGATACCCAGTTGGGGGTACCAGGCGGTCTGCCACATGTAATAACAAATCCAATTCATGCGGCCCCACCAAGCAACTTTCATGACATAAAAGATCTGCTGCTAATGATTTTCTGCCAGATATCACAAGAAGGATCGACACGATATCAGGCAGTGATTTTAATGTTGTGGCTGATCAGTGTATTTTGTATGGCAATAACTTTTAACTGGTTTAGCAATTTATCTGGTTTTACACTATGTAATAGCTTTGTATTTCCATGGAACCAGCTGTGGGAGCTCTTTGCACTATTGTACTAGAACATTATACATCCATAGACCATACAATAAGTTCAGGCATTTATAAAATACCCGCATTTATACTTTCAGCACCCCATAAATATATCTATGTATCTGTTCATTTTGAACTATTTGCTGGCATAAGGAGCACACAAGAAGAGAGCAAACAACTGGGATAAATGTATGTTTAAACCTTTTATGATTTACACTCTACCCTCATCAGGAGTAGAACATTTTTGGTTTATACATGTTGTATATTATTTTCCAACCTTTGACCTCAAAGTGGAGGAACTGAATTATTGGTAAACTCTCCATACAACACAGTGTTTGGATACGCGTTGTGACGAAAGGAGTTTCGCTGCTGTGTTTTGGAGGGGCCTGTTTGCTTACCTCCTAACCCGTGACTATGGGCCATGCAATATACTTTGCCCAATACACTTTAAAAGGATTCATTCATGTAATGTAAGTACTTTTCTACTCCATAATGAGAGACCGACCGTTGGCCCTAATACCCTGGAACTGTTTTGGGCATAGGACCATGTGCACGGTCGGTCAAAACTATGACTTCCAGGAAATTCCTGAACCTATCTGGGTGATTTTTTGATGTTATTCACCCAGATCGGGGCTATCAGGGGGTGTAGATAAAGAAATTTGAAAAACTGTATGTGAAACTATCTTCACTAAAAGTTAAGAGCCACACAGTGGTCAGAATTGGTGGTACCAGCTCCACCCTAGGGCTTCAACCCAAAATATTGTAAGAAAATAGAATAGAAAACTAAGTGAGCCCCCAATAAAATGAGGTTCCTAATCTGGTTTTATATACAAAGTCTGCAGTGGACACTTAATAAAGAAAAAATTTAACTTGTACTGGAAAACACACTTGGAGCAAGTTCATGAGAGTAAATGCTACAAATAGCAATTGTAACTAATCCTAAGGCATGCCAATAAAAAATCAAATACTAAAATCTTTATTGATAAATAGAAACAACCAGGCAAAATGCGATAGGAGTAACGGCTAGATAGCAAGGGGTATATATTGTCTAGAAATCCTTATAGCTTGTATAGCAACTCCATACATAAACTTTCAATAAGTAATCATAGGAGTCTAGCAGAGACTTAATGGGACAGCAATATCCAGTAAAAAAGGATCAACCAAAGTTGATAAACAGAGACTTCTATAATAGAACAACTCTCACCATCCTCAGTAATCAGTCTAGTAGAGGTACCTAATTACTAAACATTGAATTGGATGAAGCAGAGCAATCCTCATCATCCTCAGTTGTCAATTTAAATAGAGTACATGATGAAAAGACTGGAATAGGCAATAAGGAGGAAGGTAAATAACTAATAAACACCTTCATGGGTGTTCTAAGCTGTCCCTATATGTATGAAGACCAGATCAATCTGATAACCCCTTTAGTTAAATAGCCCATAAACACACAGCTCCAAGTGGAAAAAAGAAAATAATAAACAAATTAGTGAAGGTGTTAGACACCTAGTGCTCCCATAGTGAGTGGAGTGCAACAAAGAAAAAGAGAACCCGACACGCGTTTCGGTGCAAGACCTTTGCTTCCTGAAATGACCTGTGTCCGGACTCTCTGTGTGTGGCTTCTTCAGAATTCTCCTGTAACATTTCTGGTGCAACTGGCCTGGAAGTCATTGCCGCCGGGAAGTCATCACAGAGACCCCGTGATGATAAATATTTTACCCACCTCTCCATGGCAACACCTCTGGACCGATACTACGTGGACCTCCCTACGTCTCGGCGCCATTGGGCCTTCTTTGTCCAAGAGACCATTGGCTTCTTCACAGTGGGTATTGTGGGGATATTTATGGGATGATAATATTATACAGTTGAGAATCACCCACTATTTCAATTCTCTTAGATCTTAGAGATCGTTATCATGTAAGTGAAATGTATTCCATACAAATAAAATCACAATTTGTTATAAAAATAGATATAATTTATTGTGACAAATAAAATATTAGGCAGCATGCATGATATTAATCAGTGAATATTTAGTATAACATAAGTATGCAATACAATGGCAATGTTAAAAACAATCCAATGGTTCACAGCATCAACTGTCAAAAACTTACAAGATTTATGAGGTATTTCGCAGTACAGAAAGCAAACTTCACACAGCCCATCATTAAAACCCTGGCTAACAGTTAAATCAACTGAGTAACCCTTTCAATGCTGGCTAGATCCTCCTAGGCCAGTGATGGCGAACCTATGGCACGCGTGCCACAGGTGGCACGCCGGGCCCTCTCTGTGGGCACGCGGCCATAGGTTTGCCATCACTGCAGAGTTAGGCGCCTGCCTGCCCGAAACGGCAGGCGCCTACTCTGCTTCCGTGTCGGCAGGACCGGAGGCAGGGGGAGGGATCGAGGAAGCAGCTCTCCTGTCCTCCCTCGAGCTGTGTGGAGTGTTGCCGCACGTTACCATGGCAACGCTCCACACAGCATCGCGCGGGAGGACAGGAGAGCTGCAGGACCTGTCCTGTCCTGCATAACACCACCGGACCACCAGGGATGGGTGTGTTCCCCCCCCTCCTCTTCAAAGGTAACAAGAAGGGAAGGGGGGGGATACTGATTTAATTACCTACCCCCCTTACCTACAGCACCCCTACTCCACTTACCAACAGACCCCTACCCTAGCACCCATACTCCCACTACCCACAGCACCCTTACTCCCAGCACCCTTACTCCCCCTACCCCCAGCACCCCTACTCCCACTACCCACAGCACCCCTACCCCCCTTACCCACAGCATACCTACCCCCAGCACCCCTACTCCCACTACCCACAGCACCCCTACCTCCCTTACCCCCAGCACCCCTACTCCCCTTACACACAGCACCCTTACCCCCAGCACCCCTACTCCCCCTACACACAGCACCCCTACCCCCAGCACCCCTACCCCCTTACCCACAGCACCACTACCCACAGCACCCCTACTCCCACTACCCCTAGCACCCCTACCCCCCTACCCACAGCACCCCTACCCACAGCAGCCCTACACACAGCAGCCCTACCGCCCCACAAACACAGCACCCCCCACACACAGCACCCTTTCCTCCCCAACACACAGCACCCTTTCCTCCCCCAACACACAGCACCCTTTCCTCCCCCAACACACAGCACCCTTTCCCCCCCCCACACAGCACCCTTTCCCCCCCACACAGCACCCTTTCCCCCCCACACACACACAGCACCCTTTCCCCCCACACACAGCACCCTTTCCCCCCAACACAGCACCCTTTCCCCCCCATACAGCACCCTTTCCCCCCACACACAGCACCCTTTCCCCCCATACAGCACCCTCCCCCCCCATACAGCACCCTTTCCCCCCACACACAACACCCTTTCCCCCCTACACACAGCACCCTTTCCGCCCCCACACACACAGCACCCTTTCCGCCCCCCCCACACACAGCACCTTTCCCCCCACACACAGCACCTTTCCCCCCACACACAGCACCTTTCCCCCCACACACAGTACCCTTCCCCCCCACACACAGCACCTTTCCCCCCACACACAGTACCCTTCCCCCCCACACACAGCACCCTTTCCCCCCCCACACACAGCACGCTTCCCCCCCCCACACAGCACCCTTTCCCCCCCACACACAGCACCCTTTCCCCCCCACACACAGCACCCTTTCCCCCCCACACACAGCACCCTTCCCCCCCCCACACAGTACCCTTCCCCCCCCACACAGTACCCTTTCCCCGCCACACACAGTACCCTTTCCCCCCACACACAGTACCCTTTCCCCCCACACACAGTACCCTTCCCCCCCACACACACAGCACCCTCTCCCCCCCCCACACACAGCACCCTTTCCGCCCCCCACACACAGCACCCTTTCCGCCCCCCCACACACAGCACCCTTCCCCCCCACACACAGCACCCTTCCCCCCCCACACACAGCACCCTTTCCCCCCACACACAGCACCCTTTCCCCCCACACACAGCACCCTTTCCCCCCACACACAGCACCCTTTCCCCCCACACACAGCACCCTTTCCGCCCCCCCACACACAGCACCCTTCCCCCCACACACAGCACCCTTTCCCCCCACACACAGCTCCCTTTCCCCCCACACACAGCTCCCTTTCCCCCCACACACAGCACCCTTTCCCCCCACACACAGCACCCTTTCCCCCCACACACAGCACCCTTTCCCCACACACACAGCACCCTTTCCCCACACACACAGCACCCTTTCCCCCCACACACAGCACCCTTCCCCCCCACACACAGCACCCTTTCCCCCCCACACACAGCACCCTTTCCGCCCCCCCACACACAGCACCCTTCCCCCCACACACAGCACCCTTTCCCCCCACACACAGCACCCTTTCCCCCCACACACAGCACCCTTTCCCCACACACACAGCACCCTTTCCCCCCACACACAGCACCCTTCCCCCCCCACACACAGCACCCTTTCCCCACACACACAGCACCCTTTCCCCCCCACACACAGCACCCTTTCTGCCCCCCACACACAGCACCCTTCCCCCCCACACACAGCACCCTTCCCCCCCACACACAGCACCCTTCCCCCCCACACACAGCACCCTTCCCCCCCACACACAGCACCCTTCCCCCCCACACACAGCACCCTTTCCCCTCACACACAGCACCCTTTCCCCCCCACACACAGTACCCTCCCCCCCCACACACAGTACCCTTCCCCCCCACACACAGTACCCTTCCCCCCCCACACACAGCACCCTTTCCCCCCCCACACACAGCACCATTTCCACCCCACACACAGCACCCTTCCCCCCCATACACAGCACCCTTTCCCCCAAACACACACAGCACCCCAAACCCCCACACCCAGCACCCCACCCCCCACACACAACATTACACAGACACATACACTGCACACCTCAATGCAGTATATGTGTGTGTGTTCAGCAGTCTTTATGTATTCAGCAGTGTGTGTGTGTATTCAGCAGACTGCGTGCGTGTATTCAGCAGACTGCGTACTCAGCAGTGTGCGTGTATTTAGCAGTCTGTCTGTTTCTCGGTGTGTGAATGTGTTCAGCAGTCTGTGTGTATGTATTGCATTTGTTGGAGATACTAATATAAGCTTAATTTATATCATTATTTAAAATTTGTATAATTTAACTCTATGTTGTGTTCTTCTTTTAAAACAAAAGTTGTTAACTGTACGAGTAGTTTTTTCTAAACGTAAACCTCAGTATTCAGGTTTAATTGTCGTGTTGGCACTTTGAGGGAAAAAAAAGTTGTCATGTATTGCAGTTTGGGCACTCGGGCTCAAAAAGGTTCGCCATCACTGTCCTAGGCATATAGTATCCTATTCTCATGTAATTTTCAATTAAAATTACATTCGAACCAGCTCATTAATCATTTCCTGGAACCATCCAATAAGCCGAATTTACATTCGAACCAGCTCATTAATCATTTCCTGGAACCATCCAATAAGCCGAATTTTAATTTGCCTAAAATATATCTTTTCTAATATTAGAGCAAACCAATACACCTGGATAAAAACAGCGGTATGCTAACACGTGATACTATAACATTAATATAGAATTATTCTTAATTCCACCTGCAGAATGGAATGTTTATAACTATATATTCTTTAGTTAACTAAGATTTCTAAATATTGAAATCTGACCGTGATTTATCCAGTCATATATCATGCTATTAGTAAATTTTTAATTCATTTAACTTAATTAAATAAAACCAGCATAATTACCAGTTATGTAGGTATTCTCATCAGATGAGTAGGTAGTCCCAGAAACTTGCGAGTATAATTGGTTGAATGGAGGTGTGTAAGTAATAGAGAAAGTGATGTTGGTTAAAAAAGTATCAGTAAAATTCTAAGTGTCAAGGGGTGTTTCTTGAGTTGTGTCCAAGAGAGTTTGAGGATTAGTTGATAGTGTCCTGGATCTCTCTGCATGTTCGAATCTGAATCCCCAAACTAACTCTTCCTCTTCCCTTTGTCCTAACTTTTAAAGGGCCAGACTCTCTGTACGTCATTAGTTGTTAAGGCCAATAGGATACGGAAGGTGTGTTCAACCTGCAGATTGCAATTTAGGTATTTGATCCATAGAGGGCAGTCTCGCCTTACTAAACCTTCCTATCCAGGAAAGAGTTAACTTTTCCTGATGACTATTTTGACGTCATTTGGCTTATCTAAAATGACCACCATAACTTACATTTGCTGTCAGTTCAAAGCGTTTGTCTCAGTCTTTGTGGCAACTACTTTTGATCGTAATTTCTAAAATTGACAGTTCTAAACTCAATTTTACCCCTTACTTACAATGGGACCTTGTAAAATTTAGAAAGTAAAATTAATTACTTAGTCTTCTCTTTCACTAATGTCTGTGTTTAGAATTATTTCTATTCCATTAGCATTTAGACAGAGCATTCCATCCCCCTGCTTCATTGCTTATTGTGACGGAATGCTGGCACTCTGACTGAGTACCACGCCAATCGATGCTCCTAGTGCTCACTGAGGACTCCAAGCACTCCAACCGACACCATCAGCACTGCAGACCCCACTTCCAGTGATGCAGCTGTGCCGGGGTCTCGCTGTCTCCACCCACCCTGGACTCAAGGCCAGAAACCAGCTTCCAGTGGGTGAACCTCTCTTTCCCCAGAGAGCAGGAACAAGCTTTTAGCAGAGCTTAGTGAATATACCCTGGGGAGTATAGTGAATATAGCAATCCCCAGAGTGTAGTTTTCCAATCCCCCCAAACATGAGCCAAGGCTTAATGCTGGAACAAGACTTTACTGGAAGTAACAACAACAGGTATTCAAGCTACAGTTTCTTTTCTGCCCTGCTCCCATGCAGGGGAGGGACACACACGTTATCTACAGAGGTTACAGCGCAAACAAAATCGTCCCCTCTGCCTGTGATTCAATTATCTTATACAATAGAAGATTCAATTATCACAGGTAGGAAAAATACAGTTTTTACAGCATATTCATAACTTCTAAAATATACATCACATTCACATAAAAATGATATATTCACAATCAATCCATTCAGGGAAACAACATATCAAAAATGGCATGAATCAGACCAGGGGTTCAGAAGTTAGTAAAGTATCTTTTGAGGCCTGGCTGGCAGCATAGCTATCTGGCCCAAACTGGTTTTACAGAGCCCTCTATCCTGGAGACAATGGGGAACATAATCCACTTATATCCAGGGATAGAAGCAGACTCCATTGAGCACATGTTCCCAGTAAAACACAAAAGGATACAAAAATACATAACTCCTATCATACTGAATTGAACAGGCCAAATCTCCCAGGGTCCATAGTCACAGGGCAAGAGGCAGGCAAGCAGTCCTCTCCAGGCACAAGTGGCGAAGGGCACTTCGTCACAGTAATAAATCCATGGATAAAGTAGCAGGGAGGGAAAGTACTGAATGAATGGAGGGGGATTCTTCACACTTATCACTTGGCTTGTTTATATAATGCATTCCTTAGCTCAGGCTAGTGGCTAGTTACAGAAAGTAAGAAGAAATTATGTGTCTTTGTTGGCCTGAAGATCCAAAATGGAGTCCGCTCTGCTCTGAGTGACTCTGGCAATATACACTTTTAATTTCTATCTTTATGTCTGTCGATATAAAAATCCTGACAGTATCTCGGTGTCCATTCAATGAATTCTGGAAACTGACCTTTCCAAATTGGAAAGAAGAGGCGCCTGATCACCGCCTCAATAGCTAGCCTGTTTAGCATAGGTCTGTTTGTCCGGCTGAATTCTGGTGTATATATGTTCAGTCAGATTCCGGTTTCTGGACTAGTTTAACTCTGTTGTATATTCCGTTCAATAGATCGCAGATTCTGGAGTGAGTAGACTAGTTGAATTCTGTTGTAAACTTAGCTCCACACTTCGAGATCTAGTGAACTATTTGATTAACTGAACTCCAGTATAAGCTCTGTTCAGTTAAGAACATAGTCTCCAAAAATACTGTATTAGTTAAACCCTGATGTGTATATATATAGAAGGCGTATGCCTGAAGTTGTGGGAGGGATTTTGTGCCTATTTAAACCCAGCTAATCCCCTTACTCACCTGTCTGCGACGAAATTCGCTTTAATTTCCGTTTTCACAGACCTCTGACGTCAATCTGCCGCGACGCTCATACACAGCCCGCCGGTTTTCGTGAGTATCTTTCATCCGCATGGAGGCCATTCGGCGGTTCGCCCAAACCGTGAGTCCATTCGAATTAATCTTCGTTTTCTGCATACGTTCAGCACACATAAATATTCGTCGGTATGAGTTACCCTGCGCAGCGGCCGGCCATTCGCATTTGCATGAACACTCGGTCGATTTAGCTTTCCACGTGTACTTTGGTCCACGCTAACCGGCTGTGAACTTTGTTTTATTTATTTACGTGCACTTTATGCTATCTCGAACGCAACCAATGGTGATATATACAGTGTAAATAATCCTGTCGTTTACATGTTTTTGTTGGTGATCAAGTCACTTTAAGTCATTAATAATCACAAAAAACTGTGGTAAACAGGCATATATTTATAAATGATAAAATTAAGGCACTCTATAATTTCTACTCACACCAAATACAATCTGCATCTCCCATTAGTCTCAACCATTGCGGATAGGGTTTATGGGAGCTATAGTTTGTCACTGATTGGAGGGATGATGTTACGGAAAGCAGATTTGCGAGGTTTATCAACTAAGCAGTGAATTCTAGTGATGTGACAAGCTGTTTGCTCAATTCACAGTAAAGTAGCGCAGACAGGTAGGCTAAGGGGGTGAATATTTGAAGTAGGCATTTCCCCCTTTATCTTGCACGTGGTTTATCAGCGGGTGGTGCACTGACCCTTCGTAATATGTAACTCCATTAACCTCTGTCTCCTAAACACTTCATAATTAGCTCGCTGACATAATGGATGAGTTTAAACTTTCCCTATCTCCTGTGCATGCCTGTTTTGCATCCTATTCAAATGTATCAATACCACTCCCCAGACCAGGGGAGCCGTCACTTGGCACTCCCGCTGCACCTCCAGCACGCCGGCAGTATACAATGCGCAGCTGTAGGTGGTTTTATGCTCAGGTTCGTTTAGAATGCAAGCCCCATGTTTATATTTTACAGCCTCTATAGCTTTTATGGGATGATCCTCCCCGAACCAGAAGGTGGCTGCATTGTACAGTGGACGCTGGGAATGTAGACTAGTTGTGGTTACGAAATAAATTCAGCAATACTGTGGAAACATAGTTCCCTGGGGTCCCACTTTGCTCAGGGTAGTCCTGACATTGAAACAGATAGTTGGCCAATATCCTGGTATTTTTCAGTCATCGTCCGTGGCTAATTTCTAATTGAACATTTTGTCTGATTTAGTCAAGCTGTGATTTTAGTTGACGGTATCTTAAACACCGTCGTTCCCGCATAACCGGTTATGACTTGTTTCCCATTTAAAACGTTTGTTCCTCGTTTAGTGGTATTCCTTTTTACTTATGTCCGTTCTCACAGGGGGGCTGTTTGAGGCGGATACTAGCCCTTCCTTAGTTCATTTCTGCCTAGAATACTACTAGACTCATTCTGTGCTACCTGCAAGGCACAGACTCAGAGCCGCAAACACGCTGCATACTGATAGTCTTGGTATAACAGTTGCACTGTCTGTTTACTGGGTAGGAAGGTGATCCCCTTCTTCTCCCCACACCCCTTCTCCCATTGTCTGCCCATCGTCTGTACACAGTTGCGCATTAACGGTAATAACATCTTGATAGAGGGTTTCAGTACACGGAGTGAATGCTCCCCTCGGTCAGCGCAGCATCTTGCGTTAAATCAACTAACCCGGCGTACTCCTACGCAGTCGGGCACTTCTGTTACTGGACCCGTGCGTCTAAGTTCCCGTCGCGCTTTTGGTATGCGTACCTCGGCAAAGGTAAGTACACGTTTTTAACTGTACTATGTACAAGATCAGCGTTTGTACATAAAAAAAAAAAAAAAAATTTACATGTCTATTCATACTACGTTTCAAATCAGGGCCACGATTTGGGCACCTCGAGCCCCGAGGGCTCTACATTACCATCGTAAACGCATTCTAGTTTATACGTCCCGACCGTCTGGACCCCAGTTTCAGTCAAGCCGTACGATCCTCACTCATTACAACCCACGTTTCGTTCAAGGTTATGTCCTCTCTCACTATCCAACCTTCCATCTTAGTTAGCTACCGCTGGCTGTTAGGTTCCTAGGTGTCCACTAGTTATTATTCCCCCTGGCTTCTTTGCCATAGGTTAGTGGTCCCGCGAGGCCAACACCCATCCTCATACTTGGAGGTACTATGCCCCTCGGGCCAAATCATAGTTAGTCGCCTCGCATTGTGGCATAGAGAGGGCCTCATCCGTCACTCCCATTCTATCTTATGCTTAACTGTCACCGAGAGGCCGACACCCCGCCACCTCATTCAGTGGCCACGCTACCCCCTCACGCCAACGCATAGATAGAGCCTCTCAAGCCGCTTGGCAACTAGCAGGGCCTCACCTGTCACCAATCTAGTGTAATCGTTTCGCCGCATTGCGGCACTAGCTAGTCGGCCAGCACACACGCACTCACGCTCCTAGTACGCTGGGGGGGGGGGGGGCGGCACACCCCAGACCCGTCAAGCATAATCACTATGTTTTAGATCCTATAACCGCTTCAGGTATCCTAGCGCTTTATTTCCCGCCTTAGTTTCGATCGTGCGTTACATACTCCTACATTGATGCAAAATAGTATTTCAGTACTATCGTACTCGGCTGCTCCGGTGCTTTCCATACGTTATCTCTTACGGGCAATGGGTCTGCTAGATGCTTAGTTCTAGCAGTACGAGGATACCTATATATATATATATATATATATATATATATATATATATATATATATATATATTACCCCAACCTGTCGCTCACTGACGGTCCTTAGGTACCACGTACACTACGTGCCCAGACCAAGCTAGTAGACACCAAGACCAGCGGTTCCTCCAACAACTTGTTTCAGGCATTTCTTACTTATATTCAGTCAAATAGGTATGTTTCACGTTGCCCTCCACATTGCACGTCGTACAGATTTGGCCTCGTATTGGACCATCGTCGGGTCCTCCAGGCGCTGACGTGACGTACAGTTACTGCTTCCGGACTCATGTATTACGGATATACCGTTCATTTCTTCGCAAGTTTTTGGGGGCACTTTGGTACATTGAGTTCTAAATTACCGTTTATCGTCTCATACTACCACTCTATTTTCACGTCGGCGTCACTTATACAAGCAATGCAGGATAAGCTCTAGCGATCTGATTGGACCGGGTGAACGGAATTCCCACTTGTTTCGTATCGAACATCGTGGCATCACTCCGCCTCCATTTTGGCCAAACAAATACAATTCGAATCCTTAATCTACTAATTAGGGACCTGTCTGCACGCCTGACATTCTGAAAATGTTTAAAAATATATATATTTTTTTCATTTGAAGATAATTGAGTTGATACAGTAATTATGTTTAAAGTAAAGAAAGAGTAGAGAGAGTGTGTCAGGTTGCTGAACATTCGTGGGGGGTAACCCCTTGGTATAAATTAGCTGAAACAAGGAGGAAAATAGTGCAAGAAGTCTATAGAAGGGGGAAAAAAAGAGAGATATCTAACAAGAAACCCAAATGGGTTCTTGGGTTCTTGGGTAGAACATTGGCTTAAAAACAAAGTACAAAGAGTGGTCATTAATGGTAAATTTTCAAACTGGACAGAGGTGGCAAGTGGTGTCCCTCAGGGATCTGTTCTGGGACCCCTTCTATTTAACATGTTTATAAATGATCTTGAAGACAGCATTGAAAGTCAACGTATACCCTTAATGGAAGCGAATTAGGGATAACAACACACGAAAATGACTTTGGAATTGTTATAGACAACAAACTATGCAACAATGTGCAATGTCAATCAGCAGTGGCCAAGGCCAGTAAGGTATTGTCATGCATGAGAAAGGGCATTCATTCTCGGGACGAGAATATCATTTCGCCTCTTTATAAATCACTGGTAAGACCCCATATTGAATATGCTGTGCAATTTTGGGCACCTGTTCTAAAGAAGGATATTATGGCACTAAAAAAAGTGCAGAGGCGGGCTACAAAGTTAATAAAAGGAATGGAACATATCAGCTATGAAGAAAGGTTAACAAATTTAAACCTATTTAGTTTAGAAAAACGTCACCTGAGAGGGGATATAACATTATACAAAATATTCGGGGCCAATACAATCCATTGTGTAGAAATCTATTCACAAACCGGACTTTACATAGGACACAAGGCTATGCGTTTAGACTGGAGGAAAGAAGATTTCGTCTAAGGCAAAGGAAAGGTTTTTTTACTGTAAGAACAATCAAGATGTGGAATTCTCTGCCTGAAGAAGTGGTTTTATCAGAGTCCATACAGATGTTCAAACGGCTACTAGATGCATACTTGCAAGAACAGAATATTCAAGGATATAATCTTTCTATATAGGGTAATAACTGCTTGATCCAAGGATAAATCTGACTGCCATTCTGGGGTCAAGAAGGAATTTTTTTCCTAGACTGTTGCAAAATTGTGCTTCAAACTGTTTTTTTTGCCTTCTTGTGGATCAACAGCAAAAAACAAATGTGAGGTAGGCTGAACTTGATGTACGCAAGTCTCTTTTCAGCTATGTAACTATGTAACATGTCTACCTAACTAAACATTGTAAGATCATCAAGTAAGGTGGCTAAACCGGGGGAAAATAATGAAATATAGCGGCTGCAGCATGATCCCCTCCACCCTCTTGTTAATAAGCAGTCCCAACGCGCGTTTTGCCCTTTGAAGAGCCGATACTCGGCGAAAAAGCCCTTTGGTGTCAATTAAAGAGAGATCTTCTTGACCATCAACACGTAGTCTTGTCTCGTGATTGGAGGGGACAACTATATTCACACTGTGGATTGCTATACTCTTTATACTCCCCTGAGCTTTAATCACTTAGCTCTTTTAAAAGCTTGTTCCTGATAATGCTCTCTTGTAGGAGAGGTCTTCACCACACGGTCCTGGAGGACAGAGGCTGATCCAGGGTGGATGGAAGACGGCGAGACTCCAGTTAAGCTATGACGGTTGTGGAGTCTGCGGTAGTTGTTGTGTCTGGTGCGGTGCTAGTGGTCCTCAACGCAAGCTAGGACGCGTCCATCAACGGAGGGTACTCGATCGGAGTACGGGGTGTTCCATACAGCCACCGCCAGGTGTTTGAAAGAAAAATAGCGGCAACTTCGACTACTTAGACTGTTGCTGAAGTGCCCCTTCAAAAGTGTAAATCTGTTCTAATAGAAGTCCTAGAGGCAGAAATAGTGCCTTAGAACCAAATAAGTCACAGGGGCCATAGTCACAAGGTAAAAGGCTGGCAAGTAGTGTTCGAAAACCCATTGGCACCTCTCCTTGTAGGATGCTTTGCTGCTGGGGAGTGAGAACGGTTGTCTCCTTTCTCTGTAACTCCAGCTGCAGCTGGGGATCTGGGCTTTCATCACACACCTTCCCTTCCAGGGGGAGACTAACCAGGTACCTGACCTTCTGTCGGTCGGTGCCTGATTTAGTCGAGCAACCCACCTACAACAAGCAAGTACTGAACCTGGTGACTCCTGTAGCCTGTTTCGGTTCTGTATGGCCCCAAGGGTTACGTGGACCGCTGGTATTCTCTGTTCCTTGGTTGCCCTCTTGCTTGGAGTTGAAGTCACCTGGTGGGTAGAGACCAGCGGTGTTCTGCCCTGCAGCCAGCGGTACAGCTGGGTAGTGGAGTGAGTATCTAGTTCTTGGTTCAAGGACCAGGGGAGGGCAGAGGCTGCCCTGGTGCCAGTGCTTCTGCTGTGGGAACGGGTACATAGTCCTGCCATGTAAGAAAGGGAAAGTTAGGTCAGCGGCCAGCAGCTCTCTGCCCTGATGCTAGCTCTTCTGCTGCAGTGGGAGGGGGCAGTGTGTTTTACAGTCTCATTTACTGACCCCAGTACCTGGTTGGCAGTTGGCTGTAGCGGGGAGAAATCGCTTACCCCCTCCTCCTGGTACTCAGGCATGGTTAGTTTTGGATCTGGACCGGCCGTCCAGCATCCCTATAACTCCAGTACAGAGACCTCGGTCCCATCTGCACTACTGGGGTCAGGGTTGCTGCACCCCGGTAGCTGGGGAAAGAGACCAGCTGTCTCCTCTCTTGATATCTCCGGCTGCTACTGGGGGAGAGAGACCGGTTATCACTCTCCGCTGGGGAGTGAGACCAACCATTTTCACTCCCTGTAACTTAGTCTGCCGCCTGGGAGAGAGACCGATTGGCTCCTCTCCCTGTAGGATGCACTGCTGCTGTAGATTGAGACCGGTTGTCTCCTTTCTCTGTAACTCCAGCTGCAGCTGGGGATCTGGGCTGGCTGCCCAGCGTCCCTGTAGGACCAATTTCGAGTCCTCCCAGGACCAGTCCATGAGGTCCCATACCTCGGGTACCTCAGTTTGTTGTTGGGCAGGGAGACCAGTTGTCCCGTCTCCCAATAACATATTCGCCCGCTGGGGAGGGAGACCTACTGTCTCCTCTCCTGGTAATATAGGCTGCCGCTGGGGAGAAGGACCGACTGTCCCTGCTCCCAGTAACTCCAACTGTAGTTGGGGATCTAGGCCTGGCTGCCCAGTATCCCTGTAGGGCTGGTGGAGAGAGCACAGTCCCATCTCCACCTACCAACTGGGAAGCTTCCCAGTACCTTTTGCTGAGGTCTGGATCGGCCATCTGGCTCTCTTGCGGTGCCTGCAGGGTATATTGTGACCAACTGGAGCTGAGCACCTGTTGGTTTTCCTGCTCCAGATTCCATTCCCGGGTGACCAGATGGGTCAGGTCTTAGGTCGATAGCTCTAGGCATGTCTTCATGGTAGTCATGGAAGTCCCAAAAACGGGACTCTGTAGCAGTCCCAAAGTCTGGGTGGACAAATAGTTCCCAGAACAAGCCAGGGCCATCGTAAACCTCACCCTCTGGTTTGTCGTATTTAGCGATCCCTGGAACACGCTGAACCATAGTTCACTCCACATTAGCAGCTCTAGTTCCTTCACGAACTCCCCCAGGGGCTGCTCACCCAGAAGAGGCATCCTCGTGCCTGTGTAGTTGTTGCTCCCTGCTGGAAAGACGTTCACCTGGCCAACGCTGTACACCCTCCAGGGTTTCGTCCCACAGCCCTTTTCTGGCATCCTCTCTAATCCAACAAGTTGCTTCTAATACCGGCCCATACTCTCGGTTCAAGCGGCTCTGCACCCTCTAGTGAAACTCCTCCTCAACTTCG
Organism: Pelobates fuscus; assembly: GCF_036172605.1. NCBI lineage: Eukaryota > Metazoa > Chordata > Amphibia > Anura > Pelobatidae > Pelobates > Pelobates fuscus. Next base: position 192,456,716 of record NC_086323.1, read on the forward strand.
AATGCTGTCCAAGGACTAGCTGGTTCCATATGGCTGTACGTACGGATGCTGCATAGTGGTGGGCTCTATCCCTCCATATAAAACCGTAATGATTCCGGTGTCTCCAGGAGTCTGTATCTTTCCCTAGGAAGTCATGCCACCAAATGTGACAGAGGCTCCTAGTGCTCACCAAGGATCATCAGCACCGCACCGGACACCATGAGCACTGCAGACCTCACAACTGCCGCAGCTTGGTTGGGGTCTCTCCGTCTTCTACCCACCTTGAACCTACGACAAGGCTCCAGGTTCCAGTCGGTAACCCTCTCCTCCAAGAGAGTATAGCAGAATCAGCTGTAGAGTTCTTACAAGAGCTGGTAGAATCCAAGGGAGTATACAGATTTTAGCAATCCCTGAAGTGATTATAGCTGTTCCCTACAACACGAGGCAAGGCTGCGAGTTGAGTGTAAGAAGTCTGAAGGCTTTTTGGTACAGGTTTGATTTTTATACAACTTTTCTGGCCAGAGGCACACCCACTGGACCTGATGGGGAACTGGGACACAAGGGACACAAACTAATAAAAACATTGTGACAATGTCTGTGTGACGAAGTGCCCTTCGCCACTTGTGCCTGGAGAGGACTAATTGCCAGCCTCTTGCCATGTGACTATGGTCACTGGGAGACTTTGCCAGTTAAAAAACACTATTTAGACTTATTGGTGTTTAAAATATAACTACACGCTTGGGGATTGCTATATTCAAACTATACTGCCCAGGGTAAGCTCTTGTAAGAGCTTTTCTGGATTACAAGAGAGGGCTGCCTACTGGAAGCTGGATCCTAGCCTTGGGTCCAGGGTGGGTGAAGGACGGCAAGACCCCAGCGTATCACTGGAAGTGGGGCCTGCAGTGCTGATGGTGTTGGTTGGAGTGCTTGGAGTCCTCGGCAAGCGCAAGGAGCATCGATTGGCGGAGGTACTTGGTCGGAGTGCCAGCGGTTCCGTCACAGTCTGACATTCCTACATACAATAAACTATCCCTCACCTATATAATGCTATAATTAAAGGACCACTCTAGGCACCCAGACCACTTCAGCTTAATGAAGTGGTCTGGGTGCCAGGTCCAGCTAGGGTTAACCCATTTTTTTTATAAACATAGCAGTTTCAAAGAAACTGTTATGTTTATGAATGGGTTAATCCTTCCTCCAATTCCTCTAGTGGCTGTCTCACTGACAGCCGCTAGAGGCGCTTGCGTGATTCTCACTGTGAAAATCAGTGATCGCACGCAAGCGTCCATAAGATAGCATTGTAAATGCTTTCCTATGCGACCGGCTGAATGCGTGTGCAGCTTTTGCCGCGCGTGTGCATTCAGCCAGAAGGGGCGGAGAGGAGGAGGAGAGGAAAAAGGTAAGTTTTAACCCCTTTCCTCTCCCCAGAGCCGGGCGGAGGGGGTCCCAGAGTATGTTTTCCTGTCACTATAGTGGTCCTTTAAGGCAGATAATGCATTCCACAGGCAGAAACCCCCCCCCCCCCCCCCCACATTTATACAAAGTTCAATAAGTACCCCAAAATACAAAATATCTCCATGTCACATCCCCTGATAGCCCTGATCTGGGTGAACAACATATCCTAAAATCACCCAGATCAGAGCAGGGGTTCAACAATTCCTGGAAGTCTATTTTTGACTGACTGCATGCATGGTTTCATGCCCAAAACACTTCCAGAGAATTCGACTGTGCAGCCGCTCTATTTAACCTGTCGAAATTGCCATTCAAATTGTCGAACAGCGTCCGACTCCCATTGAAGTTCCCGGGAAGATAACTTTTAAGCAGATTTCGTGCCGTTGCATATCCAAATTTAGTTCCAGAGGCAGAAATAGTGCCTTACAACCAAATAAGTCACAGGGTCCATAGTCACAAAGTAAAAGGAGTCCTCAAACAAACACAATATCAGTAATCTAGAATAACATACCATTGAACAACTTCCCAGTGCTTTGAAATTCAGCGTCTCTTTAATCCGAATTCTCCCCTCCATCTCACTAATATTGATAAGTACACATATTTATACCCTAGATTTTAAATTAGGTCATGTTAGGGAATTTGGATAACAGATAAACAAACCTAATCTACCTTAACTTGGAAAGGAGATGAGACCAATGTTTGGACTAAAACTTAAGGTTATAACGCATACAAAGCCCTGACTTGGTTTCACATTGACCCAGGACAAAATTACGTCTTAGTCAACCTATCTTTTTTATGTATCTGGGTAAGACGTCCAATTGATAAGAAAAATAACATTGTATTTCAGACAATATTTTCCATTTCTAACAACTTGTCAGTTTGCAAAACCTCTTAAAGACAAAGTACACAGTTTACAAAACTTTTCATTCTAAAATCCTACAGTATTTGAAAATGTCCATAGCAACAGTTAGTAAGGAGCCTCAATGCAATAATGTGCCACATTCCAACTGATGAAGCCAGATTTGTGGTGAAACACATCTTGGATGCTTTTATTATGGATGTTAATATTATTTTATGGTGTTTAATAAAGGGGGACGTGCTTTGGGTACATTTGATTATTTCCAATCTTTTTCTTCATTGACCTGGCGGTGGTTAAGGAGTAATGTACTTCCCATCACAAAGCACTGTAGACCTGGAGCCGGTCCCATAGGCTCCTGATAAGGTGAGCAGTTTTGTTGCATGCATTGTGCTTATAACTCAAGGTAAAGCACTATATTCATTGTCTCTTGTTTGGATGTCCTGACAGCATCTGTCATAAGGAGAAGGGATGTACACTGCCATAACAGTACAAAGGCTGCTGTGTTTGGAGCTAACTTTAGGACTCTACTCATGTGAGTTTGAAATCGTACATCTGCATATAGTTTACAAATCTGCCATTATAGAGTTGCTCTATTGTGTTTATTCTTTTTTTTTGCTTTTTGAGAGATCACTGCAATTTCCTTTAACTCCCAGTATATTTCTTTCAGGTGTATTTGTCAGGAGAAGTGACAAGATCAGAAATACTAGAATCAAGGCTATGAAGAAATCTTTTAATAACAGAACCAAGGAGTCTAACTCTGACAAATCAAGCATTTTCTCAGATACCTATATGTTCTCAAAGGAGACAGTAAACATAAACCCCAAACCTTTCTCATGTTCTGAATGTGGAAAATGTTTTAGTCACCTTTCAAGACTTGTTAGACATCAGAGAACTCACACAGGAGAGAAACCGTTCTCATGTTCTGAATGTGGAAAATGTTTTGGGCGACATTCAAATCTTGTCATTCATCAGAGAATTCACACAGGAGAGAAACCGTTCTCATGTTCTGAATGTGGAAAATGTTTTGTTCGACCTTTGCAACTTGTCAGTCATAAGAGAACTCACACAGGAGAGAAACCGTTCTCTTGTTCTGAATGTGGAAAATGTTTTGTCTCTAAAGCAAATCTTGTCCGTCATCAGATAACTCACACAGGAGAGAAACCGTTCTCGTGTTCTGAATGTGAAAAATGTTTTGTCGCTAAAGCAGATCTTGTCCGTCATCATAGAACTCACACAGGAGAGAAACCGTTCTCATGTTCTGAATGTGGAAAATGTTTTGGGCGACATTCAAATCTTGTCAGTCATCAGAGAATTCACACAGGAGAGAAACTGTTCTCATGTTCTGAATGTGGAAAATGTTTTGTTCGACTTTCGCAACTTGTCAGTCATCAGAGAACTCACACAGGAGAGAAACCGTTCTCTTGTTCTGAATGTGAAAAATGTTTTGTCGCTAAAGCATATCTTGTCCATCATCAGAAAACTCACACAGGAGAGAAACCATTCTCGTGTTCTGAATGTGGAAAATGTTTTGTCACCAAAGCACTGCTTTTCCGTCATATAATAACTCACACAGGAGAGAAACATTTCTCTTGCTCTGAATGTGGAAAAAAATTTGGGCGACATTCAGTACTTGTGAGTCATCAGAGAATTCACACAGGAGAGAAACCATTCTCATGTTCCGAATGTGGAAAATGTTTTGTCACCAACACAGTGCTGCTCGTTCATAAGAGAACTCACACAGGAGAGAAACCATTCTCATGTTCTGAATGTGGAAAATGTTTTGTTGGTAAACCAGATCTTGTCATTCATCAGAGAATTCACACAGGAGAGAAACCGTTCTCATGTTCTGAATGTGGAAAATGTTTTGTTCGACCTTCACATCTTGCCAGTCATCAGAGAACTCACACAGGAGAGAAACCATTCTCTTGCTCTGAATGTGGAAAAAAATTTGGGCAACATTCAGTACTTGTGAGTCATCAGAGAACTCACACAGGAGAGAAACCATTCTCATGTTCTGAATGTGGAAAATGTTTTGGACGACATTCAGAACTTGTCATTCATCAGAGAATTCACACAGGAGAGAAACCATTCTCATGTTCTGAATGTGGAAAATGTTTTGGGCGACATTCACAACTTGTCATTCATCAGAGAACTCACACAGGAGAGAAACCATTCTCATGTTCTGAATGTGGAAAATGTTTTGGGCGACATTCACAACTTGTCATTCATCAGAGAACTCACACAGGAGAGAAACCATTCTCATGTTCTGAATGTGGAAAATGTTTTGGGCGACATTCACAACTTGTCATTCATCAGAGAACTCACACAGGAAAGAAACCGTTCTCATGTTCTGAATGTGGAAAATGTTTTTTCACCAACACATTGCTGCTCCTTCATAAGAGAACTCACACAGGAGAGAAACCATTCTCATGTTCCGAATGTGGAAAATGTTTTGTCACCAACACAGTGCTGCTCGTTCATAAGAGAACTCACACAGGAGAGAAACCATTCTCATGTTCTGAATGTGGAAAATGTTTTGTCACCAACGCAGTGCTTGTCAGTCATCAGAGAACTCACACAGGAGAGAAACCATTTTCATGTTCTGAATGTGGAAAATGTTTTGGGCAACATTCACAACTTGTCCGTCATCAGACAACTCACACAGGAGAGAAACCATTCTCATGTTCTGAGTGTGGGAAATGTTTTTTTTCCAAAGCAGAGCTGGTCCATCATCAGAGAACTCACACGGGAGAGAAACCGTTCTCATGTTCTGAATGTGGAAAATGTTTTAGGCAACATTCAAAACTTGTCATTCATCAGAGAACTCACACAGGAGAAAAAACATTCTCATGTTTTGAATGTGGAAAATGTTTTGTCACCAACACAATGCTTCTCCTTCATAAGAGAACTCACACAGGAGAAAAACAGTTCTCATGTTCTGAATGTGGAAAATGTTTTGGGCGACATTCACAACTTGTCAGTCATCAGAGAACTCACATGTGAGATGATTTTATAATTAATCTATGGCTTAACATAGGAATAAAAACTTATTTTGTGAATTTTTCTAATGCTGACGCAATAAATAGTAACTTTGATAGTAGCAGGAAATGTACATATGATGCAATGGTATTGTGGCAACCCAATGCTATAATTCGAACGGCGCCTAACCTCTGCTGTACTTGGTTGTGAACTCGCCAGCAACTCAGTATCCAATCCAGGAGACTTTGTGGTTGTATGTTCTGGCTGTTACAAAGTAATACACTTCAATGAATATGGTTCCTCAGTATGACTTAAAGTTGCCTGATTCGAACCAAGACCTCAGCAAAGAGACAAGACACACGCTTCTTGCTGGCAACTTGTAGTATCACTATTTCTGATCTCCAGTTTTTATTTTTAAAAAAAATCACAGCACACACATGAAATGTATTTACAAGTTATTCATACCAATAAGAATATGATCTGGGATAGGAGACCAGAGCTCTGACTGAGCAATGTTGTAACGGCTACCCCAGTGGAGAGGGGGTATCAGCCTTTGGAGACGTCCTTTTTCCCGGCAAGATGCTGATTTCTATCAGCTGGATGCAAGTAGAGAGAGAGAGATGTAGAGCTCTGAAAAGAGCTAGTGATTAGCTTAGCAGGTTCCCTTTCAATAACGAGACAAAGCTACGTTTTTAAGGGTAAAGTAGAATCCATTCAGGGGTTCCAGATGTATAAAAAAGGTCTCTTTGGACCGATTGCACGCCTGTTTGCAAGCCCAAAACAGTTCCACAGATTCAGACTGTGCAGTCGGTCTATTTCTGCCCTGAAAAATGGCAAAGTCCCATCCGAAGGCGGCGGTCGAAGTTAAACCGGGGTTGTGTTTCAGTGATGTTCGATGGTCTCATAGAGGTTTATTTGACACCAGAGTGACTAAGTCCCATTCGAACGGGTGTTCTAATCTTCGAACTGGACTTAGTCTCCAGCCGCAGTGCCGTAGGGGTAGGGGAAGGTACAGGTCAGCAGTGTTCGTTCCAATGTGTGGCCAATTTCTGTTCCAGGGATTTGACGGCACACACCGCTGACCGCGTTCGACTGGATTAAAATGTCCGCTGCCACGTGTTCGAATGGCGGCCTCTTTGACTACTTCGGCACTTAGGCTGTATTCCGAAGTGCAATATCAAACATACCAATCGTTTGTACAAAACAGTTAAAGGACCAGACATAATCTTGGTTCTTTAGGCACAGGCAATGTGGAAGATGGTAAACCAAACAAAACGGTAGCAGTTCCCAGGCAACATGGTAGGGGGTTGTTACAAATGTAAATTTGCTAATTATCCCCTGACTTCCTTTATTCTTATACCAGAACACAATATCCTTGGAAATTCCAAGAGAAAGGCTAGTTTCCCCAACCCCCATGTTAATACAGACTTCAAGCAAAGTTTGTGTTTACCTCTAATTCTCTAAGGTTTTTTTTTCCCTTAGGGCATACATACAATGCACCTAAGACTATAACCAATAAATATATACCAATTGTATTAAATATTCTAATCAGTCAACTCATAATTTGGAGTCCAATTTTTAGCCTTCTGAAAAATATTTAATGAGCTTTTTAAATATATGCAATTAATATTGTAATGGAAATATAATGTAAGATACATTGACCCCAGGCTCAATCTATTAAGATGATCGAGTGTCCAGTTTGTTTTTACTTTCATGTTATGCTTTCTAACTTTTAGTCTAGTTTCGACCGTCTGACAAATAAGCACAAGTAAGCATAACATCATGACTTGTGACATTCTGCAGCTTCCCCCATTAACCCCCCTTCTGATGTCCTAATGTGTGTGTGTGTGTATATATATATATATATATATATATATATATATATATATATATATATATATGTGTGTATATATATATATAAAACTATTGAAATAAATAAATATATGGCTCTTGACAAAGGCGACATGTATCGCCGAAACGCACGTTGGGCATCTATTTAACTAATGCGGATGATTTTATTTTAAGACTATCGAATATTCTCTAGTTGATTTCTCTCTTTAACCCCTTAAGAACCAAACTTCTGGAATAAAAGGGAATCATGACATGTCACACATGTCATGTGTCCTTAAGGGGTTAATCAAAGAGTTTGACGGAGGGATGGGACTTAATTATCAATCTCAACTTTAGGGACACCTTTCCCCAAATCTCCTTTAGTACGATAGCATCTCTGCTCTCTTAAAGCTCTGATATTTGGATACCCTTTTTTTTTTTTTTTTTTTTTTTTTACAGATGCACATTGAGCATTAGCCCGTGATTATTTGGATGAGTTTGGTTTTTGATTACACGAACTGCTTAATTTTCCAGGATATATTCTCGGCAATAACAAGCACCATGGCTATTTAGCTGTTATACCCCTGGACCATTTTATAGCCTGTTCTGTTTAGGCTGTTACCTAATCTTTACGTTATAGTCTATCGTGCTACTCACTTAATTTGTGTCCTACCCCCCTATCTTAACGGGGGATACATTTGTTTATGAATTGGTATCTATCTTCACAATAAGGGTATTTTAATAGTTGCTCGATTTCTTGGTCCATTACCCAGGGACCACTACTATACTACTATATTATTTCCACATATACCCATTTGTCTAATATTAGTCCAGTATATTCCCTCTTAGTCCCTAAGATCATTTATATCAACTGTCTATATTCTTTGCAATAATTTGCAACGTATTATTTAGATACAGTTATTCACTTTGATTATCATTTTAGATTAGCTACTATGAGAAACCTCATGGTCCTATTTTATTGTGTATGGATGCTAGTTTATTTTTCCGTGTTGTTCCTTATGAGGGACTAATAAAGAGTATTTTGTTCTAGCTCTCTGCTTTATATTTAGGCACTGTCCATACATTTGCAGAGCAGCTTTCCAATAAAGGATACAAGGTCTAATAGGGAGGCAGATCTTCTTAATCTGCTACCTGCTAGTTCATCTTTTTTCAACCATTGAAATATGCTTAGTTCTGTAATTTTCTTTTATGGTACAGTGTAACTTCACCCATCCGTTTTTTGGCACGCAAGTCACAAAGCTGTCTTTGCAAAGTAGTATATATTCTGTAAGCTTACACAATAAAATAAGGAAGTAATCTTTGAATCAAAAACTGTCTGGTCTTATTACTTTCTCCGAGCAGCTCGTAATAAAAGTGTCAATTTGGTTTCGATCTGAACATGTCTCCGGCTAAACTAATATCTGTTTCAATTGGTGCTGAACAGCCGGGGAGGAAACGATCCATTCCATCCGGACGAAATACTGGGAAACCGAGGGTTGTAGACAATGACTCTTCTGCTGCAGTGGTAAGAATAATGTTTATTTTTCTACTTATCTAGATTCACTCTCTATTGAGCTCTCTGTGTCCTAAGTCTGGGTGAGTAGGGATTTAAATAGGTCTTCTCCTAAAGAACTTGTTTTCTGTGGTTGGTTATGTTCAGGTGGAATGTGACAGAAATCTTGGAATCTTGAGATAGTAGAATATATCTGTGGGGATCAAGTTTGTTTGCCTTGTCATTTGTTTTATAGCTTTGTAGTTAGAATCCTCCAAGGCACCTCTGTAATCTATACACAGCCTGAGATCCCCCTCTTTCTTAGAAACAAAAAAGAATCCAGCACCAGCAGGGGAAGAGGACCTTCTGATAAATTCCTTCTCTAGGTTCTCCCGAATATACTCTTCCAAAAATTGATTCTCTTTGAGAGAGAGGGTAAACAGTGGCTCTAGGTGGCATAGTCCCTGGCAACAGTTCAATAGGACAGTCTTACGACCACCTTTTTACCAAATACCTCTTTCAAGTCTTGATAGACCTTGGGTACTTCAGTGGACAATGGAGGTAAGACAGGCACATTTATGAAACCCATGAAACTAATCCCAGCTATACATCCTTTAGAGCAAGAAGGACACCACTTGACAATCTCTCCCGATTCCCAATCTATCTGTGGATTATGTTTAAATAACCATGGATACCCCAATACCACAGGGAATGAACGTGAGGAGATAACTTGTAAAACAACGATCTCCTTATGAAGAGCCCCAACCGTCATAAGGACCGGAATAGATTTCTTAGTAATGGAGGGCTCCTCAAGGGGGTCTGGGGGACTGTTGTTTTTTCTCAGAGAGGGATAGAAAAATCTCTCAGAAAAAATCCCATCTATGAAGTTCTCTGCAGCCCCAGAGTCTATAAGTGCATGAGAGTGGATACCCTTACCCTCCCATTTTAAGATGATAGGTAGTAGAAGCCTTTTTTCGTGATTATGTATGGAGGACTCAAGTACACCCAAGGCCAGTCCTCCATGTGGCCTTAGGCGCTGAAGTTTTCTGGCCTTTCTGGACATGATAGACGAAGATGTTCCCTGTTTCCACAATACATACACAACCCCTCTCTCCTTCTATGTTGATGCTCCTCCTCAGTTAACCTTGTCATACCTAATTGCATAGGTTCTGGGATAGCGACCGTCATAGACTCAGAGGGGAGAGTGGAAGCTGGTCTGATAGCCTGTCTTCTGGGCCTCTCTCTGGTGTTTTGCCTGTGTCTAAGCCTCTCATCAATGTGTCCAAGATAGGTAATGAGTTCCTCTAAAGTCTCAGGGACACATCCACAAATGCCTGGTTGTTCCAATGGACTTCCGATGCCAATGAACGGAATTCTAATGCATAATCCATTAGGGAACGGTTTCCTTGTCTTCATCTCAAGAGAGTTCTGGCAGCATTGGCTTTCCTGCCTGGAGGATCAAACTATGAACTGAAGGTAGTCAAAAACAAATGGGTTATTGTTCTCCCAAAGCGGATTTGCCCAAATAAGAGCTCTATCAGTTAGCAGGGTAATGATAAAGCCTATCTTGGCCTATCAGTAGGGCACGCTCTGGGACATAATTCAAACAAAATGCTAACCTGGTTAAGAAACCCTCTACATTTTGATGGATCCCCATTATAATGTATGGGTTTATTTGGGATTAGTGTTATGGCTGTTGTAAAGGATCCTGCTATCCCTGCAGAGCTGATACCTGTAGCTTCTCCCGAAATCCAATCTGAAGTAGAGCAAAGTAGTGCTTATAGCTCCCAATTCCCCAAACATGAGTCGAGACTTCATGAAGGAGTAAAACGATCTGGTTTAATGCTGGCCAAACTCGGCCTTTTATGATGGTCTCCCAGCAAAGAACTCCCACAGGGGACTTTGTGGAAAACTGTGACACAAAATACAGAACCAATCAATGTACAGTACAATTATTAAGCACAGCCACAGTAACATTGAAACTACATCTCTCTAGCCTGGAGATAATTGGCTTAAGTGGTTGGAGAAAACCTAATTATCTCCAGGTAGAGAGAAACATTTGCTTTGTACATTTTCCACACAACTGTATAAAAATAAATAACTATTATTTTCCCGAACGAAGACACCATGTTCAACCCACCCCCAGATAGCTCAGATCTGAGCGCACAATATAGCCGAATAGCGCTCAGATCCCACAAACACAGTTCAAATGCCATACAGTCAAGGCTTTAGTTCACCGGCTGTTCGTGTAAATCCATGCGAAAGGGTTCCATATATTCAGCTATCTGGGGTCGGTCTCATTCACCTGCTAGGAAGTCCCGAAAGAGGTAGCGTTCGTGCCTTACGAGACGAATGAGGTGGAAGTTGGTAAGTTCAGCGGTTTTCGTCCAAAAGAGTGTCCGAAAAGAGTTCCACAATGTCGATGACAAACTACCGCCACGTGTTTGGCAAACGAACGCTGACCACCCTGATATTCAGCAATTAAGCTGCGGTTAACCGCAGCTTCTGGGTGGTTAATGGGCAGCACACTTCACAGGCAGGGTGGTCAGCTGTTCTGCTGTTTACTCTGTATTTTCCACAATATGTGAATGAGCCAAACAGATGAACATTGTAGAAATTACAGTCTATGGCTTCACAAAACAGAGGTTTTGTTACACAGCTCCCCCTTAGTTCCTTGGAACGGCATACCCGCTTAGACCTTAACGGGTCGGCTAGGGGATGTCCAGATGACAGTTATTTTTCCAGTTTTCAGCGGAAAACATCTCTCCAAATTCCTTCAGCAGCTGGGAAACCTGAGCTTTCTTGTCTGCACTCAAGTCGGGGCCTAACTGCACCTGTTCTACCCATACGGGTTCCTGCTGTAGTAGATCAGGTAACGAGATACCCTCACTGTCCTCATAAGCGGGTGCGCATACCACGGAGACCTCCTCTGGTCGCTTCAGGTAAGGTTTGAGCTGGATCCTTTTATCTGAACAGTCAGTCACAATGTAGGTGGTGTCACTAATCCTTTCCACTACCGTGTAAAGACCCTGCCAGGCGGCCTGCAACTTGGCATCCTTGGTGGGTTTCAGTACCAGAACCTTTTGTCCTACCTCCAGGATACGGTCCCTGGCTCCCCTGTCATACCAGCGTTTCTGTCGCTGCTGGGCCGCCTGCAGATTCTCCCGAACAGAGGTTGTCAGGGTCTGCGGACGGTCCCACAGCTTCAGCACGAATGGTACTATAGAGGTGCCTGAGTCTCCCATATCCCCTCCCAGTGCTCACGTAGCAGGTCCAGGGGCCCCCGAACTCATCTCCCGTACAGTAACTCAAATGGTGAGAAGCCCGTGGACTCCTGTGGTACTTCCCGGTACGCAAACAACAGATGGGGAAGGAACTTTTTCCGATTCCGACAGGTCTCTGTGAATGTAATCCGCATCTGTTTAGGGGGCTGTTAAAACGCTCGCAGAGGCCGTTTGTCTGGGGGTGATATGGGGAGCTCATTATGGGTTTTACCCCCACAGCTCTGCCAGATTTGCTGGGTGTAATAGATCGACGGGCACCCCGACTGGGTACATCAGTTGAAGGCTACTCCTAGCGCTTCCTGAGGACTCCAAGCACTGCAGCGGACACCATAACACCATAGATTCTTCCAGAGAGCACGGCAGGAACAAGCTCTTACAAGAGCTTAGTAGTGATTTAGCAAGGGAGTAGGACAAGCATAGCAATCCCTTGTAGCAGATTCCCCCAATAAGAGACGGCACTCAAAATTGAGGGTGAAGTAGAACTGAAGCTTTTAATCAAACACTCTGTTTTGCACATTTTACACACATAGTACTGTCCACAGGGTTTTGCAAAACAACCAATCAATACGTACAACACATTCAGACACTCCCAGCAATTACACACAAAATCCTCCCCTCTGCCTGTGATACAATTACTGAACACAGTGGGCTGACGTAATTATCACAGGCAGGAAAATACACAATTTTACACAATATTCATAACTTTAAAAGTATACATCACATTCGCATGAAACAGAATCTGCATACTCCAAATACAAACAAATGTCAAAATCATACAAATTGGTCCAGTGGTTCAAAAGTTAGTTGGAAATCCCTTTTTGACCAAATGCAAGCATGGCTTGGGTGTGGTAAGCCAAATATTTCCAGCATACAGAAAATATCTCCATTTACAACAGTAAAAACACATAAAAATATATAATTCCTATAATACTGAACAGAGCCCCCACATTCACAGATAGCTTGGATCTGAGTACTCACTATACCCAGTGGTGTATCCTGGTTTTGTGCTGCCCTAGGCAGGACAAAACTCAGGCGCCCCCCCCTCCCCCCGCGCCACCCCCACCCAACCTTTCCCCCCGCCCCGCATTCTAAATACACACGCATTCACTGACAGATACGCATACACTAGCTAACAGAAACACACACTCGCTAACAGAAACACACACACACACTAACTTGGCTCGGGGATGGTCCCCCCTCTTTCCCACCTTCTGGCAGGTGTCACAGGTCCGACAGTAGTTTTGTAAGTCCCTGGTGACCCCGGGCCAGAAAAATGACTGGGTGAGTCAGTCTTTAAAGGGCAATACATCCCAGGGGCCATAGTCGCATGGCAGGAGGCTGGCAATCAGGCTTCTCCAATGCCCAGTGGCGAGGTTGGTACCTTCACATCTCTCCCCTTTACCAAACAGACTAACAAGGTATCTGACCTCCTGTCGGTCAGTGCCTTGGTTAGTCCAGCAACCCACCCACAAAACACAATCAGCAGTACAGCCCACCCACAATAAATGGTTACTACACCTGAAACATAGAATGTGACGGCAGACAAGAACCATTTGGCCCATCTAGTCTGCCCAATTTTCTAAATACTTTCATTAGTCCCTAGCCTTAACTTATAGTTAGGATAGCCTTATGCCTATCCCATGCCAACAGTTATGTACTATACAATAGTGGGCACTATACTCCGTGGTTAAACAATATCCCAAAAGGCCAACTACAAAGAATAAAAAGGAATTGCACCGAACAGAGTATTTTTGAAGAACAAGTGATAGATAGTGATAGATACATTTTCACAAAAACAATATCCCACTGATATATTAAATAGGGCATATGATGAAATAAAAGGTTTGGACCAAAATGAACTAGTTTTTAAACAAAGTAGTTCTAACAGAGGACAAGAAAAATTTGATAAAATACCTCTAGTTTTAGATTTTAATCAGGATTTTAGAAAGGTAAAATCTATTATTAATAGACACTGGCACCTTTTAAAAAAAGATAGAGAATTATCGACAATCATCCCAGATAAACCTTTTATCCCTTTTAGAGGTGCACCTAGCTTAAATCAGATTTTGACATTTAACCACCCAAGAAAAGAAGTGCCAGAAACATTTTTAAGTGTAAATAAAAAAGGTTTTTATTCATGTGGAAAATGTGTAGGGTGCAAATGTAGTAAAAACAATACTGTAAAAGGGATTAGCAAATTTAAAACAAAATATACAACAGAGGAACATATTATTAAAGATTTTATTACTTGATTTTCTAAAAATATTATATATCTTTTAATATGTCCATGTGGTCTACAATACGTAGGGAGGACCATTCGCCCCTTACATAAAAGAATTTATGAACACGTCAATAATATTCGGAAAGGTGTGGATCACCATAATGTATCTGCCCATTTTAAAAGGTACCATAATAAAGTACCCTAGTGGCCTCACATTTTTAGGGATTCAAATTGTTAAAAAATCATGGCGTGGAGGCAATTTTATTCAACACCTAGGGAAAGAAGAAATGAAATGGGTTCACGCATTAGATACCCTAGAACCCAAAGGTCTTAATATTGAATTTGATTTGTATAATTTTATTTTATGAATTTTATATTTAAATGTATTTATTGAGATTAATTACATTCCTTTTTTTCCTCTTTCTGCTAGTAGGTGTACCTATATTTCTACTGTTGAATGTTTCTCTTGGATCAAATGTGTTCTAAAATATATATACATGTCTATACCTTTTGATTATTGTTATGAATAATCTATATGGATATTTATGAAATAATTTTACATTATCTTTTGCTGTTGTTTCATGTTATTTTTATCTCTCTGTGCCATTCTCATCCATTTTATATGCATTGTGGGATTTCCTTTTTGAGACATTTAGTGGACTTACCCCGTTTTTATAAAGACTATGGGAATCTATTAAATCAACTAATAGATTCCACGCCCCCAGTATGGGTTTTAAAAGGCAGGACCAGCTACAGCAGGACGTGATCTGAGGAAGCCGATTGGGCGAAACGCGTCATCACGTCATTTACGTCATCACGTGATCGGACGGAACTCTGAGTTCCAGGAAGTGCAGTGCAGTGCGGAAGTTTCGTATTGGACTGGTAGATATCTCTCATACAACACTGATATATGGTTGTCTGACTTCCAAATGGGAACGGTGATCTTGGATTTTATCTACATAATAAATCTACATAACAAAGTGTTTTTATTTCTGATCGAGCTGGTATCCTGTTATTTTATGCCATCATTTAAGTCCTGATGTGTGGACTTATAAGCTGGACAAGTTAGAGCAGACTTTTACTGCTCTTCTTTTGTGAGTAATATTCCTATTTGGGTTTATTTATAACACTTGTTTCTCAAACAATATTATGCTATGTTTTTCCTTTTTGTATTTTTCCCTATATATGTTTTAACTTGATTGGAGCATCTAAGGAGACATATTTTTTTATTATTGTAAGTTGTCATTTTATTACTTGCCACTATTCACTTGCAATTTTGCACATACGCTTATTTGAGTGTGATTACATTGGACACACACTCCTTTTTGCACTATTTTGATGCACATATTTGCACTTTAAATTTTTAAAGGTACAGCGCACCTTTTATATTTGTATTGTGTGTATGGTGTTTTGTGAGCTTGTACACTTTTAGGTGCTGCTCTACCTTTATTATTTCAATATTTGCACTATTTTTATACGTTTAGCGCCTTTTTTTGCTTGTTTATTTTTTCACTTAATAACTGCTTAATCCAAGGATAAATCTGACTGCCATTCTGGGGTCAAGAAGGAATTTTTTTCCTAGCTTGTGCAAAATTGTGCTTCAAACTGGGTTTTTTTGCCTTCTTTTGGATCAACAGCAAAAAACAAATGTAAGGTAGGCTGAACTTGATGGACGCAAGTCTCTTTTCAGCTATGTAACTATGTAACTTTATCACATATTTTTAGAAAGAACGAACAAACAAAATGGTGACCCCAACCCAAACCAACATGCTCAACTAGGGAAACATCGCCATGGAGACCATCCTTACACAGTCTTGTAGTGCAGGGGGTAAGGGAGGGCTGGCCTTATGGTGGGAATGACAGACATGACCTATGTCACATGACTGACCAGGTCACGTTGTCATGGAGATAGGAAACACTTAATACCTGAACTGAGAGGAAACAGGGGGAGGAGACTGGCAAGAGGAAAGGACAACAGGATAGTGGTATAATCACTATGCTCCCCAGGGTATGATCACTAAGCTCTGCTAAGAGCTTGTTCCTGTTTCTGCTCTCTGGGGAAAGAGAGGTTCCCCACTAGAAGCTGGACCCTGGCCTTGGGTCCAGTG
The DNA here is from genome assembly GCF_036172605.1 of Pelobates fuscus. NCBI lineage: Eukaryota > Metazoa > Chordata > Amphibia > Anura > Pelobatidae > Pelobates > Pelobates fuscus. Next base: position 192,472,920 of record NC_086323.1, read on the forward strand.
TGGGTGGAGACGGCGAGACCCCGGCGCAGCTGCATCGCTGGAAGTGGGGTCTGCAGTGTTGATGGTGTCGGTTGGAGTGCTTAGAGTCCTCAGCGAGCACTAGGCGCATCGATTAGCGGAGGTACTCAGTCGGAGTGCCAGCGGTCCGTCACATATGATTTTTCCTATTCGGCTGTTTACAGCATTCGTATGGTTCTGGTTTAGCTGTTTACGGCATTCATATGCTTCTCCGGTTCGGTGGGTTGGTGTCTACAGTAGCTGCCTGTATATCTGAAAGGGAATATCTCCTAAACGGCTCTTAACCCCTTTTATGCCTGGGGGTGCCATTACAACTTGCTGTACCTGTGACCAAAATAAGCCAACTGGGTCAACCGGTCACATTATTATTATTGCCATTTATATAGCGCCAACAGATTCCGTAGCGCTTTACAATATTTTGAGAGGGGGGATGTAACAATAAATAAGACAATTACAAGAAAACTTACAGGAACAATAGGTTGAAGAGGACCCTGCTCAAATGAGCTTACAGTCTATAGGAGGTGGGGTATTAGAAACATTAGGATATGAAATATCAAGTAGGAGTGAAGCAGAGCTGGAGGAGAGAGCAAAGCACTATCCCATAGGAGAGAGCAAGAGACAGGTATGTAAGGGAGAGATTACTCTGGGAGGCCATACGCTTTCCTGAAGAGATGGTTTTTAAGAGATTATAAGAGATATAAGAGGGGCTGGAATTGTTCAGTGCTTTAAATGTATGGGTTAGCACTTTGAATTGACTCCTATAGGATACAGGGAGCCAATGTAAGGACTGGCAGAGGGGCGAGGTGTGAGAGGACCGACTGGATAGGAAAATCAGTCTAGCTGCAGCATTCATTACAGACTGTAGCGGGGCAGTACGGCTTTTGGGGAGACCAATCAGGAGAGGGTTACAGTAATCCATGCGGGAAATTACTAGAGCATGGACAAGCTCCTTGGTAGCATCTTGCGTAAGAAAGGGGCGGATGCGGGCTATGTTTTTGAGTTGGAACCTACAGGACTTGGCAACAAACTGGATGTGAGACTCAAAGGTGAGACCAGAGTCAAGTATGACGCCAAGACAGTGCGCTTGTAGGGATGGACTTATGTGGATATCACTGACTTGAAGGGAGAGTGAGAGAGGAGGATCAGTATTAGGAGGAGGAAAGACAAGGAGTTCAGTTTTAGAGAGATTGAGTTTGAGAAAGCGTGACGACATCCAGTCAGAGATGGAAGAGAGGCAAGCAGTGACACGTTGCTGGACGGCCGGGGAGAGGTCCGGTGAGGAGAGGTATATCTGAGTGTCATCAGCGTACAGGTGGTAGTTGAATCCAAAAGAGGCAATAAGTTTTCCAAGAGAGGCAGTATAAAGAGAAAATAGAAGGGGACCAAGGACAGAGCCTTGGGGAACTCCAACCGACAGGGCGAGGGGAGGTGGTATCCTTGGAAAAGGAGACACTAAATGAGCGTTGGGAGAGATAGGAGGAAAACCAAGAGAGGACAGAGTCACAGAGACCATATTACCCCACGAACAATAGCTGTTGCACGGTGAAGGTCTTCGATTCCTACCTCCTCTCCATATCAAATCTCACCTCTTTACTGTTGTCTATTCATAGGGTTATCCTCACTACGTCCAAATTAATTTTGTACATACGCTTACTGTTAACAAGGATAGGTATGAACCCTAGCAATTATTCAGGACACTCATTTAGGATAGAGGCCACATTTATGGCATCGAGTCAAGACATTACAGTCCATATCATTATATCGCTAGGTCGCTGGAAGTCATCAGCATACACAACATACATACCTCGACCAGTACAAGAAATACGAAAGGCCTTCAAGAAAATGTCTGCTTAATTGTGCCTACGTTATGTTATGTACGTTCTCAATAAAGGTTTTTGAGCATGTTATGTTTCTTTTTTGCCCACTTTTTATTACTGGCCTCCATCATACGTCGGCTTTGGCCCACCTCAACCAACTTGTTCCTATCTCTGGTTCTGAAGCACCAATCTTACTTTAATCATAACCGATGTAGCTCCGAACACAAATATGTATATATATTTAAATTCTACGTGTATATTTATGCTATATTTTAACATAATTAAGTCATTTTTATTCATTATAATTTGAGGGACCAGTCTGACAACCCAGGCAGCAAGTCCAGAGAAATTAATTTGCAAGTCCTATGTTTATCCCTGTAACTTTCCAAAACAACACAAAACCAGGACAGGGGGGTACTATTGTACTTGGGAGACATTGCTAAACACAAATATTAGTGTTACCATAAAACCTATCACAACGATTATATCACCAGTAAAAGTTCATTTTTAAAAAATCTTTATTTTTGGTTGACAGAAGTATAACATATTGCGTACAGTTGCGCAGAAGCCAATGATTTTGATCATCAATCTATTGTTACAGCTTGTGTACATGACTTGCGAAGGTAGCTATGACAAATGCTTTAGCTTAATGCCTTAATACATTTTGTCAAAAAAAATTCTTATAGGATGAAAAGAAACATAAACTTTGAAATGCAACATTTTCCATTTGGTAATAACATTTGCCCTATGGTCTCAAAGGCAACATAGGCCCAGCAAACCAATCTGGCAAATTGCAATGGAAAAGGGGAAAGCCCTATATTTGACCCCTGTAAGTTTCCAAAACTCATAAAACCTGTACATGAGGGGTACTTGACAGACATTGCTTAATACAGGTATGTGCATTTTATTGCAGTGTCCCTGAAGAGAATAAATTGTGTCAGAAAAGGTTCCAAATCCCCTTTACCCTTCTTTTAAAAAAAATTACTCTTTCCCTGATGATTGATCACTGCCAGCAGTGATCAGAATACAGATCACAGTACTTTACTGTTGTAACGGATCCTCCGCCAATCGATACTCCTAGTGCTTACCAAGTACCATCAGCACTAGACCAGACACCACAAGCACTGCAGACCCCATGAACCGCCACAGCTTGGTTGGAGTCTCGCCGTCTCCTACCCACCCTGGACCTACGACAAGGCTCCAGGTTCCACTGGATGAACCTCTCTTCCTTCAGAGAGCGAAGCAGGAACAGCTCTTAGAAGAGCTAGTGATTAGCATCCAGGGGAGTATACAGAGTAAAACAATTACCATTGTGATATAGCAGTACCCTACAACATGAGACGAGGCTGCGAGTTGAGGGTAAGAAGGTCTGAAGGTTTATTGAACAGCTTGCGTTTTTATACAGTTTTTCCCCACAAGGTTGACACCCAGGTGAACCTTGTGGGGCACAGGACACAGAATTAACAAACCAATAAAAACATAGTCTTACATGCAGACACTCACCAACAGTGTACACAATCCCTTACCCTCTGCCTGTGATACAATTAACAAAGACAATGGGCTAACTCAATTAACTCTAAACAGAAAAACATACATTTTTACAAACCCCAAAAAGTACCCCAAAATACAACATAGCCCCGATCTGGGTGAAAAACATATCCAAAAATCACCCAGATCCTGGAAGTCTTATTTTTGCCCCACCGTGCACATGGTCCCATGCCCAAAACAGTTCGACGACAAAACACTGCTGGACAATTTAAGATGGACGCCGCCACATGTTTGAATCTGTTCCAGTCAAAAGTCCAAGGGGCAGAAACAGTACTTTTGAACATGGCCCCTCCAAAAAAAACAGTGGCGAAGTTGCTTTCATCACAACTGCGATCTTGTTGTTTTTTGGGGTTAAATTAGATTTTTTTTTTTAGTAGCCCAAAGGGGTTAAATTTTAACCCCTTAAGGACCAAACTTCTGGAATAAAAGGGAATCATGACATGTCACACATGTCATGTGTCCTTAAGGGGTTAATATTTCATTTTATTAATTTGTGATTTAGTTAGTTGGGTGGGTGAAGTTTAGTGGGAATTGGGGAATTTAGTGAATAGCTAGTGAGTGGTAAAAAAAAAAGTAATTTTTTTTTGTTATTTCTTAAAGTTTATTACTGTAGTATTATCATAGTACACAATGTTTAGGAATTATAGCACAGAGGTGGCTTATGCCCTGTTAGCGGTTGACTCAGAGGCAACCAACACTGCCTCAGAGAGTGAAGTAGGGGACAGGGACTATGTGCCAGATACTGCAGGACCATCAGAAGAAATCGCTGAGTCCCCTGATGCTGAACAAGGCACAGACTGTGTACCCCCTAATAATTTTTTACCAGACATCCCAGAGTTCACTGTCAATCCTGGCATACAGAAACATTTAAAATAATTCACACCCACTTAGAAAAATATACAGAGTAAAAAGGATATACCACCTATTGCAGATATAGATATGGTGGTTACATCTGTAAAACAAATGAGACATACATAGTGTTTTCCATATAGGTAAAAACAAACAATTGTATCATATGAGGATTGAACTCACAAGGATGGAGCCTCTTAGGCTCTATGTACTTCGCTCTCGGGTGCCTATTCAGGCTTTCGATAATTTTCAGTTGAAGACCCAGACTCCACGAATTCAAGAGTAAATAAGGGTTTATTAATTGATAAAATATTATATTAAAATATTAATAATATAGGACAAAAATAGGCAGATATATGTATAAAATACAGCGTGGTATGGTACTGCAATAATGGCCAAAATTAAAAGCAGCAAAGCACCACAGCATATACACAAAATAACAATACCGCCAAATGAAAGTCCCAGTAAAAAGTCCAGTAACATAGAAACATAGAAACATAGAATATGACGGCAGATAAGAACCGTTCGGCCTATCTAGTCTGCCCAGTTTTTAAAAATACTTTCATTAGTCCCTGGCATTATCTTATAGTTAGGATAGCCTTATGCATATCCCACGCATGCTTAAACTCTTTTACTGTGTTAACCTCTACCATTTCAGCTGGAATGCCATTCCATGCATCCACTACCCTCTCAGTAAAGTAATACTTCCTGATATTATTTTTAAACCTTTGCCCCTCTGATTTAAGACTATGTCCTCTTGTTGTGGTAGTTTTTCGTCTTTTAAATATAGTCTCCTCCTTTACTGTGTTGATTCCCTTTATGTATTTAAATGTTTCTATCATATCCCCTCTGTCTTTTCTTTCCTACAAGCTATACATTTTAAGATCCTTTAACCTTTCCTGGTAAGTTTTATCCCGCAATCCATGAACCAGTTTAGTAGCCCTTCTCTGAACTCTCTGTAAAGTATCAATATCCTTTTGAAGATAGGGTCTCCAGTACTGTGTACAATACTCCAAGTGAGGTCTCACCAGTGTTCTGTAAAATGACATGAGCACTTCCCTCTTTCTACTGCTAATACCTCTCCCTTTACAACCAAGCATTCTGCTAGCATTTCCTACTGTTCTATTACATTGTCTGCCTACCTTTAAGTCATCAGAAATAATCACCCCGAAATCCCTTTCCTCAGATGTTGCTGTTAGGACTCTATCAAATATTCTGATTCCCCAGATGCTGAACATGGAACAGACGACTGTGTACCCCCTAATAATTTTTCAGCAGTCATCCCAGAGTTCACTGCCAATCCTGGCATACAGGCTGACCTGTCTGGCTATCATGCACTGGATTGTATGCAGCTAATTTTAGGGGATGATTCTTTGGGGAGATAGTCATAAAAGCACTTCTAAGGTTAAGCTTAGTAAATATTTTAGCGCCTTGGAGTCTATCAAATAATTCAGCAATAAGTGGAATGGGGTAGGCGTTCTTAATGGTGATTTTGTTCAATGCCCTGTAATTGATACATGGACGTAACTCGCCATCCTTTTTTGACACAAAAAAGAATCCTGCACCAGCAGGCGAGGACGATTTGCGTATATGGCCTTTACTGAGTGAGTCCTTAATATATTCCTCCATTATTCTACTTTCCTGTGGGGACAGAGCATAAACCCCTTAGGTGGCATAGCGCTGGGTAGTAAGTTTATGGAACAGTCATACGGTCTGTGAGGAGGTAACACGTTAGATTGAGTTTTGCTAAATACTTCCTTAATGTCCTGGTATTGTATGGGAACTTTGAGGAGTAATAGTGGGTAATTCAATAGTGCCGACTCTCTTGGTGATATGTAATATGCACCTTTCATCACAATCCTTACCCCATTCCAATATTTCCCCATTAGCCCAGTCAACATGAGGGTTATGTTTACTAAGCCAAGGAAAGTCTAATATGATAGGACAGGAAGGGGATGCAATAACCTGAAATGTTATATCTTCCTTATGTAAGGCACCAATGGACAAGGGAGGGCTGGCAGCCTCAGGCCTGGGGGTCAAATCCAGTCAAGTGGCCCATTGCACCCCCGAATCAGCTCACCATACATGCCCACCTTTTCCTGGATTTATAACGGATATTGATATGATGAGAATCAGTAGCTCTTTGCCATACCCACTCCTTTGTGGCTCCAACTTTCAATGTTGTTAGAGCGCAGGCTGAGAATCTCTGAGCTTGTGCTCTAAATCACTAACTGAGCACCGGAACCACTAGGGAGAGGATATGATCTAACTGCACCTACTGCTGGCGCGCGCCAATGGACCTCCAGGAAATCATTTAAATTAAATATGCTGCTGTCCCAAACTTGTGAGCTGTGTTGACCGCCGGGCGCCTCTGTTGTCATGGCGCCCTATGTGACCCCACAGCTTGCACACCTCAAAGGCTGGCCCTGCTGACAGACACACTGGCACTCACTCTCAATAACACACACACACAAACCCTGACAGACAAACACTCACTGACAGGCAGACACATATGTAGCAGCACCATCAGGCTGCTTTTCAAGTTTTTATTTGGCCATTTAAAAACTGTGTGTGGATTGATTATATATAGAAGCACTATAAGACTATACTATAAGACTGCAATGGACTGCCTCCTTCGATATATGAACTAAAATACCAAACAACCAGACCACCCTGCTGTGAAGTGTGGCTGCAATCAACCTCCCAATTCATTTTATTGCCTCTTAATTTGAAAAGCACGAACACATTACTGTATCCCTGGGTGGCTGCCATTTCGGCATGCAAAAACGTGGCGGCAGCCATCTTAGCTCATGAACACTCAGCGGTGTTTGGTCATCGAGTGTCTGGAACTCAAATCAGGCACTCAACTATGCGAACACAGCTAAGATCTCCAGGGCTTCATAACTCACGAACGGAACATCCGAAAAGCCCGCCATTCAGCTAAATCAATCTACCGAACGAAGGAATGCCTGCGAACCCCAGCTCAGCTATGGGTGGCAGGACTTTTTACTCACTAACGGAGACCGACCGCAAGGTCAAAACGTATGGAACTGTTTTCGGCTACTGCTGCCTGTGCGGTCGGTCAAATTAACACTTCCATCTAACTCCCGAACCCCTTTAGGGGTGTACCTAGTATATTTTGGGCACATTCAGAAACTTGGGAAAACTGGGTACAATATAAGTTAATTATATGTTGAGCTGAGGGGACGAGATGCGTGGGAGGTGACGTCTATTTGATTGGCTACTGTATTAATTATTGTGGGTGTCTCTCTTGCATGGGAGAACTGCATAAAAGCAGGGGTTGTGGAATAAAACATCAGTTCTGCTCCTGATACTGTGTGTTGTCCAGTGATTGGGAAAGGTGATGTAGCAAACTAAGGGAATTAGGTAGCAAACTTAAGAAAAGGACCTCCAAGGTGGTATTCTCTGAGATATTACCTGTGCCACGCGCTACAGTGGAAAGGCAGCGGGAGATTAGAGAGGTCAATGCGTGGCTTAAGTCTATTTTACTTTATTTTACTTTCTCTTATCTTATCGTTACTCTGAACCTAAGGCCATAACTACCGGTACGCATGTTTTTGATTCAGTATGCTTTTACCACGCTGACCCCCAACATGGCTGAACCTTACGGACTAGCAGGGCACATGGGGACCAGATGGGCTCCACCAACATACGTACGACAAGGGGGGGGGATCAGGGACTGATACAGACCACACCCACTAGGTCACACACGCAGACCCACCCAGACTCTTATGGCACCGACACTTAACTCTCCAAGGCCTCTTTGAACTTAACGGTAACTCAACAACAGATCCTGTACACCAGGTCGGAGGAAGGTGACAGATGAAGCAACTGTCCCACCCATGGCACCCACATAACCCCATACCAACAGGCCACTTAACATAATAACGAGCACACCGGTACAGCACACCATGAGAATAACTTACCAATCTGATTTTGTTTATGTATTTTATGCCTGTTTATTTCTCACTGTATACCAATGTTCAGAGTGATACTGTTCCCTCATTATTATACCACAATGACTTTTGTATATGACATCTATATATGGCTATAAGTTATTGCATGCAAAAATCTGTCTTCGGACAAATGTAACTCAGTTGAATAACACTCCTAATGGCGCAACATAAAACTATATGACTATGTACCATACTACGCCCGCAATCGCTGTTGTGGCGAGGCAGGAATGTAAGAATTCATTATATGCGCTATGAAAAGGAAAAGTAAAGAATTAAAAAAAAAAAAAAAGGCAATTAGACTTGCTAAACTTCAAAATGAAATAATGATAGCTGAAGAGAGCAAAACCAACCCCAAAGCATTTTTTAAGTACATAAATTCTAGAAAAACTCCAAATGAAAGTGTAGGTACACTAAAAACTGAAACGGGGGTGTTAGTTAATGAAGACCAGGAAAAGGCAGGAATTTTAAATAACTATTTCTCCTCCATATATATTAAGGAAGAACCCATGGAAATAGATGTGCAAATGATTGCTACTAAAAACTTGCAGAATAATTGTAATTGGTTAACTCAAGACAAGGTGCTGCAGCAACTAAAGAAAGTTTATATATATATATATATATATATATATATACAAAGCTCCAGGGCCTGACGGTATCCATCCACGTGTACTTAAGGAACTAAGTGCAGAAATAAGTGAACCTCTGTTTTTAATCTTTCAAGATTCTTTTCTTTCAGGAAGTGTTCCAGAGGATTGGAGGAAGGCAGATGTGGTTCCTATATTCAAAAAGGGTTAAAAATCCTTGCCTGGAAATTATAGACCTGTGAGCTTAACTTCTGTGGCTGGTAAAATATTTGAAAGGTTATTAAGGGATAATATTCAAGAATTCCTTCAGAAGAACATGGTTATCAGCAAAAATCAGCATGGTTTTATGAAGCACAGGTCATGTCAAACTAACTTGATTGCGTTCTACGAAGAAGTAAGTAGAAGTATAGATCAGGGTGTTGCCGTGGATGTGATCTATTTGGATTTTGCCAAGGCATTTAATACAGTTCCACACAATAGATTAGTGTTCAAACTCAAGGAAATCGGTCTAGATGAAAATGCTTGTTCTTGGGTAGAACATTGGCTTAAAAACAGAGTACAAAGAGTTGTCATTAATGGTAAATTTTCAAGCTGGACAGAGGTGGCAAGTGGTGTCCCTCAGGGGTCTGTTCTGGGACCCCTTCTATTTAACATGTTTATAAATGATCTTGAAGACCGCATTGAAAGTCATGTTTCAGTGTTTGCAGATGACACCAAACTTTGTAAAACAATACAATGTGAGCAAGATATTACTTTGCTGCAGAGGGATTTAGATAGACTGGGAGACTGGGCACTCAAATGGCAGATGAAATTTAATGTTGAAAAATGCAAAGTTATGCACTTCGGCGTAAAGAATACACAAGCAACGTATACCCGTAATGGAAGCGAATTAGGGATAACAACACATGAAAAGGACTTGGGAATTGTTATAGACAACAAACTATGCAACAATGTGCAATGTCAATCAGCAGTGGCCAAGGCCAGCAAGGTATTGTCATGCATGAGAAAGGGCATTCATTCTCGGGACAAGAATATAATTTTGCCTCTTTATAAATCACTGGTAAGACCCCAAATTGAATATGCTGTGCAATTTTGGGCACCTGTTCTAAAGAAGGATATTATGGCACCAGAAAAAGTGCAGAGGCAGGCTACAAAATTAATAAAAGGAATGGAACATATCGGCTATGAAGAAAGGTTAACAAATTTAAACCTATTTAGTTTAGAAAAGTGTCGCCTGAAAGGGGATATGATAACATTATACAAATATATTCGGGGCCAATACAAACCATTGTGTGGAAATCTATTCCCAAACCGGACTTTACATAGGACACGAGGCCATGCGTTTAGACTGGAAGAAAGAAGATTTTGTCTAAGGCAAAGGAAAGGTTTTTTTACTGTAAGAACAATCCGGATGTGGAATTCTCTGCCTGAAGAAGTGGTTTTATCAGAGTACATACAGATGTTCAAACAGCTACTAGGTGCATACTTGCAAGAACAGAATATTCAAGGATATAATCTTTCAATGTATGGTAATAACTGCTTGATCCAAGGATAAATCTGACTGCCATTCTGGGGTCAAGAAGGAATTTTTTTCCTAGCTTGTTGCGAAATTGTGCTTCAAACTGGTTTTTTTGGCCTTCTTTTGGATCAACAGCAAAAAACAAATGTGAGGTAGGCTGAACTTGATGGACGCAAGTCTCTTTTCAGCTATGTAACTATGTAACTATGTAACTATGATATTATTGGATTGTCTTACTGATTGTGCCTGCTACTCTACTTGATTTACTATTTGTTCCTGAGCCATACTGGGATTACCAGCGGAAATAGCCTGTGGGAAATGAACTCTCCGCTACATTGGTTGGCAGCGCCGGGATCCAGGCTCACAGAGGAACAAGTACCAATGGAGTATGGATGGAGATCAATTACTCCACGCTAAAGCAATCAACACTAAAGGACCTTCTGGAAGCAAGGGGTATTCCAGCCGGCAATAAAACAAAGGCGGTTCTGGTTGCTGAACTCATGGCGGAATACCGAACAGACATCGGTTCGGCTCTGGAGAGGGGGCAACTTAATGAAGAAGCTCTCACAAAGAGAGACTTTTTGGATAAATAAATTAAAGACATGCAACCACAGGGATTACATTTAGATATAGATCTATGGAGTTTTTTTGAAGATTGAAAGGTGATATATATATATTTTTCCCTTTTGCGCTATTGATGTAAATACTGTATTTTTTCCATGTTCTTTCTTTTTTCTGATATGAAATCAGATATATATAAATTTAAAGGGGACAATTTGGAGGATCAATTTATCCCCTCTGGTCTATATTCAATTTAAATCTAATTAAATTAAAATTAAAATTTCTAATTTGAATTGTACTTTAATCATAATAGTTTTAAACCAATTCAATTCTATTCTGTATCTTATATCTAAACTAAATTCAAATTGTACTTTAATCATAATAGTTCGAAACTAATTGAATTCTATTCTGTATCTCATATCTAAACTAATTCAATTCTAATTTTCATTCTACTTAAATGATATTGACCTTAAATTAAATTTACCTTTCAAAAATTTATCTGGAGGGATGAGGGACATTTTACACCTCATGAAATAAAATTAGAAGGAAAAAATGCAATATAGTTTTTTTCACTTTAAAAGTGTGTGTGTGCTCTTGCTAAGGATTTCTTAATTCTTATTTTTATTTTCATTATTTATTATTATATTTTTTCTTATTTTTTTCTTATTTTCTTTTATTTAATTCTTATTTTTATTTTTTATTTGTATTTTTATTTTAATTTCATTTTTATTTTTATTCATTATTTTTTACTTATTATTTTCATTTATTTTATTATCTTTTCATTTTTTTATTATATTTTTATTTATTATATATTTTTTAATATATATTTTTAATTAGTGTATATTTTCATTAGTGTATTCTATATTAAATATATTTCCTATATTATTACATATTTATGTGTATGTTTGTTTATATTGTAAGTAGAACATATGTATCTAGTAGTATATAGTAGTGCCATTCAGAGCGTTTAATATCACTCCCCCTCTCTTCTCTACCCCCGGTCCACACACATTGAATGTACTTGCTCCTGAGAGGAACATAGAGAGAAAATAGATCAATCACGGCAAACTTCCGGTTTCGGCAGTGGAACGCATAAGCGTTTGAAGGACGCACAGAATGACGTCAGAGATGCCGGACCGAAAATCGGAACACCTGAGCTGAATAATAGATTATGTGGACATTTTGGGGGAGGTATAAAGGGTGGAGGAGGGAAGGGTTTTTTATTGTTCATTTGTTTCTGTCATTGCTGGTAACTGAAGTCCCTGAGGAATTCCTGTACACGGACGAAACGCACAGGAACCCTAGTGGTGACAGTGAGAATACATCTATTGTTTTATATCCTGATGTAAGTTATTAAATTTATTTTTATTACACTTTTGAATGTGCACTACAATTTTGTTATAATTTTTCTCTTGAGCACACAACTTTCAACCATTCCATGAGATATTGAATAGAGATGGACGAACTGAATTTGAAATGGCATATATGCTGAAAAAGAAAATTATTCTAAAGGCTTTCTAACTTCAGCAAGAGTGTGAGTGGCCACTTGTGAATGTGAAATCTGGTTTACTTATATATACAGTATTACGCTGTGTACTGTTCTTGTCATTGATTTAGCAGATTGTCCCCTTTTTTGTATATAAGGGGCTATCGATCCTGATGTAATGCTCATAGGACATGGCATTGATTGTTTTCTGCTGCTCCAGGATGCACTCCAGCATCTCCAAAGTGGAGTTTCACCTAGTCCCTACATCTTGCTTGTGACAATGCTGGTCAATGCCTGCCTTCTTTTGCTCATTTCTCAGGAACTGGCTATCCTTCACGCTTCAGTGGAAGTGGCCAGCAATCTTTCTGCATTTCTCAAGCAGGGTTACCACTGCTTTCCTGTTCAATAGCAGCCTTCACTACTAAATGAAGGATATGAGCTGAGCAGTGCACAGCTACCATCACGGAGAGCCTTCACCATGTTTGCTTCTCCGTCAGTCACCACAAAATCCATCTGTCTGTCTGTCTGTCTGTCTGCTGTCCTACCCACTGCACCACCATCTTTTTTAGTGCCTGCAAAATATTTGCTAAGGTATGTTGTTCATCCATCATCTCAGCATGGAGGAGGAAGGAGCAGTGCTTGCTCCCTGTGCCTGACATGATGACATTTCCTGACACCATGGGTTGCCACCAATATCCTGTCAAGGACAGAAAAGCATGCTGGCCACTAGGAGCACTCCACAAATCAGTTGTGAAGTGCACTGACTGGCCACCAGCCTTTGCCAGATGCTTCTTCAACACTGCAACACAGGAACGGTAGAGTGAGGGCACTATGTTCCTGCTAAAAGTTGTGCGTGATGGAATGACATATTGCAGTGAAACAGCCTCCTTAGCAAGATGGCCATGTGGTGTTTATGAAGATGTTGATTCATTTTAGAGTTAGTAAGATGACCCAACACCTTCCCACGGCCGACTTTCCTGCCGCACAGTTTACATTTTGCCAGGCGGCCATCTCCAATTGTTGCAAAATGTTCCCACACTGTGGAAGACAAGTGCCACTAAGGGTGGGGAAGACTGTGTGCAATTTCACAATGAACTGGAGAGGCAGATATCAGTAGGGGTGATTGAGTGGGTGGTGGTGGACTGTCTTCTACAGAGAGATCTTCAGGCTCATCGTCATAGTCTAGTTTCTCATTTCCTAGACTAGAGCCTTTTTCCATATCTCTGCTGTGGAGAAACAGAGATATGTCACCAGCAACTGAAATTGGGGCAAACTGATTTATTCCCTCTTCTCCTTGGCTACTGGGAACTACAAGAATATCTTCTTGTATTATGTTGTCAATTATTGTACTGCTGCTGCTATGAGGTGGTGGCAGTAGCAGGGGTAGTAGTGGTGGCGGCACGAGTAGCACTAGCATATTTTCCTCCTCTAACTTCTCCCTTTTAGGTTGCATAAATGGATGAGCAGCGGTAACAGGCTGTATTGAAACAGTAATGGAGTAGAGGTACTGTCACCACCTTGTAAAGGTAGTAAACAACCGTCTATGATATTTGGATGATGGCTGCTTTGTGGACCCAGGGGACCTCTCAACCCTGATACTGGAAGGCAACTGCTGCTGCTTTTTGTTGCCAAATAGCTGGACATTGGGACCTGCAGTTTCACTCTCTGCCCTCATTAGTTTCATGGGTGGGCTAACTGGTCTTGAACTCTTTCTAGTGCTACTGCTGGCTTTGGATGCAGGAATTGGAAGCACTAGCAGCTCCTGCTGTTTCATTTACCTCTGCTTCAGGTGAGTTGAAGAGGAAGCAAGTGTACCACTGCCTGTGCTCTGCCTCTTAACACTAGTGCTGGTGGAGGAGCTAGTAGTGGTACTACCAGCAAAAACATGACTACCAGTTTCCTCAGTCACTTTGTTTGAGTGTAAAATTTTAGGACTCGGAGGATGTGGACGATCCATTATGGTTTCTTTTGTGTTATGAATTTTTTATTTTAATTAAATCACAGAAAAATAAAAAACACAAAACTAATCACTGCAACAAAGTCACAGTGCAGCAGAGAGACACTCTGGCAATCAGGCTAGCTTGCACAGCCACACACTCTCTCACCCCCTCTTAAAAAACAAAACAAAATGGAATGCAGACAGATTGCAGAATTCATTAAAGGCAAATCTCACTCACTGGAACACACAATTAAAAGCAATGTGGCTCCTCAAATCTGCAACAAGTAAAGTAAATGGAATGTTGTTTACCTCTCTTAGTCTCTTTGTGATATCAAAACTAGTCTTCCGTCTGGTCACATGAATGCAAGACAACACCCTGACAGCCTGATTTATTACTATCCCACCTCAATGACTCTGCGTGCCTTCATTGGCCAAGTGTCAGTGACATTATCACCATTAATTGGCTGTCCTCTAACATCAATCACAAAAATGAGTTAATTTCATTGGACATGGAATAGTTAAACCGGATTGGGCAAGCAAGCATTACATTGCACAAAAGGAATTAGATTATTGGTCAAGATTCCTGTCATCATTCACATAATTTTCCCTCCCTCTCTCTTGTTTTGAAACTTTTTTCTGGAATTTTGAAGCATTAGAACTTCGGCACTTTGGACATTCGTTAGCATCCGAATGTCCGAATTGCCAAAATTCATCCGAATTTACATTTGGAAGAAAACAAATTGCACATATCCAGTATTTACAAATATAGGGGATACCTAATCCAATGCTACCGTGTTTCTCCGAAAATAAGACCGGGTCTTATATTTATTTTAATCACAAAAAACACACTAGGGCTTATTTTCAGGGTAGGGCTTAGAGCCAGTCTGTGTAACGCCCCCAGAGACCCTCACCTCCCCCTCCCTGTAATATTCTCCCCTCCCTCCCTCCCTCCCTGTAATATTCTCCCCCCTCCCTCCCTCCCTGTAATATTATCCCCCCTCCCTCCCTCCCTGTAATATTATCCCCCCTCCCTCCCTCCCTGTAATACTCTCCCCCCTCCCTCCCTGTAATACTCTCCCCCCTCCCTCCCTGTAATACTCCCCCCTCCCTCCCTGTAATACTCCCCACCCCCCCTCCCTCCTTGTAATACTCCCCCCTCCCTCAAGTTACATTTTAGATTTCTACAGTAAAAATGAACTAAGACAGCGAAACGCTGAATCTGCCTGTTCTACAAAGTACACACACACACACTTGTGTTGAAAAGGATCAGTAATACGTGACCCAACCAGAATATACGGCTCCATAAAGTGCTTAGCACAGTAAAATACTCCCCCCCTTCCTCCCCCTCCCCTCCAATCTTCTCCTCACCTCCCCTGTAGCGTGGCCGAGCTCCTCTCCGGTCTGCGACCCGGCCGGACTGACCTGGAAGTGCACACTCAGTGTGCACTTCCTGTCAGTCCGGGTGGGTCACGGACCAGAGAGGAGCTCAGCCACGCTACAGGGAAGGGGAGGTGAGGCAGTGCGGCAGCCGTCTGAGCGCTCTCTATAGAGCGCTCAGGCGGCTGAGGCATTTACCGGCCCTGCCTAGGTCTTATTTTCGGGGTAGGGCTTATATTGCAGCCCACCCCGAAAATTCAGCTAGGGCTTATTTTCGGGGTAGGGCGTATTTTCGGGGAAACACGGTAGTAAAATACCTCTTTGAGAACTGCGATGTGCAGTTAAATCTATTAAGTCTATAAAAAACCTTGTGTTGTCTCCCACTTGTCTCTTTGGCACAAGTCCTGGTTGCTCATCTGAAATAAGGAACGGTAGTAGCAGTTTAATGTGTGAAGCCAGCAGTTTTGCGTACAATTTAAGGTCAGCGTTCAACAAGGATATTAGACGCAAATTTGCACATAAAAATTGAGATTTATTAGGTTTTGGAAGGGTCACAACGTGATCTTCCAGCATTTCCTTAGGGATGTTCCCAGTAAACCGTATGTAATTAAAGAGATTGGTTATATGCAAGGTTAATATTTTTTCTAGTTTTATATAATGGCGGGCAGAGATGGCGAAGTATTTTGTCCCTGCGCCCCTACAACAGCGTATCCTTCAGGGAGAGGAGACAACCAGTCTCTCCCCCTAGCAGTGGTGTGTTCTGCAGGGAGAGGTGGCAGCCGGCCTCTCTCCCCAGCGGCAGTGTGCGCCCAGGGAGCTGAAGGTGTCGCCCTTCCTCCCCAGCGGCAATGTGAGTTCCAGGGAGCCGAAGGTGTCGTCCTTCCTCCCCAGCGGCAGTGTGAGTTCCAGGGAGCCGAAGGTGTCGTCCTTCCTCCCAGTGGCAGTGTGAGTTCCAGGGAGCAGAGACTGCTCTCTCCCCAGCAGTAGGACAATGTTACGGGAGTGAACACAGTCGGTCTCCCTCTCCAGCGGCAGCCTGTGTTTCAGGGAGAGGAGCATAGCACCCTCTCTCCCCAGTGGCAGAGTGTATTACAGGAAGGGGAGACAGTTGGTCCTCTCTCCAACATCGGAGAGTATCAGGGAGAGGAGCCGGTTACCACCTCTCCCCAGTGGCACCTCTCCCCAAGGTCTCTCTACCGGCCCTGCAGGGATGCTGGGAAGCCGGCCCAGATCCCCAGCGGCAGCTTGATTTACAGGGAGAGGAGACAACCGGTCTCCCTCCCCAGAGGTGGCCTGAGTTCCAGGGGGAAGTGATGGTCGATCCCTCCACCTTACAGCAACCAGCGTCTTGGGGAGTGGAGGCAACTGGCCTCACCCTCCAACAGCAGCCGGAGGTACCAGGAGTAGGGACAGCCGGTCCTACTCCCCAGTGGCAGTGCATCTCACAGGGAGAGGAGACAACCGGTCTCTCTCCCCAGCGGCGACCTGAGTTCCAGGAGGAGGTGGTGCCCGATCCGTCCACCTTACAGCAACCAGCGTCCTGGGGAGTGCAGGTAAACGGCCTCCCTCTCCAACAGCAGCCAGAGATACCAGGAGAGGGTACCCCAGGTATCTCACCTCATCTACAGGGGGAAGGCAACCCTAACTCCACTGGCGCAGATGGGACAGCGGTCTCTGTGCCATTCCTACAGGGATGCTGGACAGATGGTCCAGATCTCCAACCATTCCCACCGGGATACCAGGAGGATGAGGTTAGTGAACCCTCCCCTCCCCAGTTACATCCCAACCAGATCCTGGGGGCAGTGGATGAGCCTGCGATACCCACTGATCCCCTTCTAGCAGAAGAGCTGGCTTCTGGGCAGAGCACTGTTAGCCACAGCCCTCCCTTTTTCCCTTGTCCAGAGCCTGACTTTCTGCAGGCTACCCCAGCAGAAGAGCTGGCATCATGGCAGAGCGCCGCTGGCCACTGCCCCCCAAGTACCTCCAGCTGTTGGCCTAGGAGACCGAGGGTGCTGAACTGTCACGCTACAACCTGGGACCTACAGGCCAGTATCGTGTATTGTGTGGAGGCTACTATGCTAATTTTTGTTTGTGGGTGGGCTGCTCGACTAACCTGGGTACTGAACGACAGAAGGTCAGGTACCTGGTTAATCTTCCCCCCCAAAGGGAAGATGTGTGACAAAGTGCCCTTCGCCACTTGTGCCTGGAGAGGACTAATTGCCGGCCTCTTGCCATGTGACTATGGCCCCTGAGAGACTTTGACAGTTAAAAGCACTATTTGGACTTATTGGTGTCTAAAAGACTGTTCTGGGCTTTTAATGGGAACTGGCACAATTCTGCACCTTTGATTCCATGGGAGAATGTGCCTTTTCCTGTCCCATTGTTCTCCAGCAGGGCGTTGTCCCAGGGACACTACAAGACCAGTTGAAACTGGTTGCTTTGTCCCAAATAGGACTTCTACCTAACGTTTGAACCACTGGAGGGAATTGTCTGATTTTGAGTGTTTGTATTTGGAGTATGCTGATTCTGTGAATGTGATGTATACTTTTAAAGTTATGAATATTGTGTAAAACTGTGTATTTTCCTGCCTGTGATAATTATGTTAGCCCATTGTGTTCAGTAATTATATCACAGGCAGAGGGGAGGATTTTGCTTTAATGACTGGGAGAGTCTGACTGTATTGTATTGGCTGTTTCACAAAACCAAGTACTTTGGTGTGCATTAAACAGACCTGCTTGATCCTTTTTTGAAGCCTTAGCTCATGTTTGGGGGATGGGATAACTACACTCTTGGGGATTGCTATATTCACACTATACTCCCCTGGGTAAGCTCTTGTAAGAGCTGTTCTTGTTCCTGCTATGCTCTCAGGAAGAAGAGAGGCCTGACCACTGGAAGCTGGATCCTGGCCTTGGGTCCAGGGTGGGTGAAAGACGGCGAGACCCCAGCGCAGCTGCATCACTGGAAGTGAGGTCTGCAGTGCTGATGGTGTCGGTTGGAGTGCTTGGAGTCCTCGGCAAGCACTAGGAGCATCAATTGACGGAGGTACTTAGTCGGAGTGCCAGCGTTCCGTCACAGAGCTCTTATCTTAAAGAGCCAACAGTGAGGCTGTTCTCAAATCGGTAAGGCCAACACCAAGTCTTTAATATTCAGGCTTGGAGTGGAAACTTAAAGCCCCCATTCAGGGCCCCCAAATTTCTTGAGCTAGAGGTTACCTTCAATGCGAGCAGACACATGGAGTGAGCTCTCCAAGCCATGAGCCCTCAGAGCCCGAAAAATAGAGTTCATTATTAGCTTTTTACCGACACAAAAGTTTCCATACTACAACTGGATTTAGTGCAGAACGTAATGGCACCATCTAAACAAACTAAATTAACAGATGCAAATTTGCAGGTATAACAAATGTCCTGCGCGAACATAGGGTGCTATATCGCTGGGGATATCCCACTAAACTCGCAAGTGATAATGGAGCCGAGCGACGGAGTTGAATCCCTTATAAACTGGGGGCTTATGAACCCGGGAGATCGCACACGCCATGTCCCTACCTCTCCTAAGAAGATTCAGAAAGAATCAATGATGACCTCTGTAATGGATCGCCTGGCACCCCGACTGGGTACCTCCGTTAAAGGATGCTCCTAGCGCTTCCTGAGGACTCCAAGCACTCTGGCAGACACCACAATCACCGAATCAGAGAAGCATATGAATCCTCTCAAGCCTCTGAATGCTGTAGACAGTTGAATAGGAACCATACGAATAGGTTTGCACTCCTAGCAGTCAAACTGGAACAGCATGCAATAGATCCTCCCCCAATAATGAGACGACGCTTCACTTTGAGGGTTAAACAGGAACTCTGGACTGGCTCATCCAGCCTGGCTTTTATTTCCATCTCACACATACAGGCCACACCCAGGGGGAGGCATAAAATGACCAATAGTATCACGGGTGCAACCCACACATCCCCTCCCCTTAGTGTGACACATAATCCCATTATACATACAGTTAAAATATACTTTTTACACAACTTTCATAACTCTAAAACCATACATCACATTCACATAAAAATACATATCCACAATCAATCCATTCAGGGGAACAACATATTAAAAATTGGCATGAATCCGACCAGGGGTTCAAAAGTTACTAAAAGTATCTTTTGTCCCTTACTAGCCGCATGGCAAACCGGTTTAGACAGGTTTTACATAGGCCTCTTTCCTGGAGACAAAGAGGAAAGTAATCCAATTATCCAGGGTTAGAAGCAGACTCCATTAACCACATGGTTACAGAAAGACATAAAACACTTTAAAATACAGAAAGTTACTTTTTATCCATAACACACAGACATTTCACATATCCCCAGATAGCTGGGATCTGAGCGCACAAAACTACCGAATAGCGCGCAGATCCTATTCACACAGTACAATTGCCATGGAGCTAAAGTCTTTCCCATAGTCTTTCATTATATGAATAGGCTCCATGGCATAGCTATCTGGGTTAGCACATTCCCATAAAGTCTGGTCCATAGTCCAAAGGCAAGAGGCGGGCAAGCAGCCCCCTCCAAGGACACGTGGCGAGGTCGGTTTCGCCACAACCTCCTCAAAGAAATCAAAATAGACTTCCTGAACTTTAAAATTCTACAAAGAAAAATCTACATATCCTTTGATTATTTTTTAGTGCATTTTTTTTACTGTTTTTCTTGGGGGGGGGGGTGCTTGTTTTTTTCTTTATTTGCTTTCCCTTTAGTATTGTGCATTATACTGCATAATGCTGCCGTCCATCCCATGTGTTCCCTATTAAGGGTTAATAAGTATGTAGGGGTGTATATAAAAAATACCCCTCTCTTAGAGATATCTTTGCCAGAGACTCAAGGAAGCAAGGTGAAAGGTTAGTGTAGGACCCATCTGAGAGGTCTGCCTTGACATGGCAGGTGGGCCTTCCCTCCAATGGTTTTTAAAGTCTTTGCACACATCTGTACCAATACAGCAATATGTATGTACTTTAATATCCCTTTTTGATGTTAAGTATTGGTGTTGAATATCTATCTGCAAAAAGCTTTTATATGTCTAAGAATTCAGTTAATTAGGAGGCATACACAAAAGGATAAGGTTATTTAATTCTGTGGTGAACAGAACCTCACCACAGGCTTTTGGAGAAGCCTGCTTGCCAGCCTCCTGCCCCAGGATTATGGCCCCTGTGATAAACCTAGCTAAAATACTTAAAAATGGCTCTGTTAGTACATGTGAGATTATACAATTCGGGAACCGAACAGCCGCACAAACCGGAGACCACCCTGGAGTTTGTTAAGCCTAATTGCGACATTGTAGCAATTTCCAGCGCAGTGTTTTAAGTGTTCGTCTGGGTGGCCACAAATGTGTGTTTTTTTGTGTCTGGAGATAATTGAGTTAGTACAGTTCCTGACTAAATTATCTCCCAGGCATAGGGGAGGGTTTGTCTTATTTTGTATGGGAATGTCTTGGACCTGAGAGCCAATGCAATTGTGTATATATTTTTACTGTAGTCTGCTCTCAGGTCCAGGGGGGAGTGCCCCTTGCATGGGAACTTGCATAAAAGGTCAGTTGTGGCTATCAATAAATGAGTTCCTCTTCACCCTCAACATAGAGCCTTGACTCATGTGTGGAGGGGACAACTATATTCACTCTGGGGATTGCTATAATCACTATACTGGATTGCAACACTTGCTCTTGTAAGAGCAGCCTGCTAAGCTCTCTGGAGTAGGAGAGGTCTACCAACTGGAAGCTGGATCCTGGTTTTGGGTCAAGTGTGGAAAGAGGACAGCGAGACCCCAACCAAGCTATAATGCTGGCTGTGGGGTTTACGGTGGTTATGGTATCTGTTGGAGTGCTTAGAAGTACACGGAGGTGCTAGAGAGCAGCGATTGGCGGAGGCACCCAGTCAGTGCCTCCTTTCTTTCAAATATGTGTAAAAAGGGTTAGCATTTACATTCTGTCCAATCTATGATTATAGCCATACGTTGTAAACATTGTTACCTTTTTTCCTTTTGGTTTTTGGGTCTGATGTGTACTATGGTCGTTGCTGCCGCCCAAGAGTAGTGGGAATTTGAGCGCAGGACTTGTTTTTGTGTATTCGTCTTTACTTTTGTTACAATGCTGCCGTCGATCGAATTAATTCCCTATTAAGGGTTAATAAGTATGTAGGGATACGAACGACGACCACCCAGCCGACCGTTCGGGAGTTGGAAGTGTCTGCGGTTAACCACAATGTTAATGAGGGCAGAAAGGTTAACAAGCAGCACACTTCCCTGGTGGGTGGCCTGCCATTCAGTCGATTGCTCGTATTTGGGTGAATGCAAACAGAAGACATACGAACAACCGGCAACTGCCAAACAAACAGGTGAATCAGGTTTTTAAATAGTAATCCAAAGGCAGAGAGGTCTGCCACAATAATAAGTTTTAAGGCCGTAAGGCCTGTATTTGTGGGAGGAGTTAAGCGTTCCATATAAACGCTACTCCCCCCCCTTCCTACCTGCCGTACGCACGCTGTTCACCTCACTTTCGTGACAGCCGAACTTCCGGGTTCACTGGTCCTCCTCGATGACCCCGCACTTCCGGTTTCCGGCCACACGTCCCGCCGGTTCAGAGCTCCCCCCTCCGTTCGGGGAAACTGCCGAAACGCTTCCAGCTGAAGTTCAGGTACCGGCGGGTATAGCCACCTTCGGGCTATTCCCGCCGTTCGCATTTTTAAATCCATATCTGTAACAATCACATGTGTCCATGTGATGTAGATGTCCCAACCACTCTGGAATCCAATCTTCAGGCTTCTGGGAGTTTTCAAACCAATAATTATTGCCTGGAGGTCCCATTCAGAACAAATATCAGGAAAACTGCTAGACAAGCTCGTTTACACCTTGTTAAAAATGTTACATTCTAAACTCGAGCTGCCTCAAGATTGCTCTTTTAAAAAGGCAACACAATTAACATTTATGCATTACAAATATTGTTTTGATATTTATCTAAATATAGAGAGACATGGTTTCCATGGCTACTGCTCCTTATTCAGCACTTTGCCTATGATAGCACCTGTTTTTGGTTTGATACAATTTATGTCACTTAGTGCTATATATAACAAGTCTACATGGATCACAGTGTCTCCTACTTTGCTTGATTCAGACTTGTCTTAAGGACTAGCAAGGTGACATTCATGTTCTCTGGTTATGCCACAATACAGCACGGCTAAGCATTTCTTTATTTGCATGGCATCTGTGGACAGCTAGTTCACGGTTTAAAGTGAATCACTACAAGCTCATTTCCCATCTGAGACTATATACATTATACCAGAAATATATTCCTTTACAGTAGGGACTCAGTGCAGCATCAATACACTATATAAACAGACTGTTTACAACTCATCAGGAGGCAACCAGCTTAAACGATTTCCCTATCTGGTCAAATTACATGCGTGTCGATCAGGTAATACACGCATTTACTAAGCTACGTATCTAACTTAAATAATACAGTTAACTGCTGTATTTTACTTGTTTCTCTATCATTATGGCGGTTCTAGTGAACAAGCTGTTTACCTATTGCAGCATTTGGTTGGGACAACAGTCTTGTCAACTTAATCTATGCTAAAAGGTTAGGTTGTATTTTTTCAATTTCGTTGATACTTGGTAGTCATAAATCTTACCGGGGACCACCCACGCTCCCCTCACGCCAGCACCTAGGCGGTCGCTTTCAATCACCCGTCTGAGGGGTCGGGGTCCTACACCCCCCCCCTCACCCCTTCACGGACTCATTAATTTCCGGTCCAAACGTTAATCTTGCTATGGTTATATATATTAATCCACTTGGGTTAAGACTCGTGTTGTTATAGAGGCTATGCTTTTCTACAGAGAGGGTAAAGGAAGGGATGCCAGTAATTTTATTATATCAGGCACGACATATTGGCTACGTATATTTTCACTCCTACTTTCCATCATGTTTTTCATATATCAGCGCAATATTTCTAAGTTGGAGATTTTTGAGCATACTTTCCATTATGTTTTAATGTATCAGTGCATAGTCATAGTTTATTCGGCTAGTATCTCCACCTAGCGGTTTGATGGCATTTGCTGTTTTATTCTGTATAATGTGTAGCTTCTCTGCCGTCCTGTTTTCAGGTTGTTAATGGTGTTTCTACTATTGGTGCATCCCACGTAATACCACTAAATGCCTGGCGCTATACATGTACTGTTTTATTGGGTCATGTTAATCTAACTAACTAAACAATGTGTATATGTTGGATTGTTTTATCTCCCAGATTACGCTAACCCTTATGCAACTCCTGTTATACATGCATCAAATTACCTCAGGTTCAGGCGTAACCGCCATTTGACATTCCCCGCTGATTTCTATTAATGTTGCATACTGTCATTTGTTACCATTAGACAATCACTAGGTCGCTATCATCGCCTATTTCTATCAGGTACAATTTTGTTTCGTCCACACTTCAAACAACTGCCTCGACAAGGCCACGTTGTTACGTGATGGGGTATCGAACCGACAATCACAATTGCTATTTGTTTCATTTTGTCATCTGCTAGAAGTAGACAATTACTGGTTCGCTATTGCCGCCTGTTTCTATCTGGTATAAATGTGTTTTCGTTCACATTTCCTACAATTGTTACACAATTGGCCTTTGTTAAACAATTATCACCTGTTTCTATCAGGTTTGGTTTCATTGTGTTTCCAAACAACTGCCTCTACTAGGCCACGTTGTTGCATGTTTGGGGTACGGGGGCTTGATTCCTGCCTTGCCTCGTCAGGCCACGGCTCCACTCCACAACTCTTCATTCGTACTCACTACCCGTAACAATCGTTTTGTTACTCACTACCTTGCTAATTTCACCCTCCTCTCTCCGTCAGCTGCTACGACGTTTTCTTGGCTCAACGCCTTCATTCATCTCCTTTCAGGTTTATATAGTAACCATCACGTGAATCTTCAGCACCCTTAGGGTCTATCGATACTGCACTGTCAGCTTTATCTCCATAGTACTTCACTATACTGCACATTAATTTCCTTCCCTCGACTTCAGTTCCTTCTTCTTTCTTCCTCCTTCTCTCCCTTCTTTTCCTCTGTCTCTATCTGGGAATGTCCGGGTACCTATCATTTACTACAACTTGGGTTTCCAAGCACGTTACGTTACCCCCTTATCAAGCCCCCGTCTAGGGTCAGAGAACTGGCTATCTAGGGTTAGGAGCTGGCCTTAGCTGTACAACGTAGCTGGTCCCGCGAGGCCAACTCCCCAATCTCAGCACGGAGATTTCGCCCCTCGGCCCAAATCATAGTTAGTGCCTCGCATTCACCCACCTATCGGGTTTATAGTTAGGGCCTCACCTGACACGGCCACACGTTTTTGGATCTTTACTGTCACCGAGAGGCCACCACCCCGCCACCACGCTAGTGGCTCGAGCCCCACGCCCAAATCATAGGTAGAGCCTCTCACCAGCCGCTTGGCTACTAGCAGGGCCTCACTTGTCACGGGGTAGTGAGCTTTTCGCTTCGGCACTAGTTAGCCAGCCAGTTCTATTTTACTTAACCGTATTGTTGTTGTTTGAGTTCATTGTTGTCGTGTTCTTTTTCAGGATGTCCTACAAACGCAACGTCAGACGAGGGATTGCAGCATTTTCGGATCTATTAGGGCCGACTAACCAAGAGTCGCTCGGTCTTGTACCTCACCCAACTCACTTCTCTCAAGCATAATCCGCATTTTAGCATCCCCTTCCGGTCATTCGGCTGTTGGGGCTCGCCTCCAGCTATCATCTAGAACATTATTTGTTTGCTCTACGATACATATAACAGAATCGTGACATTCTTCCAAGAATCAGTGGAGCATGACTTCCACAGGCATACTGATCACCCTGTAGTCTTTTCTACATTTTTGCCACCTTTTATTCAAACCTTCATACGCACACGGTCGCACTATTCCGAACTGACATACACGTTTCTGACAAGCCTTTCGAACCATACCCCGTTTTACACAAGATGTCAAAAGATAATTAGTTTATCGCTCTACAGTACGTTCGTACACAGATGGGAATACCGGGCAGTATCAGACTCCCTAAACAGCATTCGCGCCACACAACCAGGTCTTAAATCTATGTGCCTGCAACCATACAAGGGTTCGGGAACCCTACAATTCCACGATCACAACGAATCAGACTGGTAAGTCAAGTCTCCCCAAGGAAAATTTAAGAAGGTACAACACTACACCGCGTCACGTCAACATTCGAACCAGACAATCAAGACACTTGACCTACTAATCATTCCCTAACTACTTCTAGATACGATTCTACATTCACACTCCTGTCATTAGAGTAAGTAGGACCACCGGCTCCTATTTTTCACATCCATTCTAAAAACACGACATCCAGTAGCTGTACGCCGGAACAAACAATTAGAGGCACTAGGAATCAGCTATATTATACAGGAACATTCCCAACGCATGAGTAGTAAGACAACGGTTTTATATAGTGCTATAAGTGTGTTTTTCTGGCATTTCCTTTTGCCCTCTTTTTCAGGCCTACCCTCTACGTCGGTTCCGGCACACCACACCGACTTAACTCCAATCACAAGGTATTTCACTATACGATATTAACCGACCACAAGTTTTAAGGCCGTAAGGCCTGTATTTGTGGGAGGAGTTAAGCGTTCCATATAAACGCTACTCCCCCCCCTTCCTACCTGCCGTACGCACGCTGTTCACCCCACCCACCTCTCCCTCTCATACAATTCATTAAGGGGGGCCCTCTTTTTCAGGCCTACCCTCTACGTCGGTTCCGGCACACCACACCGACTTAACTCCAATCACAAGGTATTTCACTATACGATATTAACCGACCACAAATATGTTTCTCTGTCTCATTAGAGATATCTTTGCCAGAAGCTCAAGAAAAGAAAAAGAAAGTAACCCCCTGACGGGGATAAATTCAGTGTGTCCAGATCATATCTCAATAGGGGATAACCCTTATGCTGTATACAAAAAAAGAGAAAAAAAAGTGTAAACCTAGGACCAAACGTCCAGGAAACACTGGTGAGATATAGATCTCAGTTGTCTGTTAAAATTTAATTATCATTTTCGGTATACAAAATCATGAACAAAAAAAGATCATGATCAAAAATAATAATAACAAGTAAATAACCCACTCAGGGAGGGAGAGAGGAGATATAAGGAGCTCAGGGAGCTACGGGAAGAGTATGAACAGGAGTATATAGCTGTATAAATGTCCACCCTGCCAAATGAAAATATAAAGGAGAGAGACCAGTATCTCTCAATAAAGGGCGGACAGAAATTATAATAACAGCTGGTGTTTAACTAGACACTCAAACCCTAATGAGGGTTAGAATAGAGTATACTTGTAACTCACACTGGCTAGTATATGCAGATAAATCCTCAGTACAAAATTGCCAATTGATAATACAGAGACATTCAAGCCTCAATAATGGCTACACTGAAGGATACTGCTTAGAACAGTGTTACATAGTGTGACGAAACCAATCTCGCCACATTGTATTGGAGGAGCCTGGTTGCCCGCCTGCTGCCTTTGGACTATGGCCCTGGGAGATTGGGCCCTTTACAAACAGTATTCGGCCCTAACAGAGTGCATGTCACTCATTCTGGCCCTTTAAATACAGTGGGGCCATTCGGTACTTGCCCTGTGTGAGCAGTGATACCCCCCAGATAGCTATGCCATGGAGCCTATTCATATAATGAAAGACTATGGGAAAGACTTTGGCTCCATGGCAATTAAACTGTATTTGTGTGGTCTGCGTGCCATTCACCTAATAATGTGCACGCAGACCTGAGCTATCTGGGGATATGTTAAATGTCTGTGTTTAATGTATAAAATGTGACTTTATGTATTTTAAAGAGTTTTATGTTGTTTTGCAACCATGTGGTTAATGGAGTCTGCCTCTAGTCCTGGATAATTAGATTTCTTCTCCAATTATCTCCAGGGCAGAAGGGAGGAAGCCAGGATGCATTGTGGGGATGTTTTACTTTTACTGTTTGAGCCAGGGGGAATAAAAGATACTTTTACTAACTTTTTAACCCCTGGTCTGATTCATGCCATTTTTTAATATGTTGTTCCCCTGAATGGATTGATTGTGAATATGTATTTTTATGTGAATGTGATGTATGGTTTTAAAGTTATGAAAGTTGTGTAAAAGTATATTTTGAACTGTACACATAATGGGATTAAGTGTCACACTAAGGGGAGGGGATGTGTGGGAGGTAACATCTATGTTATTGGTTATTTTATGCCTCCCCCTGGGTGTGGCCTGTATGTGTACTCATGTAATAAAAACCAGGCTGGGTGCCCAGCACCTCAGACCACTGCTTGACCTTCAACACGGAGCCTTGTCTCGTTCTTGGGGGGATTCACTGTATGCTGTTGGAGATTTGACTGCTAGGAGTGTAAGCTGATGTCTGCTTTTCCTATTCATCTGCTAGCAGCTATTTGTGAGGTTCCAGCTGGAGTGCTACCTTATTCCCCTATATCCAGTTCGTGAGTTCTGATGTTCTGCAGTAGCTGTGCCTTTCTGAGAAAAGGGGATTATCGCCTAAACGGATTTTAACCCCTCATATGCTGAAACGGTCCGTTACAATTGGTGGCAAGCGGCGGGATCGTTCCTACAGCCAGAAGGACAGCTACAGGAGACACCATTACTCTGGATTGTACAATTTGAGGGCAACGCATGTCCCAGTACAGCGACCCTAAAAGCAACAGCATGGAACCAGCAGTGGAGTACAATAAGGGTGACATGGATGACCGGGATGCAATAAGGAAAGGCATCTGGTACCAGGCCCTGGATAATGTACAATACCAGCGGGGTGAGAGTCTCCCCAGTGAAGAGCAGCGGTTGCAGAAGCAAGTGGCCCTGCGGATGCCCTTCCTGGGAGAGCAGCCCCTGGAGGAATGGGTGAAGGAACTAGAGCACCGGGTATGGCAGGAGCTATGGCTGGAGGATGCCTACCAGGCGCTCTGGTGGTATATGGCACAGTATATACCCTGGACAGCCGAACATGACAAGCCAGAGGGAGAGGAGTTTGATGGTCCTGGCTTGTTATGGGAGTCCTTTGCAGAGCCTGGCTTCGGGAGCCCTGCGCAAACCAGACTGCAGGACATTTTCTATGAGAGAGAGGCTAGGCATGAGTGGGATGACCCCCATGAGGTAGAGCAAGACCTGGCTCACCTAGCAGCCCTGGAGTGGGAACTGGAGCAAAACTACCAAGATCTCTTCCGCTTCATTGGGAAGGCTCAGCAGGACAGTAAGGTGACAGACCCAGATCCAGACCCCTTCCGCTGGGAAGATATTGTAGAGATTTACTGGGAAGAACCCCAGGTGGCCTGTAGAGATGGGACCGAGGTCTCTCCACCGGTCCTGCAGGGAATTGGGAGCCCAGTCTCCATTCCCCAGCGGCAGGCTGAGTTACAGGGGGCAGAGGTAGTTGGTCCTACCCCCCAGCAGCAGAGTGATATGCCGGGAAGGCAATGTGAAGTGCAGGGAGAGGAGAGCAGTGTCCTCCCTCCCCAGCGGCAGGCTGAGTTACAGGGGGCAGAGGTAGTTGGTCCTACCCCCCAGCAGCAGAGTGATATGCCGGGAAGACAATGTGAAGTGCAGGGAGAGGAGAGCAGCGTCCTCCCTCCCCAGCGGCAGGCTGAGTTACAGGGGGCAGAGGTAGTTGGTCCTACCCCCCAGCAGCAGAGTGATATGCCGGGAAGGCAGTGTGAAGTGCAGGGAGAGGAGAGCAGCGTCCTCCCTCCCCAGCGGCAGGCTGAGTTACAGGGGGCAGAGGTAGTTGGTCCTACCCCCCAGCAGAAGCGTGATTTATTGGGAATTGGGAGCCCAGTCTCCATTCCCCAGCGGCAGTGTAAAGTGCAGGGAGAGGAGAGCAGTGTCCTCCCTCCCCAGCGGCAGGCTGAGTTACAGGGGGCAGAGGTAGTTGGTCCTACCCCCCAGCAGCAGAGTGATATGCCGGGAAGGCAATGTGAAGTGCAGGGAGAGGAGAGCAGCGTCCTCCCTCCCCAGCGGCAGGCTGAGTTACAGGGGGCAGAGGTAGTTGGTCCCACCCCCCAGCAGCAGAGTGATATGCCGGGAAGGCAGTGTGAAGTGCAGGGAGAGGAGAGCAGCGTCCTCCCTCCCCAGCGGCAGGCTGAGTTACAGGGGGCAGAAGTAGTTGGTCCTACCCCCCAGCAGCAGCGTGATTTATTGGGAATTGGGAGCCCAGTCTCCATTCCCCAGCGGCAGTGTAAAGTGCAGGGAGAGGAGAGCAGTGTCCTCCCTCCCCAGCGGCAGGCTGAGTTACAGGGGGCAGAGGTAGTTGGTCCTACCCCCCAGCAGCAGAGTGATATGCCGGGAAGACAATGTGAAGTGCAGGGAGAGGAGAGCAGCGTCCTCCCTCCCCAGCGGCAGGCTGAGTTACAGGGGGCAGAGGTAGTTGGTCCTACCCCCCAGCAGCAGAGTGATATGCCGGGAAGGCAGTGTGAAGTGCAGGGAGAGGAGAGCAGCGTCCTCCCTCCCCAGCGGCAGTCTGAGTTACAGGGGGCAGAGGTAGTTGGTCCTACCCCCCAGCAGCAGCGTGATTTATTGGGAATTGGGAGCCCAGTCTCCATTCCCCAGCGGCAGTGTAAAGTGCAGGGAGAGGAGAGCAGTGTCCTCCCTCCCCAGCGGCTGGCTGAGTTACAGGGGGCAGAGGTAGTTGGTCCTACCCCCCAGCAGCAGAGTGATATGCCGGGAAGGCAATGTGAAGTGCAGGGAGAGGAGAGCAGCGTCCTCCCTCCCCAGCGGCAGGCTGAGTTACAGGGGGCAGAGGTAGTTGGTCCCACCCCCCAGCAGCAGAGTGATATGCCGGGAAGGCAGTGTGAAGTGCAGGGAGAGGAGAGCAGTGTCCTCCCTCCCCAGCGGCAGGCTGAGTTACAGGGGGCAGAGGTAGTTGGTCCTACCCCCCAGCAGCAGAGTGATTTATTGGGAATTGGGAGCCCAGTCTCCATTCCCCAGCGGCAGTGTAAAGTGCAGGGAGAGGAGAGCAGTGTCCTCCCTCCCCAGCGGCAGGCTGAGTTACAGGGGGCAGAGGTAGTTGGTCCTACCCCCCAGCAGCAGAGTGATATGCCGGGAAGACAATGTGAAGTGCAGGGAGAGGAGAGCAGCGTCCTCCCTCCCCAGAGGCAGGCTGAGTTACAGGGGGCAGAGGTAGTTGGTCCTACCCCCCAGCAGCAGAGTGATATGCCGGGAAGGCAGTGTGAAGTGCAGGGAGAGGAGAGCAGCGTCCTCCCTCCCCAGCGGCAGGCTGAGTTACAGGGGGCAGAGGTAGTTGGTCCTACCCCCCAGCAGCAGCGTGATTTATTGGGAATTGGGAGCCCAGTCTCCATTCCCCAGCGGCAGTGTAAAGTGCAGGGAGAGGAGAGCAGTGTCCTCCCTCCCCAGCGGCAGGCTGAGTTACAGGGGGCAGAGGTAGTTGGTCCTACCCCCCAGCAGCAGAGTGATATGCCGGGAAGGCAATGTGAAGTGCAGGGAGAGGAGAGCAGCGTCCTCCCTCCCCAGCGGCAGGCTGAGTTACAGGGGGCAGAGGTAGTTGGTCCCACCCCCCAGCAGCAGAGTGATATGCCGGGAAGGCAGTGTGAAGTGCAGGGAGAGGAGAGCAGCGTCCTCCCTCCCCAGCGGCAGCCTGAGTTACAGGGGGCAGAGGTAGTTGGTCCTACCCCCCAGCAGCAGAGTGATATGCCGGGAAGGCAGTGTGAAATGAAGGGAGAGGAGAGCAGCGTCCTCCCTCCCCAGCGGCAGGCTGAGTTACAGGGGGCAGAGGTAGTTGGTCCTACCCCCCAGCAGCAGAGTGATATGCCGGGAAGGCAGTGTGAAGTGCAGGGAGAGGAGAGCAGCGTCCTCCCTCCCCAGCGGAAGGCTGAGTTACAGGGGGCAGAGGTAGTTGGTCCTACCCCCCAGCAGCAGCGTGATTTATTGGGAATTGGGAGCCCAGTCTCCATTCCCCAGCGGCAGTGTAAAGTGCAGGGAGAGGAGAGCAGTGTCCTCCCTCCCCAGCGGCAGGCTGAGTTACAGGGGGCAGAGGTAGTTGGTCCTACCCCCCAGCAGCAGAGTGATATGCCGGGAAGGCAATGTGAAGTGCAGGGAGAGGAGAGCAGCGTCCTCCCTCCCCAGCGGCAGGCTGAGTTACAGGGGGCAGAGGTAGTTGGTCCTACCCCCCAACAGCAGCGTGATGTTTTGGGAATAGAGAGCCCAGTCTCCTTTCCCAAAAGGCAGAATGTCCAGCAGGGAATAGAGAGCCCAGTCTCCTTTCCCCAACAGCAGGACACTGTATTGGGAGGAGAGACAGTCGGTCTCCCTCCACAGATGATGGAAGTATGTATGGGAGAGGAGCTTGCTACCACCTCTCCCCAGCGGCGGATCATTGATGTGCAGGGAATAGAGAGCCCAGTCTCCTTTCCCCAGCGGCAGGACACTGTATTGGGAGGAGAGACAGTCGGTCTACCTCCACAAAGGTGGAAAGTATGTATGGGAGAGGAGCTTGCTACCACCTCTCCCCAGCGGCGGATCCGTAATGGGCAGGGAATAGAGAGCCCAGTCTCCTTTCCCCAGCGGCAGAGTGTTCTAGTGGGAGAGGAGCCTGTTACCCCCTCTCCCCAGCGGCAGCTTAATATACCAGGGGGAGACTGTAAACCCCCCACCGGTGCAGATGGGACCGTGGTCTCTGCACTCACCACACAGGGGGTAGGGACGGTCGGTCCTAACCCCCCACGAAAGAGCTGTGTATCCAAGGGGGAGACAACCGGTCTCCCCACTCAGCAGCAGAGCTATGCTACTAAGGGGGAGACAGTCCGTCTCCAGCAACCAGGCTCCAACCAGACTACTCCGGTGGTAGTGCTGGCACCAGGACAGAGTACCGCTGGTCTCTGCCCACTCAGCAACCCACCAAGGCAGCCTACCAGTCCCCTACACAGCCGTGGTGAGGCACCTGGACATGGACAAACTTCTCCTCTACCCAGGTGTAGTAACTATTTATTGTGGGTGGGCTGTACTGTTTTTTTTGCTTTATGGGTGGGTTGCTGGACTAACAAGGGCACTGACCGGCAGGAGGTCAGGTACCCTGTTAGTCTTTTTGGAAAGGGGGAGAGATGTGACGAAACCAATCTCGCCACATTGTATTGGAGGAGCCTGGTTGCCCGCCTGCTGCCTTTGGACTATGGCCCTGGGAGATTGGGCCCTTTACAAACAGTATTCGGCCCTAACAGAGTGCATGTCACTCATTCTGGCCCTTTAAATACAGTGGGGCCATTCGGTACTTGCCCTGTGTGAGCAGTGATACCCCCCAGATAGCTATGCCATGGAGCCTATTCATATAATGAAAGACTATGGGAAAGACTTTGGCTCCATGGCAATTAAACTGTATTTGTGTGGTCTGCGTGCCATTCACCTAATAATGTGCACGCAGACCTGAGCTATCTGGGGATATGTTAAATGTCTGTGTTTAATGTATAAAATGTGACTTTATGTATTTTAAAGAGTTTTATGTTGTTTTGCAACCATGTGGTTAATGGAGTCTGCCTCTAGTCCTGGATAATTAGATTTCTTCTCCAATTATCTCCAGGGCAGAAGGGAGGAAGCCAGGATGCATTGTGGGGATGTTTTACTTTTACTGTTTGAGCCAGGGGGAATAAAAGATACTTTTACTAACTTTTTAACCCCTGGTCTGATTCATGCCATTTTTAATATGTTGTTCCCCTGAATGGATTGATTGTGAATATGTATTTTTATGTGAATGTGATGTATGGTTTTAAAGTTATGAAAGTTGTGTAAAAGTATATTTTGAACTGTACACATAATGGGATTAAGTGTCACACTAAGGGGAGGGGATGTGTGGGAGGTAACATCTATGTTATTGGTTATTTTATGCCTCCCCCTGGGTGTGGCCTGTATGTGTACTCATGTAATAAAAACCAGGCTGGGTGCCCAGCACCTCAGACCACTGCTTGACCTTCAACATGGAGCCTTGTCTCGTTCTTGGGGGGATTCACTGTATGCTGTTGGAGATTTGACTGCTAGGAGTGTAAGCTGATGTCTGCTTTTCCTATTCATCTGCTAGCAGCTATTTGTGAGGTTCCAGCTGGAGTGCTACCTTATTCCCCTATATCCAGTTCGTGAGTTCTGATGTTCTGCAGTAGCTGTGCCTTTCTGAGAAAAGGGGATTATCGCCTAAACGGATTTTAACCCCTCATATGCTGAAACGGTCCGTTACACATAGTAACTCATATTGACTAGTAAGTGCAAATTAAACACACTCCCAATAAAGGGCGGACAAGAATTGTAATTAAAGCTGGTGCTAAAGAGACACTCAGGCACTGACTAATAATGCAGATAAATCCTCAGTATAAGATTGCCAATTAGGAGTTAAGAGACATTCAAGCCCCAATATTGGCTATACTGAAGGATACTGCTTAAATCAGTGTTACATAGTGACTCATATTGATTACTCTCTTGCTACAGGGAGAACAAAAATATAACTGTTGCTAGAAAAACCCTCAAACACTTATGACGTTAACAATAAGAGGTAGAGAGGCGTGGCTCCGGCTCTAGCCAAGATGGCCGCGTGAGGACAGAGCTCCGCTCCACCGGACCCCGAATAGCCACATAAGCGCAAAACAACTGGCTTCATGGGGCGCACCAAACGCCCGGAACACCCCCAGACCCCTAAGAACCCACAACAGGGGCCGCTGGACGGCTTCTTACAGCCGCAACCCGGATCGAGCGGAGGCTCCCCCAGCCCCAAGATGGCGGCGCCCACTACACCAGCGCCTGACATGGAGGTACCTGCCCTGAACCGCATTGAGGGCTCCCTGCGGGACCTGACGATGTCAGCAGTAACAAAAGCTGACCTCCAGGCCATCATCACCACAATCCAGGATACCCTGTGCTCCGAGATAGCGGAGATGCGCAACGACCTCACCACGCAGGCAGGCCGCATTACGGTGGTGGAGGAAGCGAATGAGGCCCTTACCGCCCGCGTGACGGCCACTGACACTGCGGTGGCGCGTCAGGGCGAGATGTTGCTCTCCCTGCGCCGACAGATGGAGGATGTCGACAATAGGGGAAGGAGGTGCAACATTCGTGTCCGCGGGGTGCCTGAAGCTGAGGGACCAGAGGATGCAGTGGCTACACTCACTGACCTCTTTAGCTCTCTCCTGCAGCCATCTCCACCGGCGGAGATTGAGTTTGAGAGGGTACACAGAGCTTTGCGACCCCGCTCGGCAGAGGAGGGCCCGCGTGATCTAATTTGTTGCCTACACTCGTTCCCGATAAAGAATGCCATAATGCTGAAGGCCAGGGAACGGCAGACCTGGCCCTTCCGGGGGACTCAGGTCTCTCTCTACAATGACCTTTCCCCAATGACGCTCGAAGCCAGGAGGGCCTTACGACCGGTCACTACAATACTGAGAGACCGCAACATACCTTATAAGTGGGGATTCCCCTTCTCCCTGCAAGTCAGACATCAAAATCGTTGGCTCTCGCTGAAGTGGCCTGAAGAGGTACCGCACTTCATGGAGGAATTGGGCCTTCCCTCACCGCCGGTTTCTGACTGGATCCTGGGTTCCCTAAACCCGCCACCAAGGCCGCAGAGGGGACCTAGACATCGCGGTGGGAGAGCGCCCCCTGTTCAGCATATGGGAGGCCGCAGAGATCCGTTATCTCCAGAGGAGTGACGCCAGACGCCAGCCTAGCCCCATGCACCACCTAGTGCCACCCCGGGGCGGCTTTCCTTACCTGCGCCCTCTACACCTCAAACGTCTCTACTACCCAACCATGGTTTAAACCCTTTTTGCTGTTGCCTGATGGCCGATTTTTGCCTCCCAGAGTCTACATGAAGCAGGTTTGACGTATAGCTCCGTTTTCAGGTACTTTGTACTTTGTGCTTTATACGAGGGGTTACGGGCTTTGGGAGGGGGGGGAATCGGGCATACAGTTTGGGTGGGAGACTAGTTCACTCCTGTGACACAAGCGAGGGTCTTATGGCTGTATTGGCGCCGACCTGTGTGTATCTCCAACCGCTGATCCTTTACAAGTCGGATCAGGTTCACCTTGCATTGGGGTGGGGGGGAAGGGGGGCACCGCAATATACCCGCACCCATTGCCCTGTGGATGGCTCCTCTCGTGGGTTTAACCCAGGCGACGGCTACCTGGGGTCAGACGTCCAGCTGTTGTAGAGGACTCCTTCCTAGCATGGACAAATAGGGGACTGTTGGATCTTTCTTGACTGGCTTTGGGGGGGGGGATGGGGGGGAATGGGAATTGCATTTCATGCTTTACCATATATTGTGATGCTTTATTGATAATATGCAAGCACCTCACCTTGGGCCCGTACCCACGTACTGCTCCAATCAGGTTGACACAGAAGGTTATGGGGGCTCAAGGCTGGCTTGCGAACCCAGCTCGCTCCCGTCGCATCCCCGACCCCCCCCCCCTCCCCGGCTGGTGGCACGCTTACATGGTTCACCGCTACACCCTGGGCCCACTGGTTCATAACTGCGCGTGCAATACTTGTACTTAACCCTAGTTATTTGGTGTAACTGTATTCCTGTGTGCCTTCATAGGGCTGTTGAGGGTGTTGGCACTCATAGGGTGGATCCCCCCCCCCCCCTCCCGGCGATACACCTAACACTGCTGTCACCTGGGGACACATCTGGCGCACTGGTTCAATGGGGCTAGAGGGATGTGGGTACTATGTGGCTCCTTATCTTGTACCATGGGGGGCATTGTATTGTATATATAACCATAATGTTTGATGTTAATGATTGCTCGCTCCAATTGTGACCGCGCACTATTTCCATGTTGCTACTGTTTGCTCAAAGCTAAAACTGGGGGTTATGGTGGAGCGGATGTCCTCGTACTTGACCCATCGACTCTCTGACACCTCATTTGGCCGGGGCTTGACCCACGTTCTCTGCCACTCATACTCGCGCTAGTCGCTTGGTGACCGGACGGTGGGAACTTGGACTCCAGGGCTGGTCCCGGAGCTAACTTCAGCCGCACCCGGTTGCCGCGCGAGTCTCCCCCTCACCCTGCTGAGGGGATCCTAACTCGGGACATTCACTGGTATCTGGGAAGTTACCTACATACAGTTACACGACTCCCTCTACATACACTAGACACTGTTAGCCTGACCCTCCTGTACCGACTTCGGTTCACCGGCTACCAGCTTCCGCCGTTGTCCACTCTTCCCCTTTTACTCTCGCCCTCCCTCCACCACGCCCTCCCCCTTTCCCCCTCCTGCTCTCTTCTTGCCGCTCGCCGGCCGGCCCACGCACCGGGTGCGCGATCGCCCCTGGCCTTCTGGCATCTTGGGGTTGCCACCCGGCCCTCCTTCGTTTGGGACTCCTGCCGACAAGTATAGGTGAGTATGGCTTTCCAGAACGCACCTCTGAGGTTCCTCACCCAGAACTGCAGGGAACTTAACATCCCGGAAAGGCGAACGCACCTGCTGCGGGAAATGAAGAAGAAAAGCATCTCAATTGCCTTGCTGCAAGAAACGCACTTCAAGGAAGGATCGGTACCTAGGCTGCGGAATAGACACTACCCTGTTAATTACTTCTGCAACCACCCTACAGCCCACAAATCTGGTGTAGCCATATTAATTGCGACGGAACTGGATTTTAAAGAGTTGGAACGTGTACAGGATTCCCAGGGGAGATATCTCTTCCTCAAAGGCACCATAGCGGATAAGATCTATACGATATCAACTATTTATGTCCCCAATAAGAGGCAAGCATCATTCATTCGCAATGTCTTACTCCACCTGGAGGACTTCACGGATGGGATATTGGTAGTAGGAGGGGACTTCAACGCCCCACTCGACCCAACCCTGGACTCCTCCACGGGTCATAGCTGCATACCACAACGCAGCATTAGGTCAATTCGGCAGTCGCTCGACTCTTTAAGACTAGTGGATTGCTGGAGGACCCTTCATCCCTCGACAAAAGATTTCACCTACTACTCCGCTCTCCATAATCGTTACTCACCTATAGATTATATCCTCATCGCGAGGGAAGGCCTCTCCCATCTCCGCGGGGCTGACATTGGGACGACCACCTGGTCAGATCATGGTTCAGTCGGGATAGAACTGAACTCACTCCTTTACAGACCGAAGAACTGGACTTGGAGGCTCAATCCATCTCTATTGCTTGATCCGGGCACTAGAATACAAATCCAACAAGACCTAGACCAATATTTCAGAGAAAACGACACCCCAGAGTCTTCCCCGATTACCATCTGGGAAGCTCACAAAAGTGTGATCCGGGGCACACTCATACGCATCGCGTCCCAGAAGCGTAAGGCCTTCATGCAGGATATGGTCGAAGTTTATAATGCTATCTCTACTCTGGAACGCCAACATAAACGCTCCCAACTTAACGCTACATATGGCGAATTAATGGAGCAGAGGAGGAAATTTAAAGACCTTATCCTTAAAAGGCACCTTAGCTCGGTTCAACGTACAAAGGGCTTCTACTATACACACGCCAACAAGGGGGGCAAATACCTGGCGAGACTACTGAAAGGCCCCCAGCCCCAACGACAAATCCATAAGATCCGGCTGACATCGGGGGAGATTTCCCCGTTCCCGCAGACAATTGCGGAGGAGTTTCGATTGTTCTATGAACGCTTGTATAACCTCTATGGTCCTAATGGAACCCCTACAACCCCGAGTGTACGCAACGCGACACGGGACTATTTGTCCGGAACGATCACCAAGGTGATCGACCAGGAATCAGCCACACTCTTGGATGCTCCGATAACCGTAGAAGAACTAGCTGCGGCCCTTTAGGCATCCAAAACTGGCAAGGCCCCCGGACCGGACGGTTTCCCCACGGGGTACTACAAGAGTTTTATGAACATATTGTTACCTTGGCTTACTAAGGCAATCAACGCTGTTGGAGAGGGAGGAATCCTGGGGACGGAATCCTTGGCTGCCACCATCACGGTCTTACTGAAACCGGGGAAAGATCCCTTACAGTGTGGTAGCTATAGGCCGATCTCCTTATTAAATGTGGATGCCAAGCTGTTTACAAAGGTTATAGCCACCCGTCTTAAACATTTGCTCCTGGACCTTATACACCCAGACCAGACAGGCTTTATTCCGGGTATGGAGGCCCGAGATAGCACGTTGAGACTTTTTTCCATCCAGCACCACGCGAAAAAATTGGGGACACGATTACTCCTGTTATCGACCAATGCCGAAAAGGCATTCGATCGTGTCAACTGGACGTATATGCTGGAGACCCTCCGATGGCAAGGCTGCGGGCAGAGACTCCTTGCATGGATATCCGCGATATACAGCAGGCCACGGGCTTCTGTCCGAGTTAACGGGGCCACGACTGGGGACTTCGCAATCAACAATGGAACCCGACAGGGCTGCCCGCTCTCGCCCTTACTGTTCGCCCTCTCCCTGGAGCCCCTATTGCAGGCGATTCGCTGTAACCCAGACATCCAAGGGTATGATTGGAAGGGGGTACAACACAAAGTGGCAGCATACGCGGACGATCTTCTTTTCTTTGTCCGCAATCCTAGGATCACGCTACCGTGCCTCCTCACGGAATTCGATAGATTCGGGCAGATTTCCGGATTTAAGCTCAATGTTTCGAAATGCGAGGTCCTGAACATCACGCTCCCCACAGAGGAATTCCGCTCCTTGGAAACAGAGTTCGCATTTCATTGGTGTCGTGACAAAATGAAGTACCTGGGGGTATGGGTGTCTGAGGACCCGGGTAGCATTTACCAACACAACTTCGCACCCTTATTAAAGACCGTACTTTCGGACCTCACCAGGTGGGCTCATCCGCACATCACATGGCACGGCAGGGTCACGGTAATCAATATGAACATTCTCCCGCGGATTCTGTACCTCATGCAGACCATACCTCTTGCTCTACCGCCGGTTTTCTTTTCTACCCTGAAGACGGCGGTGCTCAAGTTTGTCTGGAGAGGCGGTCGATCTCGGATCCGACACAAAATCATCTGCCGACCTAGAATCCAGGGAGGATTGGCATTGCCCGACTTCAGGAAATACTACCAGGCCGCAATCATGCAACGCATCCTAGACTGGCACATAACACCCTCCACCAAGCATTGGGTGGTACTTGATAAAGGACTTATCGGGCCGACATTGGAGGGGATCTCCGGGACGATCACCAGTTCACCACCCTGTAGACGGGCTGACCTTCCAGACCCTGGTGGGTTGGAGATCTGTGAGACAGCTGGATCACATCTCCCCATCCCCCAGCCCGATGCTACCGCTCACACATAATGAGGCCATAGGTGGGGGACTTCCCCCCCGTAGCCTGGCCCTTACAGGAGAGAGGGACGTATATACCTATACACAGGGTTCTCGAGGGCGGGAGGCTACGGTCTTTGCCCTCGATGTTGGGCGACAGACCACAGACGCCTCTCATCTGCTTCCGATACTTCCAACTACAGCACTATTACAACACATTACCACATAAAGACAAACTGCACAGAACCCTCACGTGGTTCGAGAACCTCTGCGACCAGGGCACGGCTGTGGAACATGCTATTTCAGTCCTGTATCAACACCTCCTGACTAGTCATGCGGCAGCGCCA
This sequence comes from Pelobates fuscus, assembly GCF_036172605.1. Lineage (NCBI taxonomy): Eukaryota > Metazoa > Chordata > Amphibia > Anura > Pelobatidae > Pelobates > Pelobates fuscus. The sequence goes on from NC_086323.1 coordinate 192,513,228, forward strand.
CAGACGTTCAAAAGACAATGGGAAGAACAACTTGGAATATCTCACACGGTGCAACAATGGGAAACAGCATTATTATGGCAACATAAGAGCTCCATGAGTTCTTATTACCAGGAGATGAACTATAAACTCATCTCCCTTTGGTGTAGGACGCCATCCTTATTGCACCGCATATTCCCCTCCATACCTTCTGTATGCTGGAGGTGTCAGGAGATGCGCGGAACAGTGCTGGGATGGAAGGGAATGTCGATGTGTAATTTACGATGCCATTGTTAGTTATAGGTCCCGACTCCCAAGTTAATTCAGGGCCTGGGGTCTTCATCTCGGAACATGAAGTTACTCCTATTATATCCAGGGTTTTGTTCTGGTGTCGATACTGCTAACCCGCTACTTTTCAGATACATTACCCACGAAATGAAAATAAAGTTGAGCATACCGTATGATAGATTTATATAACGAGATGTGTACACAACGGCAGGTTCGACCCCAGACATCACCCGTTCATGCATATTGCATAACACTCCAGGACTTAGTTCATATAGTAGTTTATTGTGCGGGGTTACTCCCGCTTGTCTCTTTTCACATGTTGAAGTTAAGCTTAAGTAAGGCCGGGTCCAGTTACTTCACTATATGATACTGCATATACTGCTATTGATTAACTGGCAAGCACTTATTAATAATGTCTACCTGCTCTCTTATGTTGTTTAATCTGCAAAGCTGGACCTGCGAGTCCTTTCAACTTGACCATGTTGTTTTCACACATTTCTCAATAAACAGATTTTCAAAAAAAAAAAAAAAAAACAATAAGAGGTACTAATAATTCCCACTGACTAGAATGTGCAAAAGAGTCCTCAGTGCAGAGTTGCCATTAGCTAATAAAGAGGTATTTGAGCCCCAAAAATGGCTGTACTATAGGATACTGCCTAGACCAGTATAGCATGTAGATATATACTGATTAGTTAGTCCAATGGAAACCTCAATGGCAAGAGTCCAGCTCGTAATAAAACCCCATCCAGCCCCAGTACTGGCTACACTGAATGATCAAGATAAGACCAGTGTGGCAGCTTATCTCACACTGTCTACTCTAACAGTCAATCATCAGTGAAGCATAGCCATAAAAAGGCTCACTCATTCCCTATGAATTACTCCATACAGGCTCCAACTCCTCTTTCCCTAACTAAACACCCCAAACAGTGTAAACGAAAAATAAAGTGACGTGGTTATAAAATCATTATCTGCCTGCCTAACGCGTTTCGGCGCTATGAAAAGCGCCTTTCTCAAAGGCTGTCAACGAGCAAATGCCCGTGTACTCGTGTTTAAGTATGTACCGCGGTCTAAATTGAGCCAATCAGCGATGAACATGGGCGGCGCTTCATTTGTGTGCGCCCACCGTTCTTGATACGTGCGTGAGCCATCAATCATATGTGCTCACACCAATCAGAACGGGTAGAAGGTGCAGGGGCGGGGCTGAGTGCCGACTCTGGGACGCATGTGTACTGCGTTATCAGGGGCACCAGCTCAAGTGCCCATTCATACCCGAAGATGGTAATCGTAAAACAAACGTTACTGAAACACAGGGGGAATACAAAGTCAATTAGTGCAATGCTTAACCCAGTTCCTAGAGTACTGATTCACATACTTTTAGGACAAACTTGGAAATGGACGGCCGCACACATTTAAAGAGGTATTCCCAAATCTGTACTAGTAAAGAAGCCTTGATGTAATACGTGATACATAATCTCCTTTTGAAAAAACAAATTATGGAGAATTAGGGATTAAGATGATATTGTGCTTCTAACATGGTTCCAGTAGCTGCTGAATGGCTATAGTGTAGTTTGACCGCTTATACAGTAGTTCATGAAAGTGGCATATTAACATTATGATATATACAATTAATATGTACAATGACAAACAACAAGAATAAATCCATAAGAAGGGTTTGTGATTATGAAATAAAGGGGGTGAAAGTGAAGCCTTCATTGAGGCCATTTGGGGACAGGGTGTTTAATGTCTGAATCCAAAAACATTCTCTCCTCTTGAGGATTAGATCAAGATCACCCCCTCTTTTTCCCACATTAACCTTTTCCACCCCTGCAAATTTAAAGCATCTGGATGTATCGCTATGGTGTGTTCTAGCATGTCTAGCTACAGGAGTATCTCTGTCTGATGAAAGCGAGTGGATATGTTTCATCATGCGCCTCTTAAAGGGACGTATTGTTTTTCCTACATATTTTTTACCACATTTACATGTCAGGAGATAAACTAGTCCCGTTGAGTTACAGTTAAAGAATTGTTTGATTGGAGTTTTGTGTACACCGGAGGAGTCAGTTATGGACTTAGAATCTCTATCTATGTAGCAACAGGCTACACAGCGTCCACACTGGTAGGTACCATATACATTGAGCCAACTTTTCTTATTCTCATTATGTTTCGAAAGATGGCTTGGTACCAACATATCCTTGAGATTTTTACCCCTTTTTGCTGTTATTGAGACACGCGACGGGATCACATCTCAGATGTCGGTCTTGTGTGAGTAATGGCCAGAATCTATCCAGGATTTTTTTGGATACATCCCAGCCTGCGTCAAAATTCGCCACACAACGGATTATTTTAGGGGGGGAGGGTTTAGGACTGTTATCAAGCAGAACCTCGCGGTCACTTAAAAGTGCTCTTTGATATGCCTGTTTCAGGCATCTGTTCGGGTAGCCTTTGGCTTTGAATCTAGCTTTTAGTGATGCAGCCTTTTCTACAAAGTCTTCCACAGAGGAACAATTTCTTTTGAGTCACAGATATTGTCCCACTGGGATGCCCCTCTTAAGTGGGTTAGGATGGTAACTACTCCAATTAAGCATGTTATTGGTTGATTTGGGTTTACGGTATAGAGAGGTTTGAATCCTGAAATCGTCCGTGATGGTGAATGTACAATCAAGGAAATTCAAAGAGGATATACCAATTTCCATGGTCAGACGTAAGTTGAGGTCGTTTTCATTCAGAACTCCCACAAATTCAATAAAGAGCTCCTTTGTACCTGTCCATATGGCCAGAATATCGTCTATATAGCGTTTCCAGAGGTGGACAAAGTCCATATATTGTTTCATACGCTCTGAATAGACTATATGTTTTTCCCACCAACCCAGGTGCAGGTTCACATAGGAGGGGGCACAAGATGTTAATTACAATTCCTGTCCGCCCTTTATTGGGAGTGTGTTTAATTTGCACTTACTAGTCAATATGAGTTACTATGTAACACTGTTCTAAGCAGTATCCTTCAGTGTAGCCATTATTGAGGCTTGAATGTCTCTGTATTATCAATTGGCAATTTTGTACTGAGGATTTATCTGCATATACTAGCCAGTGTGAGTTACAAGTATACTCTATTCTAACCCTCATTAGGGTTTGAGTGTCTAGTTAAACACCCAGAAAAGTGGGGTAATGGAAGTGAGACAGAGGGGTCACAACAAACAAAACCCAGTGGAGCGCTAATTTAATTGTCTAAACTCACCCTTTAAAAAAGGGGTATGCCAAACGAGAAAATCTAGAGGGAAAAATATAAAATGGGAACAATGGTGCAGTATATCTGGACTGGATGTTCTTTAAACAGAGCTGTATATATAAAACTCACATGGTTCAGAGCCAGGCAAAGATAGGCTCAGGTCATAAGCGCAGGGGTATTTTAAAGCAAATACCAGGCTTCTTCAATAGCTTAATGTTAGTCCTCAGAGAAAAGGAGAGAAAGGGAACAATGGACCAGAGTCCTAGTGTATTATCTTCACCCAATATGTCAGAAAATCAAATACAAGTACTTGCTCACCTTTAAGAGAGCCAATGTAAACTGGGCTCTCAGTGTGATGGGTATTGTGCCTTTAAGAGGGCACTGCTGTTCTTTGTTAAGCAGGAAAATAGATGCAGGACGTAGGCTCATGTAGACAATATAAAATTTATTGTAATAAAACACTTACATAAAGTAAAAAATAAAATGTCCCATAAAATAATGGTGAGTCCTCGTCCGAGACGCGTTTCGCCTTATAGAAAGGCTTTTTCAATCGGTATCCTGCTCGTAAAATCCCGCCGGTTTAGATAGCCCAAAAACCTTTCCCATTGGTGCTTGTCGCCTTCCTGATCAGCCAATGGAGGGAGGGGTGTGTTCGTCATCTGTTGTACATGTTCGTAATGACGGAAGTGACGGATCGTACTTGACGCAACGTCACTTCCGTTTTTCCCGTAGCCGCCATTTTGCTCATTGGCAATTTGCTTATATCACATTTATATGCCCATTGTTCATTATATAATGCGGACATGAAACCAAAACAAAAGGGGAAAAGAAAGGAGGAGTCAGACATAATCTGTTAACTTCATGAACATTAAAAATAAATAGAAGAAAAAAAGGGAAATGAAAATCAGAGGAGAGACAAAAGAACTCATTGCAAGATAATTCCCAAACGAAGTAGTATATTTGCATTTCTTCAAGCAACAGTATTCTCTATACAGGGCAACTTGCCTTGTTGTCTCCCTTATATAAGATACATGAATATATATGGGTATAATCTTTATCGTTTCTTCCCTTAAAGAGATACACATCAAATCTTTATTTATACAAAATCTAAAGTTAAACTTAGATTCATGTGGTCCATATGTGGAAATTAACCCCATCAGCCCTGTAAACAGGGTACATAAGTATAGGGATTAGTCTTTAGTATAATAGTTGTTTTTAAAGGGGTACACGACCGATTTGTTGCATAAATGGATTAAATTACAGATATTTTGTTTATTTACACTGGGAGACATGTGCAAAGGTTGAGAAGAAAAGTAAAAATAAAAATAAAAATAAAGTAAAATTATAAAAAATGACAAAGTTCAAAATCATAATTAAGCCCTCTAGGATGTAGAGTGTCTAGTTGAAAAATCCATTTCATCTCAGCCTTGCCCATTTTTTTCACTAAATCGTCTCCCCTCCAATCTGTAACAACTTTCTGAATGCCCATAAATGACATACCTTTTGGATCACTATTATGTACGTTTTTAAAATGGAGTGATACATTGTGCTTCACAAATCCATTTTTTACATTTCTGACATGCTCCTGTATCCTCACCTGTAAAGGGCGTATGGTCCGCCCAATATACAGGAGGCCACATGGGCACCTCAGCATGTAAATTACCCTTTTAGTGTAACAGGTGATAACGTCCTTTATTTTATAATTCTTATTGGGGATATTAGGATCATAGGCGTGCGCACGGGGTGTGCCGGGTGTGCCTGGGCACACCCTAATCCCCGTGCGCCGCGCATGGATCGAGGCCGGCAGGGAAGATCAAAATATCTCCCCTGCCGGCTCAAGCTTACCCGATTAGCCCCGAGAGAGGCTCTGAACTTAGAGCTCCGTTCCGTTTGGATACGGAGCTAACAGCCTCCACACTGCACACAGGGCAGCCCTCTCGCGATCTCCGATATTTTCAGAGCGTTGCCGTGGTAACCCGCGGCAACGCTCTGAAACTCCAGCTCTCGCGAGAGGAAGACATGGTCTGTACCCTGCGGAGGTACAGACCACATCACTAGCCCACTGGATCACCAGGGATGACCAGCAGCATGATCCCTCTTCCCCCTGCAAAGTAATAAGGTAATAAGGGGAAGGGGAGTAAATGTGGTGTAGGTTTTTTAAATTTTTTTATTTAAATAATTAAACAATCAAAACATATACATAAACTATACTCCACCACTTACTCACTACACCCTATATACACACTGCGACTATACACCTTATACACCCCCCCTGCACACTATACCCCTATACATAACACTACACCCCCTGCACACTATACCCCTATACATAACACTACACCCCCTGCACCTACACACTATACCCCTATACATAACACTACACCCGCTGCACCTACACACTATACACCTATAAATAACACTACACCCCCTGCACCTACACACTATACCCCTATACATAACACTACACCCCCTGCACCTACACACTATACCCCTATACATAACACTGCACCCCCTGCGCCTACACACTATACTCCTATACATAACACTACACCCCTGCACACTATACCCCTATACATAACACTACACCCGCTGCACACTATACCCCTTTACATAACACTACACCCCCTGCACACTATACCCCTATACATAACACTACACCTCCTGCACCTACACACACTATATACACACTACACACTATACCCCCTATATACACACTACACACTCTGCACTCACACACACACACTCTATACCCCCTATACACTGCACTCAATCACTACACAAACTCTATACTCCCTATAAACACACATATTACACTACATACACACACACACACACACACAAAAGCACTACACACTCTATACCCCTATAAACACCTCACCACTGCATTCATACTATGCCGATATACACCTCCTGTGCACCCACTGTACCCCTATGCACACACAACTCCCCTAAACACACACTACACCACCTATTATTACCACACCAATACACACATGTGCACAGCACCTATACGCATACACACAATGCCATCCCCTGCAACTCCTTGATACACGAAATACAGTCCTTACATGCAAACGCAACACACCACTAGGCACACACACTCTAAAGACCCTATAAACACACACACACACACATATAATATACAGCCCAAAAACACACCTATACACTACAGGCCCCAGCTACATATTATACACCACAAACAGACCCCTTTACACTCTACAGCATAACCTCTACACACATGCAATCACATAAAAACCATCCAAACACATATAACACAGCAGGGAGCATTCCCACACGTGCAAAACACACGTTAACAATCCTTTTTCACTACTGGGGACACCAGAGACAAGTCACTAGGACTTGTTGTCCATCAGACAGCACTGAATGCTCTGGTGGGGTATCACACTAACATAACAATTGGGAGGGCGGGGAGTGCTTATCAATGGTGGCGATATAACGCGCCACATTTCTGGCCCACCCTTCCTAGTGGGCTGCTCTGCCTGGGCTGACTTTTTGTCCCAGTCCAGCCCTGTTCACGGGCCCACAGGCAGGAGAGGACCCGGGAAGCTCTAGCAGCAGTTCCGCCTGGTTCCTCTCGCGAGGTCGGAGCGTTGCCACGGCCATGCTCAGATCTCGTGAGAGTGAACTCTAGCCCTGCAGGCTAGAGTTCACTTACTAGGACCAAAAGGGATCAGCATGGCAGCACAGACACACACACGCACTAACAGCACCCTCACACACACACACACAGCAGTATGCATATGTATATATATATATACACACATATATACGCGGCGTGTGTGTTTGTGCTTTAGGGTGCACACCCTAATGCAATAGGCTGCGCACGCCTATGATTAGGATCTGAGAATTCCCTGACTGTTCTCTTATGGTTGTTAGTATTCTTACATGCCCCACAGACTCCACATCCATAGAAGCCTTTAGGTTCATTAAAGGGATTCGAAACTTTAGTTTTAGTCGAGTTGTTGTTAGAAAGGCTATTTCTTAGATTGGATACTCCCCTGTAGATGATTTTTGGCCGCTCTGGTAACAAGATGTTTAATGGGCAAGGCTGAGATGAAATGGATTTTTCAACTAGACACTCTACATCCTAGAGGGCTTAATTATGATTTTGAACTTTGTCATTTTTTATAATTTTTCTTTATTTTTATTTTTATTTTTACTTTTCTTCTCAGCCTTTGCACATGTCTCCCAGTGTAAATAAACAAAATATCTGTAATTTAATCCATTTATGCAACAAATCGGTTGTGTACCCCTTTAAAAACAACTATTATACTAAAGACTAATCCCTATACTTATGTACCCTGTTTACAGGGCTGATGGGGTTAATTTCCACATATGGACCACATGAATCTAAGTTTAACTTTAGATTTTGTATAAATAAAGATTTGATGTGTATCTCTTTAAGGGAAGAAACGATAAAGATTATACCCATATATATTCATGTATCTTATATAAGGGAGACAACAAGGCAAGTTGCCCTGTATAGAGAATACTGTTGCTTGAAGAAATGCAAATTTCCTGGCTAATCATGGCAGCATTTAACATATGGGTTTAGCTCCTCCCTCTAACCCTCAGGACAGGAAACACAATCAATCAAACAATTAAGCCTACCTTCCCCTACTATATTAGGTACCCCAGTATCCTCCACACCTCAGTCTTTTCCTGTCCTCCTAGCCCTAGGACAGTTTATTTTTTTTTTTTCTCTCAGTTTATCTGAAATATTTTTTTTTTTGCTCACCTGACCATGTTTGATATGGTCTTGTCCCTGTGGAGGTCAGCCTCCCTCCTCAGGAAGCCCAGGCACATGTAGCCCAATCTCCATGGAGTTGGGAACCCCTGGAAGCCTGGGTGGTTAGTTCCACAGGCTGTGGGAATCCTCTGGCGTCCTGTGTGTGCTTCAGACCTCGATCAGACGATCAGCATGACGGTAAGACGCTCGCGCATGCGCAATGCGCCCGACCGGACTCAGAGTGAATTTTGCGACCAAGTGCGCATGTGCGATCCTTTAAAGGTGCAGAGCGGGAAATTTGAAATGGCGGTTTTCAGACTAAAAAACGCTCGTTTTCAGTTCCCTTTACAGATACAGTGCTCTAGTAGACTGTTCTTAAATCTCTGCAGGTAAATGAATTACTTTTCTTTTAAAATCTTCATAATATTGGGCTGGGAATACATTACCTTTTTTTTTTTTAATGTTCTTAGCCCTACAGTCAGTATGGATCCATCATCCCCTTCTGCAAAATCAACGAGATCTGCTATAGGTCATAGGTGAGCAATGTTTTTTATGTTTTCTTCACATTACAAAAAGAGTGCATAGAGGGTACAGTCTTATGACTTCTGTTTCTTACAGCCCTCGTGACCGGTCCTGTCCCAGATCCCCATCGAGGAGAAGGGAAAAACCGGCAGCCTGCCCGGGATGTGGAGCAAGGCCTATGGATAACTGCAGGCTCTGCAGAAAATGCTTAGCCATGGTCGCAGGTGAATCTGATCACCAGAAGTCACAGCAAGCCTCTACCTCCTCAGCAAAAGATATTGCGTATTGGATTAAGCAAGCAGTGGTAGAGGGAATTGCTGAATCTCACAAGAATAAGAGATCAAGAGGTGAGACCTTCGGCATGGATTCAGATCAGTCTGAAGACGAATACAGACAACCTTCAGCGTACCAGGATTTAGAGCCAATCTCTTCCAGCAAAGAGGAGTATATGGAACAACCTTGCTCCTTGGACTCCAAAGCTATGGAGCATTTGATTATGGCTGTTAGAAGTACATTAGATTTGCCCGAAGAGGCCAAAGAATGTTCGGCTTCTGACAGACATTTTGGAGATTTGCATAAGAAAAGACCTTCCTTCCCAGTTCACAGCTCGATTAAAGACCTGATGAGGAACGAGTGGCAAATTCCTAGTAAAAGGAGCCCATGGATAAAAGGATCGATGCTGATTTATCTAAAGCCTTCATGACAGCGGGTTTAGGTTGCCACCCGGCCGTATCCATTTCTGCTTTGTCTAGAGCCATGCGTTCCTGGTTGCTTGACTTGGAGGATGACATCAATAAAGGTGTTAGTAGACGTCAGATGGCAGAATCCTTAAGGGATATCAAACTCGCCAGTGACTGGCTTTTGGAATCCTCCACTGACCTTATTAGAATTCTTTCGAAGGTTATGGCTCATTCAGTCACCGCTAGACGGGCGCTTTGGCTGAGGTCCTGGGGGGCAGACCTTTCCTCTAAGAATAATTTATGCTCACTTCCCTTTATGGGAGAAGTGCTTTTTGGGAAACCGCTGGATGAAGCTATTAAGAAAGCAGCGGAGGTTAAACAGGTCATGCTGCCTCAAGATAGACGTCCTAAGAGACCTCATTTGGACCGTAGACCTTTTAGGGATCAAGGCTACTTTAGAGAAAGTAAGACCTACAGACCGGGCAGAGAATTCTCTAGGCATTCCAATTGGAAGAGCGGCCAGAATGTAAAATCCTCTAGGGGCAAGACGCAGACTTCTTCCTTTCGCCCCAACAAGCAGTTCTGAAGGTGGCTTACTCCAGGTTCCTCGAGTGGGAGCACGTCTTTCATTCTTTCAGAGGGCCTGGGAAATCATTCCAGATGCTTGGGTCAGATCCATTATCAGCGGAGGTTATCATCTGGAATTCGAAGAATATCCGCCTCCACCAAGGTTTGTTCGCACAAGGCTTCCTGCCAACATCCAAAAAAGGAGAGATTCTGAGTCTCTATGTCTACAATCTTCTTATGGAAAAAGCCATCGTACCTGTACCCATAAGAGAAAGATTCCAGGGTTATTATTCTCCCCTGTTTTTGGTCAAGAAGCCGGAAGGAAAATGGAGACCTATTTTAGACCTCCACCAGCTCAACCTTTACCTGAGAGTCAGAAGATTTCGCATGGAATCCATTCGCTCCATTATTCCTGTTGTTCATCACCAAGATTGGATGATATCAGTAGATCTCAGGGATGCCTATTTTCATGTCCCTATCAAGATCGCCCATCAAAAGTTTCTCAGGTTTTGTGTCCGGAAAGAACACTTTCAATTTCAGGCCCTTCCTTTTGGTATAAGCACGGCCCCAAGGACCTTCTCGAAGGTTCTGGTCACCATCATTGCCTTGCTAAGAAAGGAAGGTGTAGCGGTGTTTCACTACCTGGACGACATCCTGGTAGTGGCCCCGGACCTAGGATTAATATTTCAACACAGACAACTAGTCCTCGACACTCTCTCTCATTTCGGTTGGCTCATCAACTACGAGAAGAGTCACTTGCATCCTTCAAGAGAACTAATATTCCTGGGAGCAAATTTCAATACAGACACGGCGATTGTATCTCTCGCACACGACAGAAAGATCGTACTTCAGGATCGGATAAGGGACTTCAGACTGAAGACTTCAGCCTCGGCAAGAGAGTTTATGAGGCTCCTGGGGACTCTCTCCTCCACGATAGAACTTGTCAGGTGGGCTCAGTGGAACCTTCGCCCTCCAACATTTTTTCTGAAAAATTTCAGGACCAGGTCGAGGGATTGGGAGTCACTGATTCACATTCCTTCGGCTCTGAAACAGAAGCTCCTTTGGTGGATGTCGTGGAGACATATCTCCCGAGGATTCCTCTTACGAGAAATAGATTGGGTGGTCATTACGACGGATGCCAGTCTGACAGGTTGGGGGGCACATTTAGGCAATCGATTTTTTCAAGAAAAATGGCCACCGAAAACTCAATGCTTGCCTTCCAACATCAGAGAACTAAGAGCTACTTTCCTGGCTCTTCTTCATTTTCAACAGGTCATCAGGCATTGCTGGGTCAAGTTGAGAGTGGACAACAAAGCAGCTGCTGCCTACATAAACCATCAAGGCGGAACAAGGAGTGTAGCCCTGATGAGAGAGATCGTTCCCATTATGACCTGGGCTCAGAATCATGTGGAAGGCCTGTGTGCCACCTATCTTCCAGGGAAGGAAAATGTATTAGCGGATTTCCTCAGCAGACACCTGATAGAAGCTTCAGAATGGCAACTTTCCAAGAGGATCTTCACCCAGTTGGTCCAGAAGTGGGGTCTTCCCCAAGTAGACCTCATGGCGACCTATCGGAATGCGCAGGTTCCATGCTTTGTGTCAAGGTGATACCATCCAAGGGCAGTTGCTCAGGATGCTCTATCCATCAATTGGGTGTTCAATCTGGCTTATGTCGTCCCTCCGATTCCGCTCATACACGCTGTTCTGAGAAAGATCTCCAAAGAACATTGCAAGGTGATAGCTGTTCTTCCCTTCTGGCCTCGTCGCCCTTGGTTTCCCCTGTTGCAGAGACTATCGATGGACCTGCCTTGGGAACTTCCAATCTCAGAAGACCTGCTGATTCAGGGTCCAGTGTTTCATCCGGAGCCTCACAAATTCAGGCTCCATGCATGGCTATTGAGAGGAAGTCTCTAGTTGAACATGGCCTTTCGGACCAGGTTATCTCAACCCTGTTACGTTCCAGGAATCCTTCTACTTCTTCTACTTACCATAAGGTATGGGAAGCCTTTGCACGATGGTGTAATTCCACGGTTCAAGATTTCAGTTCCCCTTCCGTGTCTCAGGTTCTGGGTTTCCTTCAAGCAGGCCTGGAGAGAGGCCTTCAACTTAACACGCTTAAAGTGCACTGCTCGGCTCTTTCAGCTCTTTCTGGTGTTCGTTGGGCATTAAATCCTATTGTGATTCGATTCTTCAAAGCAGTCATTAGGATTAGACCTCCTATCAAGGGATTCTCGGCTCCTTGGAATCTGCCTCTGGTTCTGCAGGCCTTGACGGAACATCCCTTCGAACCTATCGATGAGGTCCCTATGCAGGTTATTTCTCTAAAGACCCTGTTGTTACTGGCCTTGGTATCTGCTAGGAGAATGTAGGAGAATATGAGAGCACTGTCTTCTGAGGAACCGTTCACTACCTTCTTCGATGATAGAGTTGTGCTACGCCCTAGACCTGAGTTCCTTCCTAAGGTTGTTACTTCCTTCCACCTGAATCAAGAGATTGTCCTGCCGGGGTATTTTCAGGATCCATCCTCTCCTGAAGAAGAAAGATGCCATACACTAGACCTGAGGAGGTGTCTTTCCACATATATTGGATGCTCAGCTAATTGGAGAAAGTCTCCCCAATTGTTTGTGATACCTTGGGGTTCTCGTAAAGGTGAAGCAACCTCTGTCGCTACCCTTCGTTCCTGGACCGTTCAGGCTATTTCTAGAGCTTACAGGTCGAAACAGGTTCCGGTTCCCAAGGACATCAAAGCACATTCCACAAGGTCCATTGCTACTTCATGGGCTGCAGAGTCAGGGGTTTCTGCAGAGAGCATTTGTAAAGCTGCCAATTGGTCGTCTTTGAAGACCTTTGTACGTCACTACAGAGTGGATGTCTCTTCTCATTCTGATTCAGAGTTTGGCCTTTCGGTCTTGAACTCTTATAAGCCTTAAGTGGATATTAAACAATTTTTGTAGCATGACTTACCCTCCCTGAGTGGTTATTGCTTTGGGAATCCCATATGTTAAATGCTGCCATGATTAGCCAGGAATAGAGAAAATTTATTTATACTTACCGTAATTTTCTTTTCCTGGCTATTATTCATGGCAGCATTTGGTCTCCCGCCCTCTCTTGGTTTATTTGTCTTGTTACTGGACTGAGGTGTGGAGGATACTGGGGTACCTAATATAGTAGGGGAAGGTAGGCTTAATTGTTTGATTGATTGTGTTTCCTGTCCTGAGGGTTAGAGGGAGGAGCTAAACCCATATGTTAAATGCTGCCATGAATAATAGCCAGGAAAAGAAAATTACGGTAAGTATAAATAAATTTTCTCTAATACTACTTCGTTTGGGAATTATCTTGCAATGAGTTCTTTTGTCTCTCCTCTGATTTTCATTTCCCTTTTTTTTCTTCTATTTATTTTTAATGTTCATGAAGTTAACAGATTATGTCTGACTCCTCCTTTCTTTTCCCCTTTTGTTTTGGTTTCATGTTCACATTATATATTGGACTATGGGCGGCATATAAATGTGATATAAGCAAATTGCCAATGAGCAAAATGGCGGCTACGGGAAAAACGGAAGTGACGTTGCGGCAAGTACGATCCGTCACTTCCGTCATTACGAACATGTACAACAGATGACGAACACACCCCTCCCTCCATTGGCTGATCAGGAAGGCGACAAGCACCAATGGGAAAGGTTTTTGGGCTATCTAAACCGGCGGGATTTTACGAGCAGGATACCGATTGAAAAAGCCTTTCTATAAGGCGAAACGCGTCTCGGACGAGGACTCACCATTATTTTATGGGACATTTTATTTTTTACTTTATGTAAGTGTTTTATTACAATAAATTTTATATTGTATACATGAGCCTACGTCCTGCATCTATTTTCCTGCTTAACAAAGAACAGCAGTGCCCTCTTAAAGGCACAATACCCATCACACTGAGAGCCCAGTTTACATTGGCTCTCTTAAAGGTGAGCAAGTACTTGTATTTGATTTTCTGACATATTGGGTGAAGATAATACACTAGGACTCTGGTCCATTGTTCCCTTTCTCTCCTTTTCTCTGAGGACTAACATTAAGCTATTGAAGAAGCCTGGTATTTGCTTTAAAATACCCCTGCGCTTATGACCTGAGCCTATCTTTGCCTGGCTCTGAACCATGTGAGTTTTATATATACAGCTCTGTTTAAAGAACATCCAGTCCAGATATACTGCACCATTGTTCCCATTTTATATTTTTCCCTCTAGATTTTCTCGTTTGGCATACCCCTTTTTTAAAGGGTGAGTTTAGACAATTAAATTAGCGCTCCACTGGGTTTTGTTTGTTGTGACCCCTCTGTCTCACTTCCATTACCCCACTTTTCTGCATGCTATTGTGTTAAGGTTTGGAGGTACCTACACGTGTGTGAGCTGCTTAGCGGAATCAGGTTCTTCACCACATTATATTCGAAGCGCCTAAAAGCACGGTTTATTTGTTATTACTTGTCTAGTTAAACACCAGCTGTTATTATAATTTCTGTCCGCCCTTTATTGAGAGATACTGGTCTCTCTCCTTTATATTTTCATTTGGCAGGGTGGACATTTATACAGCTATATACTCCTGTTCATACTCTTCCCGTAGCTCCCTGAGCTCCTTATATCTCCTCTCTCCCTCCCTGAGTGGGTTATTTACTTGTTATTATTTTTGTTCATTATCTTTTTTTGTTCATGATTTTGTATACCGAATAAATTATAATTACATTTTAACAGACAACTGAGATCTATATCTCACCAGTGTTTCCTGGACGTTTGGTCCTAGGTTTACACTTTTTCTCTTTTTTGCAGAAGCTCAAGAAAGCAAGGTGAATGGTTAGTGTAGGACCTACCTAAGAGATTTGCCTTGATGTGGCAGGTGTGAATTCCCTCTAATGGCCATTGGGGTAACTAAATAACCTCCATTTGTGTAAATATGCATAGGGATTTGGGAAGAGCGCAGGTAAAGTTTTTCTTGTATGTATTTGGGATGATGTGTACTATGGTTGTTGTTGCCACCCAAGAGTAGTGGGAGCTTAAACACAAGATTTCTTGATGTGTATTTATACAAATGGTTATACTTGGGGGTTAAATATAATTTAGACAAAGGATTTTACTATATATGTTTAACCCCTTAAGGACCAAACTTCTGGAATAAAAGGGAATCATGACATGTCACACATGTCATGTGTCATAGTTACATAGTTACATAGCTGAAAAGAGACTTGCGTCCATCAAGTTCAGCCTTCCTCACATATGTTTTTTGCTGTTTATCCAAAAGAAGGCAAAAAAAAAAAAACCCAGTTTGAAGCACTTCCAATTTTGCAACAAGCTAGGAAAAAAATTCCTTCTTGACGCCAGAATGGCAGTCAGATTTATTCTTGGATCAAGCAGTTATTACCCTACATTGAAAGATTATATCCTTGAATATTCTGTTTTTGGAAGTATGCATCTAGTAGCTGTTTGAACATCTGTATGGACTCTGATAAAACCACTTCTTCAGGCAGAGAATTCCACATCCCGATTGTTCTTACAGTAAAAAAACCTTTCCTTTGCCTTAGACGAAATCTTCTTTCTTCCAGTCTAAACGCATGGCCTCGTGTCCTATGTAAAGTCCAGTTTGTGAATAGATTTCCACACAATGGTTTGTATTGGCCTCGAATATATTTGTATAATGTTATCATATCCCCTCTCAGGCGACGTTTTTCTAAACTAAATAGGTTTAAATTTGTTAACCTTTCTTCATAGCTGATATGTTCCATTCCTTTTATTAATTTTGTAGCCCGCCTCTGCACTTTTTCTAGTGCCATAATATCCTTCTTTAGAACAGGTGCCCAAAATTGCACAGCATATTCAATGTGTGGTCTTACCAGTGATTTATAAAGAGGCAAAATGATATTCTTGTCCCGAGAATGAATGCCCTTTTTCATGCATGACAATACCCTACTGGCCTTGGCCACTGCTGATTGACATTGCACATTGTTGCATAGTTTGTTGTCTATAACAATTCCCAAGTCCTTTTCGTGTGATGTTATCCCTAATTCGCTTCCATTAAGGGTATACGTTGCTTGTGTATTCTTTACGCCGAAGTGCATAACTTTGCATTTTTCAACATTAAATTTCATCTGCCATTTGAGTGCCCAAACCTCCAGTCTATCTAAATCCCTCTGCAGCAAAGTAATATCTTGCTCACATTGTATTATTTTACAAAGTTTTGTGTCATCTGCAAACACTGAAACATGACTTTCAATGCTGTCTTCAAGATCATTTATAAACATGTTAAATAGAAGGGGTCCCAGAACAGACCCCTGATGGACACCACTTGCCACCTCTGTCCAGCTTGAAAATTTACCATTAACGACAACTCTTTGTACTCTGTTTTTAAGCCAATGTTCTACCCAAGAACAAGCATTTTCATCTAGACCGATTTCCTTGAGTTTGAACACTAATCTTCTGTGTGGAACTGTATCAAATGCCTTGGCAAAGTCCAAATAGATCACATCCACTGCAACACCCTGATCTATACTTCTACTTACTTCTTCGTAGAATGCAATCAAGTTAGTTTGACACGACCTGTGCTTCATAAAACCGTGCTGATTTTTGCTGATAACCATGTTCTTCTCAAGGAATTCTTGAATATAATCCCTTAATAACCTTTCAAATATTTTACCAGCCACAGAAGTTAAGCTCACAGGTCTATAATTTCCAGGCAAGGATTTTGAACCCTTTTTGAATATAGGAACCACATCTGCCTTCCTCCAATCCTCCGGAACACTTCCTGAAAGAAAAGAATCTTGAAAGATTAAAAACAGAGGTTCACTTATTTCTACACTTAGTTCCTTAAGTACACGTGGATGGATACCGTCAGGCCCTGGAGCTTTGTTTATATTAACTTTCTTTAGTTGCTGCAGCACCTTGTCTTGAGTTAACCAATTACAATTATTCTGCAAGTTTTTAGTAGCAATCATTTGCACATCTATTGCCATGGGTTCTTCCTTAATATATACAGAGGAGAAATAGTTATTTAAAATTCCTGCCTTTTCCTGGTCTTCATTGACTAACACCCCCGTTTCAGTTTTTAGTGTAGCTACACTTTCATTTTTGGGTTTTAGAATTTATGTACTTAAAAAATGCTTTAGGGTTGGTTTTGCTCTCTTTAGCTATCATTTTTTCATTTTGAAGTTTAGCAAGTCTAATTGCCCTTTTGCACGCATTATTTGCTTCCTTATATCTTTTATAAGATGCATCTGATTTCCTTAAGGGGTTAAATGAATAAATTCAAAAAGTGGCCCTTCTTAATACACATGAGAGCCTTGCCTGCAATGCCGGGTCAAAGGTTTTAATAGCAGCGGGCCTTCATCAATCTATCTGAACAAGAACCATATGTGTTGACCATTGATATACAATGGACATATGGCCTATAATTAATATTACTTCCTGTGTATGAAAGAAGTCTGAAATGAAATTGAAACAGATATTAATTTACTCAGAGATATGGTCAGGTGGAAACCAAATTGACACATTTATTACGAGCTGCTGGGAGAACGTAATCATAGAAACATAGAATGTGACGGCAGATAAGAACCATTCGGCCCATCTAGTCTGCCCAATTTTATAAATACTTTCATTAGTCCCTGGGCTTATCTTATAGTTAGGATAGCCTTATGCCTATCCCAGGCATGCTTAAACTCCTTTACTGTGTTAACCTCTACCACTTCAGCTGGAAGGCTATTCCATGCATCCACTACCCTCCCGGTAAAGTAATACTTCCTGATATTATTTTTAAGCCTACGTCCCTCTAATTTAAGACTATGTCCTCTTGTTGTGGTAGTGTTTCTTCTTTTAAATATAGTCTCCTCCTTTACTGTGTTGATTCCCTTTATGTATTTAAATGTTTCTATCATAACCCCCCTGTCTCGTCTTTCCTCCAAGCTATACAGGTTAAGATCCTTTAACCTTTCCTGGTAAGTTTTATCCTGCAATCCATGAACCAGTTTAGTAGCCCTACTCTGAACCCTCTCTAAGGTATCAATATCCTTCTGAAGATACGGTCTCCAGTACTGCATACAATACTCCAAGTGAGGTCTCACCAGTGTTCTGTACAATGGCATGAGCATTTCCCGCTTTCTACTGCTAATACCTCTCCCTATACAACCAAGCATTCTGCTAGCATTTCCTGCTGCTCTATTACATTGGGGAAAAAAAAGAGAAAGAGAAAAAAGGCTGCGCCGGGGGAAATCAATATAAAAATAGCAATAGCAATAAGTCCAAAATATAAAAGAAAGTCTTATCTAGATAACGCTCCTATGGAAAATGAGTAGGCTGTGGGTGCTTGGTCCGAGAGAGAGAGGTCCTCGCATTTCTCCTTCTTGGAAATTCACTCGTATGTGAAAGATAAAACAGACACAAAAACAGGATAGTGCAATATGTCCAATAGTAAAATAGATAAAATATTAAAAGCTGGTATAAAACTCACATTTATAAGAGCTATAACTCGCTCTAGTGTAGAAGGCGTACAGCGGTACAATCCCCGCTTATGGGATATAGGGAGAATTTATTCCGTCAGTGATGTATTCCACGCTCAAAGATAAAAGAGAGACAACCAATAGTGCTCACTGGATAAAATGGTGAATATAAAATACGTATAAAATGATACTCACAAGAGAGGAGCAGACTGACTGCTCCTTGAAATTAGCGCTGGTGGTATTATCCCCACCTCAGCATTACTTGGAGTCCAGGGTATTAAAAATGCCAGGTAACAAAATAATATACAGTGTATAAAAAGATAAATGGCACAAATTAAAAAGTGTCCAAATAATCTTTAATATAATAAAATACACAGTAAAATATCCAAAAACGCGTTTCGCCAATACGGCTTTATCAATATGGAATAAGAACCTGGTACCTGGCAGAGAAAGATTTAAATAACAAGTAGAATCTTTAAAATTGGCGCCAAAATTAGGGACAGCCAATCAGAATACAAGTAGAAAACACAATAAAAGTATACATAAAAAATAGAATAATAATACTAAATATATCATTGGGACAGCTTAATAAACCTTATTAAGATAAAAGATATTGAAAACGAGGCTTATATCACTCGAAAATTACATAAATAATGCGGTCACGTGATCGGCATATGTGGCCGCATGGGTTACTGGGAAATGTAGTAATCAGACGTCGGCGCGCACTGCGCAGCCGCCGGCGTCTGGAGGGAAAGAGGCATCGGCTCGCATATAGTTGCGGGCGACGATTCCACAGAGGAGACGGAAGGAACCATGACGACGGCGAGCGCATAGCCGCGGCCGTCGTCATGGAAACCCGACATAACAAAAATGACGGTCCGCACAAAGCTGCGGCCGTCATTGAGGAAAACTGTAAAAAACGTCGGCTTACACATAAAGTATATGGCTATGCCTGATATGTAAACAATGTCATCAGGCATAGCCAGAAACAGGAAACACAGCACAAATAAAAGATAAATACATAAAATTAACCTTAAGAGAGTAAATACCATTAAAAAACACAGCAGTAAATAATATAAAAACACAGCAGTAAATAATATAAAAAGTAGTACAGTCCATATAAACATAGTCATAAAAACAGATAGGAAATATATAATTATAAAAAATTAAACAAGTCAAAATCCACATTAAGGCCATGGGGTGTAAGGGTTTGGAGTTTATAAACCCATTCCATTTTGGTTTTGACTAAAATGGTTTTGATATTACCACCCCTCCATGGAATTGTGCATTTTTTTATTCCAATACATTTCAACAATCTTGGATCTTTATTATGTTTAATAAAATGTTTGGATACTGAATGATTGAAGTATCCATTTTTGATGTTTCTGCAATGTTCGCTTAATCGTGTTTTTAAGCACCTAGTAGTCATTCCAACATATTGGAAGCCACAAGGGCATTCGAGCAGATAAATCACATTTTTTGTTGAGCAATTAATAAAGTCATTGATTTTGTAAACCTGATTAGTCACTTTTGAAAAAAATTGAGTACCGTATATACTCGAGTATAAGCCGACCCGAATATAAGCCGAGGCCCCAAAAAACTGGGAAAACTTATTGACTCGAGTATAAGACTAGGGTGGGAAATGCAGCAGCTACTGGTAAATTTCTAAATAAAATTAGATCCTAAAAAAAATATATTAATTGAATATTTATTTACAGTGTGTGTATAATGAATGCAGTGTGTATAATGAATGCAGTGTGTGTATGAGTGCAGCGTGTGTATGAGTGCAGCGTGTGTATGAGTGCAGTGTGTGTGTGTATATGAGTGCAGTGTGTGTATAATGAATGCAGTGTGTGTGTGTATGAGTGCAGTGTGTGTATGAGTGCAGTGTGTGTATGAGTGCAGTGTGTGTATGTGTGCAGTGTGTGTATGTGTGCAGTGTGTGTGTGTGTGTATGTGTGCAGTGTGTGTGTATGTGTGCAGTGTGTGTGTATAATGAATGCAGTGTGTGTATGAATGCAGTGTGTGTATAAATGCAGTGTGTGTATGAGTGCAGCGTGTGTATGAGTGCAGCGTGTGTATGAGTGCAGCGTGTGTATGAGTGCAGCGTGTGTATGAGTGCAGCGTGTGTATGAGTGCAGTGTGTGTGTGTGTGTATGAGTGCAGTGTGTGTGTGTGTATGAATGCAGTGTGTGTGTGTGTATGAATGCAGTGTGTGTGTATGTGTGCAGTGTGTGTGTTGCAGTGGTGGGGGGGTGGGCAATTTTATTATTTTATTTATTGTTATTTTTTATTATTTTAATATATTTATTTCATTATTATTTCTTATTATTTTTTATTTAATTATTATTTTTATTTTCGTCCCCCCTCCCTGCTTGATACATGGGAAGGGAGCTGACAGGAGCTGCAGGACGGGTAAGTAAGATCTCTGCCAGCCCCCTCTCCCTCAGTCTGTATTATGGCAATGCAAATTGCCATAATACAGACTATTGACTCGAGTATAAGCCGAGTTCCGGTTTTTCAGCACAAAAAATGTGCTGAAAAACTCGGCTTATACTCGAGTATATACGGTAACTTTATGAGGAACAGTAGGATCAGTGCTTCTACAGACAATACACATTTTACATTTACAGAAGCCTTTAATTTGTGGGAAAAAAGATAGTGAGGGTGTATTTGTTATTTCTTTAGTAAAATTCTTAGTTAATATTGATTTAAAATTTGGTGCTCCCCTAAAAACTATGTTTGGGCGTTCTGGTATAATTTTATTAAGAATTTCATCTTGCTTTAAAATATGGCAGTGTTTTTTTATGATTTTTTTTATATTATTGCTTTTATTATTATAATTAAAAATAATCGGCAAAGGCATAGGATTATCGGTATTTTTAAACTTGTATTCTAGAAGTTCATTTCTATCTTTTTGGGGGGTATTTTCAATAGTGTCCATGAGTTCTCTTTCAGAATAATTTTTCTCAATAAATTTATTTTTTAAAAGATTGGCTTGTTGGTGAAAGTCACTTATTTCGGAACAGTTTCGTCAAAGTCTTAACATTTGGCTTTTTGGAGCACTATCGAGCCAGGGTTGGTAATGGCAACTAGTTTTGTCTATGGCGGTGTTCACGCAAACTTTTTTAAAAAATGTCTTGGTATGTATTTTCCCATTTTTAATAAAAATATTAAGATCTAAAAAAATAATTTGTTCCCTACTGTATTCGTAAGTTAAAATTATACCTCTATTATTTATATTAAGATTATTTATAAAAGAATTAAGATCATCTTCCGAACCATCCCAAATAAAAAAAGGTCATCAATATATCTAAAAAAAGAGACTAGGTTCGCTCTCCATTCATGGTCGTTAAAAATAGCTTGGGATAAATAAATTAGCGTAACTGGGAGCGAACCTAGTCCCCATAGCGGTCCCTCTTTTCTGTAAGTAAAAAGCATTTAAAAACCAAAAATAATTATTTTTTAAAATATTTATGCCATCTAATATAAAATCAATTTGTTTATCGGAAATTTTTCCTTCTTTTATTAAAATATCTCTGATAGCTTGACAGCCTATCTCATGAGGTACAATAGTGTATAGTGACTGAACGTCACATGTAACCAGTATAAAACTTGGCTTCCATATAAAATTGTTTAAAAACTTTAAAAGAGCCATAGAGTCTTGCAGATAAGATCTCATAAGTTTGACTGAAGGTTGTAATAGAGTGTCTATGTATTGTGAAAGGTTACATAGGAGAGAACCTATGCCAGACTCAATAGGTCTTCCGGGTGGTAAGGTTTCATTTTTATGAATTTTGGGGAATTTTACAGGAAACTATTTATTTATTTTTTGTTGCTGATGGCATTTGTTTCTTTTTTTTTATATATTCTTTATTTTTGCTGTGCAAAAGAAAAATACAAGCAGGCATGAGGTGCCCCAAAGGCAGTCCTCAGGCGATCATTTCGTTTGACATTTTTTTTTTTTAATTCTTTATTTTTGTAGTGCGTAAACAGGTAACAATTGCGTAAGAGGTACCCCAAAGGCAATCCTCCAGCAGAACAATAGTATACAGTATATTAGGGTCAATAAGAAAACATGCACATTTAATTTATTATTAGGAAAGTACGATGAAATGCTATATTGCATACATGTTCGGTCAGGTGTGCTGTCGATTAGAGTCTTAGAAGTTGGTCACCCTTAGTGAATGCGTTGGTTCGTGCTTAAACCTGTCCTGTCACATAGGTCGGCATACTTTTTCCTAGGTTCTATGTTTTGTAGTGCATATGCGAAGTACCTAGGTTTGCATTGCCCTAGGCGGCTTATGCAATCTGGTGATATGTATAGGTAAACATGTGGTGTCGGAGATGAGTGCACTTTTGTTGCAAAAGTAGGGCGGTAAGCAGGATGATACGTTGTGTGCTACGTGCGTATCTGTGTTGTTGAAGGTGGTCACAGGGGTTATTTTGGTATTCGCACACATTCAGGTGTATGTATATATCCGTACATAGATTTACATACATAGTTGAATAAGGGTAACATCTCAGTAGTTTCACACATTTTGTTTGTAAATAAAGTATGCAGATCTTTTCTGGCACTTATCGCACATTCTCCAGTAGTATGAGCGTTTCTACAAAATGACCTGTAAGGAGGTCAGGGTAGAGAGAGATAGTAAGAGGAGGGGGAATGGGAGTAGGGGTGGGTTCAGGGTATATCCGGCTCGGGGTGAACTGCACAGGGAGGTCCCACCGGCAGGTCATGGAGTGTATGAGTCAAGTTACCGGTGGCATTCTCAGCGGTTGGTGTAGTCTTCCCATGGATCCCAGATTTTGATAAAAATTGGGTAGGTATCTCTTATTTGTGCTGTTAATTTGTCCATGAGGTGGGCCTCCTTGATATTTCGGGTAACATTGGCCATTCGTGGCATGTCAATTTGTAACCAGGTTTGAGCCATGGCTCTTCTGGCGGCTAATGTGATTTTGTTGAGCAATTTCTGCTCTTTATTGGTCAGGTTGTCAACGGGTCGGGCTATTAAGAAAGACCAGGGGTCCGGTCTAATTGGTTTGTTTAGTACTGCTGTCAGCAGGTGGGCTATGTCTTCCCAATAGGTCACTACTTTGCGGCAAGTCCACCACATATGTAGGTATGTACCTTTCTCCCCACAGCCCCTCCAGCAGGTATCAGTGGTTGTTTTGCCCATGCGGTATAGTTTGACCGGTGTGGTGTACCACCTCATGAGTGTCTTGTAGCACTGTTCTTGGTGGAGTACACATATGGATGCTTTTGTCGCTGCCTCCCATATGTCTTGCCATTCACCCCCCTCCAGTGTTTGTTGTAAGTCAGCTTCCCAGTGTGTGACATATGTGGGAGTGTATGTTTTATCTGATGGTGCGCTAAGCTGTGTGTAAAGGCGGGTTATGAGGCCGGTACGTGGTCCTTCCGCCACGCATAGTGCTTCATAGAAGGTTGGTTTAGTGTTGGCTGCAGCCCTGACTTGCGCGCTTCCGGCAATGTCCCTGAGCTGAATGTAACGGAAATGGTCTTTGGTGGTCAGAGCAGCCAATGCTTTGAGGTCCTCGAAAGTTCTGAGTGGGCCGTTGTGGTATAGTTGGTGGTATCTTTGGATGCCCGTGTTTTCGATGCCTTTGAAATCTCTAGCAGTTAGGCTGGGTGGGAACGCTTTGTTGCGTAGGTATGGTGTGAGCGGCGACATGGGATGTGTGAGTGCATGTTTGTGGGCTGCATAATCCCAGATCCTGATGGAGTTCAGGATTTCTGGGCATGCTGTGGATATTGGCGGTCTATCTTGTCTTGGAACCCATATCCAGTACTGTGGGAGATCGGTGCCCATAAGCAGTGTCTCTAAGTCGACCCATCTGTGGATGTCGGGTGGTGAATGCCACTCCACTATTTGTGCTAGTTGTGCTGACAAATAGTAGGCGTGTAAGTTGGGGAGGCCCAGGCCCCCTCTGCTCTTGGGTGTGTACAGCGTTTGTCTCGCTATTCTGTGCCTCTTCCCGGCCCAGACGAAGTCGTCTATCGCGGTTTGTAGTGGCTTGAGGTCGCCTTTGGTAACCCTTGTCGGTAGTGCCTGGACAGGAACAGGAGCTGTGGCAGTAAGTTCATTTTTACACTGTGTAGCCTTCCTATCCACGAGATGGGTTTGTTGTTCCAATGGGTTAGGTCTTTGATTAACGTGGTCCGTAAGCGTTGGTGGTTGGTTGTATATATGTCGTTAGGGTTGGGCGGGAGTGCAACCCCTAGGTATTTGATTGGTCGTTGGGTGATGGTTAGTCCATGGGTTTGGGCCAACCAGGCAGCGTCTGGGTTGGAGATTCCAATGGGCATGCCTACTGACTTGTCAATGTTTATCTTATACCCCGAGACACGTTTGTATTCGTCCAAGAGCTCTAGGAGGTGTGGAACTGAGTCTTTAGGTTCAGTGAGGATCAACAATATATCTTCGGCGTATGCCGATACTTTAAACTCTTCAGTTGCCACCCGGACGCCTTGTATCCCCGGGTGTTCCCTGATAAGTGTTAGTAAAGGTTCTAGGGCCAGGATGAATAACAGGGGGGACAGCGGGCATCCCTGACGTGTTCCGTTTTTAAGCACAAAGGAGCGTGGCGCCGTTCCCTGCACTAGTGTCTGTGCTCTGGGGTTTATATATAGGGCGTGTACTGCAGTGAGGAATGTGTCTGGTAGGTGCATTTGTCGTAGTAGTGTAAATAGATATGGCCAGAGGACCCTGTCAAATGCCTTCTCTGCATCCAGGGAGAGGAGCAGAGTAGGCGTTTGTTTTCTTTCTGCCCTCCATATGAGGTCCACTGCTCTCCGCGTATTTTCATACAGCTGCCTGGCGGGGACAAAGCCCACTTGATCCGCATGTATGTATCTGGCGAGCAGTGGGTTAAGTCGATTGGCCAGTAGTTTAGCGTACGTTTTGAGGTCAAAGTTAATAAGGGAAATGGGCCGATAGTTGGAAATGTGGGTGTGGTCTCTGTCTGGTTTAGGGATGAGGGTAATGTCTGCTGTCGTGAGGTCTTGATGTGGTGTTTCTCCCTCTGTCCATTTTTTGTACATTTTAGTTAGGTATGGGGTAAGTTCTTCTTTAAAGGTTTTGTAGTATGTGCCGTCAAAACCGTCCGGCCCCGGGGCCCTAGCTCCCTTTAGTCCAGTGACGGCTAGGATGACTTCCTCCAAGTCTATGGGGGCTCCCAGCGGCTCCGTCAGGTTGGCGGGGAGCCTCTTGGGTTGGGCTTTGTTTAGAAATGTCATGACCTCTCCCATGTACTCCGCGTTGGTCTCAGTCAGGGTAGGTGAGTGGTCGTATAGATTGGTGTAGAATTGTGTAAATTCGACGTTGACGTCGTCGGGATTGGTGAGGATCGTTCCCTGTTTATTTCTTACCGCTATTGTTGTGGTCTTATGTGTTTTAGGTCTTAAGGCTCTTGCTAAGAGAGTGTCCATTTTGTTGGACTTCTCGTAAAAGAGCCTTTTCGTGTGGCGTATATCATTGCTGACCTCGTCAACCATTAGCTCCCTAATCATCCGTCTTATTTCTTGTAAGTCTCTTGTTGTGGTTTGGGTGGCTGTTTGTTTATTTTGCATTTCCGTTTTGCAGAGCTGTTTTAGAAGGTAACCTGTGTTTATTATACATTATCCCCCAATAGCCAGTAACCTGTGATTATTATACATTATCCCCCCCCATAGCCAGTAACGTGTTTATTATACATTATCCCCCATAGCCAGTAACCTGTGTTTATTATACATTATCCTCCCATAGCCAGTAACCTGTGTTTTATTATACATTATCCTCCCCATAGCCAGTAACCTGTGTTTATTATACATTATCGCCCCACAACCAGTAACCTGTGTTTATTATACATTATCCCTCCCATAGCCAGTAACCTGTGTTTATTATACATTATCCCCCCATAGTCGTAACCTGTGTTTATTATACATTATCCTCCCATAGCCAGTAACCTGTGTTTATTATACATTATCCTCCCATAGCCAGTAACCTGTGTTTATTATACATTATCCCTCCCATAGCCAGTAACCTGTGTTTATTATACATTATCCCTCCCATAGTCAGTAACCTGTGTTTATTATACATTATCCCCCATAGTCATTTATCGTTGGAACTAGGCAGCATGATGTCTTAGGCCGGCCCAGAGAGTGAGTGAGTGAATAATCTAATATATATTTTCAGAAACATATTAGTAATATATGTAAATCGGGTTCATGCAAAGAGGGTGAAAAGGTATTAAAGAAATACACACCTATTGCATCAAATTTACAAAGCCAAACTTTTAAAAGCTTTCCTCATTTCTTTCTCGGGATGAGGAATAAGCAAACAAGAAAAAATAGCACACACTCAGAAATATACAGCTGTAGCAAACAGATGCACAGAACTGAGTATGACTGGAAAGATTAAAGTAGTCTCACATGAGATGAAAAATACTGAATAATGCTGGATATTATGATAAAAAATAGATAGAGAATATCTAGAGCCCCTATTTAAAAATAACAACCAAATCTATACATATAGTACAAAGACAGTCCAAACAAAGCTTTAATAAATCAGGCTAGATACTGTCATAGATATATACAATAGGTATACCCAGTATAGAAAGGTAAAGGGGGCAAGTGACAGATGTATATATACAATCTAACTCTACCACAAAAACAAAAAGATATTGCAAAAATTCAGACACATATATATCACCAGCAATATTCCTAGTGAGTATAGACTTTTGAGTAATCTCAAAATGTCCATATAAAAAATATATTCAATAGAGGAATGTGGTGAAATATGTATAAAGAATATACTCATGTACAGAGGTAAAAAAGATGAAAGACGAATAATAGATATCGTGGAGCTTAGAATGCCCACGGCATATCTATAAGCAGGATAGTATAGAAGGAAACAATAAATAAATGTGGGCACAGCTGTTAAAATGAATGCTGCCTAAAGACCACAATGTATCCAGTAAATAAATATACTCAGTATCCAGTGGCGTACACATGACCCATGGGGCCCCGGTGCGAAAATGGATCCGTGGGCCCCCCCGCGCGCTTACTCTGCGCGGGCAGGGGCCGCAACACATGGCGGCTGGCACCTGTTCGCAGGGGTTGCAGGGCTGCAACCCCTGCGACTGCGGTATGTACGCCAGTGCATGCAGATGCGCACACACACTTAAAGGACCACTACAGACACCCAGATCACATCAGCTCAATGAAGTGGTCTGGGTGTCAGGTCCCTCTAGTTTTAACCTTGCAGCTGAAAGCATAGCAGTTTCAGAGAAACTGCTATGCTTCACTGAGGGTTAATCCAGCCTCTAGTGGCTGTCTCACTGACAGCCGCTAGAGGAGCTTCCGCGATTCTAAGACACTGAACGTCCACTTGAACGACACTTGTAGCGTCTCCCGAAATCCAAGCTGAAAAGAGTGAAGTAGTGATTATAGCTCCCAATTCCCCAAACATGAGTCGAGACTTCATGAAGGGGTAAAACGAATGTGTTTATTGATGGCCAAACTCAGCCCTTTTATGATGGTCTCCCAGCAAGCGAACTCCCACATGGGACCTTGTGGAAGACTGTAACAAAATATGCAGAACCAATCAGTATACAGTACAATTCTTATACACACCCACAGGAAGAGTGTAACCCCTCCTCTGTATCCTGGAGATAATTAACTTACCCCTCCTCTCTATCCTGGAGATAATTAACTTAAGTGGTTGCAGAGAACCTAATTATCTCCGGGCAGAGAGAAACATGTGCTTTTTACCTTTTAACAAAACTGTATTAAAATCAATAACTCATGTTTCGCTGAACGAAGTCCCCATGTTCCACACCCCCCCAGATAGCTTGGATCTGAGCGCATA
The DNA here is from genome assembly GCF_036172605.1 of Pelobates fuscus. Lineage (NCBI taxonomy): Eukaryota > Metazoa > Chordata > Amphibia > Anura > Pelobatidae > Pelobates > Pelobates fuscus. Next base: position 192,541,567 of record NC_086323.1, read on the forward strand.
TTATAGGCGAATAGCGCTCAGATCCCACAAACACAGTTCTCAATAACGTCGAGTAAAGTTTAAGTTCACCAGTTGTTCGTGCAATTCCATCCGAAGAGAGTTCCATAACTGTAGCTACCTGGGGTCGGTAGTTTTATTCGATTCTTAGTATTATACGAATTGAGCATAATACGTATGGTCAAACGAAATGCTGTTTCCGAGGTTGGTTAAACAGGGATTTCGTTACAGGCGGTTTGAATGCGTGCACGGCTCTTGCCGTGCATGCGCATTCGGAGCTGAGAGGCGGAGGGATCCCCAGCGCCAAGGGAGTCCGGCTCTGGAGAAAGGTAAGTGCTGAAGACACACACACACTCTCACGAACAGACGCATACATTTACTGACAGAGACACACTCAGCGACAGACATACATACACACTCACTGACAAAACATACACTCTCACTGACAAACACACACTCACTAACAGACATCAAGCAGACTCACTAACACACACACAAACACTCAGTAACAGACACACACAGTAACACACTCACTGACACTCACTAGCAGACACACACTCAACAGACACACTCACTGACACTCACTAGCAGACATACACACTAACACTCACACTCACACACACACACTAACACACTAACACACACTAACACTCACACTAACACACTAACACTCACACTAACACACTAACACTCACAGTAACACTAACACACACACTAACACTCACAGTAACACTAACACTCACAGTAACACTAACACACACACTAACACAATAACACTCATAGTAACACTAACACTCACAGTAACACTAACACTCACAGTAACACTAACACACACACTAACACTCACAGTAACACTAACACTCACAGTAACACTAACACACACACTAACACACTAACACTCACAGTAACACTAACACACTAACACTCACAGTAACACTAACACACACTAACACTCACACATGTTTTTTTTTAATTTAACCCCCCAGCCTCCTTACCTTTTGGAGTGCTGGTAGAGAAAAGAAATCTATTAGACATAAAACACATAGTAAGTGAAATAATTATAGTGAAATAATGTGAGCAAAAAAGTGAGTCTAAAAGAGACAAATGAACGCCCGACGCGCGTTTCGGTGCTTCTCGGTGCACCTTCGTCAGAGGCAAAAGATAGACTGCTCAGGTAGTCCTTTATATACCAAATGTTATAGGCGGATCAGCCAATACGTGCCTTACCATGACCGGGGGGCGTGGCCATCATTCCCGCGACAAAACCACCTATGAGGGGTAGAAAAAAAAATAGGCTCCTCCTATATTTCTCCATCAGAGATATCGATATTATCTATCCAAATCTTCACCAACGAATTATGATACATCTTAAGTGATTGTATTCTCACATATATTCCCAGCTATAGAGTATGTCAATAACAGGCATACTGATAGTAATAGAATCCAGATGTTGCCATATATATCGATATAGATAATGTGTTCAGACAACATATATGATTCAATAATAAGAAGCTGTTACAGATTGCTATTTGTAACTGGCCCTTTAAATGGAAAATTGCCCTGCTTCCCTGGATTGTGGAGAAGCCTATTTGCCAGCATCCTTCCTCATGACTATGGCCCCTGGAAGATTGTGCCCCTGAAAAGTTATGAACTTTTATTGGGTGTGTATGGCCCTTTAAGAACCGTCTGGGGACATATTGTGACTTTGCTGAACAATGTCCCTTTAAGACTATGTCCCCAGACCTGTAAAATAACTTGCCCCTGGCTTTCTCCCACTTGGTTCAGCAAATAGGGCTTACTGAACCAAGTACCACACAGGCGGACCACCCAGAAGTTAAAGTGTGCAGGCAATTTACCTCCCAGGCTGTGAGGTTACTGCCGGTTAATTGCCGAGCGCTGGGTGGCCGCCATTCGACAGCCGTACACGTGATGGCGGCCATCTTAGTTCATGCGAACGCGGTCAGCGGTGTATGCTAAAGATTCTGTGGAACTAAAATCGGATGTGCAAATACACGAACACCGCTGACCCTTACCTTCTCCCATACGGAACTTGCAGCTCCAGAGACTAAGTCCCGTTCGAAGATGGGACGTAGTCGTTTTTTCTGCATGAAATTGACCGACCGCACAGCCCAAATCTATGGAACTGTTTTGGGCAGGAAATTGTGCTTGCGGTCGGTCATAAAGGGACCTCCAGCTAACTTTTGATCCACTGGAGGGATTTGGCTGATTTTTGGAAGTGTTTATGTTTGATGTATGCTGAGTCTAAATATGTATCTTTTATGGAGATTGAATGTATGGTTTTAAAGTTACAGTGTATGTGTGAAAACTGTATTTTTACTGTCTGTAATAATTATGTTAACTGCTTACCTGAGGGGAGGGGATGTGTGGGTTGTACTGTTATTTGATTGGTTATTTTATGCCTCCCCCTGGGTGTGTCCTGTATGTGCACAACCGTAATAAAAACCAGGTTGGGTGTTCCAGCACCTCAGACCTCTTCTGACCCTCAATACGTAGCCTTGTCTCGTTATTGGAGGGAACTGCTATATCACACTAGGGATTGCTATGCTCTGCATATTCCCCTGAGCTTTAATCACTTAGCTCTTTTAAGAGCTGGTTCCGGATACGCTCTCCTGGAGGAGAGGTCTTCCCCACATGGTCCTGGAGGACAGAAGCCGATCCAGGGTGGAAGGAAGACGGCGAGGCACCAGTTAAGCTTCGGCGGTTGTGGAGTCTGCGGTGGCTGTGGTGTCCGGTGCGGTGATTGTGGTCCTCGGCGCAAGCTAGGAAGCGTCCATCAACGGAGGGTACTCGGTCGGAGTACACGGAGCTCCGTTACAGTGGTGGCAGCGGCGGGATGGCTTCCCTAGTGCGAGGAGCAGCATCCTGGGAACACCAAGCAAACCTGGAGTATTGGTATATACGGTTTGACGCTATACTGAAGAGGCGGTTGGCTCTCTACGGGCCCTACCTAACAGAGGAACTTGTACAGAAAATGAGGAGAGAACTGGCGGAGGATCTGCAGAAGGAAGCAGAATATCGGGCAGAGACAGCGAAGTATTCCGTCCTTCCTCCCCAGTGGCAGTGTGTACCCCAGGGGGCCGAAGGTGTCGTCCTTCCCCCCCAGCGGCAGTGTGAACCCCAGGGAGCTGAAGGTGTCGTCCTTCCTCCCCAGCGGCAGTGTGTATTACAGGGAGCTGAAGGTGTCGTCCTTCCTCCCCAGCGGCAGTGTGTGCCCCAGGGAGCAGAAGGTATCGTCCTTCCTCCCCAGCGGCAGCGTGTACCCCAGGGAGCTGAAGGTGTCGTCCTTCCTCCCAGTGGCAGTGTGTACCCCAGGGAGCTGAAGGTGCCGTCCTTCCTCCCCAGCGGCAGTGTGTGCCCCAGGGAGCAGAAGGTATCGTCCTTCCTCCCCAGCGGCAGCGTGTACCCCAGGGAGCTGAAGGTGTCATCCTTCCTCCCCAGCGGCAGTGTGTACCCCAGGGGGCCGAAGGTGTCGTCCTTCCCCCCCAGCGGCAGTGTGAACCCCAGGGAGCTGAAGGTGTCGTCCTTCCTCCCCAGCGGCAGTGTGTATTACAGGGAGCTGAAGGTGTCGTCCTTCCTCCCCAGCGGCAGTGTGTGCCCCAGGGAGCAGAAGGTATCGTCCTTCCTCCCCAGCGGCAGCGTGTACCCCAGGGAGCTGAAGGTGTCGTCCTTCCTCCCAGTGGCAGTGTGAACCCCAGGGAGCTGAAGGTGCCGTCCTTCCTCCCCAGCGGCAGTGTGTGCCCCAGGGAGCAGAAGGTATCGTCCTTCCTCCCCAGCGGCAGCGTGTACCCCAGGGAGCTGAAGGTGTCATCCTTCCTCCCCAGCGGCAGTGTGTACCCCAGGGGGCCGAAGGTGTCGTCCTTCCTCCCCAGTGGCAGTGTGTACCCCAGGGAGCTGAAGGTGCCGTCCTTCCTCCCCAGCAGCAGTGTGTGCCCCAGGGAGCAGAAGGTATCGTCCTTCCTCCCCAGCGGCAGCGTGTACCCCAGGGAGCTGAAGGTGTCGTCCTTCCTCCCCAGCGGCAGTGTGTACCCCAGGGGGCCGAAGGTGTCGTCCTTCCTCCCCAGCGGCAGTGTGTGTTACAGGGAGCTGAAGGTGTCGTCCTTCCTCCCCAGCGGCAGTGTGTGTTACTGGGAGCTGAAGGTGTCGTCCTTTCTCCCCAGCGGCAGTATGTACCCCAGGGGGCCGAAGGTGTCGTCGTTCCCCCCCAGCGGCAGTGTGAACCCCAGGGAGCTGAAGGTGTCGTCCTTCCTCCCCAGCGGCAGTGTGTGTTACAGGGAGCTGGAGGTGTCGTCCTTCCCCCCCAGCGGCAGTGTGAGTTACAGGGGGCCGAAGGTGTCGTCCTTCCCCCCCAGCGGCAGTGTGAGTTACAGGGGGCCGAAAGTGTTGTCCTTCCCCCCCAGCAGCAGTGTGTCCTACAGAGAGCAGAGACAGTTGGTCCCTCTCTCCAGCAGCAGGACAATGTTACGGGAGTGGAGACAGGCGGTCTCCCTCTCCAGTGGCAGCCTGTGTTTCAGGGAGAGGAGCACAGCACCCCCTCTCCCCAGCGGCAGCTTACCCTAACAAGGGGAGACACCAATCTCCCAGACGGCGCAGATGGGACCGTGGTCTCTGTGCCTGACCTACAGGGATGCTGGACAGACTGTCCAGATCCCCAACTACCCTCACTGGGACAACAGGAGGAGGGGGTAAGTACAAATTCCCCTCCCCAGCTAACTAGCGTGGCACCAGGGTTAACAGAGGCAACATTAACCCCCACTGACTCCAATGCTCCGCTGGCTACTGAGCCGGACTATGGTCCCAGCACCCCAGCAGAAGAGCTGGCAGCTGGGCAGAGTGCAGTCGGCCTCTGCCCTCCCGCAAGTCCCCACAGCATGTTACCTCATCACCACCTCAAAATACCCAGGTGCAGTAACTGTTTCTTGTGGGTGGGTCACCCTTGTACCTGTTTGTTGTGGGTGGGCTACTCTGGCATTTGGTTATTGTGGGTTGGTGGATCGACTAACGGAGGCACTGACCGACAGAAGGTCAGGTGCCTGGTTAGTCTTCCCCCAAAGGGGAGATATGTTACAGATTGCTATTTGTAACTGGCCCTTTAAATGGAAAATTGCCCTGCTTCCCTGGATTGTGGAGAAGCCTATTTGCCAGCCTCCTTCCTCATGACTATGGCCCCTGGAAGATTGTGCCCCTGAAAAGTTATGAACTTTTATTGGGTGTGTATGGCCCTTTAAGAACCGTCTGGGGACATATTGTGACTTTGCTGAACAATGTCCCTTTAAGACTATGTCCCCAGACCTGTAAAATAACTTGCCCCTGGCTTTCTCCCACTTGGTTCAGTATAGGGCTTACTGAACCAAGTACTACACAGGCGGACCACCCAGAAGTTAAAGTGTGCAGGCAATTTACCTCCCAGGCTGTGAGGTTACTGCCGGTTAATTGCCGAGCGCTGGGTGGCCGCCATTCGACAGCCGAGCACGTGGCGGCGGCCATCTTAGTTCATGCGAACGCGGTCAGCGGTGTATGCTAAAGATTCTGTGGAACTAAAATCGGATGCGCAAATACACGAACACCGCTGACCCTTACCTTCTCCCATACGGAACTTGCAGCTCCAGAGACTAAGTCCCGTTCGAAGATGAAAATTGACCGACCGCACAGCCCAAATCTATGGAACTGTTTTGGGCAGGAAATTGTGCTTGCGTTCGGTCATAAAGGGACCTCCAGCTAACTTTTGATCCACTGGAGGGATTTGGCTAATTTTTGGAAGTGTTTATGTTTGATGTATGCTGAGTCTAAATATGTAATTGAATGTATGGTTTTAAAGTTACAGTGTATGTGTGAAAACTCGGTCGGAGTACACGGAGCTCCGTTACAGAAGCATATTTGCAACAAAAAAGAAATTAGATAAACCATATAAAAAATAAAAATTGTTGCAGAATAGTGTTTAGATACTTAGAAGTCCCCATTATTCATGTATCGAAACTGTATAAAATAAATTAAAGAAAGGAAAAAAATATTCAGTGTGACTGCTCTTGTAATTATAAATGCTATATAAATAAAGCTCCATAAATGGTATCATAGTTCTTTTTCCTTTTCAATTAATACAGTCTCATTCACAGGGTATACTGATCCTATATTAGTATGAAAGTCGATATTATTATTTATGCATTTGACTGACATAAATAGATCCTCAATATAGAAAAAATAGACGACTAAAAACATTAATGGAGCCCCTAAAAATCTTATCTTCATGTGTGTCTATGACATTATCAGTCCTGCTTATTTAAAATTATTTAAGCCTAAGTGCAATAAAGAGAGTTATATACAAATACTCGCCTCATGATGACAATATAGCGTGTCCAGAAAAAGTATTCATATACATCATAGGAATAGGAGTATCCGCATTTAAATAAAACAGATGAACATTGGGTAGGAGGCATATATATCAACTAAGGCACGAATGGCAGATAGGTAGATATAGAAAGTGGACTACGTTATGAGTAGATTCACAAAGGAAAACAAGATAAACAGTAAAAATAAACAATTAATAAAAATCAAAAAGATGTGTAGAACTACTTATATGTTATAAATATAGTAGAAGTATGGAATCCAGAAAAGATTTTAGTTCATTGTTCTGAGATAAATGGCGTGAACAAGAAACCCTCATTCAGACCCATTGGGGAAAGGGTTTTTAACCTATAAATCCAGAGGCTTTCCCTCTGTAACAATTTTTTTCATCCAGGTCACCTCCCCTTGGGCCAAGTGTGACTCTTTCAATTCCGCAGAAACATATGTTTTCTGCGGAGCCGCCATGATGGAGTTTAAGATGTATCGAAATAGGAGTATCGACCAATCTCCTTGGGTTGACTGATGTAACATGCTCACGGATTCTATATTTAAAGATACGGATGGTCTTGCCCACGTACATTTTTTTGCACGAGCAGGTCAATAAATAAATTAATCCTATAGTTTGACAATTGAAAAACATTTTAATGTCAAATTCGTGTGTATTTGTTGAGTCCGAGATCTTCTTAGATGGGCGAAGTATGAATTTGCATGCCTTGCATCTGCCGCATTGGTACGTTCCAGAAAGTGGAGACTTCAACCATGTCGGCTTGGTGGGTATAGATCGTAAGTGACTTAGGACTAGCATATCTTTGATGTTTCTTCCCCGTCTTGCTGTCACTGATGCAGACGGTGTAATCACTTTCTGTAAATGATGGTCTTGTAACAGAAGTGGCCAAAATCTATTTAGAATTCTAAGTGTAGGATGCCAACCGGCATCGAAATTCCCAATACATCTTACTAATTGGGTATTATCATTTTTTGGTGTATCTATCAGATGAGGAATATATCGGGATGAGGAATATATCGTTTGGAGACTGAGGATTTCCATCTGCCCAATCTTTTAATAATATGCACTGGAGTCTCAGTGTTGAAGGAGACCGAAGCTGCCCCTATTCGCGTGGCTGGATCACTCCTGCCTCCACACAAGCCGCATGCGGCTTGATCTCCTCTTCTGACTTAGCCACGTGCACTGACCACAGTGATCGGTCACGTGGCCCGCCTGGCACTAGGAGCACGGCTCGAGTCACGAGCTCGCTTTTAAAGGGGCAGTGGGAGCCAAAAGTTGATTCAGGCTCCCACTGGCCCACGTCATTCCAGCACCCCCACACACGAACGTTTTGGGGGCGTAGGCATGACGTGGGCCAATCAAATGTTAAAGGATATTTAAACTTCCCTAGCCCTATCCACTTTGTCCTATCGTGGTTTCTGTGTCAGTACCCTTTAGTGCGTTCCTTGATCTATTTTGTTTATTTTGGTATTGACCATGGCTTTGTTCTTGACTCTGAATTTATCTTTAACCCTTTCCTGTCTTGTTTGCCCGTGTGACTGATTACCATCTACCTGACTCTGGCTTGTTCTCGTTTTCATAGTCTCTCTGTTACCATGACCCGTCTCGTTTCTGATTACGCTTTATCTCTGTCTGATGTTTAGTCTGGCCATTCTAAGTCCAGGTAATAAGTTATATCCTAGTCTTGTCCCTTGCTATCCTAAACTCTGCGTGCTGGGGTATTACATCATGACATTATGATAGGACCATGGGCCCTGCAGGTTTAGGACAGCTAATGGCCTCTTATGAGGCAAGATTTTAAGAACAGGATCACAGATTAAAAATAAGAAAAGGGCATTTAAAGCATTTAAATCAGACAAATCAGATGCATCTTATAAAAGATATAAGAAAGCAAATAATGCGTGCAAAAAGGCAATTAAACTTGCTAAACTTCAAAATGAAAAAATGATAGCTAAAGAGAGCAAAACCAACCCCAAAGCATTTTTTAAGTACATAAATTCCAAAAAACCCAAAAATGAAAGTATAGGTACACTTAAAACTGAAACGGGGGTGTTAGTTAATGAAGACCAAGAAAAGGCAGGAATTCTAAATAACTATTTCTCCTCCGTATATATTAAAGAAGAACCCATGGCAATAGATGTGCAAATGATTGCTACTAAAAACTTGCAGAATAATTGTAATTGGTTAACTCAAGACAATGTGCTGCAGCAACTAAAGAAAGTTTATATATATATATATATATATATATACAAAGCTCCAGGGCCTGACGGTATCCATCCACGTGTACTTAAGGAACTAAGTGTAGAAATAAGTGAACCTCTGTTTTTAATCTTTCAAGATTCTTTTCTTTCAGGAAGTGTTCCGGAGGATTGGAGGAAGGCAGATGTGGTTCCTATATTCAAAAAGGGTTCAAAATCCTTGCCTGGAAATTATAGACCTGTGAGCTTAACTTCTGTGGCTGGTAAAATATTTGAAAGGTTATTAAGGGATAATATTCAAGAATTCCTTGAGAAGAATATGGTTATCAGCAAAAATCAGCACGGTTTTATGAAGCACAGGTCATGTCAAACTAACTTGATTGCGTTCTACGAAGAAGTAAGTAGAAGTATAGATCAGGGTGTTGCAGTGGATGTGATCTATTTGGATTTTGCCAAGGCATTTGATACAGTTCCACACAAAAGATTAGTGTTCAAACTCAAGGAAATCGGTCTCGATGAAAATGCTTGTTCTTGGGTAGAACATTGGCTTAAAAACAGAATACAAAGAGTTGTCGTTAATGGTAAATTTTCAAGCTGGACAGAGGTGGCAAGTGGTGTCCCTCAGGGGTCTGTTCTGGGACCCCTTCTATTTAACATTTTTATAAATGATCTTGAAGACAGCATTGAAAGTCATGTTTCAGTGTTTGCAGATGACACAAAACTTTGTAAAATAATACAATGTGAGCAAGATATTACTTTGCTGCAGAAGGATTTAGATAGACTGGAGGACTGGGCACTCAAATGGCAGATGAAATTTAATGTTGAAAATGCAAAGTTATGCACTTCGGCGTAAAGAATACACAAGCAACGTATACCCTTAATGGAAGCGAATTAGGGATAACAACACACGAAAAGGACTTGGGAATTGTTATAGACAACAAACTATGCAACAATGTGCAATGTCAATCAGCAGTGGCCAAGGCCAGTAACGTATTGTCATGCATGAAAAAGGGCATTCATTCTCGGGACGAGAATATCATTTTGCCTCTCTATAAATCACTGGTAAGACCACATATTGAATATGCTGTGCAATTTTGGGCACCTGTTCTAAAGAAGGATATCATGGCACTAGAAAAAGTGCAGAGGCGGGCTACAAAATTAATAAAAGGAATGGAACATATCAACTATGAAGAAAGGTTAACAAATTTAAACCTATTTAGTTTAGAAAAACGCCGCCTGAGAGGGGATATGATAACATTATACAAATATATTCGGGGCCAATACAAACCATTGTGTGTAAATCTATTCACAAACTGGACTTTACATAGGACACGAGGCCATGCGTTTAGACTGGAAGAAAGAAGATTTCGTCTAAGGCAAAGGAAAGGTTTTTTTACTGTAAGAACAATCAGGATGTGGAATTCTCTGCCTGAAGAAGTGGTTTTATCAGAGTCCATACAGATGTTCAAACAGCTACTAGATGCATACTTGCAAAGACAGAATATTCAAGGATATAATCTTTCAATGTAGGGTAATAACTGCTTGATTCAAGGATAAATCTGACTGCCATTCTGGGGTCAATAAGGAATTTTTTGTCCTAGCTTGTTGCAAAATTGTGCTTCAAACTGGGTTTTTTTTTTTTCTCTTTTGGATCAACAGCAAAAAACAGGTGTGAGGAAGGCTGAACTTGATGGACGCAAGTCTCTTTTAAGCTATCTAACTATGTAACTATGTAACTATGTAACCGTATGGACCAGATTGCCCAGGCCCATCAGACACTTTTGTCCAGAAATGCTTATTTGGCCCCTGAGACACTGGTATGCGTACCATCTCAACCCGTACCTCCCATTCCAGAGGCATCTATCCTGACTAGAGATGTCCCGAATAGTTCGCTGGCGAATAGTTCCTGGCGAACATAGCTTGTTCGCGTTCGCCACGGACGGCAAACATATGCGATGTTCGGTTCGCCCCCTATTCGTCATCATTGAGTAAACTTTGACCCTGTACCTCACAGTCAGCAGACACATTCCAGCCAATCAGCAGCAGACCCTCCCTCTCAGACTCTCCCACCTCCTGGACAGCATCCATTTTAGATTCATTCGGAAGCTGCATTCTTTTTTTTTTGTATTATTTTTTTTAGACAGAAGTGTGTTATATTTGAGCATGCTAGGCTGAACGTGCGTATATCATGGCTAGTTGCACTGAGGGTATGAGTATATAGCAGTACATTGTTGTGAAAGATGGCTGTCATGTTTAGGGTGTAGCTTGCACGTTATCAACTGTGTATTTATATCAGCAGCTCCACCACTAGTTATAAATCAAGTGTGAGTCACCCCATGAGATGAGACTAGTGAATAACATAATACATGAACGGTTAAGGTAAAGGCATGTAAGGAACTACGACAATAAACTCTTTAGGAGGTGAAATAATTACATGTTTAAACGCTTGCTACTTTACGATTAGTTAATGTGCAGAGAGCAGTTCATGTGATCAAAGGCATGGTGTGGAGGATCGGCTATAGTGGGACATGCTTGGCAGGCTGCTGTTTACTGCTTGTGCTCATCCGATCCCTTCTGGGCGCCAGGTGCAGACCCTGGGAGTCCCTGATACCTGGAACAACAAAGGCAAGTCTCTGGCTGAGTGCCGGGTTCGCGGCTTGAGGTGGTGGAAGCTTGTTTTGTTGGGTGGTCGGACCTGTCCCGGTGGTGCTTCACGTCCGGTGCGGAATTGTGGTGGCTTAAGGTGGAGGCGAGTGCTTGACGTGGGGCAGGCTCTGCATTTCTGTTTGTGCCTCCGGTCCCGTCTTCGACGCCTTTTGCGGGTGGATTTTAATGGGGACTGCTTCGCTTAGCTGTGGTGGAGCTTGCTGGGCCTGTGGTGGAGCTTGTTGGGGCTTCCTGCTTGTTATTTGCTTCCAAAATTGATTAAAGAGTCTGTCCAGCTTAGACTCAATATCCTGCCATGCTTTGCTGGTACCAGGAGGACACGCGGCTGCCGCCATATTGAGAGAGTCGCAGATGAGTATGTCAGCCTGGGCAGCTGTGCTCTGTGCGTCCATTAGCTCCAGACAGCCTCTCAGGGGTGGACCGGGATAACCCCCACCGGTCCGAGGGGTGGGTAACGGAGCTCCTGCCGGGAAGTAGCTGCTCATGGGCATCCCAGGATCGGGAGATCGGCTGCCTCTCCCGCCCGGTGAGCACCAGGCCACACTTGCCACGCGGAGGTAAGTAAGACTCTGTCGAGTTGCTGACCGCTATTAAGCATGTTGGGTCAGTCAGGTAGGAGCAACATTGCTGGGTCATCCCCTTCTGGGGTGAAATTCGCTTGTTGATAGCTGCTTAAAGTGAGATATTGAGGGAGCTCACACGAAGTGCGTCTTTCCTCCATGACAGCTAGGCCCTGCCCCCCGGAAGCTGCATTCTTAGTGAGAGGAGGGACAGTGTAGCTGCTGCTGATTTAATAGGGAAATCGATAGCTAGGCTAGTGTATTCAGTGTCCACAACAGTCCTGAAGGACTCATCTGATCTCTGCTGTAAGGACAGCACCCCAAAAAGTCTGCTTTTTTCTGTGTAATCTAATTGCAGTTGCCTGCCTGCCAGCGTGTGTGTCAGGCTCACAGCGTATACTGTGCCCACTTGCCCAGTGCCACCACTCATATCTGGTGTCACAATAGCTTGCATTTAAAAAAAAAATTAAAAAAATTTGACTGTAATATAATAGCAGTCAGTTTCCTTCACACGTGTGCATTTCAGGGCCTGCCAGGGCACAGTGTCACACCAGTGCAACTCATATCTGGTGTAACAGTAGTGTACATTTAAAAAAAAAATACAGGGGGCTTGTTGTCACCTTTCGGGGACCCTTGGTGTTGTACGTGGCTGGGTGGAGGAATAGACCTTCAATGACATCAGTGAGGACAAAGAACGGGACATGGCTAGCTTGGTATCCAACCTTGTGCAAATGGGGAGTTTGCGGTTGTGCAAATGGACAGTTTGCGGTTGTTTGCGGTGCGTTAAACGGGGAGTTTGGTCTGTCACTGTGAAGCGGGCGTAACCCTTACACTACCTGATCGATACAACATCATACCTGATGTTTTAAAGCACGTTATTCCAAACAATTTAGGAATGTCAGGTGATTTATGCCCTTTATGGATTAAAACCAGACTCTGCATCAACTATGTAATTTTCCATGGGAGTTTTGCCATGGATCCCCCTCCGGCATGCCACAGTCCAGGTGTTAGTCCCCTTGAAACAACTTTTCCATCACTATTGTGGCCAGAAAGAGTCCCTGTGGGTTTTAAAATTTGCCTGCCTATTGAAGTCTATGGCGGTTCACCCAGTTGCGAACATTTGCAGAAGTTTACGTTCGCCATTCGCGAACGGAAAATTTTATGTTCGCGACATCACTACTTCCTGAATAGACCTGCATCCACCTCTTTGTACTTAGCTTGTGTTACCCTGTAACATATCTGGTGCATTGGTTCGGAAAAGCCAAGGGCAGAGACCGCAAGACGGTGACATTTTACCCAGTCCTCCACGGCAGCACCCCTGGACTTCTACTGTGTGGACCTCCCTTCATCTCGGCGGCACTGGCTTTTTCTCCAGGAGATCATCGGCTTCTGCGCAGTGAGTACCGGGGTGTCCCGTCGATAAAGTGTGAACCCAGGTCCAGGAACTTAAAGGTAAACCCACTAGGGGTAACATGTGGTATGCGGTAACTGACTGACCTCTCCGATCGGGGAGACGAGACGAAGGGCCACCGTCTGAAGTTAAACGGTCTGTAGCTAGCCTGTTTAACATAGGGACTGGATGTCAGGCTGAATTCTGGTGTATATATGTTCAGCCGGACACCGTTATCTTGACTAAGTGAATCCTGGAGTAAATTCCGCTCACTAGATCATAGGTATTGGGGAGCTAGCTGAAATTTAGTGTATATTCCTGTGGCAAATCCAGCCACTGTACATTGTATTTTATGTATATATAATGTTATGCATACGTGTATACACCTTTAAGAACCAAGCGTATGTATTCTGTGTAACATGGTTCAAGGAAATCCTAGCGTTCATATGCTGCCGGCATACGAAAACCGCCAGCATTCATGTAATCGTTTCACAAACGGTGAATTTCAACACCATTCGTGAAACAACCAAACTACCGAATGGAGACCACACACAGGAGGTTGTGTGGCACCCATTAAGGATTGCAACATTGTTGCAATCAGGCAATTAAGAGGATTCAGGGTGGCCGTCGTTCGGCTACCGACCACGCGGCAGTCGGCCATCTTGGATCCTTTGTTAAGCCCAGCGGTATTTGGTCGTCGAGCGCCTGGAACTAAAATCGGCTACTCGACTGCACGAATACCGCTGGACTCCCAAGCCGTTCGGGAGCCCCGGTCCTTCGGTAATGTGGTTCTATAGAGTAATTCGGTAGTTTGGAAGTAACTTAGAAATAATGTGTATTTCGTACGGCGTTCGGTTATTTAAGCTGTTATCTGAGCAGCACTTTCACGAAGCGTGCGCTCAGACCCCAGTTATCTACCGAACGTCCATTCGTTTTAATCAGACGAATATTGTTTGAGTTATGGATTTTTGTGTGAAATATTGGTTCTGCTGCACGAGGGGATAATCCACTTAACTGTATATTCTGGTGGGAGTGTCCCTCTTGTGCAGCAGTGTATTATGGGAGAAATGTCCAGGTTGTTAAGTTCCCCACTGTACAACCCCTGCAATGTCAGTAGGGAAACCCCTTGCATGGGGAATTGCATAAATACTGTGACCTGTGAATAAAGCACTCAGTTGACTCCCAGCCTATGTTTCATCTAGTTCTTGGGAGGGAAGGATTCTTATTACACTACCTGGAATATTGTATGCTGTACCTGCCTATGCTGATTATTACCTGTGTTCCTGTCTACCAGCGGAGATCTGTGGATTATACTGCCTCTCCGCTACAATTCCTTTCGCTAGCTCTCAAAAGCTTGGACTAGTTGGAATCTGGTGTATATTTCTTCTGCTAGCTCTTAAAGCTCGGACTAAGCTGGACTCTGGTGTATATTCCATCCGCTAGATCCTATAGTATTGACTAAGCTGGACTCTGGTGTATATTTTGTCCGCTAGATCTTGTAGTATCGACAAACTGCCAAACCCATAGTGCGCATGCGCCGTACTGCGCACGCGCAACATGCAAAATAACAAATAGGTGAGAGCACACACAATAAGGGAATACTACCCGCTCTGTAGTCAATTGATCTGGAAAAAAACAAATAAACAAGACATAGAGTAGTATAGCCTGATACAATATATAAACAGTAGGTGCCAATCACACTCACATAGACAGAGCCACTTAAATAGCTGGCTCAGACTTGATGCCTTGAATATGTAGAACAGGACTTTCACTGGGAACTTCTTTCTCCTTGGGATGTAAAACCTCCAGGACGCAGAATTTTCAGGAGTAAAAAACCTGAGGTGGGAGTCTGTAGCTCAGATATGTTTGCTCACCCTTGCAGTCCAAGGTGACCAGGTAAGACGCCACCTGGACTGTGAATCTGGTATTCCAAAGCAGTACCAACAAGGTCACAAACAGCAGGATAGTCGAAGGATAGCCGAAGTCAAAGGATGGCAGAGGTCAGGATAACTGAAGTGTAGCCAAAGTCAAGGGATGCCAGAGGTCAGGATAAACGAAGTGTAGCCGAAGTCAGAAGCCAGGGTCAATATAGAATACAAGTTCAGGAGACTAGAAAACAGGAACTGAACACATACACCAGGAGGTCAGTTCAGACCTGCCAGAGGTCAGTTCTTTGATCCTGGTGTATGTGTTCAGTTCCTGTTGTTTATATATTGTATCAGGCTATACTACTCTGTCTTGTTTATTTGTTTTTTTCCAGATCAATTGACTACAGAGCGGGTAGTATTCCCTTATTGTGTGTGCTCTCACCTATTTGTTATTTTGTATTATTCACTTTGTTGTGGTTAGTGTGGCCCACAAAGGTGATAGTAGCACCTATTTATTTAGGGATCTATTCACCACATTTGTTATTGTTTATTTGCACGCGCAACATGGCATATGTCCAAAATTGGAACAAACCGAACAAGTAGATAATGCGCATGCACGATAAATCGCGAGCGAAAGACAAACTTAATATTAATATAGCATTTTTTAAAAAGTCTCATAAAGAGACACAAAAGTGCTTTTCAAAATACAATTACAATATTAAATTCTGAAAAAGACATGGGGCTGATTTGAATCCTGTTAAAATGTGACAAACCCAATCTTGTATTGAATAATGATAAATCTATAACTTAACATTTAGTACTTGCCTATCCCTTATCTAACCATAACTGACATAATTGACATATTTAAACATTCTCCATATTTTTCATTATCTTATTTCATAATAAAGTGAAAATAAAGTTAAAGTAATTGCAAATTTCAAGTAAATAATAAACAGTGCAATATATACAAACGAGTGATAACATAAAACTTTTTTTAATAAAAAATGTATTAAAGTTTTTATCTGCTATGAAGTATTTAATCGTGTCTGTTACGGTCGCCTCCAGGCTGGCTGGAAGTTGGACCGTAGAAAAGGATGCTCCTAGCGCTCACCAAAGGACCCTCAGCACCGTAGCCACCATAAGCACTGCGGACTCCACGAATCACCGCTGCTGGGCTGGTATCTCGCCGTCTGCTCTGCGCCCTGGACCTACGACCAGGCTCCAGGTTCCAATAGGCGAACCTCTTCCTTCTGTAGAGCGAAGCATGATCAGGAACAAGAGCTCTTACAAGAGCTCAGTAGCTAAGGGAGTATGAAGAGCATAGCAATCCCTGTAGTGATTATAGCTGTCCCCTACAAACATGAGTCAAGGCTGCAAGTTAGAGGGTCAGCAGAGGTCTGAGGTGCTGGAACACCCAGCCTGGTTTTTATTGAGGTTACATGCAAACAGGACACTCCCAGGGGGAGGCATAAAATCACCAATCACACATCTGGTGCAACCCACACACCCCCTCCCCTCAGATAAGCAGTTAAACCAATTATTACATACAGTAAAAATACAGTTTTCACACACACATACTGTAACTTTAAAACCATACATTCAATTTCCATAAAAGTTACATATTCAGACTCGGCATACATCAAACATAAACACTTCCAAAAATCAGGCAAATCCCCCCAGTGGATCAAAAGTTAGCTGGAGGTCCCTTTATGACCGACCGCAAGCACAATTTCCTGCCCAAAACAGTTCCATAGATTTGGGCTGTGCGGTCGGTCAATTTCATGCCGAAAAACGACTAAGTCCCATTTCGAACGGGACTTAGTCTCTGGAGCTGCAAGTTCAGTATGGGAGAAGGTAAGGGTCAGCGGTGTTCGGTAGAATGTGTAGCCGATTTTAGTTCCACAGAATCTTTAGCATACACCGCTGACCGCATTCGAATGAACCAAGATGGCCGCCGCCACGTGCAATTAACCGGCAGTAACCTTACAGCCTGGGAGGTAAATTGCCTGCACACTTTAACTTCTGGGTGGTCCGCCTGTGTGGTTCTTGGTTCAGTAAGCCCTATTTACTGAACCAAGTGGGAGAAAGTCAGGAACAAGTTATTTTACAGGTCTGGGGACATAGTCTTAAAGGGACAATGTTCAGCAAAGTCACAATATGTCCCCCAGACGGTTCTTAAAGGGCCATACACACCCAATAAAAGTTAATACATTTTCAGTGGCACAATCTTCCAGGGGCCATAGTCATGAGGCAGGAGGCTGGCAAACATGCTTCTCCACAATCCAGGGAAGCAGGGCAATTTCTCATTTAAAGGGCCAGTTACAAATAGCAGTTTGTAACAGTGTCCAATACAGAATATCATATTTATAGTGTATATTATGTGTGGACCAGATGGCTAGTATATATGTGTGAAAAAAACGAATACAGTATAGTGTAATGTGCAAATAAATGCATGCAGTTGGCTCATTAGTCACAAACTGATGAAAAATTAAAAAACAAATCCATAAAAGATTCAATCCCCAATCTGCCATCAAAAAATGTCATATCATAGTTATTAAAGCGGCACTGTCATGCCGAACTTACCTTTCCTCAATCTCTTCCTCTTGTCCCCCTCTCCCAGGATCTGTTCTCCGTTTCTTACTGTCTTCTTTAGTTTTCTTTAAAATCATAAGACAAAGTAGGGACTCTTTGCCTTATGGAGGATTCCTCTGCATGACCAGCTCTGACCAGCGTAGGAGCAAAGTGTGCTTCATTTCCGTTGGTCAGAGCAATTTTCCCATAATTCTTACCTTTCCTCCCTGTTCCCACGATGCTTCCTGTCATTTTAGACTAAACTACCGAATTGCGTTCTAACTGAATGAGAACAGGACTCCGATCCTATTCATTGCCTCTGCTGGGAATTTGAATTTTCCCACACTTTGTAAAATGACAAAGAGCACTCTGATTGGCTTAAACCAACCAATCAGAGTGTTCTAAGCCTAATTGCAGGGCGGGGCAAGGCTTTATAAGCCTTGACCCGCCCTGCGGAGCTCAGTATGCGGCGTGCCCTCGAAGGCGGATTATGGTTTTTTAGCGTCGGATTTTTTATTTTTCGTCAGGATTTTTTTTTTGCACTTGTTTTTTTACTTTATTTTAAGTTCGATGGGTATGATGGCTTTTTATTTGGCCTTTTTTGGGGCTGAAAAATTAAGATTTTAGAAAAAAGAAGACGTCAAATGGTAAGTTTAATTTTTCTTTACAGGTTAGTTATTTTATTCCCCCCTCACTATTTTTAGGGTGAGGGGGGGAGGTAGGGGATAGTTTTATTAGGGTGGGGGGGTGACGAGGGGCTTGGGACCCCTAGTCACCTTGATTGGGGGGGGATTTTCATATAGGGCCCCCACCCGCCGCTCAGGGGTGGGGGCGGGGGGGGGGGGGGCAGTAGGTCCCACTTATTGTTTTTTTAGGGCCCACACCCACCGCTCAGGGGTGGGGGCCGGGGGAGGATGGTAGGTCCCCCTCCACCATTCTTATTTAGGGCCCCCACCCACCGCTCAGGGGTGGGGGCCGGGGGAGGACAGTAGGTCCCCCCCTATCTTTATTTAGGGCCCCCACCCACCGCTCAGGGGTGGGGGCAGGACAATAGGTCCCCTCCCCCATCTTTATTTAGGGCCCCCACCCACCGCTCAGGGGTGGGGGCCGGGGGGGAGGACAGTGGGTCCCCTCCCCCATCTTTATTTAGGGCCCCCACCCACCGCTCAGGGGTGGGGGCCGGGGGGGAGGACATTAGGTCCCCCCCTATCTTTATTTAGGGCCCCCACCCACCGCTCAGGGGTGGGGGCCGGGGGGGAGGACATTAGGTCCCCCCCATATCTTTATTTAGGGCCCCCACCCGCCTCCCAGGGGTGGGGGCCTGGGGGGAGGACAGTAGGTCCCCCCCCTCATTATGTTCACGACCCCCACCCGCCGCTCAGGGGTCCGCCCCCCCTATTGTAATTTATGTCATTTTTTTCTACAGTGAGCAGCCACACTGTTTAGTAGACATGCCCCTACTCGCGGTATAGCGAGTAAGGGCATTCGGGAGATTTTAATCTCCATTGTGCTATTATGGGGGTCATATTGACTCCCATAGAGTGAGAGAGGGACCTGGGGGGGCTTATGAAGTGGCGGGGAGCACTGCTCCCTGACGCTTCTATCTTTACATATTACAAGGAGGGAGCTGCGTGCCGGTAGCTCCCTCCTTGTAACAAACTGAAGAACAACAGTTTGTTCATCTGATTTTTCTATTCATTCATTCGTCTGTCTGATGAATGAATGAATGAATAGATGAAATTCCCGTTCGCATGTCCAAGTGTTTCACTGGGCATGTGCGGGAATCTCACAGTCTGTCTGGTGTGGGCAGATGACGTGTCCCACAGGGACTTCACCTACCCACACAAAGATGGCGGCGCCCTGAATAAAGATCGGGGCAGAAAATAAAGATTAATAAATAGGTAATCGGGGGGGCTTAGGGGCATTTGGGGGGTGACTAAGGGGTCAATTGGATGTAGTGGAGGCGGGAGGGGGGTTAAAAAAACGGGATTCGGCATGACAGTGCCGCTTTAATACAATCCGACAATGAATACCATTAGAGTCACTAAATTCTCCTATTTAAGACTATCAACTAAAGGGGAACAAATCAAGCATGGGTACATTTATTTTCACTTTTTATTTAGATTTTCAATTATTGAAATTACATTAATTAATTATTGTTACGGTTACCTCCAAGCTAGCTGAAGGCTGGACCGCTTGGATGTCCTTGTTCCCGAGTGTGGAGAGAGAGAGGAGCCGTTCTGATCAGCATACCACGAGAATCCTGTGAATATAAAGCAATCCCACTAGCTATGGTACAGGTAGGACACCCTTTTCCCCACAAAACGAGTCGAAGCTGCGATTTGAGAGTCAAAATTAACTGAGTTTAATGGCACACAGGCATGGCAATTTATGCAAGACCCCAGGTCCAGGGACAGCCCCCTCTGGACCTGATGGGATACAGGGACAATACAACCAGTTGACCAATGGCATTACAATGTATCATTTGAAATTGTTACCGCCCAGCTTGGAGATAATTAATCCAACGGTTATGACAATTTAATTATCTCCAAGCGCCCCAAATCCCACGTTTTATTTTAACAGGTAAAACAGTATAAAAATATATAACTTTAATATTTTAATAGCCACATCTTCCATTCAACCGTTCGTTAGGTAGCCCAGATCTGAGCGCAACAGATAGGCAAAGAGCGCTCAGATCTCACGAACAGTATAGCCAGTTTCTTCATTACAAGGTCCGTTTGTGCCTTTTGTCCCGAACACGAGATGGCAGCCATGTTTTTAGGTAGGCAGATAGAGAGTGGGACCTGGACCTAAAACCCATGGAGCGAGTAGCGGCTGAGCAGCTGCGCGAACCCCGCTCAGAGGATGGTTGTCTCAGCCCTTCGTGAGCCGAACGTGGATCGCCATGAAGGGGGGTACTTAACTTGCTGTTAACTGCAGACCCAATGTTCTAATTGGGGCCACATGCCAGGATGCGGGTGGTCCTCGTTCAGGAGTCTTCCGTGTGTTCCAGTAGGGTGAATTGTCACACGAACGAGGCCTCCCTAAGACAGTCAATTAGGCTGCGGTTAAACAGCGAGACTGACAGACAGTGAGTGTGACTGACAGACAGTGTGATTGACAGACAGTGAGTGTGATTGACAGACAGTGAGTGTGATTGACAGACAGTGAGTGTGATTGACAGCCAGTGAGTGTGATTGACAGCCAGTGAGTGTGATTGAAAGACAGTGAGTGTGATTGACAGACAGTGAGTGTGATTGACAGACAGTGAGTGTGATTGACAGACAGTGAGTGTGATTGACAGACAGACAGTGAGTCAAACAGTGAGTGTGATTGACAGGCAGTGAGTGTGACTGACAGGCAGTGAGTGTGACTGACAGACAGACAGTGAGTGTGACTGACAGACAGAAATTGAGTATGATTGACAGACAGTGAGTGTAACTGACAGACAGTGAGTGTGACTGACAGACAGTGAGTGTGACTGACAGACAGTGAGTGTGACTGACAGACAGTGAGTGTGACTGACAGGCAGTGAGTGTTATTGACAGACAGGCAGTGAGTGTTATTGACAGACAGGCAGTGAGTGTTATTGACAGACAGGCAGTGAGTGTTATTGACAGACAGGCAGTGAGTGTTACTGACAGACAGGCAGTGAGTGTTATTGACAGACAGAGTGTGTGATTGGCAGACAGACAATGAGTGTGATTGACAGGCAGACAGAGAGTGTGATTGACAGGCAGACAGAGAGTGTGATTGACAGGCAGACAGAGAGTGTGATTGACAGGCAGACAGAGAGTGTGATTGACAGGCAGACAGAGAGTGTGATTGACAGGCAGACAGAGAGTGTGATTGACAGGCAGACAGTGAGTGTTATTGACAGGCAGACAGTGAGTGTGATTGACAGGCAGACAGTGAGTGTGATTGACAGGCAGACAGTGTGATTGACAGACTTTAAGTGTGCTTGACAGGCAGACAGAGAGTGTGATTGACAGGCAGACAGTGAGTGTGATTGACAGGCAGACATACAGTGTGATTGACAGGCAGACAGAGAGTGTGACTGACAGGAATACAGTGAGTGTGATTGACAGACAGGCAATGAGTGTTATTGACAGACAGTGAGTGTGATTGACAGGCAGACAGAGTGTGACTGACAGGCAGACAGTGAGTATGATTGACAGACAGACAGAGAGTGTGATTGACAGACAGTGTGATTGACGGACAGGAAGTTAGTGTGATTGACAGACAGGCAGTGAGTGTGATTGACAGACAGGCAGACAGTGTGATTGACAGACAAACAGAGAGTGTGATTGACAGACAGTGTGATTGACAGACAGTGTGATTGACAGGCAGGCAGTGAGTGTGATTGACAGACAGTGTGATTGACAGACAGACAGTGTGACTGACAGACAGAGAGTGTTATTGACAGACAGTGTGAATGACAGTGTGATTGACAGACAGACAGGCAGTGAGTGTGATTGAACGACAGACAGTGAGTGTGATTGACAGAAAGACAGTAAGTGTGATTGACAGACAGGCAGTGAGTGTGATTGACAGTGTGATTGACAGAAAGTGTGATTGACAGACAGACAGTGAGTGTGATTGACAGTCAGGCAGTGAGTGTGATTGACAGGGTGATTGACAGACAGTGAGTGTGATTGATAGTGTGATTGATTGACAGACAGACAGGCAGTGAGTGTGATTGACAGACAGACAGGCAGTGAGTGTGATTGACAGACAGTGTGATTAACAGACAGACAGGTTGTGAGTGTGATTGACAGACAGACAGGTAGAGAGTGTGATTGACAGACAGACAGTAAGTGTGATTGACAGGCAGAAAGTGTGATTGACAGACAGTGAGTGTGATTGACAGACAGACAGACAGTAAGTGTGATTGACAGACAGACAGTAAGTGTGATTGACAGACAGACAGTAAGTGTGATTGACAGACAGACAGTGAGTGTGATTGACAGACAGTGAGTGTGATTGACAGACAGACAGTAAGTGTGATTGACAGACAGACAGTAAGTGTGATTGACAGACAGACAGTAAGTGTGATTGACAGACAGACAGTAAGTGTGATTGACAAACAGACAGTAAGTGTGATTGACAGACAGACAGTGTGATTGACATACAGAGTGTGTGATTGACAGGCAGACAGAGAGTGTAATTGACAGAGAGTGTGATTGACATACAGAGAGACAGTGAGTGTGATTGACAGTGTGATTGACAGAGAGTGTGATTGACAGACAGACAGTGAGTGTGATTGACAGACAGTGTGATTGACAGACAGTGTGATTGACAGGCAGTGTGATTGACAGGCAGACAGAGAGTGTGATTGACAGAGAGTGTGATTGACAGACAGACAGACAGAGAGTGTGATTGACAGACAGACAGTGAGTGTGATTGACAGACAGAGAGTGTGATTGACAGAGAGTGTGATTGACAGACAGACAGACAGAGAGTGTGATTGACAGACAGACAGTAAGTGTGATTGACAGACAGACAGTGAGTGTGATTGACAGACAGTGAGTGTGATTGACAGACAGACAGTAAGTGTGATTGACAGACAGACAGTAAGTGTGATTGACAGACAGACAGTAAGTGTGATTGACAGACAGACAGTGTGATTGACATACAGAGTGTGTGATTGACAGGCAGACAGAGAGTGTAATTGACAGAGAGTGTGATTGACATACAGAGAGACAGTGAGTGTGATTGACAGTGTGATTGACAGAGAGTGTGATTGACAGACAGACAGTGAGTGTGATTGACAGACAGTGTGATTGACAGACAGTGTGATTGACAGACAGTGTGATTGACAGGCAGTGTGATTGACAGGCAGACAGAGAGTGTGATTGACAGAGAGTGTGATTGACAGACAGACAGACAGAGAGTGTGATTGACAGACAGACAGTGAGTGTGATTGACAGACAGAGAGTGTGATTGACAGACAGTGTAATTGACAGACAGGCAGTGAGTGTGATTGACAGACAGAGAGTGTGAATGACAGACAGGGAGTGTGATTGACAGTGTGATTGACAGACAGTAAGTGTTGTAACGGACCGTTTCACTTACAAGAGGATAAAACCCAGTTTAGGCGATAATCCCCTTTCCAGATGCACAGGCAGCTACTGCAAACACCATTCTCCCGACTGGAACCACACGAACACTGGAACAGCTGAACAAGAAAAGCAGACATCGGCTTACACTCTTGGCAGTCAGCATACAATCCCATTCCCCCAAAGACCGAGACGACACATCGCTTTGAGGGTTAAGCAAGAACTCTGGACTGGCTCATCCAGCCTGGCTTTTATTTCCAACTCACACATACAGGACACTCCCAGGGGGAGGCATAAAAGAACCAATGACATAGATGTTACCTCCCACACATCCCCTCCCCTTAGTGTGACACATAATCCCATTATGCATACAGAGTAAAATATACTTTTACACAACTTTCATAACTTTAAAACCATACATCACATTCACATAAAAATACATATCCACAATCAATCCATTCAGGGGAACAACATATTAAAAAATGGCATGAATCCGACCAGGGGTTCAAAAGTTACTAAAAGTATCTTTTGGGCCCTGGCTTGCAGCATGGCACAATCTGGCTCAAACAGAAGTAAAACATCCCCCACAATGCATCCCGGCTTCCTCCCTTCTGCCCTGGAGATAATTGGAGAAGTAATCCAATTATCTAGGACTAGAGTCAGACTCCATTAACCACATGGTTGCAAAAAGACAGTAAAAGACATAAAATTACATACTGATACATTTAACACATAAAACACACATTTCTACATATCCCCAGTTTAACTGAACACATAAATACCTACATAATATTTAAGACAGTATTACTGTGATATGTTACAAAGTCTTAAAGGGACATTAGTCCCAAAAGTCCCAATATGTCCATCGCTGATTTTAAAGGGCCAGTAGCAGCAATATAAATTATTACATGCCCAATTATAGTTTTTAAAGGGCAATATGTCCAGGGGCCATAGTCAGCGGGCAGGAGGCTAGCAACCAGGCCTCTCCAGTTCACAGTGGCGAAGCTGGTTTCGCCACATTTCTCCCCTTTGTCAATTAGACTAACAGGGTACCTGACTTTCTGCCGGTCAGTGCCCTGGTTAGTCCAGCAACCCACCCACAAAACAGAAATAACAGAGCAGCCCACCCACACTAACCGGTTACTACATCTGGGTGAGGAAGGATTTTGTCCAAGTTCTGGTGTTTCACCACTGCTGGGTGGGAGACGGGTAGGCTGCCTTGGTGGGTTGCTGAGGGGGCAGAGACCAGCGGTACTCTGTCCTGTTGCCAGCACTACCACGGGAGTAGTCTGGTGGGCGCCTGGTTGCTGGAGACTGGCTGTCTCCCCTTTAGGTGCACAGCTCGACTGCCGGAGGGGGAGACCGACTGTCTCCCCTTTGGATCCATCACACTGAGGCTGGGGAACAGGACCGACCGTCCCTATCCCTTGTGCTGTAAGTGCAGAGACTACGGTCCCATCTGCACAGTTGTGGGGCTTAACATCTCCCCTTGGTGGGTTAGGTTGCCGTGGGAGAGAGGGTGTAACAAGTTCCTCTCTCTGGATGGCAAACTGCCGCTGGGGAGAAAGGATGGCACCTTCTGCTCCCTGGGGTACACACTGCCGCTGGGGAGGAAGGACGACACCATCAGCTCCCTGGGGTACACACTGCCGCTGGGGAGGAAGGATTGCACCTTCTGCTCCCTGAGGTACACACTGCCGCTGGGGAGGGAGGACGCTGCTCTCCTCTCCCTTCACCTCACACTGCCTTCCTGGCACATCACTTTGTTGCTGGGGGGCAGGAACAACAACCTCTGCCCCCTGTAACTCAGCCTGCCGCTGGGGAGGATGGACGACACCATCAGCTCCCGGAGACACACACTGCCGCTGGGGAGGAAGGACTGCACCTTCTGCTCCCTGGGGCACACACTGCCGCTGGGGAGGGAGGACGCTGCTCTCCTCTCCCTTCACTTCACACTGCCTTCTTGGCATATCACTTTGCTGCTGGGGGGCAGGAACAACAACCTCTGCCCCCTGTAACACAGCCTGCCGCTGGGGAGGGAGGACGCTGCTCTCCTCTCCCTTCACTTCACACTGCCTTCTTGGCATATCACTTTGCTGCTGGGGGGCAGGAACAACAACCTCTGCCCCCTGTAACTCAGCCTGCCGCTGGGGAGGAAGGACTGCACCTTCGGCTCCCTGGGACACACACGGCTGCTGGGGAGGATGGACGACACCATCAGCTCCCTGGGGCACACATTGCCGCTGGGGAGGGAGGACGCTGCTCTCCTCTCCCTTCACTTCACACTGCCTTCTTGGCATATCACTTTGCTGCTGGGGGGCAGGAACAACAACCTCTGCCCCCTGTAACTCAGCCTGCCGCTGGGGAGGAAGGACTGCACCTTCGGCTCCCTGGGACACACACGGCTGCTGGGGAGGATGGACGACACCATCAGCTCCCTGGGCCACACATTGTCGCTGGGGAGGGAGGTCTGCAAACCCCCTGGCCCGCTCGGATTCCCACGGCAAGTACTCTCGCACTGCTTTCTTCACACGCTGTACTAAATCCTCTGAGAGGTTGGGTCCGCATATAGCCAGCACCGCGGTGACCTCTCTGTCATACGCCTCTTGAGTGTAGCTGGGTGCCATGCTTGCTCTGCTGAAGTTGGTTCCTTGTAGATAGGGGCGCTGTACGGGTACTGGCGTTGCCCTCACTTTGTAATCCAGGAATGGTGTTGTCTGTAGCTGTCCCTCTGGTTGTAGGAACGATCCCACCGCTGCCACCAATTGTAACGGACCGTTTCACTTACAAGAGGATAAAACCCAGTTTAGGCGATAATCCCCTTTCCAGATGCACAGGCAGCTACTGCAAACACCATTCTCCCGACTGGAACCACACGAACACTGGAACAGCTGAACAAGAAAAGCAGACATCGGCTTACACTCTTGGCAGTCAGCATACAATCCCATTCCCCCAAAGACCGAGACGACACATCGCTTTGAGGGTTAAGCAAGAACTCTGGACTGGCTCATCCAGCCTGGCTTTTATTTCCAACTCACACATACAGGACACTCCCAGGGGGAGGCATAAAAGAACCAATGACATAGATGTTACCTCCCACACATCCCCTCCCCTTAGTGTGACACATAATCCCATTATGCATACAGAGTAAAATATACTTTTACACAACTTTCATAACTTTAAAACCATACATCACATTCACATAAAAATACATATCCACAATCAATCCATTCAGGGGAACAACATATTAAAAAATGGCATGAATCCGACCAGGGGTTCAAAAGTTACTAAAAGTATCTTTTGGGCCCTGGCTTGCAGCATGGCACAATCTGGCTCAAACAGAAGTAAAACATCCCCCACAATGCATCCCGGCTTCCTCCCTTCTGCCCTGGAGATAATTGGAGAAGTAATCCAATTATCTAGGACTAGAGTCAGACTCCATTAACCACATGGTTGCAAAAAGACAGTAAAAGACATAAAATTACATACTGATACATTTAACACATAAAACACACATTTCTACATATCCCCAGTTTAACTGAACACATAAATACCTACATAATATTTAAGACAGTATTACTGTGATATGTTACAAAGTCTTAAAGGGACATTAGTCCCAAAAGTCCCAATATGTCCATCGCTGATTTTAAAGGGCCAGTAGCAGCAATATAAATTATTACATGCCCAATTATAGTTTTTAAAGGGGAATATGTCCAGGGGCCATAGTCAGCGGGCAGGAGGCTAGCAACCAGGCGTCTCCAGTTCACAGTGGCGAAGCTGGTTTCGCCACAAGTGTGATTGACAGACAGACAGTGAGTGTGATTGACAGTGTGATTGACAGACAGTGTGATTGACAGACAGACAGACAGTGAGTGTGATTGACAGACAGTGTGATTGACAGACAGACAGGCAGAGAGTGTGATTGACAGATATTAAGTGTGTTTGACAGACAGACAGTGAGTGTGATTGACAGACAGTGTGATTGACAGGCAGACAGTGTGATTGACAGAGAGTGTGATTGACAGTGTGATTGACAGACAGACAGACAGTGAGTGTGATTGACAAACAGTGTGATTGACAGACAGTGTGATTGACAGACAGACAGTGAGTGTGATTGACAGACAGAGTGGGATTGACAGGCAGACAGAGAGTGTGATTGACAGACAGAGAGTGTGATTGACAGACAGAGAGTGTGATTGACAGGCAGAGAGTGTGATTGACAGACAGAGAGTGTGATTGACAGACAGAGAGTGTGATTGACAGGCAGACAGAGAGTGTGATTGACAGAGAGTGTGATTGACAGACAGACAGAGAGACAGTGAGTGTGATTGACAGTGTGATTGACAGACAGTGTGATAGACAGACAGCCAGTGAGTGTGATTGACAGACAGTGTGATTGACAGATAGACAGTGAGTGTGATTGACAGACAGACAGGCAGAGTGTGATTGACAGACAGACAGACAGTGTGATTGACAGACAGAGAGTGTGATTGACAGCCAGACAGTGTGATTGACAGACAGAGAGTGTGATTGACAGGCAGAGAGTGTGATTGACAGGCAGACAGAGAGTGTGATTGACAGTGTGATTGACAGACAGTGTGATAGACAGACAGACAGACAGTGAGAGTGATTGACAGACAGGCAGTGAGTGTGATTGACAGACAGTGTGATTGACAGAAAGACAGGCAGAGAGTGTGATTGACAGATAGTAAGTGTGATTGACAGACAGTAAGTGTGATTGACAGACAGTGAGTGTGATTGACAGACAGACAGTGAGTGTGATTGACAGACAGAGAGTGTGATTGACAGGCAGACAGAGAGTGTGATTGACAGAGAGTGTGATTGACAGACAGGCAGTGAGTGTGATTGACAGACAGGCAGTGAGTGTGATTGACAGACAGTGTAATTGACAGACAGACAGTGAGTGTGATTGACAGACAGACGGTGTGATTGACAGACAGACGGTGTGATTGACAGGCAGAGTGTGATTGACAGGCAGAGAGTGTGATTGACAGGCAGAGAGTGTGATTGACAGGCAGACAGAGAGTGTGATTGACAGTGTAATTGACAGAGAGTGTGATTGACAGACAGTGTGATTGACAGGCAGACAGAGAGTGTGATTGACAGTGTAATTGACAGAGAGTGTGATTGACAGACAGTGTGATAGACAGACAGCCAGTGAGTGTGATTGACAGACAGACAGGCAGAGAGTGTGATTGACAGGCAGACAGGCAGAGAGTGTGATTGACAGTGTAATTGACAGAGAGTGTGATTGACAGCCAGTGTGATAGACAGACAGCCAGTGAGTGTGATTGACAGACAGACAGGCAGAGAGTGTGATTGACAGACAGACAGGCAGAGAGTGTGATTGACAGACAGACAGTGAGAGTGATTGACAGACAGGCAGAGAGTGTGATTGACAGACAGACAGTAAGTGTGATTGACAGACAGACAGTGAGTGTGATTGACAGACAGACATACAGAGAGTGTGATTGACAGTGTGATTGACAGACAGACAGAGAGTGTGATTGACAGGCAGACAGAGAGTGTGATTGACAGGCAGACAGAGAGTGTGATTGACAGAGAGTGTGATTGACAGTGTGATTGACAGACAGTGTGATTGACAGACAGGCAGTGAGTGTGATTGACAGACAGGCAGTGAGTGTGATTGACAGACAGTGTAATTGACAGACAGACGGTGTGATTGACAGACAGAGAGTGTGATTGACAGGCAGACAGAGAGTGTGATTGACAGACAGAGAGTATGATTGACAGGCAGAGAGTGTGATTGACAGGCAGAGAGTGTGATTGACAGGCAGAGAGTGTGATTGACAGGCAGACAGAGAGTGTGATTGACAGTGTAATTGACAGAGAGTGTGATTGACGGAGAGTGTGATTGACAGACAGTGTGATAGACAGACAGCCAGTGAGTGTGATTGACAGACAGCCAGTGAGTGTGATTGACAGACAGCCAGTGAGTGTGATTGACAGACAGACAGTGAGTGTGATTGACAGACAGACAGTGAGTGTGATTGACAGACAGTGTGATTGACAGACAGACAGTGAGTGTGATTGACAGACAGACAGGCAGAGAATGTGATTGACAGACAGGCAGAGAGTGTGATTGACAGACAGGCAGAGAGTGTGATTGACAGACAGGCAGAGAGTGTGATTGACAGACAGACAGTAATTATGATTGACAGACAGACAGTGTGATTGACAGACAGAGAGTGTTATTGACAGACAGAGAGTGTGATTGACAGGCAGACAGAGAGTGTGATTGACAGGCAGACAGAGAGTGTGATTGACAGGCAGACAGAGAGTGTGATTGACAGGCAGACAGAGAGTGTGATTGACAGACAGACAGTGTGATTGACAGACAGACAGGCAGTGAGTGTGATTGACAGTGTGATTGACAGACAGTGTGATTGACAGAGAGTGTGATTGACAGACAGTGTGACTGACAGACAGACAGTGTGATTGACAGACAGTGTGACTGACAGACAGAGAGTGTGATTGACAGAGAGTGTGATTGACAGACAGTGTGACTGACAGACAGACAGAGAGTGTGATTGACAGACAGTGTGATTGACAGACAGGCAGTGAGTGTGATTGACATACAGTGTAATTGACAGACAGTGTGATTGACAGACAGAGAGTGTGATTGACAGACGGTGTGAATGACAGTGTGATTGACAGACAGGGAGTTTGATTGACAGACGGTGTGAATGACAGTGTGATTGACAGACAGGGAGTGTGATTGACAGACAGTGTGATTGACAGACAGTGTAATTGACAGACAGACAGTGTGACTGACAGACAGAGAGTGTTATTGACAGACAGTGTGAATGACAGTGTGATTGACAGACAGACAGGCAGTGAGTGTGATTGAACGACAGACAGTGAGTGTGATTGACAGACAGACATACAGAGAGTGTGATTGACAGTGTGATTGACAGACAGACAGTGAGTGTGATTGACAGACAGGCAGTGAGTGTGATTGACAGACAGACAGTGAGTGTGATTGACAGTGTGATTGACAGACAGTGTGATTGACAGACAGACAGTGAGTGTGATTGACAGACAGTGTGATTGACAGACAGATAGGCAGTGAGTGTGATTGACAGACAGACAGTGTGATTGACAGAGAGTGTGATTGACAGACAGTGTGATTGACAGGCAGACAGAGAGTGTGATTGACAGATAGTGTGATTGACAGAGAGAGGGATTGACAGAGAGTGGGATTGACAGACAGTGTGATTGACAGACAGGCAGTGAGTGTGATTGACAGACAGTGTGATTGACAGACAGACAGGCAGAGAGTGTGATTGACAGATAGTAAGTGTGATTGACAGACAGACAGTGAGTGTCATTGACAGACAGAGAGTGAGTGCGATTGACAGACAGACAGTAAGTGTGATTGACAGACAGACAGACAGTGTGATTGACAGACAGAGAGTGTGATTGACAGACAGAGAGTGTGATTGACAGGCAGACAGTGTGATTGACAGAGAGTGTGATTGACAGTGTGATTGACAGACCGTGTGATTGACAGACAGACAGACAGTGAGTGTGATTGACAGACAGGCAGTGAGTGTGATTGACAGACAGGCAGTGAGTGTGATTGACAGACAGTGTGATTGACAGACAGTGTGATTGACAGACAGACAGTGAGTGTGATTGACAGACAGACAGACAGTGTGATTGACAGAGAGTGTGATTGACAGGCAGACAGAGAGTGTGATTGACAGACAGAGAGTGTGATTGACAGACAGAGAGTGTGATTGACAGAGAGTGTGATTGACAGAGAGTGTGATTGACAGTGTGATTGACAGACAGTGTGATAGACAGACAGTGAGTGTGATTGACAGACAGACAGTGAGTGTGATTGACAGACAGACAGTGAGTGTGATTGACAGACAGGCAGTGAGTGTGATTGACAGACAGGCAGTGAGTGTGATTGACAGACAGGCAGTGAGTGTGATTGACAGACAGTGTGATTGACAGACAGACAGGCAGTGAGTGTGATTGACAGACAGACAGTGTGATTGACAGAGAGTGTAATTGACAGGCAGACAGTGTGATTGACAGACAGTGTGATTGACAGAGAGTGTGATTGACAGACAGGCAGTGAGAGTGATTGACAGACAGGCAGTGAGTGTGATTGACAGACAGAGAGTGAGTGCGATTGACAGACAGACAGACAAGACAGTGTGATTGACAGGCAGACAGAGAGTGTGATTGACAGGCAGACAGAGAGTGTGATTTACAGATAGTGTGATTGACAGAGAGTGGGATTGACAGACAGTGTGATTGACAGACAGTGTGATTGACAGACAGACAGTGAGTGTGATTGACAGACAGTGAGAGTGATTGACAGACAGGCAGTGAGTGTGATTGACAGACAGTGTGATTGACAGACAGACAGGCAGAGAGTGTGATTGACAGATAGTAAGTGTGATAGACAGACAGTGAGTGTGATTGACAGACAGAGAGTGAGAGCGATTGACTGACAGACAGACAGACAAGACAGTGTGAGTGACAGGCAGACAGAGAGTGTGATTGACAGGCAGACAGTGTGATTGACAGGCAGACAGTGAGTGTGATTGACAGACAGACAGAGAGTGTGATTGACAGACAGTGTGACTGACAGACAGTGTGTGTGATTGACAGACAGAACACGTTGTAAATCACAGCAGCTTCTACTGATTTAAATGTCCCGCCTCCTGCTTCTCTCACGTGACATCGGAAGTCAGCTGGTTCCAGTGACGTCACAGCCCTCTCAATGTCCTGTCGGGCAGGAGTGAGCACCAGGCGGTGTGTAAAACCCGCCCCCCCCCCGTCCGGGTTTATTGGTATCTCCCAGGTAACATCCGGTGTCTTGCTGGAAAAGTTATCAGCGCACGCACAGATAGTGTCATACTGTCCACGCATGCGCAGATAGTATAGGCGCAGTTGGTGTCTCTGTGATGCACGCATGCGCAGTTAGTGTATTTGTTATGCACGCATGCGTAGTTAGTGTTTCTATGATGCACGCATGCGCAGTTAGTGTCTCTGTGATGCACGCATGCGCAGTTAGTGTCTCTGATGCACGCATGCGCAGTTAGTGTCTCTGATGCACGCATGCACAGTGTCTCTGTGTTACACGCATGCGCAGTTAGTGTCTCTGATGCACGCATGCGCAGTTAGTGTCTCTGTGATGTACGCATGCGCAGTTAGGGTCTCTGTGGTGCACGCATGCGCAGTTAGTGTCTCTGCTGTGTACGCATGCGCAGTTAGGGTCTCTGTGATGCACGCATGCGCAGTTAGTGTGCACGCAGGTCGCACAGTGTGTCCGTGTTGAGTCCGGCGGCCCGTAGGACAGAGAGCTACATACCGGCTATTGGTAAGTACCTGCTCCACCGGCTACTAATATAGTTATTATAACAACTGTGAGCACTCACCTACCTGTCTAATCATTAATAATATAATATAACATAAATCATTATTAATATAATATAAATCATTAATAATATAATATAAATCATTATTAATGTAACATAAATCATTATTAATATAATATAACAAATAATTAATATAATATAACATCATTGTTAATATAATGTAACAAATCATTAATAATATAATATAAATCATTCTTAATACAACATAAATCATTATTAATATAACATAAATCATTATTAATATAACATAAATCATTATTAATATAATATAACATAAATCATTAATAATATAACATAAATCATTATTAATATAATATAACAAATCATTAATAATATAATATAAATCATTCTTAATATAACATAAATCATTCTTAATATAACATAACATAATTATTAATATAATATAACAAATCATTATTAATATAATATAACATAAATCATTACTAATATAACATCATTATTAATATAATATAACATAACATAAATCATTATTAATATAATATAACAAATCATTATTAATGTAATATAACATCATTATTAATATAATATAACATAAATCATTAATAATATAATATAACATAAATCATTATTAATATAACATAAATCATTATTAATACAATATAACATCATTATTAATATAATATAACATAAATCATTATTAATATAATATAAATCATTAATAATATAATATAACATAAATCATTATTAATATAACATAAATAATTAATAATATAATATAACAAATCATTATTAATCTAATATAATAAATCTTTAAAGGACCACTCTAGGCACCCAGACCACTTCAGCTTAATGAAGTGGTCTGGGTGCCAGGTCCAGCTAGGGTTAACTAATTGTTTTATAAACATAGCAGTTTCAGAGAAACTGCTATGTTTATCAATTAGTTAAGCCTTCCCCTATTTCCTCTAGTGGCTGTCTCACTGACAGCCGCTAGAGGCGCTTGCGTGATTCTCACTGTGAAAATCACAGTGAGAGCACGCAAGCGTCCATAGGAAAGCATTATGAATGCTTTCCTATGTGACCGGCTGAATGCGCGCGCAGCTCTTGCCGCGCGTGCGCATTCAGCCGACGGGGAGGAACGGAGGCGGAGAGGAGGAGGAGGAGAGCTCCCCGCCCAGCGCTGGAAAAAGGTAAGTTTTTACCCCTTTCCCCTTTCAAGAGCCGGGCGGGAGGGGGTCCCTGAGGGTGGTGGCACCCTCAGGGCACTCTAGTGCCAGGAAAACGAGTATGCTTTCCTGGCACTAGAGTGGTCCTTTAATAATATAATATAACATAAATCATTATTAATATAATATAACAAATCATTATTAATATAATATAAATCATTAATAATATAATATAAATCATTATTAATATAATATAACAAATCATTATTAATATAATATAACAAATCATTATTAATATAATATAACAAATCATTATTAATATAATATAACAAATCATTATTAATATAATATAACAAATCATTATTAATATAATATAACATAAATCATTATTAATATAATATAAATCATTAATATAATATAACAAATCATTATTAATATAAATCATTAATAATATAATATAACATAAATCATTAATAATATAATGTAACAAATCATTATTAATATAATATAAATCTTTAATAATATAATATAACATAAATCATTATTAATATAATATAACAAATCATTATTAATATAATATAACATAATTATTAATATAATATAACATAATTATTAATATAATATAACATAAATCATTAATAATATAATATAACATAAATCATTAATAATATAATATAACATAAATCATTATTAATATAACATAACAAATCATTATTAATTTAATATAACATAAATCATTATTAATATAACATAAATCATTAATAATATAATATAACAAATCATTATTAATATAATATAACATAAATCATTATTAATATGATATAAATCATTAATAATATAATATAATATAAATCATTAATAATATAATATAACATAAATCATTATTAATATAATATAACAAATCATTATTAATATAATATAAATCATTAATAATATAATATAATATAAATCATTATTAATATAATATAACAAATCATTATTAATATAATATAAATCATTATTAATATAATATAACAAATTATTAATATAAATAAATAATTAATAATATAATATAACATAAATCATTATTAATATAATATAACATAAATCATTATTAATATAACATAAATCATTATTAATATAACATAAATCATTATTAATATAACATAAATCATCATTATTAATATAATATACCAAATCATTATTAATATAATATACCAAATCATTATTAATATAATATAACAAATCATTATTAATATAACATAAATCATTACTAATATAATATAACATCATTATTAGTATAATATAACATCATTATTAATATAATATAACATCATTATTAATATAATATAACATCAATCATTACTAATATAATATAACATAAATCATTACTAATATAATATAACATAAATCATTATTAATATAATATAACAT
Source organism: Pelobates fuscus (assembly GCF_036172605.1). Classification (NCBI taxonomy): domain Eukaryota; kingdom Metazoa; phylum Chordata; class Amphibia; order Anura; family Pelobatidae; genus Pelobates; species Pelobates fuscus. The sequence continues at coordinate 192,577,224 of NC_086323.1, forward strand.
CATTATTAATATAATATAACAAATCATTATTAATATAATATAACATAAATCATTACTAATATAATATAACAAATCATTATTAATGTAATATACGGTAACATAAATTGTTACTAATATACTATAACAAATCATTATTAATACAATATAACAAATCATTATTAATATATAAATCACTATTACTAAAATAATATAACATAAATCATTATTAATAATATAATATAAATCATTACTATTAATATGACATAAATCATTATTATTTTTTTTATTTATATAGCGCCATCAGATTCCGTAGCTCTGTACAATGGGTGGACTAACAGAAATGTAATTGTAACCAGACAACTGGATGTACAGGAACAGAGAGGGTGGAGGGCCCTGCTCAATGAGCTTACATTATAATCTAGAAGGAGTGGGGTATAGTGACACAAATGGTATAAGTAGGGGTACGAATTAGGTGTTGGAAAAGTATTCACTGAGGGCTTGGTAGGTCCTTTTTGACAGTTGCAGGAGAGGAGTCATGGGGGGTGGGGAATAAAACCTGCTAACAGTTTAATTGATATGCTTTCTTGAAGAAGTGAGTTTTCAGTGATTTTTTTTTTTTAATGTGTGGAGATGGGGAGAAAGGGCGTTCCACAAAAGAGGAGGATAGGTAGGTTGGAGCAGCATTATGTAGGGACTTGTAAGCAAGCACCAGAATTTTAAATTGAGCCCTATATCTAACTGGAGGCCAATTCAGGGACTGACAGAGCGGGCAGGCATGGGAGGTGCGAGCGGACAGGAAAATGAGCCTCACCGCCACATTCATTGTAGATTGCAGCGGTGCCATCTGGGAACACGGAAGACCACTGAGAAGGGGATTGCAGTAGTCAAGGCGAGAGAGACGCACCTGGCGTTAAATAGGGGCGGATGCACGCTATGTTTTTTTGATGGAAGCGACAGGATTTGGCGATTGATTGGACATGAGGGGTGAAGGAGAGGTTGGAGTCAAAAAGAACACCTAGACAGCGAGCTTGCGAGGTAGAGGTGATGGTAGCGCCGTTGACTTGGACACGGACAGACATGGGAGTGGTAACACTTGAGGGAGGAAAGACCAGAAGTTCTGTTTTGGACAGTTTGAGTTTAAGGAAGTGAGCATCTGCTTTATTATTACCAGTTGTTCAATGGGTGTCCAGGGTTTATATTCTTCCCAGTATTGGATACCTGTGCTCGGCTGTCTCTTCTCATGGTATACACTCTCAACTTTGGGTATCATGGGGGTAGTAAATTGTGGAGCTAATGGCCCCACTGGGGTGTCTATGGGAGCAACAAGGGGTTTCCTTAAGTCTGGTGGACTACCCTCCTCCTCTGATGAACCCATAGGTCTTACTGGGGCTGCCTGGCAACCATATGAAGTCCCACTGTGTAATATTACTGGAAAGAGAGGGTTTGATCTCTGCAAAAGGGAAATTGCCTGGTCTTTAGGGACTAAAGCAGTCCCTGCATTATCCTGGCGGAGGGGTGGGTTTACAAGATTTTCCCAGGATCTTGCCCACTCTTAGACCCTATGATGTAGATTAATTTAGAAATAAACAAATATGTTTAAATGTCTATCTGTTCCTGTCCAAATCTGAGATGATTAAATTGCGTATACGCAGAAGTAAGTTCACACTGACACATGGAGTTCAGGTTAAAAGCACTTCAGAAAATTTAATGCCATCTGGTTGGAAAACAGTTATGCAGACCTTTTTAAAGGCAAAATGACATCATCATTGAATATCAGATAATAACAAATAAACATCATTAATTGGATTAAATGTTATGTGACTATATCAGTGTCCACCCATCAATATTATTAATTGGCTCAGGGATTTGAGTGACTAGCTAGGTGTCCTCCCACCGGGAGGTGGTAGGTTTACTCGGTGGAAAGGGGGGCTTGAGCGTCATTTTACACAGTCAGTGATGTCAGTCTCATGATCAGGTGCAAGGTTCTTTTATGAATAGAACATTTCATTAGTACAGTGTTCTCATGGCCTTGGCTCTGGCCTTGGTTATACTTTGTTGCATGTTACAGGAGATTCAATAATTCCGGAGTCAGCTATGTCTTTATAGAAAATACAGTCTCTGTTCATTGTATTAAATGTTGCTGGGAAATTCTGTCATGTAATGTAGTTTAAGATGGAGAATCTGTCAGGTAATGAGGACAAAATGGAGGGTTTGTTACAGTGTGAGGTTAAAATGGAGTTAGTACAATAATTCAGTACAAGTTCAATAAAGATTTTTAATAATTCTACATCAGTCCCCCCTATGAAATGTTAATATTCTAAAAGATAAACTTTATTGGTTAGTTTCAGAAGACAGGTTAGCCCAAAGGCACAAAACCCTATGAAGTAACGGTTCTTAAAGTCTTCTTAGTTCTTCAGAGGGACATCATAAATAGACAAGCTTACATTACCATATGGACCTGTGTTATCTGGAATATAGGCACAACAAGTCATGGTGACAGGTAAACGTTGTTGGTTGCAATAGATATAATAAATGCAAATCAAAATATTATTATTAGCAGTGACGGTTGGGAAAATGGACTCAAACTTTTCCTTTTAGAGCGGTGCTCCTCTTTGTGTTCTGAAGCATGAATGTGGTGTGTCAAGAGTACCTTGTCATGTATTATGTGTATGGACATAATAACCTTGGCTAGGGCACATTTGCTTATGCATTGTAGTATTAAACTTGTCCCACGCTACATCAGCGTGGGTGGACTCGGATCATTTAGTCAATATTAATATCACCACAAACTCAGGATGGGCAAATAATCCTGAGGGAGCTTGGCGTTTGGATCTCTTTAGCTTCACGAGGTCTCCTTTTGGGGTCCTCGGCTTTCCATCGATGGCAGGTGGTCAGGCATTATTATGGCCATCAAACACCTACTTGTTGGTATCTTTTTTTATTATTTTTTGTTTAACAAGTCATTTTTTCTTTAGAGTCAAAAGTGTGTCAAAATCAACAAATGTTACTTCTCATGTTGCAGAGAGAGAGAGAGTCTTGAATCTGGAACAATGAATCCACTGAGTGATCTCTGCAACTTTCACAATGCACTATTGGGTATATGGTCTTGGTTGTCACATTGATGACCGGCTAGGCTTCTGGCCATCCTGACAAAATGTCTATTATAACTAGTGCATATTTGACCCAGCAGCTCTTTGTCACCTGGATTCTTGAAAGGGATATTGAGAGTTAGCTAGGTGCTAAGGATTCTCCTCCTCTTCTGCCTGAGCTGTCCTTGGCACAAATAATACAGGATCGGCAGTAACTGATGATTAGAGGAGTAATTCTAGGTGCTTTAGAGTATTTAGAGATCAAAGAGTTCATGAGAGTCTTGGATAGGTATAAAGTTCCATGGGCTCACTGCCCAGTACATGTTTTTGGGTAAACAGAGCTTGAGAGTGTTGGAGTACAGCCCGTCTTCAAGGGTTGCCCCTTTCTGTTTTTCCAGCTTTGTATTTCTTCAGGGTCAGCAGCTGCTTGTCATTCTTTCAGAAGCTTGAGATCTGTAGGTAGGATCTACATGGTGAGTATAGAAGTTTCTTTAGCGGACACCATTCTGTCCACTTCCCTTGGTGCACTTGTGGCTTGGTTGGCAGCTTTTAGTCAGCTGAGTGGTGCTTCTTATCTTCCAGATTGATCCAAAATAATGTGCTGCACCCAGGGCATATCTTGAGTCAGTGTAGGTATTGGCATGTCTTCCTTCAGGCATTTTGTATGCCACTGAGAAGGCTGTCAATTCAGCGTCTTGAGCAGATGTGGGTGAGGAAAGTGAAGATGCTTGACGTACCTGATCTTCTGTAGCAACAGCAAATCCAGTATGGTACCTTTCCTTGAGAGTGCCCAAAACAGTTCTTTCATGTCTGAATAATTTTTCGTTAGTGTGGTATTCCCCCCTGGGAAGTGGCGGAAGAGTGGCCAGAGCAACTTTTCTTCAAAATATAATGTTGTCAGGTAGAGGCAGAGTTGTCTATGAGCGGAGGAAATTGGTAAGGAATAAGAAGGGAGGAAGCATATAAAGGATATAGATATGGTGGTGGGGAGATGGAAGAATGAGTAGTGGATAGAGTGAGAGGGGAAGAAGGTGGAGTAGGAGGAGAAGGTGGAGTAGAGGGAGGAGTAGGAGGAGGAGAAGGAGGAATAGAGGAGAAGGTGGAGTAGAAGCAGAAAGTGGAGTAGAGGGAGGAGTAGGAGGAGGAGAAGGAGAAATAGAGGGAGGAGTAGGAAGAGGAGGGAGGAGTAAGAGCAGGAGGAAGGAGGAGTAGAGGAGAAGTAGGAGGAAAGAGGAGAAGGTGGAGTAGAGGGAGGAGTAGGAGGAGAGAGGAGAAGGTGGAGTAGAGGGAGGAGTAGGAGGAAAAAAGTGGAGTAGAGGGAGGAGTAGGAAGAGGAGGGAGGAGTAAGAGCAGGAAGAAGGAGTAGGAGGAGGAAAAGGTGGAGTAGAGGGAGGAGTAGTAGGAAGAAAGTGGGGGACTGTAGATGAAGGGGAGGGATCGGTGGGAGGAGTAAGCAGGGGTGGGCAGGTAAGGGAGCAGACAGGTGATGTAGCAATGGAGGGTACATCAGAAATCAAGACTAGGTAGAAATGCAATGGAGGCTGCAAATAGCCCATGTACAACAACTATTAACTGGCCCTATGCTTTCCCTAGAGAAAAATAATAAAAGGCTAACATGCTCATCTTGTCTCCACAAGCCTCGAACGTTTCACTCCGTGGGTGTCCCGCAGCGGCTAGCCCACCACATCTCCCACACCAGACTTGTGCCCGTGGAGACAGACGCTATCCCTGACTCTCGTTCTTTATTTTATTAATTTATATCTAACATCTCAAAATGTAATTCCTACTTATATCACAAATATACATTATCACAATTTTATGTCTCGCAAATGGGATAAACTTTATTCTACTCTTCACTGATAATGTATATTTAAAACATACAAAATAGACAAATAACATTGCCTTCTGCAAAATAAATGGAAAAGATAATGGAGATTTTGTTAAGCTTATAAATGGCTATACATTAATTCACATTTCTTGTTCTCCAGTTTCTGGCTGTTAATGACAATGTACAATGTAATAGAGCAGCAGGGAATGCTAGCAGAATGCTTGGTTGCATAGGGAGAGGTATTAGCAGTAGGAAGAGGGAAATGCTCATGCCATTGTACAGAACACTGGTGGGACCTCACTTAGAGTACTGGATACAGTACTGGAGACCATATCTTCAGAAGGATATGGATACCTTAGAGAGAGTTCAGAGAAGGGCTACTAAACTGGTTCATGCATTGCAGGGTAAAATTCACCAGGAAAGGTTAAAGGATCTTGACAGGTATAGCTTGGTGAAAAGACGAGACAGGGGAAATATGATAAAAGCATTTGAAATACATAAAGGGAACCAACACAGTAAAAGTGGAGACTATATTTAAAAGAAGGAAAACTACCATAACAAGAGGACATAGTCTCAAAAATAGAGGGACCAAGGTTTAAAAATAATATCAGGAAGCATTACATTACTGAGAGGGTAGTGGATGCATGGAATGGTCTTCCAACTGTAGTGGTAGAGGTTAACTCAGTAGAAGAGTTTAAGCATGCGTGGGATAGGCATAAGGCTAAGCACTTGCTGCTAGTAACAGATCTAGAATTAATATACTATAATGCCCAAAGTCTCAATTCCTATGCATATGCAATAATAAAATATCTGGGCTTACAACAAAAATTATGTTAGTCAGTCTTTAAACTTGGCTTATTCATTTGTTAATAGTTATGCTTATAATGTTAACAGGTCAAGAAATCTTTGTTTATTAGAAACTTTTTATAGTAAATGTTCTTTAAGATAACCCCTCTTCCAGCATGTTATCAATTTTTTGTATACAAAGTTAAAACACACTTGTTATTAGAACTTTCTTTTAGTAAATGTTCTTTATTCCTGCATCAGATTCACTTTCCTAACCTTCGTAATCAACACTGAGCTACATCGCCGACTCCCTATCTTATACACCAGTCTTGGAGAAAATACTTTGCACCGCGAAAGGAAATACAGCCTCAGAAAGGTGGAATGTAATCTTGTGAGCTAGTCTCCCACACGATCCTATCAACTTCAATTGAAATAACAAAATACACAATTAGAATATTTTCTAGCAAAAATTCCATTGCTAAGTTCTGGATAACTCTACGGAACACAAATCTGAATCGCACTGAGTCGCAATCACGCCCCCCCCTCCTCCCTCCCTTGTCTCACAGAAGGCAAAAAGGGAGGGGTAGGAGGAGAGAGGGAGCCAGGAAACAAGAGGGACTGCAAGCATGACATTTTAACCATGTCAGTGCTGGAAAGACAGTTACGTTACAATTATTGCAAAGCAAAGAGACTCAGTGAAACTCAATACAAAACCCCCACCCTCTACCAGGGTAATGGCTAACACAAAATACAAAAACAATTATTATAATATACATATATTCCTAACCCTTTGTGATTTAGTTCTTCCTCAACCCAACCTTCTTGCTGAATAGCCTTCGCTACTCTGTACCATGCTTCAGCTGTCTTTAATAAATCATTATTTGCAAGCTTGCCTTTCTTTTCCATCAATAGACTCCTCAGATGGCCACTGGAGGTGCTTCCTGGCTCAGTTCTGCATAGTAGGCAGCAATGCAGTTCAGCGTCTCCACGCTCTGCATGGAGGCGCTCAACTTTTCCTCAAAGAGGTGCATTGATTCAATGCATCTCTATGAGGAGGTGCTGATTGGCCAAAACGGTGTTTGGCCCCACCCATTGCCGATTTTAGCCAATCCAATGCTTTCACCATGGGAATACACGTTTGTGTTCCTGACCCTATAGTGTTCCTTTAAATTATTATAGGGAACGTAGCACTTAATCACAGACCGGCAAGATCTAGCGACCTCTAAAATAATTATCACAGACCGGCGGGATCCAATGACCTCTAAAATCATTATTATAGGGAATGTAGCACTCTATCACAAACCGGCTGGATCCAGCGACCTCTAAAATCATTATTATAGGGAATAATATAGCACTCTATCACAGACCGGTGAGATCCAGCAACCTCGAAAATAATCACAGACCGGCGGGATCCAGCGACCTCTAAAATAATTATCACAGACCTGCGGGATCCAACGACCTCTAAAAAAATTATTATAGGGAATGTAGCTTTCTATCACAGACCGGTAGGATCCAGCAACCTCTAAAATAATCACGGACGGGCGAGATCCAGCGACCTCTGAAATCATTATTATAGGGAACGTAGCACTCTATCATAGACCGGCGGGATCCAGCAACCTCTAAAATAATTATAGGGGACATAGCACTCTATTATAGACTGGATATAACCATGGCAACACAGACAGGTATAGCTCCTTCTACTCCTAAATTGGACAGGAACCCCTCCTAAATAAACAATAAAAGAGACTCCATCCCCTACATCCTTAGTCCTTTTTCCTGTCCAATTCACTTGGACGCAGGATGTTTCGCACTTCATTTTTTTGTGTGACTTATTTGAGTTTGTAGCCCCTAGCCCATGGGGAGAGCTGCCTCTCTCCCCACGGAATCCTCAGGACATGGCACCCCAAAAAGGGCGGCCAACTAGAGCATTCTCCCCTTTCAACCAGGGAGTTATTTTGCAGTGATCCTACAGGTAGCTGCTGGCTATGCTAGACCTCTTGTGGTGCTAATTCCTTTGTATTGGTACACATACCCTATTATAGCTTCTTTTGATTGTCTTAGTGAATATTGATTACAAGGATACAGCCTTGGAGAGCTGAGAGAGGATAGCTCTTACTGCCTGCAATAATGCTGTATTTCTCCTGAAGATAGATTGCTGGGAACGTTCTTTGATGGATAATTCTTTTATTTTTGCTTTACTGTTTGTATTAATGCTTTCTCTTGCCCTTTTCACACTTTTTTTTCCTTTGTCTGGTTGCGTTCTGGCAGTGCATGAGCTCTGCTTTCACTTGAAGAAAATGCCTCCACGTATTTACGGTTAGTGGGGAGTGTACAAACTTATTTTTTTAACAATAATCTTAGGCGGTGGTTCCGCTTACTATATTTTACTGGTGTAAAATGATTTTCTTATTTATTGATTTAATAAAAATTACGTTTTAAACTTATTAGGATCTAAAACCTCCGTTGGTTTATTTCCACTCATTTGGGACTATTTGGCATTTGTCCCCTCTCCCTCTCCATTCTCTTGTAAAACAGATTGTCTTTCTTATAATTCTATTCATAAGGGGTCACCCCCCACCAGGAGATATACTTATAACCTAAACGTATCAATCGTTCACACTTATATTGCCTCTGGTTCTTAGCTTTATCCATCTGTGGCCTTGACGTCAGTCTCTAGAGTCCTGAAACAATGGTTGAATGACTTTGAGGAAATTACATATCACATTTGGTCGGTTGATCTAGACTTTTGGACTCGTTGAATAAATTCATGATGGCGATAGATTTTTCATCAGATGCTTTAATTCCTCTGGATCGTTCCCCTTCACAAAGCATGGTTCTCTCAGTAGCATCAAGACGTGTTCTTTGGCTGAGAAATAGGGTGGCAGATTCTTCTTCAAAGAATAGTCTATGTGCCCTTCTATTTCAAGGGGAGATGCTTTTTAGGAAACATCTAGACAAATGTATAAAAAAGGCAGTGAATGGATGGAAGTCTTTCTTCCCCAAGATAGCCGTTCTAGGCAATCCTTTCCTCAAAAATTACTGTCCTTTCGGTACACGGATTACAGACGTTATACACCTGGTAAAGAATATTCCAGATCACAGACATGTAAGAGAGGTTTCTCTTCCTCGAGAGGTAATCGTGTACAAGGCGGTAGCTCCAGACAGTCTAAGCAATTCTGATGGGACGCCAGAGTAGTCCTTGGGAGTGGGAGCAAGACTTATGAACTTTTCTGAGGTTTGGGCTCAATTCATCTCCATCAAATGGGTTTTAAAAACTCTAACCAAAGGATATTTTAAGGAATTCTCCACCATCTCTCATCCTGTTTCTAACAACCCAGTTTCCTCAAGGCACAAAGAAGGCAAAAGCTCTTCATCTCTTCACAACCTCCCTCTTGTCAGAAGGAGTAATTTGCCCTGTTTCTCCTGGAGAAAGAGGCTTGGGTTATTGCTCAATAATTTTTTGGACTTCAAATGCATCAGGAGAATGGACACCAGTGTCAGATCTCTATTTATTGCTTCGCAAAGTTGGGCTTTTTCTATTGCATTGTTCTTAATGTTAGTTAATGTTCAAGGCTCTAGCGCTCGGATTTCTGCAAGGATATTCTCCTTAAAATGCTTAATTGTACACGGTTTGTTCACATACATCCGATCCTTCAAATATCCCCACAGGAAGTAATCGGAAGCTGAAAAGTCGGGCAAACATGGCGGCCAATTAGTATGGGAATTTCTTGAAGTTATCCGCTTGATGAACAGTTATTTCAGTTTTGAAAATAAAATGCCATTATTTTTTACTTGTTGTTCCTTCATGAAAGCACCCATGATGAATCTCCCAAGACTCAGTTATAATATGTACCAGCAACAAAACAAATTTGAACTACTAACAAATAAGTTATTTACCTGTCAAATCCTTCTCTGGATTTTGGCCCGCCATATATTTGCTTATTCTTATTCTTGGTTACATGATAGCACTGTGATTAGGTAATCTTCATTTTGCGGTATGAAAAAAAGAAAGGGGGTGAGGGGAATCAAATACTTAAAAAAACAAAAAACTTTTTTTTGCATTCTAGGTGGAAGAGTTTGCTCACACATTGAGACGCTAGTGGTAATTAAAGGTGTGAATAAGGGACCGTGTTACAACCAAACAAGTACTCTCTGCTGTAATTAGTGCCTCAGGTACCCTGAGGAAGAATGATAAGATCTTGTAGAATGTGACTTCAGTGCCTCTGTATCCTGGAATGTGGAAAGAAGGCATGCAGAAGCCAGAAATCACTTTAGCCCAGGGCCTCGGGAACTAGATGAAATAACTCTCCATTCAATTGAAAGATGGGAAAATAATGTTTGTAGTTCAAATGTGCCAGCTTGGACACAACACCAACCAGGAGATGTGACCTCAATGTTTTTAAACATCTTCAAAGGCCTTCAGATCAAATCTTCAAATCTTTCAAACATGTATTCCTGACACTCAAGTGCCTGTATGGCAGTTTAGGTTCCCTACCCCTCTGTCTGTGCTATAAGAAATGTTTAAGCTCACCTTCTTTTCCATGCCACATTGGTCTCACTGCGGTTGGCTCCGCCTCAATGGCTAATAACACCCCAGTGATGCTGCTGCAGGTGGAGTTACACCTCTGGGAGCAAAGGGTTCAGCTCCGTATATATCATTTTTCAAAGCAAAATGCTGCACATACAGACTCCAGTCACCATGACTATGTCAGGTCATGGTAGTGATAATTTTCTTGGAGTAACCCTTTAATAACTGGTGATGTTGGCCATCAGATCCACTTTTTAGAAGCCCCCATCTGGCAGAATGCTGAAAGATCCAAAGCATGCTTCTAAAACCATCCAGTGATAGGTTCCATCAACCAAACGTACTTGACTTTGAGTTCTGCCATATCTGTTTTACTTAAAGAGGTTGAAGGCTTGTTGATGCATAGCAAGGATCCATCAGTGGCAAACTAAATGCTGAAGGTGACTGATTGGATTGCTGGAAGACAGGAAACCTATAAGGCTCTCAAATGTCTTTACAGGAATCTTCTTCTTTGAAAGGCTGTCTTTCACGATAATTGGGCAGAAATTCCTCAGATGGTGTGATGCCAAAGTTTGTCCAGTGTTCAAGGAAGCCTCCAAAGTCTGAAACTTGTAGAAATCCATACCTTAAGGCCTACACAACCATACTCAGGTTTACAGCCAGGTAATCTCTAATGCCAGCTGCCAGGTAGGTTTTGTAACAGTGCGCCTGTACCCAGAGTGGTACCTCCACTGTAGATTCTCCCAGGTCCCATATTGAAGCAGTGATTATAACTCTTGCAAACCCAAACATAAGTTGCGACTTGATGAAGGGTACAAGAACTGTTTTGTTTTTTTTTTCATCCAAAAGCACACATGTTTATATAGCATGTGGTCTCTAATCATGAACACTTAAGCCCGCCCATGGGTCTTTGTGTCTGGGAGATAATGGATTTGATAACCGATAAACTAATTATCTCCCAGACACAGAGTTCCTAGCACATAAATTCCCCGAAAACATTCACCAAATATTAATGTCCGCCCACATATTATACATAATTTCAAAGGGGAGATCAGAGCGCCTACTCTGGGAATATAGCGCTCGAATCCATGCATAATAGGTTGAACGCCACACAGAGTTATACCCTTGGTGATTTGTCGGGCGACATATCTTAGTGGAAAACTGGAGCTCCCTGATGATTTCAGGGAGCGATTGTTCACTTCCCTGGACATAAGCTTCCCTCCAAGAATTCGTCTGAGTCGTTGGGAAAGTAAGGAGCTCTTTAGCTCCGTGGCGTTTGGACTGTTGGTGGGATCTGAGCGCTGTTCGGCTATATTGAGCGCTCAGATCCAAGCTATCTATGTCGAACGTGGAGATTCCGTTCGGCAAAATATAAGTTATTGATTTTAATGTATTTTTGTTACAATGTAAAATGAAAATATTTTTCTCTAGCTGGAGATAATTGCGTTTACTCCAGCCACTTAACCCAATTATCTCCAGGATAGAGAGGAGGGATTAGACTGTTTGTGTGGGTGTGTTTACTACTGTAATGTAAAATGATTGGTTACTGTATTTTGTGTTCCAGTCCTCCACAAGGTCCCTGTTCCTTCCTTCCTGGCTGTTAATGGACTTTTGGTACGGTAACGGATGCTGGACGCCCTCACGCTCTGCATTAGGACATGTATCGTCGGCTATTTCCCCATAGTAAAACATTGATTTAGTGCTTTCCTATGGGATGGGCCTAATGTGCATGCGGCATAGCGTCACCACGTTGGAGGAGGTGAAGCCACAAGACAGCCCCGAGGGACATCAGCACCGGGATCAGGTAAGTAGATAAAGAGTGTTTAACCCTTTCTTTACAATCGCGGCGGAACAGAGGGAACTATAGTGCCAGGAATACAGCACTGTAAGTTAAATGTAATGCGCTAGTCCTGAGTGAAATTAAAGCTGTATGTGCTAGTTTCTTTTGGAACTGTGTGTCTTGCTGGATTTGTTCAGGGATCCCAATAGCATTCTTCGGACCTCTTGGCCAGCTGCATGGTCTCTGTAGCACGGGACATTTCAAAAAAAGGTAAGTAGGCCTGAGAGCTAGTCACGCTAGTGCAGGCAGAAGTGTGGATACCTGCCTGGAAGGAGGGAGCTGCAGAAGGGTATGGTACATGTGGCAAACTTAGCCACTACGGACTGTTAAGGACTTTCCTGAAAGAGACTGTGTTCAGGACTTTAAATGGCTGTATCCCCTATTACTAGTCTATGGGCATACAGCACCCGTTTCCCGAACAGTAATCTGCAACACTGTTCGGGAAACTAACTAAATACCGAATGAGAGACCACCCCGGAGAGGTCGTGTGTCTCTCATTAACCCAGTTGCAAGCTGTTAAGTTGTTTCGTGTGTGTGTGGCCGCCGTTCGTGTACCAAACACGTGGCGGCCATCTTTGTTCGCTAAGAGTTCAGCGGTGTTTGGTCGTCGAGTGCCTGGAACTAAAATCGGCTACTTGATTTCCAAACACCGCTGGACTTCCATAGCATCCGGAAAACTCGCTCTTTCGGGGAATTAAAGCATTTTGTGAGTTCTCCCTTTCCAGACCAGGTTCACTAAAAACGGTTTTCTGTGTGGCGTTCGACTATTTCTGCAGGGATCTGAGCAGTAATTTGTGAGATTGTACATTCAGATCCATGCAATCTAATGAGGGGTCATTCGTGGAAATCTGTTGGAAATTACTAAAGTTATAGATTTTAATGTAAAATACCACATTTATCTGTGCCTGATGATATCATCTTTGTCCTTGTACAGCAGGGGATGCTGGGAAATTACCTTGCATGGTCAGTTTCCCACACAGTGCACCTGATTAAAACCCCTGCTGTATCAGTCTGGAAACCCCTTGCAAGGGACACCGTATAAATTTGGTGACTTTTCAATAAAGCCCTCAGTTGACTCCTAGACTATGTGTCGTCTAGTCATTGGGAAAGGGATTATACTGCATTACCTGTATCCTGTATGCTGAATCCTGACTACCAGCGGAGATATCGTGCATTAACCCTTGCTACTCCGCTACAGTACAAGAGTTCCAGAAAGCCCCCAGTCAATTTCTTCGACTGGGGCTGAAGCGTTCCAGGGTCCCTGAAAGCAGCTAGGAAGTGGACCGGGCAGAGGTAATCCGTCACAAAAGGATTACTCCAACCACCATGACTACTTTAGTGATTTGAAGTGGTCGTGTTGGTAGGAGCAAGGATGTGCAGTCTTTCACCTTGAAGCACTGCACACCCAAGGTAATTTTTGATTGTGTGCCGGGTGATATGAGATGGAGTGCCATACATATTATGCCAGAAAATGTTTATATTGTTCTTCATACACTGCAGGTCACCATTAAGAAAAATGGTATCAAAGACATGTTTGTAGCTATTTAAAACCAAGTAGTGGAAATGTTTTCTGACATTGAGAAAAGTTGAGAAAGCAAGTTGTTGTGAAATACCTTATTAGATAATGATCTAATTCAATTTGCAACTTTAACCACTTTACCTAAAACTATGAATAAATAGATTTTGTTTATTCTGACAAGCTGTATAATCTAGTATGAGCTCATTTAAACAATAGAGAGACCTCCATCTCAGGGCGAAGACTTAAAGGACCGCTATAGTGCCAGGAAAACAAACTAGTTTTCCTGGCACTATATAATCCTTAGCCCCCCTCCACCCCCCCACCGTCAGGGGCCCCCTCCTGCTGGGCTGAAGGGGATAAAACCCCTTCAGCCACTTACCTTAATCTGGTGCTGGTGACCTCTCCTCCCCCTCCGACGTCAGCTCCCGAGTGGAGCCGAATGCACATGCGCGGCCAGAGCCGCGCTCGTATTAAAAACGCCCATTTTAAAGCATTTCTTAATGCTTTCCTATGGACGTTCTGCGTGCTTAATGCGATTTTCGCATTAAGCATCGGGGAAGCGCCTCTAGTGGCTGTCAGGAACACAGCCACTAGAGGCTGGATTAACCATGCAATGTAAACATAGCAGTTTCTCTGAAACTGCTACGTTTACATCTGAAGGGTTAATAACTGGGGGAACTGGCACCCAGACCAATTCATTGAGCTGAAGTGGTCTGAGTGACTATAGTGTCCCTTTAAAGCCCAGATCACAAGATCTCTTGTCCTAAACTTAAGAATGGGGTGAATATTGAATGGTCTGACTAAAATTAAATTAGGATATTCATATTAAAGTATATCCTAAATGCAATTATGTTGAAGAATCTAAAATGTTAAGGCAGTGTGTCATGTTGAGTTATTGCATTTGTTGATGATAAATTCTTTGAGCCAGTAACTACATTGCTCATTATCCAGATTTTCCGAAAATTGCCTTCCTAGCTGTAATGAAGATAACACTCAGCGGTCCTGCGCCAGTATTTTATGACTGCTGCAACATGTCGGTAGACGCCGGCCGCTGCGGATCCACGCTATATTGTAGCCCCACGTCCACCCACGATCTTGTTGCCATGCGTGTGACGTCACACAAAAGACCCACACGTTTTGGGGTCAAAGGCCAGTTACGACCAATCAAAACTGCAAGAGGGTGGGGGCGTGGCCTGACTGTGGAGCTGAACAGTCACACACGCTATGAGCTCCTGGGCCCTGGTCTGAATACCGGCTGAAATCGGGGGCAACCTGCCCAATCTTGAACCCCAACTCACCTCAATCTGCTCCGCAGCAACTGGCGAACCGAGGGATACCTCAGACGCCCAGCATACCCGCCTGAATGACCGAGCTGGGGCCTATGCCAAGCAGGGCAGGGGAGAGACGGCCGCTCTCCCAGCTCACAAACACATGCAACGCCCGCAGCACACGGCTGCCTCCCCCCCCCCCAGGACCGGTGGGGGGTTGTCCCGGTCCAGACATTCTCGATCAGCACACCTCTGTGGCCCTTAAATGTAGACAACAGCACTAACCACGCAACATGTATGCAGGCAGCCCGCCACGCTAATATGGCGGACGCGTAATCATGCATAGGAGAAGGGCCGCTGAAACACACCAAAACAAGCGAATCACTCATCACCCGCCTGAACGAGCTGTTCAAAACCTTCTGGGCATGAAATAAGGCCCGACATGCGGCGGAGCTGCAACAGAAGCAGGAGAACTGGAGTAAGGGGGATCAACGTGGTGGTGTCGACCGGAGTGGGCCTGGGCTACCTTTGGGCAAAGCCTTGATAAAGCAGCCTACACCTCACCACGCTAGCCCATCTGGGCCGCAGGCCACCAGGGGAACAACCCTGGCGCATCAACCACACAGGCGGAGACCGGGCCGCCGAAGGCAGCGCCACACTAACATAAAGGCCTCCAGGTTGGAGCTGGAGGGTGCAACCGGTTAACTCCTGGCTGACCGCCTACCAACGTGAACCCCCAATGCCGCAGACACGGTTCCCACCTGAAGGAATGGGGTGACTATCCAGAAAGCGGGCGGCTCCCCCCCCCCCCCCACGCTCACTAATGAACGCTACCCAGACACTCACGAACACTGACTCTGCATACCAGGATTTCTAACACAATTATGTTTGTGGCTATGTCTATGCTATCTCCCTCTCTCACACAATACCACAGAAACACATTTATCACTTATCGCTTGTCGCAGATATCCATGTTTCACACTTACCTACTCAAACTTACACACACGCATGTTTATCTACTCCTGAAACTTAATCTCTTCTCTCTGTGACACAATGGACGTTTAAGCCTGCTTTTGAAATACTATTATGCAAAGCTTCCATGTCACTGTATTACAAGTATGTCATTATACATGACTATAGTTAACCCTGCTTATAACATAAAATTGTGCATACCATTCATCTGTCCCGCATGTTAAGCGAGGAAAACTTGAGGACTGCCTTTGGGGCACCCCAGGGCCTGCTTGTATCAATTTTATGCACTGCAAAAATAAAAAAACTGCAAGAGGGTTATTAAATTTATTTCTCCTTTTGCTCATTGCCTTGTCGTGGTTTCCTTCTGCTGGTATCCGAGAGAGTGTTCCTGATCGTGGTATTTCTGGTATTTGACTTTGGCTTCATTTGACTTCCCTGGTGTCCTTGACTTTTGGCTTTCCCTCATCGTTGTCTCATTCTGTATCCCTGACCTCGGCATGTACTATTCTTGGATACTTTAAGTCTGGCCATTCAAAGGTCCAGTTATACGTTATCGTTAGTCCTAGGTGTGATATTATTCTGCGTGCTGGATCACTTAGCAATCCTGACAGTAGAGAGGCTTGATGAACTTAAATTTGTTAGTGTGTGTGTCTGTCAGTCTGCGTCAAATCAGTGAGTTCATGTCTGTGTGAGTGTCTGGTTAGGTGACCAGCCCACCCACAATCGCATAGGAAAGGTGTTTTTACTCCCCTTTTATGCCACGCCATGCTGGCCTTGCTTCTATGGCTGAGATAATCTTGATCTCAGCCAATCCAGTGCTTTTCCCATCTCATAGAGATGCATTGAATCAGTGGATCTCTATGGGGAACATTCAACTGCTCCATGCAGAGCGTGGAGACGCTAAATGTAGGTGCTGAATACTGTGCAGCACTGGACTAGAAAGCACCTCTAGTGGTCATCTGAGTGACTGTCACTAAAGGTGTTACTAGGAAGCAATGTAAACACTGCCTTTTTCTTGAAAAGGCAGTTTTTACATTGAAAAGCTTGCAGGGACAGGCTATAGACACTGGAACTACATTAACTGTAGTGGTTATGGTGACTATAGTATCCCTTTAAGAATTTTATTTTTGTCGTTGAATACAAATCTTTGTTAGTTTAAAAGCTGGCTCCTATATTCAAAGCAAATTTGCCAAGCCCTGTTGTATTGACTTATAGAATTAAATAGAACTGCAAGAATTTAGGATCAGAGTTAAAGTAGTAGGTATCTCTTTAAAGCAAAATTGTGGGTGTGGTCAAATAATATCGCTATATTAATACAATTATTAATGTTCCATTATTTTCACAAAATATTATTATTTTGTCCCACAATTATCCCTACAGGAGGAAGAAAATCAGCTTTGCGAGCTTTGCTTGGCTCTAGGTTCAAAGTAAGTAGAAACTTTATTTTGTTTTCATGGGTGGGTGGGCCCGGGTGGGCCCATAAATGAGATATCATGGTTTCATGATCAATAGTCATCCAGGTTCAAAGTCTACATTCGGAGCTCTCTGTAGAAGGCAAACAAAATAATGTGTTTATTTGAATTGAAAATGGTAAAAAGCCAAAACACGTTCTATTCCTCCCACCCCCATTATCCTGGTAATTACTGTGTTGCATCCAAGCAGGATAATGGTGGAGGTCTGGACACTCTGTTTCCTCTGCAAAGTTCCACCACTGGATGTCCTAGCTCAGACATAGGCAACCTTCGGCACTCTAGATGTTTTGGACTACACCTCCCATGATGCTTTGCCAGCATTATGGGTGTGGCAAACCTAGCCACTTAAGACTATTCTTTAATGTATAATGGTTGTCCTGGAGAGACGGTGTGATATATGGCTTATTTTAAGTTGTTCGTGATATGTGATAGAGGGCATTCGTAATCTAGTGGCGCGAAAGCTGATAGCATTCCTATGGTAGTTTCACGAACAGTGACTTTCAACACTGTTCGTGAAACAAACAAAGTACCGAATGGGAGACAACACACAGGGAGTCGTGTGGCTCCCATTAACGGATTGCAACAGTGTATCTAGCCTCTGTTAATTGATTCGCAGGGTGGTCGCCGTTCGGATACCGACCAGGCGGCGGCCATCTTAGATCCCCTTTTAGCCCAGCGGTGTTTGGTCGTCGTGTGCCTGGAACTAAAATCGGCAACTCGGCGGCACGAACACCACTGGACTTCCAGACCGTTCGGGACCACCGGTCCTTCGGTAGTTTCATACAAACTGTTCATTCGTGTGTTTTCTTGTGTGTTCCTATAAAACAATGTTTTGTGTGGCATTTGGCTAATTGTGCTGAGATCTGAGCGGTAGTTTCCCGAAGTATGCGCTCAGATCCCAGCTATCTATACAGATGCCATTCGGTTAAATGGCACGAATAACGTGCAAGTTATGTATTTTTAAGTGAAAAGACCGGTTCTGCTGTACAGAGGGAATAAAACCTCAGTTGACTCCCAGCCTATGTGTCGTCTAGTTCTTGGGAAGGAAAGATTCTTATAACGCTACCGGGATTATTGTATACTGTACCTGCCTACCTGGATTATTATATGCTGTTCCTGTCTACCAGCGGAGATACTGTGGATTATACTACCTCTCCGCTACAATAGGTGTAAGAGTATTATGGGGCATGTAGTCCACAACATCTGGAGTGCCGAAGGTTGCCTATCCCTGTCCTAGCTCATCGAGAGAGATGGGATAGTGACAAAAATGCCATACTGGGTGCATGAGTTCTAGTCCCAATACTTGATGGCTCTGATGAAGGCCAAGATACAAGGTTCTATGCTACCTATTATTTGGTCTTTGCTTTTTTGTAGAAGTTTACTAGACATTGTTGGTCTCCAGGCAGCCTTCAGCCTTATTTGCAGTATGTTTGTTAGTCACTTATTGTGTTTCATTTTATATACTAGATGTACGGTTCTGCTGTTTTGTCGGGAAACCTGAAAAGCGTAGGTCATCTTTTTCCTTAATTCTTCTTTCCCAGCATTACAAACTGTTCTATAGATTATTCTTGACAGTTTATACACTAACCTCTGAATTGTGTTGAAACGAAAAGCAAATTGCAAACATTTTGCATAAAGTGTCTGCAACAGTCGCAGCGCGACTATTTTTGCAATTCGACTTTCAATAAACTACAAACAGAATGATAGTACTGGTGGAGACTCTTGGAATGTTTTTATGATGTGTGACGTACCAGATGTCTAGTATAAAAATATACCCAAACATAATGTACTGTGATGTAGAGACGGGAAAGGAGAAATGCAGAAGGTCAGATTTAGTGAGCATTAATGGGGAACCATCCTATCTCTGTAAATTATACGTTTTATTAAAACATTTAAAGTCACCTTAACTTAAAAAGAAACTCTAAGCACCATAACCACTACAGCTTAATGTAGTGGTTTTGGTGCAAAGAAGCTGTCCCTGCAGTTTCTCAGGTGTAATTACATTTGTCCCTAAGGCTACCTCAAGCGGCTGTTAATGAGTCCGTCACTCAGATAGGTGCTAGAGCCACTTCCTAGAACGGTCCTGTAATATTTGTTTCATTATCACTTTTCATGAAGACGCCGAACGCTCAATCTGTCTAGTGCACCTCTGTGTGGCGATGCCAATTGGCGCAGCACGGCAATTTCCACACATGCCCATTAGCACCCAGTGCTTCCCTACGGAGAAGAATTGGATCGGCTGAAATCAATTGTAATGGTGATCTTGGCCAGGATGAGCAGAGGGCACAGAGAAGGGAAGTTGGTTATAAAGTTGCTAGTTCAGTCTGGGCACAGCCAAGGCACAAATTGCAATGTGGGAGGAGACATCGAAACAATGTGTCTGATTCTCCTCCTCCCTCTGTGCTGATTGCCAGGTGTAAAGGGTGGAGTTTATATTAATGACGAACACGGGGGCGCTCAGTCCCAGGGTAGAGGTTAATCCAGTAATCACAAATAATCCAGTAATAATGATTTTAACATTTAATTTTATTTACACACCTCACAAGCACATATTTGTTAAAAAATAGGGGTAGGTAAACAGAAAAACAGATCACATAAAAAAATCATGTGAAGTGGCCATTTCCCTTTTAATGTGTACATAGATATGTGTCTAGTTTTGTATATCACAGGTACCTTTACCAGTTGTGTGCTTGCTCCTGCAGATGGCTCAACGAATACTCCTGAATCGTTCTCTTGCTCAGTCTGTGAAAGGTTGTATTGTTCGTGAACAACCCTTTTCCAACCTCATTGTAAAAGGCACAAAACCACTTCATCATGGACCTCTCCATACGTCTGACCTTAGTTCTCCTTTCTTCTGTGCTGCACGTCACTTTTCCAGATCTGCCCAATGCCGAGTCACGTTCAACGTCCAAGATGCAGATGACTTTCAAGAACGTGTGGTTTGCAGTGAGACTCCGATTTTAGTGGATTTTCATGCGCAGTAAGTACCTACGTAGCTTTTTAATGAAATTTAAAGGGTTATTTGAAGTGGTCATGGTGCCTGGGATCTGTATGTGCAGTATTTTGCTATGAAACAACGCACATAGAGAGATCTAGCTCTTTGCTGCCGGAGGTGTAAGACACAGTGTAATTTACTAATGTCAGTTCTGTGCATATTGGACGCCTATAATTGGCAGGCACAGCATGCAAGTAACAGATGACCAAAGGCGGTTCGGCTCTCCTCAGCCCTACTTCCAGGAATGCTCCAGCAAAGGGATCTGATGCCACCACAGCAGGATTGAGCTGTAGGGAGATCTTGACTTTGGTAAAATATTACCTTCATAGACTTTAGTGTTATACCAGCAGAGTTCCAAAATGTCTTCCTGACACTACAATTGGCAAATAGCAGTGAGCCCCCTTAGTCAGCCTCGGCAGCTGTCAGGTGTGAGCTAAATTCATACTGACAAACCCAGAATAATAGGTATCCAGTAGCTGCATAGTTCATAATTGGAATGCAGCTCTGGGTGAGCCTTTTCTCCTGCACCTGTTTAGGGTTTCAAAAATAGCTAATCTGAAAAAGTTCTCTTACGAGACTGTGGTCGGAGCTTGGTCATGTTTGCTTACGTCTTGCCATTTGGATTTCAGTTCCCTATTCTAGTGACTTTAGTGAAGTCTCCCCCAACATGTCCATCGGCAATACTCCCTGGGACACAATGAATAACAGGGTATATTCATTGCAGTGACATAAGGGGACCAGTAAATTATATCGGGTCCTCTCCACTTTGTCATTATATTGCCCTACTCGGTCTACTTACCATATGGACCCATTAGTTTACATTTTAGCTTATTAAACCTCTCTTTTCCGACTAAGTAATCCTTTCTGTTTTTCTCAGCCTAATTGACCCTCGTTTTACAGAAACATTCCATGTTTCCTTAGGCCCTACCTTGTGCTTCTTTTTTAGATATTTATATATTTTAAACCATCACAATATGGTTTATTCAGTAAACTCTGAATTGAAGTGAATTGCAAACAACATTTGAAATTTTATGTAAAAAGTGCTACTTTAGAAAAACAGACTATTCTAAAATTAGAATATGTGTAAAGGAGTCATTATCAGACTCGAGGAGTTTAAATGAAGTCCAAGAAAAATGGGATTATTTAAAAGTTGCAATGCTTAAAGCAACAGAAAATTGCATTAGGCTTGTCAGTAAAAGCAAAAAATTCAAGAAACCACTGTGGTACTCTGCAGATGTGGCCAGAATAATAAAAAACAGAAAGTTAGCATTAAGTAATTGTAAAAAAAAAAAAAAAAATACAGAGTGAGGAGGATAGACAGATCTATAAGATTAGACAGAAAGAGGCTAAGCAAGTTACAAGAGCCTCCAAATCACACACAGAAGAGAAAATAGCACAGTCAGTAAAAAAAAGGGGACAAAACATTTTTTAGATACATAAATGAGAAAAGGAAAGTAAAACAAGGATTAGTTAGATTAAAAACAAAAGAAGGGAGGTATGTAGAAGAGGATAAAGGTCTAGCTGACTGCCTCAATGAATATTTTTGTTCAGTATTTACAGATAAAAATGAAGGAAATGGACCTCAGTTAGGAAAAAGGACAAATTAGTCATTTGTTACATGTGAGTTAACAGAGGAAGATGTTCTATTTCAACTGTCAAAAGTGAAGACAAATAAGAAATTGGGGCCTGATGGAATACACCCAAAGGTATTGAAAGAGCTTAGTGGTGTACTAGCAAAACCATTAACAGATTTATTTAACCAATCATTGTTAATAGGACTAGTCCCAGAAGATTGGAAGTTAGCGAATGTTGTGCCCATTCACAAGAAAGGTAATAGGGAGGAGTCGGGCAACTATAGGCCAGTAAGCCTTACTTCAGTAGTGGGGAAAGTAATGGAAACCATGTTAAAGGATAGGATTGTTGAACATCTAAAATCACATGGGTTTACTTAAGGGAGATCATGTCAAACTTATCTTCTTGATTTTTTTGATTGGGTAACTAAAATAATACATCACTGTGGTGCAGTAGATTTCAGTAAGGTTTGGGTTGGGTTTTTACGTCCAAGATGCATTATCTTGCACTTATCCACATTAAATGTCAGTTGCCACAACTCTGACCATTTTTCTAGTTTACCTAAATCATTAGCCATTTGGCTTATCCCTCCTGGAACATCAACCCTGTTACATATTTTAGTATTATCAGCAAAAAGACATACCTTACCATCAAGACCTTCTGCAATATCACTAATAAAAATATTAAAGAGAATGGGTCCAAGAACAGATCCCTGAGGTACCCCACTGGTGACAAGCCCAAGCTTCGAATATACTCCATTGACTACAACCATCTGTTGCCTGTCACTCAGCCACTGCCTTACCCATTCAACAATATTGGAATCCAAACTTAAATATTGCAGTTTATTGATAAGCCTTCTATGTGCAACAGTGTCAAAAGCCTTACTGAAATCTAGGTAAGTAATGTCTACTGCACCCTGATCTATAATTTTAGTTACCCAATCAAACAAATCTATAAGATTAGTTTGGCATGATCTCCCTGAAGTAAACCCATCTTGTCTCTGATCTTGAAATCGATGTGTTTTTAGATGCTCAACAATCCTATCCTTTAACATGGTTTTCATTACTTCCCCACTACTGAAGTAAGGCTTACTGGCCCGAATCCTCCCTACTACCTTTCCTGTGAATGGGCACAACATTCGCTAACTTCCAATCTTCTGGGACTACTCCTGTTAACAATGATTGGTAAATAAATCTGTTAATGGTTTTGCTAGTACACAGTGAAGGATTTTAAGCATGCGTGGGATAGGCATAAGACTATCATAGCTATAAGATAAGGCCAGGGACTGGTTTCAGGCTACTGGGGCCTTTAAGTCCAGCTCTCTGGAGTTAGTAGTAGAGGCTGGGAATAGAACCTGGCATGTTGCATGTAAGAAGTCAAACCAATCGCCAGGTTTTGGAGGCTCATGAAGGACCTCCTGAAACAGGTGTTTTCTAGAGCCCCAGACCTTGACCCCTGGGTAAACCTTCTGAACAGATCGATTGACGGATGGACAAGAAGGGAGCAAAAACTGATCCACAAACTTACTCTAGCTGCAAGGAGAGCAATAGTATACACCTGGTATACAACCAGACGCGCCACATATAGCGAGTGTCATAATGAGAATTAGGGAAGTGCGCTTGATGGACGTTTTGACTGCTAGGGTTCGGGGGTCCACTGGAGCATTTCAGAAACTGTGGGAGTCGTGGGATGATAGCCCGCTGAGTTCTTAGAGAACGGTGATTGTCTCTGCGTGGGTGGCTCCGTTCCCCTTCCCCGCCTCTCCCCGTCGCCCTGGGTTCCCCTCTGCGCGCCTCGCCGACCCGCCCTTTTCTTCTGTTTTCTACCTCTTCCTTCCATCTTTCTATCCTCTGATCTGTCTCTTTTCCATACACCACGGCCATGTTTTTTACAGGGCAAGTGCTAAAAGGCTTACAGGCACGGTTAGCTTTGCACCATTACTAAGAGTAAGAGCTGGTTATGGTAACCACGTGATACTGCCTATAACAACACTATAGCTATAGTTGCCAAGTACCTGGTTCTGTGTTTGAACAAAACGGAAAAAATTTAAAATGTGCATCTTTCCCAAGCCAATCCCGAGAATTCTATTGTACAATGTTATTTGCTACATAACATGTGTATTGACTCCGTCAGTTTGTATTTTTTGCACTGCACAACAGAAATAAATAATAAAAAAAAAAAAAGGGGGGGGGGCGGAGCCTGCAAGCCTAACGAGCGGACGCCATCTCTAAGAGCTCCCACACTCTTGACTCCATCCACCTAAATATCTTTGCAACTAAAGCCCATCCGACCCTCATACCACTTCAGCTGGGTCCCCAGAACCGAACCGCATCGATAGATGCCTTTTTTTCACAACCCGAGGCACTCCAAACCGCGGCGAAAAACCGCGGCCTACTGCACTCCCCTAAGCCTGGGACTGGAGGCCCTCCTCTGCGGCAACACCATACTCCCCCCGCTGGGATCGGAGCCACTAACCTCTCTCCCACAACCGGAACATCGGAAGGCAATGGGGAGGCGCTCCCAAAAACCCACTGCAGTGGCTGAAGGCAGAGACATAGGGGACATGTGGAGACAGCCTGCACAGCCTAAGCAGACTCCTGCCGGGGACCAGAACGAGGAGAACCAGGCACAGGACGTACAGAGGGCTACAACACCCATTCAGGCAAGTCCACTCCATCCAACTGACATCCCAGATGGGACTGCTCCCACAACAAAACAGGACTTAAAACTCCTGCTGCACGACATTCAGCAAGTATGGACAGCTGACCTCAGAGCACTGAGAACTGACATACAGGCCATAAATGAAAGAGTATACACCTCTGAAAAGGACATACTAGCTGCCAAAACAGACATCTCAACCCTTAAAGAGACAGTACAACACATGCAAAACACCCAAGTCACACTGACATACCAAATCTCAGCCCTGGAGGACAAACAACGCAGGAACAATATAAAAATCCGTGGCATCCCTGCTGCAGTGACTGCAGAAGAACTCCCTCATTACACACGCAGATTACTTGCATTCATACTACCACACACAGCCTCCAAAAAGATGGCTGTGGATGGAGTGTTTCGTGTTACAGGCACTCCTCAAACTCCAACTGGAGCGTCACGAGACGTCATTCTTCGCTGCCTAACCTCACAAGATAGAAACCAGGTCATGATGGCGCTGAAGAACAAAACTCCCCTGACCTTCGAAGACTCCACACTAACATTCTTTCAAGACCTTTCCAAAAATACTCTAATCTGGCGGAAATCACTGAGCGCAGTTACCTCTCAACTAAGAACTGCAGCCATACCCTACCGTTGGGGGGCCCCAGGAACTCTTGTAGTAACCCGCAACGGAACTAACCACACACTCATGTCAGTAGAGAAAGAGCACCGGCCTTCCTCCAGGCATTGGGCCTAACAAGCAGCCATCAGGACCCACAGTCGACCACCCCAAGGGGGACATGGGACCCTGCTCAAGTCACCTCCTTCGTCCCGAGAGCTGGAAGCTCACAGGCAAATGATACATGAGGACGAATGAGGACTGGGTCAATACTTATGGCCGCGGCACCTGAACAACCGCGACTGGGCTGAAACTCAATATGAGTCGTTATACTTGTTTTAATTTACACTTGTCTTAATTTAAAGTTGCAACTGTATATTTGTTTTGTTTTTTTTGTGTTCTTTCTTTCCTGACTTCTCTTCATGCTAGCTCTCTCTTACACGCCTCAGACCACCACTTTATTAGAGAGCTAGAACCCGCAGAGTCTGGAATCTTGGGGCACAATGACACACTACCCCTCCCCCCCCCCCCGCCACCCCCTACGGTTAGGGGTACACATAAAAAGGAGGACATACATCTCCACCCAGACGCCCTGGCAGAGCACCATACGATACCCAGCCACACGCTCCAACATCTCAGCCACTAGGCAACTGCCACCCCATACACCGGGGACTCCTATAAAACACCACAGGCATACACAAGAGATGCCACTGCAACCCTCCATGCAGAACCTCAGTTGACTCTCCCTCACATCACAAGAACACACCTGTGAGCCTAGCCCCTCGAGACACTCCACACACACAAAACTCCTCTCAGAAACGCACACATGGAAGATATTTTTTGTTATTATGCATGCAAAAGAACATGTGATAAATCCTGTTTTAAATTGTTTGATATTATTTTTGTTAAAAAAAAAAAAAAGTGCAGCACATCATGACTATGCTAAGCGAAACACTGTCGACCTCTCGTTAAAACCATGTAAAAATGCTGAAACGTATACTTAACTCTGCACTCAAAAATAAAGAATTGAAAAAAAAAAAAAATAATAAAAAAAAAAAACAGTCAAACCATTCTACAATGTGTAATGTCTGCATAAATGACTCCATCAAAACTTGAGTACTGTGAGTCATAAAGAAGCATTTTTTTATGAAACCAAGCTCAGCTCCTAAATATTGGTTCTGGCTTCGAGTTTGAAAGCTAGCTATTCACTCTGATCCGTGTGTCTGCATATCCTACCCTCTAACTGCAGTGGTCCACAACCCAGGACCTCCCAGCTCCTTCCTGTTAGAATGTAGAAATGTCCTAATTCTGCTTCAGTAAATATTTTGACCATTTGCGGGTGTGTGATGAACTGGTGTGAGTCCACTGGCTACATGGATTCTCGATTTTCAACCCATTCCCAACCAGTCGTTCTCTTTGCAGGTGGTGCGGACCTTGTAAAATCCTAGCTCCGAGATTGGAGAAAATGGTTGCGAAGCATCAAGGAAAAGTGCAGATGGCAAAAGTGGATATTGATGACAATACGGACCTTGCCATTAAATATGAGGTAGGTACTGTACTTTGTCATTGGAATGAAACCCGTTATACAGGTTTTGCCATTTTTTTGTAACTGGTCATATTTTTCTTTACCAGCTGGTAATTTCTGTAAAATACAAATAGCTTGTTTAAAAATGTTAGCTCTTATGTAACATGGAGATCATGGGACACGTGGTCCCAATGATTTTTCAGAAAACGTATTCATTACAGCTAGGGTTGCCACCTGGCCGGTATTTTACCTGCACAGCCGGTAATTAGTGCTGCCTTGCCGGTGCCGGTATTGCAGAGATACCGGCAATACAAATGCCGTTTCTATTTAAATTTTATTGAGATTACAATGTAATGTATGTGGAGAGAGGCAGGATTAGGAAGATACATTTTATCTCGGCCTCTCTCTGCTGAATGGATCCGCGGAGGAGCACAGAGTGAGTATAGCCAGCAGCTCAGGTAAATGAGGGATGGGGGACACAAATGGCAGGACAGACTCCAATCCAGTAACATATGGACTTTACATTCCCTATATAGGACTTGGAGAGGCTGGGAATCATAACCTTCAGTATTATAGAGGATCATTTATGTTTTCTCAGTTAAGTGAATTATCCTTATCTTACAGGGAATGATGGAAGAAGGGACCACATTTGTAGTAGGCACTCAAAGGCAAACATTCTGATTTTAAACATGCAGTGTTATGAAAGGTCAAAAACCTGCTATCTTGCTCTTAGACTGCAGATGTGACCAAGGAATGAGGGAGGGCTGCTTTCAGTGTGTGTGTGTGTGTGTGTTCAGCAGTCTGTGTGTGTGTGTGTTCAGCAGTCTGTGTGTGTGTGTATTCAGTAGTTTGCGTGTGTGTGTAATCAGCAGTGTG
Source organism: Pelobates fuscus (assembly GCF_036172605.1). NCBI lineage: Eukaryota > Metazoa > Chordata > Amphibia > Anura > Pelobatidae > Pelobates > Pelobates fuscus. The sequence continues at coordinate 192,604,741 of NC_086323.1, forward strand.
TGTGTTCAGCAGTCTGTATGTGTATTCAGTAGTTTGCGTGTGTGTGTAATCAGCAGTGTGTGTATTTAGCAGTCTGTGTGTGTATTTAGCAGTCTGTGTGTGTATTTAGCAGTCTGTGTGTGTATTTAGCAGTCTGTGTGTGAATTTAGCAGTCCGTGTGTGAATTTAGCAGTCCGTGTGTGTATTCAGCAGTCCATGTGTGTGTATTCAGCAGTCCATGTGTGTGTATTCAGCAGTCCGTGTGTGTGTATTCAGCAGTCCGTGTGTGTGTATTCAGCAGTCCGTGTGTGTGTATTCAGCAGTCCGTGTGTGTGTATTCAGCAGTCCGTGTGTGTGTATTCAGCAGTCTGTGTGTGTAATCAGCAGTGTGTGTATTTAGCAGTCTGTGTGTGTGTGTGTATTCAGTTGTCTGTGTGTGTATTTAGCAGTCTCTATGTGTGTTCAGCAATATGTGTGTATGTCTTCTGCAGTCTGTGTGAATTCAGCAGCGTGTGTATGTATTCGGCGGTCTGATAGGAGAATGGTGATAGAAATAGAACCAGTATCAGTACCAATATCCACCTCTGTTATAAATAGCTTGTACATGCATTGTTATATACTATATACACACAATAACATACACAGACATAAACACACGCTCACAGTACACAGACTCTGACACGAACTCAGATAACCGTATTCACACACTGTTATACACATTTAGACAAGGACACACTGCTATACTGCCCCCCATTACATACACTCACTGCCTCACATACACAATGCTATAAACAAAGCAAAGTACTCTTATGTATGTCGTGTCCTGTGATGTCACACTTACACAATTAATTATGCAAATTATCATGGCCGGTATTTTTTTCCAAAAAATGTGGCAACCCTAATTACAGCGTATTTTATTAGATGGGAGCTTTCCTGTGTGAGCTTCTGCTAACTGGTTGTCTTTACCTATAAATGTTAGAAAGAAACCTTGTGTCACATGCCTTATTTCTGCACAATGGACCTCCATCTTCATTGATTGTGTTTCTCTCTACATACAGTATAGTTAGCAACTAGAAAAGCTAAAATTTCTGGGGAAATTGTGTGAAGTGTTCTTGCCTCCACCAGTAGTCTACAACTAGGGATTGACCGATTTATCGGTTTTACCGATATTATTGGCCGATATTCGGTATTTTCGGCAATATCTGTATCGGCCACTAAAGATACCACTATTGCCGATAATACATACCAGGACCGCTGGGCCCGTTACAAGCCTGGCGATCCTGGGAGGGCCCAGCAAGCTGTTACTTCCCTTCCCAGCAGCTCCCTTCCGCTCCCTGTGTAAATCTCGCGAGACCCGCAGCCGTCAGAGCGTTGCCACGGGTTACCATGACAACGCTCCGCGCGGCACGCAGACCGTGAGATTTACACAGGGAGCTGCTGGAAAGATAAGTAAGCGCTTGCTGCGGGCTGTACTTTCCATGCCACTGGACCACCCCTCTCTCTGGCCAAGTAAGAAGCAGGGAGGGGGGGACTAAAAAGAACTATTAAATATATATTTTTTTTATTAAAGGAACACTATAGTGACATAAATTACTTTAGCTAAATAAAGCAGTTTTAGTGTATAGATCATTCCCCTGCAATTTCACTGCTAAAGTCACTGTCATTTAGGAGTTAAATCACGTTGTTTCTGTTTATGCAGCCCTGGCTATGATTGACAGAGCCTGCATGAAAAAACAACTGGTTTCACTTTCAAACAGATATTTATTTACCTTAAATAACTTTGAACTTTAATCACATACAGGAGGCTCTTGCAGGGTCTTGCAAGCTATTAACAAAGCAAGAAAATCTTAATTAAACAGAACTTGCAATAAAGAAAGCCTAAATAGCGCTCTCTTTACAGGAAGTGTTTATGGAAGGCTGGGCAAGTCACATGCAGGGAGGTGTGACTAGGGTTCATAAACTAATGGATTTAACTCATAAATGGCAGAGGATTGAGCAGTGAGGCTGCAGGGGCATGTTCTATACACCAAAACTGCTTCATTAAGCTAAAGTTGTTCAGGTGACTATAGTGTCCCCTTAAAGATTATCCACCTCAGAAACACTACTAGGACCTAAATATTTGCTAAATACATCCCAAGAGTCTAATAAAACTTAACTTGTATTGGTGTAGATAAAAGCGAGATAAATTATACAAAAAAAAACCAAAAAACAATTCTGTACATACAGAACCAATAACGTAATGTAAAAAATCTCCTTGATGTTGCTGCAGGGTGATATGCACTGCCTGTATAATGGTATAAACAAAGTAATAATGAAAAGAAACAGAGCAGTGATACGGTGATGGGAAGTTTCACATAATTAATTAGCAAGAATAGCAACAGGGTATATATACGGTACAGACTGGAGCAAACCAATGATCTAGGTAAACTAAACTCATTTGGTGCTATACCTGTATGAGGAAAGGGGGAAAATACTTACACTGGCCGCTTGTGCTTTCGAGGGCACCCCCAGTCTACACTTCTCCCCTCCTGAAAGGACAAAGTGGGCAGTAGTTTTAGAAGGTACCTGGCAGCTGTGAAGAGAAACTACCTGAATCGGGAGTAAGATGAAAAATCTAAAGTGCAATACCAAAAAAAATAACTTCCCAATCGATCAGATTAAAGACCAGACTGGATAGCTGGTCTGATAACCATTGAAGCTACACCAGCTTTGGGAAGGTCGTTAGAGCTGCGAGAAGGACATTTGGGAGGTATCAAGTGTCTTTCCAGTCAACGTTAGTCAGCCACAGCAGCAATTGTCCATCATTAAACCCGATATCCATAACATAGTTAGATTAAGATAATCAGAGACTCGTCCGGTGTAAAATGTCCTGAATAAAGTACATTACAACCAGATGGGTTTGTTATATATAACCGGAACTCTTATCAAATTCTCATTGCTGGAATCAACTTGAAACTCCATAATTCACAGTATGATGTCAGGCATGAATTATCTTCGCAACTTGTCATACTAAGTTCAGTGAGAATTATTACTTAATTGCCAATTTGAATAATTTCTCGTCTTCCACATTCAGGTATCTGCCGTGCCAACAGTCCTTGCAATGAGAAACGGTGGGGTGGTAGATAAATTTGTGGGACTGAAAGATGAAGACCAGCTGGAAGTTTTTCTCAAGAAACTAATCGGCCCTTAAAATGAGACTGAAAAACCTTGGCTCCCACATGTCACCAGCCACTACTGGCATAGAATCCATCTGTTGCATAACCTATGTTAGCCCGTTGCCTGAAGAGTTCCCTTAATTCTTTCCTTTGCCCATGAAACAAATGTGACTAGGTGGAAATCTGCAGTGGGGGCAATGCGAATGAGAAGTTAGATCATTATTTAGTCTGTCAATCAATATATTCTTTATCTTACAAAGAATTCTTCAATCTCCGATACCCCTACGTATCAAGTCCAACTGTTTAAAAGATTTTTAGAAACAAATGATCTAGAAAATGTAAGTGTGCAAGAAAACTTTAACTTCAATGGTATATTTTTGTGCTGTTAGACTATGCAACCGTGAAATGAGAAGACCTGTCCAATAAACACTTTAAATACTGTGAATACGGTCGTTACATTGTCACAACTGATTGTTAAACACCTAAATGAAACCAATTACCCTGGGCAAACATAACCTCAGCCTGGAGGAAAAGGGCAGCCCATAGCATTCAGGGTGTTTTAATAAAGCGATAATTCAAAGTCAATTTTACATTTACCTTACCAAACTAAAAGCATTGCTGGCTTGTTTCCAGTTTTGATCTTATAAATATCAGTTTTGATATTTTGATCTTAAATCTGAAATGAAATAATCCTGATTAAAGTGGCACTGTCACGCTGTACTTACCTATTCCTGCACTGTCACCTTGTACTTACCTATTCCCGCACTGTCACTCTGTACTTACCTATTCCCGCACTGTCTCTCTGTACTTACCTATTCCCGCATTGTCACGCTGTACTTACCTATTCCCGCACTGTCACGCTGTACTTACCTATTCCCGCACTGTCACGCTGTACTTACCTATTCCCGCACTGTCACGCTGTACTTACCTATTCCCGCACTGTCACGCTGTACTTACCTATTCCCGCACTGTCACTCTGTAAATACCTATTCCCGCACCGTCACTCTGTACTTACGTATTCCTGCACTGTCACCCTGTACTTACCTATTCCCGCACTGTCACTCTGTACTTACCTATTCCCGCACTGTCACGCTGTACCTACCCTTTCCCGCACTGTCACTCTGTACTTACCCTTTCCCGCACTGTCACTCTGTACTCACCTATTCCTGGACTGTCACACTGTAGTTACCTATTCCCGCACTGTCACTCTGTACTTACCTATTCCCGCACTGTCACTCTGTACTTACCTATTCCCGCACTGTCACGCTGTACTTACCTATTCCCGCACTGTCACGCTGTACTTACCTATTCCCGCACTGTCACGCTGTACTTACCTATTCCCGCACTGTCACGCTGTACTTACCTATTCCCGCACTGTCACGCTGTACTTACCTATTCCCGCACTGTCACGCTGTACTTACCTATTCCCGCACTGTCACGCTGTACTTACCTATTCCCGCACTTCTTCCTCTTAACTGCTTTGTCTTATGTATTTCTTACGCTTGACTTTCTTAGACTCTGGGTGGAGCTTAAATAACCTCTACTTCCTGTGTTTAGGAAAGTTTCCCCAGGATATTCACTTCTTCCTCCCCGTTTGTTCCCGTTGCCTCATTTCACTCTTTCTGAACGTCCTGTGACGTGGCCATACGCGGGAATTTGACCGCGCAAGCTTAATGTGGGCAGATGAAGACAATGCAGTAAACCTCATTTCCTGAAACACTAAGATGGTGGCGCTCAGGAAATAGTTCTAGAGAAGAAACAAGGCAGTAGAAAAAGGTGAAATGGGGGACCAAGAGCGATTTGGGGATTATTGAGGGGGCAAAAAAGTGTAGGGTTTAAAAGTGTAGGGAGAGGGTTTAAAAAAAACTCATGTGTCCATGACAGTGCCGCTTTAAGGTCTCGATTTTCTATTGTTGGTTAAGCTTTCCGAACAATTTAATATTTTTGAATAAACTTTTAAAATGATTTAATAGTATGAAAAATATTGACATTTTGTGATCTTTTGATATACATATATATATATATATATATATATATATATATATATATATATATTATCCTATGTTATATTTATGTATTTAAGTTATATTTATATATTTTTTGATATTTTAATAGGTTAAAAGAATCATTTGAAAAGATTATCCAAAAATATCAATTCAGTTGGAAAGCTATCCCAACAATATTAAATGGAAGACTAATTAGTGAGAATCTTCTTGGGATTTTTAACTAAACTTTGAATAGTAAAAATGTAAACAGTGGAAGATTTTTTTTCAGACCTTCTTTTAGCCCAAGTCTCGCAATTCCGATTTTAAGTTGAGATTATTCCGAGTTTAGTGACGAACTCTTAAGTCAATCGGATTCTTTCACAATTAGTCCCAAGGTTTATTTGTTTTTATTCTTAAAGCGGCACTGTCATGCCGAATTCCGTTTGTTTTTTTTTAACCCCCCTCCCGCCTCAACTACATCCAATCGACCCCCTAGTTACCCCCAAATGCCCCTATGCCCCCCACATTACCTATTTTTTATTCTTTATTTTCTGCCCCGATCTATATTCAGGGCGCCGCCATCTTTGTGTGGGTAGGTGAAGTCCCTGTGGGACACGTCATCTACCCACACTAGATAGCCCTGAGATTCCCGCACATGCCCAGTGAAACATCTGGACATGCGAACGGGAATTTCACCTATTCATTCATTCATCAGACAGACGAATGAATGAATAGAAAAAATCAGACGAACAAACTAACACTTTTTATCAGTGTTCGTTTGTTTGTTCGGTTTATTACAAGGAGGGAGCTACCGGCGTGCAGCTCCCTCCTTGCAATATGTAAAGACAGAAGCGGCAGGGAGCAGTGCTCCCCACCACTTCATAAGCCCCCCAGGTCCCCTCCTCACTCTATGGGGGTCAATATGACCCCCATAATAGCACAAGGGAGATTAAAATCTCCCCAATGCCCCTTCTCGCTATATCGCGAGTAGGGGCATGTCCACTAAACAGTGAGCAGCCTGTGGCTGCTCACTGTAAAAAAAAGGGTAATAAGGGGGGGACGGGGGGCCTACTGTCCTCCCCCGCCGGCCCCCACCCCTGGACGGCGGGTGGGGGCCATAATGGGAATGAGGGGGGACCTACTGTCCTCCCCTCAGGCCCCCACCCCTGGGCGGCGGGTGGGGGCCATAATAGTAATAAGGGGGGGGGGCCTACTGTCCTCCACCCCCCGGCCCCCACCCCTGGGCGGCGGGTGGGGGCCATAATAGTAATAGGGGGGGGAGACCTACTGTCCCGTCCCCCCCGGCCCCACCCCTGGGCGGCGGGTGGGGGCCATAATAGTAATAGGGGGGGGACCTACTGTCCTCCCCCCCCCGGCCCCCACCCCTGGGCGGCGGGTGGGGGCCATAATAGTAATAAGGGGGGGGATCTACTGTCCTCCCCCCCCCCCGGCCCCCACCCCTGGGTGGCGGGTGGGGGCCATAACGATAATGGGGGGGGACCTACTGTCCTCCCCCCGCCCCCACCCCTGGGCGGCGGGTGGGGGCACTAAGTAAATTCCCCCACCCCCATCAAGGTGACTAGGGGTGCCCAAGCCCCTAGTCACCCACCCCCCACCCAAATAAAAAATGCCCCTACCTACCCCCCTCACCCTAAAAAATAGTGAGGGGGGAATAAAATTGCTAACCTGTAAAGTAAAATTAAACTTACCATTCGACGTCTTCTTTTTTCTAAAATCTTCATTTTTCAGCCCCAAAAAAGGCCAAATAAAAAACCATCATAGCCGTCGAACTAAAAATAAAATAAAAAACCCGAGCGCAAAAAAAAAAACCTGACGAAAAAGAAAAAACCCGAGCGCACAAAAAAATAATCCATCTTCACCCATGGAGGGCTCCGCGCAGACTGAGCTCCGCAGGGCGGGGCAAGGCTTATAAAGCCTTGCCCCGCCCTGCAATTAGCCTAAGAACACTCTGATTGGTGGGTTTAAGCCAATCAGAGTGCTCTTTGTCATTTTACAAGCGTGGGAAAGTTCTTTGGAATTTTCCCACGCTTGTAAAATGACACAGAGCACTGTGATTGGATGGCTTGAAATCCATCCAATCACAGTGCTCTGTGTCATTTTACAAGCGTGGGAAAGTTCTTTGGAACAGTCTGCGCGGAGCTCAGTCTGCGCGGAGCCCTCCATGGGTGAAGATGGATTATTTTTTTGTGCGCTCGGGTTTTTTCTTTTTCGTCAGGTTTTTTTTTTTTGCGCTCGGGTTTTTTATTTTATTTTTAGTTCGACGGCTATGATGGTTTTTTATTTGGCCTTTTTTGGGGCTGAAAAATGAAGATTTTAGAAAAAAGAAGACGTCGAATGGTAAGTTTAATTTTACTTTACAGGTTAGCAATTTTATTCCCCCCTCACTATTTTTTAGGGTGAGGGGGGTAGGTAGGGGCATTTTTTATTTGGGTGGGGGGTGGGTGACTAGGGGCTTGGGCACCCCTAGTCACCTTGATGGGGGTGGGGGAATTTACTTAGTGCCCCCACCCGCCGCCCAGGGGTGGGGGCGGGGGGAGGACAGTAGGGGGGGGGGGAATTTACTTAGTGCCCCCACCCGCCGCCCAGGGGCGGGGGGGGGGCAGTAGGTCTCCCCCCCCCCTTAATACTATGATGGCCCCCACCCGCCGCCCAGGGGTGGGGGCCGGGGGGGGGAGGACAGTAGGTCCCCCCCCCCCTCTTATTACTATGATGGCCCCCACCCGCCGCCCAGGGGTGGGGGCCAGGGGGGGAGGACAGTAGGTCCCCCCCCCCTCTTATTACCATTATGGTCCCCGGCCGGGGGGGGGAGGACAGTAGGTCCCCCCCCCTACTACTATTATGGCCCCCACCCGCCGCCCAGGGGAGGGGCCTGGGGGGGGAGGACAGTAGGTCCCCCCCCCATTACTATTATGGCCCCCACCCGCCGGCCAGGGGTGGGGGCCGGGGGGGAGGACAGTAGGTCCCCCCCCTACTACTATTATGGCCGCCGCCCAGGGGTGGGGGCCGGGGGGGGAGGACAGTAGGTCCCCCCCCCTCTTATTACCATTATGGCCCCCACCCGCCGCCCAGGGGTGGGGGCCGGGGGGAGGACAGTAGGTCCCCCCCCTTTATTACTATTATGGCCCCCACCCGCCGCCCAGGGGTGGGGGCCGGGGGGGAGGACAGTAGGTCCCCCCCCCCTCATTATCTTTATGGCCCCCACCCACCGCTCAGGGGTGGGGGCCGGGGGGGGGACAATAGGTCTCCCTCCCTTATTTTACTTTACGGCCCCCACCCGTCATTTAGGGGTGGGGGGCAATATTTTTTTTATTTTTTTTTCTACAGTGAGCAGCCACAGGCTGCTCACTGCTTACTAGACATGCCCCTACTCGCGGTATAGCGAGTAGGGGCATATTATTTACTAATACCAAGTCATTTTTACTTGGTGTTAGTAAATTTGGCTGAAAGACCAATTTAGGTCTTTCAGCCTTTTAGTAGATAGCTCCCTGATACCGTGGGAATTAGGGAGTTATCTACTAAGCGGCTGCAAGATGCAGCCACAGCAATGAATAGGATCGGAGTTTCATTCATTTGAATGAAATTCCGATCCGAACAAAGTACCGAATTGCTTCCTAACACCAATGGAGAAACGGTGCTCATTCTGTTAGGATGCAATTCGGCAGTTTTGCCGGCGTTCTGTCTAAGTGACAGGACGTTCGGCAATACTGACAGGAAGCATTGTGGGAACTGGGAGGAAAGCTAGGGATCATGGGAAAATTGCTCTGACCAGCGGAAATGAAGCACACTTTGCTCCTCCGCTGGTCAGAGCTGGTCAAGCGGAGGAATCCTCCATAAGACAGAGTCCCTACTTTGTCTTATGATTTTAAAGAAAACTAAAGAAGAATGGAAGAAAAGAATAACAGATCCCGAGAGAGGGGGAGAAGAGGAAGAGATTGAGGAAAGGTAAGTTCGGCATGACAGTGCCGCTTTAAGAAGCAGTATTGGTTCTTGACATTGATATGCTGAAAACAATGCTGTTTTTGTTGTACAGAAAGTAAGGTAAGCGTTTTAGATGTTCATATCAGACTGTCATCGTCATATTAACCCCTTAACGACGAGTGACGGACGAGGTCCGTCACTCAGGGGAATGCGTTAATGACGAGTGACGGACCTCGTCCGTCACCCGTTAAAATTAACCCCAGATCGCCGCAATCGCGGCGATCGTGGGGTTAATGGTGCTCCGGTCTGCCTCTGCATTAGAGGCAGACCGGGAGCACCGGATCGGGCTGTCAGAGTACATGTGCCCGCTCTGACAGCATGTCTGAGCGGGCACATGTGCTCTCTATACTCACCTCCGCCTCCCTGCACTTCCTGGTTCTGTGTGAAGTGCAGGGAGACGGATCTTCAGTGATCCTGCCCCCTGGTGGAAAGAAAATATAGTAAAATTAAAATCCCACCCCCCTTTACCCATTTTAATAAAAAATTAACCCCTTCCCTGCCAATTGATCACTGACTACAGTGATCAATTGGCAGGGATTACATTTTACTAAGATCTGATTTTTTTTTTTAACCCATGAGGGTTAATTCTTTTTTTTTTTAACCCTCAGGGGTTCAATTTATTTTATTAATTAATTTAAATATTTTAAAATGATAAATTTAGCTAGCTGGGGAGGGTGGAAGTTAGTGGGGAATTGGGGGATTTAGTATTACGCTAACTAGGGGTTAACGTTAAAAAAAAGTTTAAAAATAAGCTTTAAAAAGTTAAAAAATTAAGTTAAAAAAAGTTTTAATAACATTTAAGTAAAAAATTTTAAAAAATAAACCCTTTACCCAGTCCAAATAAAATTAACCCCTTCCCTGCCAGTCGATCACTGCCTACAGTGATCAAAATACAGATCACAGTATTATACTGTTCTAATTTTTTTTTTTTAACCCCTGACGATTAACTTTTATTTATTTTTTAACCCTCAGGGGTTAAATGTATTTAATTAACTAATTTAAATATTGTATAATTAAATATTTTGCTAGCTGGGGTGGGTGGGAGTTATGGGAAAATGGGGAATTTACTGTTAGTGCTGCTTACTGCTAGTTAGGGGTTAACGTAAAAAAAAAAGCTTAGAAAAATGTTAAATCTGTAAAAAAAAGTTTTACGAAAGTTTAGGAAACTTTAAAAAAATGAATAATCAAAACAAAAGTTTAAAAAATTGTTTTAAAAAGTAAAAAAAGGTTTAAAAAGTAAAAAAAGACATTTAATAACGCTCATTACCACTACACCTGGTACAAGCTAGCGGAAAAATGATCCCACGCTAAGGTTCAAAATATGCCTTTTGAAATACCCTGGGATGTCTTCTTTAAGAAATGGTATGGCTTTATGGGGTATTTGGTTTATATAGCCTGGTAAAATACTCTAAAATGGGACATGGGCACAGCGAAAAATTCAAAATTTGAAAAAAAATGGAATGGCTGTGTCCCAAATGTGCCCCTCCGATGTCCACATATACCTGGCAAAGGTACATACGGGGGTATTTTTGTACTCAGCAGACATAGCTGAGCAACATATGAAGTAATATACAGTGGTAGTACACATAAGGTTTGCAAAATATACTGTGCAAACTCACTTTGTGTGCCAAAAAGGCAGAAAAAACGCTTATTACCACTACACCTGGTACAAGCTAGCGGAAAAATGATCCCACGCTAAGGTTCAAAATATGCCTTTTGAAATACCCTGTGATGTCTTCTTTAAGAAATGGTATGGCTTTATGGGGTATTTGGATTATATAGCCTGGTAAAATACTCTAAAATGGGACATGGGCACAGCGTAAAAATTCAAAATTTGAAAAAAAATGGAATGGCTGTGTCCCAAATGTGCCCCTCCGATGTCCACATATACCTGGCAAAGGTACATACGGGGGTATTTTTGTACTCAGCAGACATAGCTGAGCAAAATATGAAGTATTATACAGTGGTAGTACACATATGGTTTGCAAAATATACTGTGCAAACTCACTTTGTGTGTCAAAAAGGCAGAAAAAAACGCTTATAACCGCTACACCTTGTACACGCTAGCGGAAAAATGATCCCACGCTAAGGTTCAAAATATGCCTTTTGAAATACCCTGGGGTGTCTACTTTAAGAAATGGTAGGCCTTTGTGGGGTAGTTTGAATTTAAAACCTGCAAAGATGCTTGGAAATTGCACATAGGCCGGGCGTCAAAATTCAAAGTTCGGTCAAAACTGATATGGCTTGGTCTCCTATATGGCACTGTAGCTTCACAAAATAGTGCCATAGACATACAATGGGGGTGTCCTTTTACTGAGAAGACTTAGCTGAGCATAATTTGGGGGGTTTGAACTTAGTGGCACACATGAAATATACAAAATGCCCAGCAAAAATGCAATCCGTATGTAAAATATGCACAAAATTATTTTTTACCACATACGTTGGCATGTAATGGTAAAAAAATGGGGGCATGTTAAGGCACAATATGCACCTTATGAGATACCCTGGAGTGTCTACTTTTACAAATGGTAGGCCTTTGTGGTTTTTTTTTGAACAGTCAAACTACTATAATACCCCAAATGGAAGCATAGGCTCATTAAATCCGTCTCTCAAAATTCTACTGTGAATACTGAAAATGACAGGTCTCCTATATGGCACTGTAGCTTCACAAAATAGTGCCAAAGACATACAATGGGGGTACCGTTGTACTCAGCAGAAGTAAATGAACACATAATAAAACTTTGTACAGGAATAGCACACACCAACTTTACAAAATACACATGAGAAGTTCTTTGTTATAAGTTTGTGTGCGAAAACCTCCAAAAAACACAATTTTACTCCAATATTTAGCAGAGGTTGGCGGTAAAATGGCTACGTAGAAAGTGTCAAAACAACCTTAGGTAAATAGCCTGTGGTGTCTACTTTATATAAATATATACTTTTGTGTGGCAATTTTGTTTTCTTTTATGGCTATTAGGCTTACAAGACAAACATACCAAATTCTAAAATCGCTCCACATAAAAAGTTTATTTTACTCCTTGTGCTTTGTGACCTGTAACTACCAAAAAAAACTTAAAATCCCAGACACATTATATATTCTGTAATTCAGAACAACTAAATGAATTTATTTTTAATTACTTTCCTTAACCTGCACTAATTATGTACACATTATTATTGCAAAAACTGTAAAAAAAAACACACAAAAATTATTTTTTTTGCATATTTCTGTATTTTTTTTATAATAAATAAGCATTTATATATATATGTGTTACATCAAATTAAAGCCCTTTCTGTCCTTTAAAAAAACGGTATATAATATGTGTTGGTGCAATAAATTAGTAAAATGCAAATTGCAGTTGAACGCAAATTGCAAAAAATGCCGTTGTCATTAAGTGAAAGACAAGCTTCTGAAGCTCTGTCCTTAAGGGGTTATTAGAATTTATTAAAAACAGCCTAAGACTATTCCATCTTCAATCATGACAAAAGGGGGTGATAACGGTCCATCATGGCTACGTGTTGTTTATCCAAAAAGCCAAGACACAGAATGTATGTTGACCGGATGTATCCTGTGGTTCTAGTAAATTCTGTTATATGTCAGCTTAGACTATTTAACCCTTTCATTGACTGTAGCAAATACATACACTGACCAGTCACAACATAAAAACCACCTGCCTAATATTGTGTAGGTCCCCCCCCCCCCCCCCCCCCTGCTGCCAAAACAGCTTGAGGCGCGAATGTGTGAACGGGGAGGGGGTGTAGGGAAGCAGCGCTTAACAGTTAAAATCCTTGTGTGGAGTCCAATGGAGCCAATATAAGGGAGAAAACTAAATGGGACAGGAATACTAATATAGTGTAGTATGTCTATAACAGCAGAGGCAGAATATAAGGAAAAATATATTGCACTCACACTTTTTTGGAGCGCAAGATCAGCTCCAGATCACAGCGTATGGACGGTACAATCCCCGTCTGTGGATGTTAGGATGGTCCTGATTACCTCTAGTATCGTATCCCTATGCCAATAATCCACGTGGTGTATTCCAGATGATGCTCCAGTGATGTGATATAGATATATATATATATATATATATATATAAAAAATACATTTGCTCCTGCACACAATCTCCAATATCCCTTATTAGCCAGGTGCCAACCAAAAAGACAGCTTAAATATCCAAATAAATATATGTAAATGGTTGCACTCATGGATTAAAAGTCCAAAGTTTAATGACAAATAGTTAAAATATCCAAGATCGACGTTTCAGTCCTATCAGACTTTCATCAGGATCCTGATGAAAGTCTGATAGGACTGAAACGTCGATCTTGGATATTTTAACTATTTGTCATTAAACTTTGGAATTTTAATCCGTGAGTGCAACCATTTACTTATATATTTTTTATATATATATATATATATATATATATATATATATATATATATATATATATATATATATGATATAAAAGAACAGTGTTCTCTGTATTAATAAAACAAAATAAAGAGAGAAATATACTCACAGTGGATGAGCAAATAGGGATTGCTCAGTCTTTTACAGCATAGGTGGTTTGTCCCCCACCCAGGAATGTGAGATACAGCTTCACCAATAAAAGATGTCCAATGAAGGTCCAAGGGTACAATGCAGATTAATTTTATTAAACAATAAAAAGTATGTAACACACTTACACTTTTTACCTATACTTTTTCAAAGTGTTCCCTACATCCCCCGTTTTACTTGCATCAACGACCAGAAAGAAGAGACTCTGGTTTGGGAAAGCTTTGGCTGCTGTACACACAAGGAACAAGCGCCAGAAATCTCACTTGCTGCTATATCTGTGAATGTGTGAACGTTTTCTGGTGTATCTGGCACACAGACATGAGCAGCAGATCCTTTAAGTCCGGCAGATTGTGAGGTGGAGCCTCCATGGATTGAAATTGTTGTTGTCTTTGTCATGTTCTTCAAACCATTCCTCAATAAGTTTGCAGTGTGTCAGGGTGCCTTATCCTGCCGAAAGAGGCCACTGTCATCAAAGAGCACGTTTACCGTGAATGAGTGTATGTGGTCTGCAGCAATCATTAGTTAGATGGTACGTTTCAAAGTAAGACACGAAGGCCAGAATATATCAGCTGGTTCGTGCAGTGATAATGTTACTGCCTTGGAACCAGTAGACCCAGGTTGGAGTTCTCCACCTCACGACCCCTAAATATGTAAATCCATTTACCTCAAATCCATGTAGATTCCAAGCTCATTTCACATACCTGTAAAGTGCTGGGGAATGTTTTGGCATATACATGTGTGTGTGTATATATATATATATATTACTATAACATTGCTGTATGGAGAGACAATATAAACAATAGCTAGGTGCCAATACTCCACAGCACTCCCTTAAATGCCCAACAAATACTCATATAATACAAAAAGAGATTGCACACTAGACTACTCCAAAGATATACACATTAATATTTTATTAAACCAAAACAGGTTACAACAAACAGAAAGCACACAACATCAAATGTGAAGTGACAAAAAATAAGGCAAATACTTTAAACAGTGGTACTAGCCACAACGTACTCAAGCCTATACTGGCAGAAATACGAGCCCCTAAAATCCCCAACGTTTCGGCACCCACTGGCTGCCTTTCTCATGAGTGTTTGTATTACTGCTTACCAGAATCCATTTAAATATCCCTCCATACAGCTGATGGCCATCAGACACCAATCAGATCTGATCTCGGAAGTGACATCACTTCCGGTTTCGGGCAGAAATATCAAATCCTCCAGTATGCCCCAATTGCAAAATGCTATCAAATATAAATCACATAACATAGATGTATACATATTAAATAATGCTATATACACACTGGAGAAAGTGTATTACCACCTCTCCGTGCGGACGAACTCGCGCATGCGCATCCGCTTGCACCTACAGTACAACTCCATATTCTTTCATGGAAACGGCCCGCCGTTCTGAAAACCAGCTATCACATCGCGCATGCGCTATCCACTGCCTGGCGCGTGAGCATTCGCTCCTAGCAGCCCCAGGTCTCCATACCCATTCCTGGAACATACTGAATACAAAGAATATATATGGCTCAGAAATGGAAGCCCAGTATAGGCTTACATAACTCATTAAACCATATTACCTGTGATATAATTATAAAACCACCACCAATTAAAAGTAGGGAAAAGGAGGGGGCGGAGCCTAACCAGCGAGCGGATAGGTCGTGCTTTGCCTGAGCTCCTGCCGAGGAAAGCATATTCCTTGGATTAACCTGAGACACAGCGACATAAACCCTTGGCAAAATGCAACACTGTGTTCGGAAGCGTTACCTGAACTTGGCGATGCCACAACCGACACCAAGGACTACAGGGAACCTCAACGGCGAGGTGAGGCCTGCAGCGAGTGGCGAAGGGGAATGGCGGCCGCTTTCCCGCCAGCCGCACGCGACGGCACAAGAATATGTACGGCTTCTCCCCCCCCCTATGGACCGGTGGGGGAGATCCCGGTCCCCACCAGAAGGCGTGCCCCGCACCCCACAACCCCCGACCCAGCAAGCGACGCACACAAGCAATGTGGGGGGTGGTACCTCCAAAATGGCGGATAAAACGTCTCTAACTCCACACCAACCTACCCAGCCGGGCAGCAGCGAAAACGAGAGGGACCCGATAGACATCATCTTTGACAACTTTTGGGCCCAACTAACGAAATGCATGCAGGCTGCTGGGACAAGTCGCAGGAAGCTCGCAACACGTGCGGCCCCGACAAAGGGGGGTACTAGATCATCGCCTTCAAGCGCCTGGGATCACCGAGCCACATCCTCCCGAACCGGAGGCCCTCCTGGTCCGAGAGCAAGAGGGGATGTACCCCACAGTTTTACTTGTTATACATATACGTTTCTCACTGTACTCGAGGATACCAAATGTAATGTTTTACTTGTTAAAGACCCGGCATGTTTCTATCACCAATGACGCGTAATTACATTATTTAGAATGTTCATAGCGTAGTTCTCATACCGACTTCAATGCATTATACTTTAAAACTGTGATTAAACCCAAATGTATAAGCCTGAGTAAAATAAAAAACATGTTATGTGCATGTTATTCATATGCCCCGGTTGTTACGCGAGGGAAAGACCGGAGGATTGCCTTTGGGGTACCTCTTGTCAGTCTGTACTTTATATCTGCACTACAAAAATAAAGAATAAAAAAAAAAGTAGGGAAAAGATGCAATAGTTACCGTAAGTATCTTTAACTCTATCAGCATATATGCATAAATACCTATATATAGAGAGAGAGAGGGAAGACAACCATATTCCTAATGAATAACATACTCATCATAAAAAATAAGACCATCAACAATGAATGGTTCAAATAACAATTTAGTATTCCTGTTAATATTTATCATAATAATCATCTTACCTGTAACAGTAAAAAAGAAAACTCTTAGCACAAATCTTAGACAGTTGAAGCTTCTGTAAAACGTCTCTATGAGAAGCTAGTGATTGGACCCGGACGATAGGTCACTGATGACGCGAAAACGGGCAGGGCGTAATGCTGCAAGGTCAGCTAAACAACGGTAAGAAAATAATGTCATTATTATGTTATATGTAAATAGTAATAATAATTAATTATAATGGTGTTTGGTGATATACAATATATGAATATATATAAAATAAAGCAGCAATATTACACACTGGAAGATATAATACAGTGTTCTTTTAAGCCTGCAAACGCTGAACACCGGTTCCTAGTTGCTATACTTATTAGGAATTCCTGTCTCTCCACTCCAAGCACTGCCCTGGAGCTGTAATATCCCCAAAGCTATACCTGTAGCTGTAATTCTACAAGTGAGCAGTAGATGGCAGAGGGGGTGGCAATATGTTTGAAGCTATACCAGTAGTTTTAATTCTACAAATGACCACGAGGTGGCAGTGTTAGCTATGTGACAGTACATGCTAATATTTAGTAAAGTGTGAATTGCCAGGAATCCAATATGCTTTGAAATTTTAGGCCAAATGGATCACGATAGTGTCAGGAAAACAAACTCATTTTCCTGACACTATATAACCCTTAGGTCCCCCCCCACCCTCGGGGCCCCCCTCCCGCTGGGCTGAAGGGGTTAAAACCCCTTCAGCTACTTACCTTTATCCAGCGCCGGGCTCCCTCGGCGCTGGATACCTCTCCTCCACCGCCGACGTCAGCTCCCAAGTGAAGTGGAATGCGCATGCGTGTGAAGAGCTGTGCGCGCATTCAAACAGTCCGTAGGAAAGCATTTCTCAATGCTTTCCTATGGACGTTCTGCACGCTGAATGCGATTTTCGCATCCAGTGTCGCAGAAGCGCCTCTAGCTGCTGTCAGGAAGACAGCCACTAGAGGTTGGATTAACCCTGCAATGTAAACATAGCACTTCTGAAGTGGTCTGGGTGCCTATAGTAGTCCTTTAAATAAATTTTGCCTAAAATGTTAAATTCTCTTTTGAATTCCAGACAATTCATACATTAGTAAAAACTCTTTATGCTTCTACAAACACATTGCAATGATGTCTCCCACCATTGGGTGGTATGAATGCAGGATGTTGGGTGGGGAGGACTGCACCAAGAATGGATCACGTGGCAATGGTGGGTGCCGAGGACTGCGCCAAGAATGGATAATGTGGCAATGGTGGGTGGGGAGGACTGCGCCACGAATGGATCATGTGGCAATGGTGGGTGAGGAGGACTGCGCCACGAATGGATCATGTGGCAATGGTGGGTGGGGAGGACTGCGCCACGAATGGATCACGTGGCAATGGTGGGTGGGGAGGACTGCGCCACGAATGGATCATGTGGCAATGGTGGGTGGAACTGCTTGGGGAAACGGAGTTTCTTTCCAAAAAATGGGTTTCCATGTGGTATGCCCATCTGGGCTATCCATACTCAGAACATGGAACAAACCAGGAATGGAGGAAAGGAGCTCCGTAGGAGGGCTATCCCACTGAATCAAGAAGGTATGTTTCTGTTTGATAACGTGTCTTGTGGTAGTAAATGAAAATGTGCTGCATTTAAAGAGACACGGTATGGTACATGGTGACAGTCTGTGGACCTCTGTGCTAAACACCTAATCACTAGGGCCTGTGAGCCACACAGTCTTTGCAAAGATGGTGCTGGGAGCACTCAAAGGAACTGATTCTTTCCTACAATGGGAAGAGGTGATATCTGCCTCTTTAGTGGGGTAAAGAACAAGACCTTACCCTGAGGAATCGTGGTGGTGGTCTCTGGTGATAGCAGAGAAGGGACGAACGCTGTGATAGGATATGGCTGGTTCCCAGGATGGAAACCAGTCTACCCTGTTCGCGTTACAACTATCCATTCCCAGTAGATGATAACATCACGTGTTATATTACACATAAAGAAACATTTTCAGAATTCTCAGAACACCTGACACTCCGTTAAAAGGCTGCAAAATGAGCAACTTACATTTAGACATGTCAGTCTTGTTCTGTTTTCAAATCTTGTATTATGCCAATATCTTGATATATTAGCCCGTGTCAAGCCTTATTTTGTCAGGAAAAAAAGTGTAACTTGATCAATCTATATTGGATTGAAGTTGGATCTGATGCCCGATACCTGCTGATAAACATAAGACATATGAGTATAAAACACATTGTAACAATAGCTGATGGGGAGTTGTGTCTTCCTTACATAATGACGTTAAGTGCTGCTCCTTGTATCACAAGTCCTCTTAACGTGTTTACAAGCAGCAGGCGGTTTTAATTTTGAAGTCATGTCGCTGTCTTGATTAAGTTGTTATGGATTAAAAGGTCTTTGAGCGGGAGCCTGTTTATTGTTTGACAAGAGTCTTTTGGCGCAGTAAAGCATATGAGAGGGTTTTGAACACAATTTGATAGATATATCTGCCTGGTATGCTCATAACGTCTATGTTTAGAGTTAGTTATTAATATCCTTTATATTTGTACCATATTACAAACCGTGGTGTATTTTGGATTAGTGCTGCCCTAGGCATGACAGATCTCAGGCACCCCCTAATTTAAATTTACCCGACCCTTCCTGCCAAGACCACACCTCTTCCTGTTAACTAACACACATTTTGACTGACACACTCACGGACCAGCACACACACTCAGATACACTGACATACACACACACATTTACTGATTTGACACAACTGACAGACACAATCATTCAGACACACACTGACAGACGCATACACGCATCGACTGACAGACACGAACAATCACTCAGACACACACATTCACTGGGCACACACACTCACAGACACTCACTGACAGACATACACACACATTCACTCACAGACACTCACTCACAGACATACTGACAGATATACACAAACATTTACTGAGAGACACAAACTCACTGACGGACATACACACTCACAGAATGACACACACATTCAATGGCAGACACGCACACACACATATTCACTGAAAAACACACATTTTCCCCCAACACTCACAATTATTGTTTTTTAAAATTTAAATCCACCCAACCTCCCTACTTTTGGGAGAGTTGAGTGGATTATTTACCGGGGGTCCAGCGGAGCAGTTGGGCGTGCGGTCTGGCAGATGGGCGGGCGGTCAAAGAAGGCTCCCTCGCGCACTGCAGAGTGATGCCGGAGTGACGTCATATTCTGGCTCCCGGCATTTACTGTGGGTCGCGCGTGGGAGCTGAGCAGGAAGAGCTTAGGGGAAAGTGCTCCCTCGACGGCCACCTGCAAAACAAATGGCCGCCTGCCCCGGGGGAACCGAAAGGTGGCCAGTCGGCCAGCTCTTGGGCACTTATAAAACGAGGCTAGCAAGGCATTTGTGGGCGGCATTATTTGCTGACCCCTCGAAAGTGCCGCCCAACACAAATGCCTTGTTAGCGGTACATACAGCCCTGATTACAAATCCTACAAATTTTCATTGCTAAGTATCTGTACTGGACTCATGAAATGTCCAGACATCACCATAAATCCCGTCCCCTTCTCCCTACATCAAAAGGTCCTCTTATATTCGTGGCACACTTAGGTCTCAGTCCACTGAGTTCTTGGCTCATGTTTGTTCTATTGGAGTAGCTATGTTAGTCTTGGGGTTTATCACCAAATACACTCGTCTGGTGTTTCCCCACTTACATTCTAAACCCTATCACTGAAATACATGGACTGTTCCCTTATTGAGCTGTCTAATTATAGTTTTTATGTATTGATGAAGTCAGGGAATATTCTAAGCCATCTAAGAAATTTCCTATTTCTGGCAATATACAATGTACGTACTAAAGCCGCAGTCACAAATTCGATATATTTTGAGAAAAAAGCAGGTAAGAGGGAAATGCCTAAACCAACAAATGGATCTCTCTAGGACAGGGGTGCCCAAAAGGCAGATCCCCATAGGTTTTAAAACTACAGCTTCTATGATTCTTTGTCCTTTTGAAGGCATTCTAAAAGAATGCAAAGCATTCATTGGAGTTGTAGTTCTACAATAAGCACATCAAACTCAAAGGCTAGCACGGACCAAATAAACAAGGTTTAAGTTTATGTGGGCCACAAAAAAAACCCCAAAACTTAAATTTTCATATTAATGTAGGTTTGTTTTGAAAAGTACAGAATAAACAAAAAACAGCATTCCCCTCCAAACACCAGTCCCTCCATCTATACTAATTCCCAGTACCCCCCTCTACTAAACACCGGCCCTTGTTTAGAAGAAATAAAATATTATCCAACAAGCAGACTCCACTCACATTCCTGCTGCCAGTATGCAACTCCGGAATCCACTCTCTGGTATACCCCCAATGGCGCCATCCGCACCCTGTGCCAAAGCAGATCCTCCCGCTACTCCTTGAAACCCTGTGAAGGTGGAGCACGTTGACGTCACGTAAGAATGTGACGTGGCGTTGCATGCCTTCGTGCACCTCCAGGTCCTCCACTGTCCAGCCGCGGCCATCGCAACACTGACCAACACTCACTCTCTGACAGACACACACACACACATTCACTGACAGACAGACACAAACACACACACTCTCTGACAGACACACACACTCACTCACTTGCAGATAGAAGAAAGGTCCAGGCACTCCAAGATACAAAAAGGCAAATTTATTGAACCCACTCCATCACAACGTTTCAACCTAAACGGTCTTTGTCATAGGTCGAAACGTTGTGATGGAGTGGGTTCAATAAATTTGCCTTTTTGTACCTTGGAGTGCCTGGACCTTTCTTCTACCTGCTAGTGAGTACATGGTCCCTGGTACTGGGACTGGCCTGGTTGCACCCAGCTACATAACACTTGAGATAGAGTGCAGTTCCACATTTCTACTAGGCACACAGACACACACACACTCAGTGACAGACACACACACTCAATGACAGACACACACACAGACCAACACACAAACACACTCTCTGACAGACACACACACACTCATTCACTGACAGACACACTCACTGACAGACACACACACACTCACTGACAGACACGCACACACTCACATCATTTGATTTATTGCTACCTACCTTTGGGAGCTGGTGTCGGAGGTCTCCCTTCCTGCTCTTCACTGCTCCCTCACGCGCGCAGTTTAGTGATGCCCGGTGCCAGAATGACGTCATATTCCAGAAACCGGCATCACTAGAGAGGGCGCACGAGAGATTGAGCTCCCTCGCTGCTGTCAGCGACCTCTCCTCCCGGCCGGGTAAATTTTAGCAGAGTAGGCATGTGCTCTCCCCACATTGCAGGTGCCTACACTGCCTTAAAGGACCACTATAGGCACCCAGAGCACTTCAGCTTAATGAAGTGGTCTGGGTGATAGGTCCATCTAGGGTTAACCTTGCCTGCTGTAAACATAGCAGTTTCAGAGAAACTGCTATGTTTACATATGGGTTAATCCAGCCTCTAGTGACTGTCTCATTGACAGCCGCTAGAAGCGCTTCCACGCTTCTCACTGTGATTTTCACAGTGAGACGCCAGCGTCCATAGGAAAGCATTGAGCAATGCTTTCCTATGGACAGACTGAATGCGCGCTGTTAAAAGCTATATTTATTTTACCTTAACAGTATTCATTTTTCATTTTAGTCTTAAGGGCATCACTTTTAAATATTCTTATTATTTTTTTAAAGCTAATAAATGTATATTTTTTTAAGTTCCGTGTTTTGCTTGTTCCACTGTGAGCAGGGCCGGTGCGTCCATAAGGCGGCACAGGCGGCCGCCTTAGGGCGCACCGGCCCGGGGGCGCAAAAGTCCGGGTGACCGGCAGGAGGGAAGCGCACAGCTCCCCTCTCCTGCCGGTCACTTCTTGTAGCGTGGCCGAGCGCCAAATGCAGCGCCGCGGACTGTGTGGAGGGGGCGGGGATATGACACGTCATATCCCTGCTCTCTCTGTAGCACACAGCGCGGCTGGCGCCCAGCAGGGGCGGAGCTGCCACCGGCCACCTTCTCGCCAGCATGGGAGGAAGTCCTCCCAAGAAGAATCAAGCAGCAAGAGCAAGAGAAGGCAACTACCAACTACCTCAGGCAGCACTTTGGATCCCAGGTAAGCCACCCTCCTGAACCTGTCTGTCAGTGTGTGTCTGTGTATATGTCTGTCTGTGTGTCAGTGTGTGTATATGTCTGTCTGTGTGTCAGTGTGTGTATATGTCTGTCTGTGTGTCAGTGTGTGTATATGTCTGTCTGTGTGTCAGTGTGTGTATATGTCTGTCTGTGTGTCAGTGTGTGTATATGTCTTTCTGTGTGTCAGTGTGTGTGTCTGTGTGTATATGTCTGTCTGTGTGTATATGTCTGTCTGTGTGTATATGTATGTCTGTGTGTATATGTATGTCTGTGTGTCAGTGTGTGTATATGTCTGTCTGTCAATGTGTCTCTGTGTATATGTCTGTCTGTCAGTGTGTCTCTGTGTATATGTCTGTCTGTCAGTGTGTCTCTGTGTATATGTCTGTCTGTCAGTGTGTGTGTGTGTGTGTTTGTGTGTATGTGTGTGTATCTGTGCGTCTGTCTATCTGAATGTGCATCAGTTTGTGTATATGTGTATCTGAATGTGTCAGTGTGTGTATCTTTGTGTATGTGTATCACAGTGTGTGCGTGTGTGGCAGTGTATGTGTATATGTGCATATATCTCAGCATTCAAACACCAACACTACACACAAATAAACACCTGCATGCAAACGTCAACACAACATACAAACACACCCCTGCATTCAAATGTCAACACTACATACAAACACACCTCTGTATCAGACACCGAAATTATATATAAACACACCTGCGTTCAAAAACCAACACTACACTTTAATGCATGCTTACATTCAAACGCAAACACAACATACAAACACACCCCTACAATCATACAAACATACTCCATACAAACACATGCTTACAGTCAAACACACAAATACTGCTCCGTGCTAAATACAATCCTGCAAGCATGGGGAATCGGTAGAGCCCCAGCTTTCAAAGCATTGTTGAAGTTGCACGACAGATGGGGATCTCTCTTTTAGCCATCCTGTGTACATACACAGACCGTCATACAGAGACATACAGTCTGTATGTCTCTGTATGGCTGTCTGTGTATGTATTCAAAAGGAATAAACGCAGGCAACACTCCAATAGTAAGGATGGTATATTTATTGATAGGTGAACCACCCCATAGAAAGTGCAACGTTTTGGCTGAGCAGAGCCTTATTGCATGAGCTGAAACGTCACACTTTCTATGGGGCGGTTCACCTACCAGTAAATATGCCATCCTTACTATTGGAGTGTTGCCTGCGTTTATTCCTTTTGAAGACTTTACTGGTGGATCCAGCGACGTCCGCCTGACACGGAGCATCCACCACTGTGGATGGCCGTAGCATTTACACGGTATCAGTGTGCAGGGTTCTTTGTTTGTCTGTGTATGTATGTCTCTGTATGCCTTGTCTGTATGTCTCTTTATAACTGTCTGTGTATGTAAGTCTCTGTATCATTGTGTATGTATGTCTCTATATGCCTATCTCTATGTTTCTTTATGTATGTGTCTGTATTTCTTTGTGCCGGTGTATGAATGTATGTCTGTGTTTGTACGACAATGTACCTGTATGTGTAGATTGTATGACTGTGTTTGTTTGATTGTGTGCCTTTTATGACTGTATGTGTCTGTATATCTTTGTGACTGTGTGCCTGAATAATTATGTCTGTGTGCTTGTATGGTTGTGTGTCTGTATGTTTGTGTATTTGTGCATGTATGTATTTTTGCCTGTGTCTATGTGGGAGAAAAAGAGATAGATAGGGGCTGGGGGGAAGAAAGAGACAGAAAGGGGCTGGCGGGGAAGTAAGAAATACATAAGAGGGGTTGTAGGAGACACACTAAAGGGGGGTGTAAGGCACAAAGGGGCCAAAGGGGTAAGACATTCAAGAGAGTGGATATGCAACACTAATGGGGGTAAGAAATTCAAAAGGGGGCTACGAGACACAGAGGTGAAGATGCATTGTTTATTTTTTTGGGGGGGGGGGCGTCAAAATGCATCTTCGCCTGTGTAGTCAAAAATCCTAGCACCGGCACTGACTGTGAGAGCATTGGGGACCTATGGTGCGTGTGCAGCAAGCGTTACCTTCTGCTTTAAAGGGACACTATAGTCACCCAGACCACTTCAGCTCAATGATCTGGGTGCCAGGTCCCCCAGGTTTTAACCCTTAGCAGGTTCAGAGAAACATAGCAGATGTTTACATTGCAGGATTAATCCAACCTCTAGTGGCTGTCTCATTGTCTTCCTGACAGCCACTAGAGGCGCATCTGTGACACTGGATGCGAATTTCACATCCAGCGCGCAGAGCGTCCATAGGAATGCATTGAGAAATCCTTTCCTATGGACTGTTTGAATGTACGCGCGGCTCTTGCTGCGCACGCGCATTCCGCACCACTCGGGAGCTGGCGTCAGCGGGGGAGGAGAGGTCACCAGCGCTGGGGGAGCCCAGCGCTGGATAAAGGTAAGTTGCTGAAGGGCTTTTAACCAGAATGACGTCATATTCCAGCAACCGGCATCACTAGAGAGGGCGCGCGTGAGATTGAGCTATATGTCTGTCCAACCGTAATTCACCTCTTTCATATTATGTGCACCCACACTTATTATATATCATTTTATTCAGTAGAAATAGGGCTATCATGTCACATCAAATATTTAGATATTTAACATAATTTAATATGAATAAAATAGTTTTTAAAAAGTGAGAAATTAAGACATTTTGTTATTTTTTTAGTTCTACGTGACATTTTAACTGTGAATGTCATAATAGTGTTTGATTTTACTGCAATAAAATAGACATATTTTTATTTAGCGATGACTCATGTGTAAAACAGTACCCCCTATGTACAGGTTTTATGGTGTTTTGGGAAGTTACAGGGTCAAATATAGAACGTTACATTTTTCAGTTTTTTCACATTGAAATTCGCCAGATTGGTTACGTTGCCTTTGAGACCATATGGTAGCCCAGGAATGAAAATTACCCCCATGATGGCATACCATTTGCAATAGTAGACAACCCAAGGTATTGCAAATAGGGTATGTTCAGTCTTTTTAAGTAGCCACTTAGTCACAAACACTGGCCAAAGTTAGCGTTAATATTTGTGTGTGAAAAATGCAAAAAACTATTTTGAACGCTAATTCAGAGAAAGCCTTTGGAGACGGCTTATGGTAGAGAAATGAACATTCAATTCACGGGCAATCCTGCAGTCAGCATGCCAATTGCACGCTCCCTCAAAACTTGCAACATCTGTGGCATTGTGCTGTGTGATAAAACTGCACATTTTAGAGTGGCCTTTAATTGTGGCTAGCCTAAGGTACACCTGTGCAATAATCATGCTGTCTAATCAGCATCTTGATATGCCACACCTGTGAGGGGGATGGATTATCTCGGCAAAGGAGAAGTGCTCACTAACACAGATTTAGACAGATTTGTGAACAATATTTGAGAGAAATAGGCCTTTTGTGTATATAGAAAAAGTCTTAGATCTTTGAGTTCAGCTCATGGAAAATGGGGGCAAAAACAAAAGTGTTGCGTTTATAATTTTGTTCAGTGTATATAGATACATATATATATATATATATATATAGAGAGAGAGAGAGAGAGAGAGAGAGAGATATAGATAGATAAATATGTTAATATCAAAATACAGTCAGAACAAATGTAACCAGTATATAATTTTAGTTAAAAAAAAATGTTACAATTGTTTTTATTTAATTTTTTTTCATTTTTTTTTAAATTTATTTATTGATTATTTTTATTGTATTTATATATACAATCACGTGGCCTGGAAACCATGATGAACGTGTTATATCATTTAATATCAATAATAAAGACCTGACACAGCACATAATTACAACGGTAGAATGTAGTAG
The DNA here is from genome assembly GCF_036172605.1 of Pelobates fuscus. Lineage (NCBI taxonomy): Eukaryota > Metazoa > Chordata > Amphibia > Anura > Pelobatidae > Pelobates > Pelobates fuscus. Next base: position 192,631,215 of record NC_086323.1, read on the forward strand.
TTGTGGTGCTTAAAATACTACTTTAACTAGCAACTGAAAATTTTCTGTTGCGTGTGTTTCAGCTGCTGTCTTTTATTGTCTGTTTTTCATTTCTTTTGTTCTTTATGTACCTTCCCCTTTTTACTATTTCTCCTTTTTGTTGATTGTATTGTATTGACTTATGGTTTTATTTAGTACTCGTACTTAATTCTAAATTGTGACTCGTGCATCTACGTTCGAGCAGAAGAAAAGTACGAGATGGGGGAGCTGTGTCTTTTCTTTTTATGGTTAAAACATATAAAGGGTTATATAGATATTCAAGAGAGATTTCAGAAAGTCTTTTATCGATTCTAACCTGATTTCATGGTTCCTGTTCCATCAGGGCTCCGACGCACATATAGTGAAATTGTTGAAGTTGTGCATCATTTCACCTAGCACTCAATTTAAATGTACCTCGATACTTGCGTAATATTTTCAGTCCACGTCCACCAAGCTGTATGTACCTTGATACATACCTCGATACTTGCGTAATATTTTCAGTCTGCGTCCACCAAGCTGTATGTACCTCGATACCTTTCAAACTTAAGGCCAAACCGGCCAAATTGAAGGAATTCTCCAACTCAGCTGTGCTTTCAGTTGGGCTATTTTGGCCTCTGTCACAGACTCAGATGTTTTTTTTTCTTATGTCAACCCCTCCATGTGTCCTCTAAGTACCCCCGATATATTTGTTTGACACCAAGCCCCATTTTAAGTTAGAGTCTCCTTCAGTTTCAGCACCAGATCCTTTCCTATGTGGTGCCGTATTCTGTACCCTGGCCTTTACGTCTTGTCTTCTTCTGCCCATACTCCTTACTCCACCCTGTGTTGAGGATCTTGTGCGTACTCACTGACTGAAGCAAGCAGGGCCGGTGCAAGGATATTGGGCTACACAGATGAAGATGCATTTTGCCCCCCACATCCTTCCTCAAAAAAAGTAATTTTCGCTGTATGTCTCCTAACTCCCTTTTGAATTTCTTACCCCCTTTAGTGTTTCATATGCCCTCTTGAATGTCTTACCCCTCTTGTCCCTTTGTGTGTTAAACCACCTTTAGTGTAATGTATCAATTGTGGGTGATAGGGGCAATATTGTGGGTCGACAGGGCCAGTGTTGTGGGGGGAGATGGGCAGTATTGTGGGGGGTAGGGCCAGTGTTGTGCAGCGACAGGGGCAGTGTTGTGGAGGGATAGGGACAGTATTGTGAGCGGGTAGGGGCAGTGTTGTGGGGGCAGATTGGCAGTATTGTGGAGGAGGGCAGTGTTGTGGGCGTAGGGGCAGTATTGTGGGGTTTAGACACAAACTCAAATATCTATAAAATATAGAATACACACTATGACAACTTCAAGCAGTCAATATAATCTGACTTTATTATGTACAAAAAGTACTATAGTGAAAAATAAACACAATAACAGAAGCAAAGGCAATACAATAATACACTGGTACAATACCAAGAATTCTTACAAGCCACAAGACAGAAACACGAGTCACCAAACCCCCCCAATGTTTCGGCACCAACTGGCTGCCTTTATCAAGGGTACCTGTATCCATGTTCCAATGTGTCTGTTTATAAAGCTTATATTAGTTCATGTTCCCGCAACCCCAGGCATCTCTTTGACACATTTAATTCTCTTCTTTGCCCTGCTGTGGCCACCCCCCAAACTAACCTTACTGCTGATAACTTTGAATGTTACTTTACTGACACGATTGAACAGCTAAGGAAACAATTCTCCCCTCCTTGCCTTTCTGTTTCTCAACCACACATAGATCATGCCTTTCCTACCCTTCAGACATTCTCCCCAGCTACTGACCAAGAGGTGGCTGCTCTTCTTTGCTCCTCTCGCCCCACCACTTGCCCACTCGATTCTGTCCCATCTCACCTTATCAGATCTCTCTCCACTTGTCTCGTGCCTTCTCTAACACACATCTTTAACTGCTCTCTCTCTTCTGGCATCGTCCCTGCTGACCTTAAACATGCCACTGTAGTACCTATACTAAAAAAAAATCCCTCGACCCGTCCACCCCCTCTAACTACCGTCCCAAGACTTGTCTTTACCCGTGTGTCTCATTTCCTCAATTCCATCTCTCTCCTTGACCCCCTTCAATCTGGCTTCCGCCCTCTCCACTCTACAGAGACTGCCCTTATCAAAGTTACTAACGACCTAATCGCAGCTAAATCCAAAGGCCACTACTCCATACTAATTCTTCTTGACCTCTCAGTGGCCTTTGACACCGTTGATCATGCTCTCCTTCTTCAAACTCTTCAATCGCTTGGTCTCTGTGACTCTGTCCTCTCATGGTTTTCCTCTTATCTCTCCCAATGCTCATTCAGTGTCTCTTTTTCTAAAGATACCTCCTCCCCTCGCCCTGTCTCGGTTGGAGTCCCCCAAGGCTCCGTCCTTGGTCCCCTTCTATTTTCTCTTTATACTGCCTCTCTTGGCAAACTTATTACCTCTTTTGGATTCCACTACCACCTGTACGCTGAGGACACCCAGCTATATCTCTCCTCCCCGGACCTCTCCCCTGCCGTCCTGCAACGTGTCACTGCTTGCCTTTCTTCCATCTCTGACTGGATGTCCTCCCGCTTTCTGAAACTCAATCTCTCAAAAACTGAGCTCCTTGTCTTTCCTCCTCCTAATACTGATCCTCCTCTCTCGCTCTCCCTTCAAGTTTGTGGTACCAACATCAGTCCATCCTTGCAAGCGCGCTGTCTTGGCGTCATACTTGACTCTGGTCTCACCTTTGAGCCTCACACCCAGTATGTCGCCAAATCCTGTAGATTCCATCTTAAAAACATAGCCCGCATCTGCCCCTTTCTTGCACCAGATACTACCAAGGAGCTTGTCCATGCTCTAGTAATTTCCCGCATGGATTATTGTAACCCTCTCCTGATTGGTCTTCCCAATAGCCGTACTGCACCCTTACAGTCCATAGTGAACGCTGCTGCTAGACTGATTTTCCTCACCCCTCTGCCAGTCCTTACATTGGCTTCCTGTATGCTATAGGAGTCAATTCAAGGTACTAACTCACACCTATAAAGCACTGAACAACTCTAGCCCCTCTTATATTTCCTCACAGATCCATAGGTATGTCCCTTCTCGGTCTCTCCGTTCTGCCCGTGACCACCTCCTGTCCGTTGTCCGCACCAATAAGGCCAACTCGCGCTTGCAGGACTTCTCGCGGGCGGCTCCCTTCCTATGGAATAGCCTGCCTACCGCCATCAGAATCTCCCCTAGTCTTGCATCTTTTAAGAAGTCCCTTAAAACCCATCTCTTTAGGAAAGCTTATGGCCTCCAAGACTAACCCCTACCTCACATACCTGTCTCTTGCCCTCTCCTAAAGGGCAGACCACCTTATTTGATTGCAAATTCCTGTCCTAATGTGTTTTACACCCCACCTCCTATAGAATGCAAGCTCGATTGAGCAGGGTCCTCTTCAACCTATTGTTCCTGTAAGTTTTTTGTAATTGTCCTATTTATAGTTAAATCCCACCTCTAAAAATATTGTAAAGTGCTACGGAATCTGTTGGCGCTATATAAATGGCAATAATAATAATAATAATAATAATAAAGCCCTCTTACAGCTGATGGCCATCAGCATAAGATTGTTACCACCTCCGGAAGTGACATCATCACCTCAGGTGCTGGTACAATGTCTTAATAGTAACGTAACAATAATGTATAAAAGACAAATAAGTATACTGGAAATATACAAAGTTTGTTTGTTGTATTTATTTTGATTCCACCCAGTCTCCTTACCTTTAGGAGAAGATCTTGGGTCAAGTGGGCTGCCGCTGTGCTCCTCTAAGGGAGCTGAGCTCCATATAAGCATTACCTTGCAGCTAGCTCCCTCGTGCGCTCTGTAGTGGTTCGTAGGCCAGAGTGACGTCACATTCCGGATCCCAGGACCTCTACAGGGCGGGCGAGGGAGCTATACAGGCATTGCTGAAATGGATCTCAGCTCCCTTGCTGGCCTTCCCCCCCTAAAAAAGACACCCGGCACCGGGCAGCCGAGGTACTGGCGCTCGCCATGCTACAAGAAGTGACCGCAAGGAGAGGAGTGCTATGCGCTTCCCTCCTGCCGGTCACCTGGAAATTTGCGCCCCCAAGCCGGTGTGCCCTAAAGTGAATGCCTGTGTCTGATGGTAGCGCTGGCCCTAGAAGCAAGGCGATTGTATTGGGCATGCTCGATGCTCACTGAAAGAGAACAAGCAGCATTGTGTGGTTTGATCCAAGGGATGTGATGGGCAGGTATGTATGGTGAACAGATTACAGACTAAATGTAAAGGAACATTTTCAGATTATTTAAAGGAACACTCCACCTCTACTAAAGTTGTCATGGTGTCTGGAGGTCTTGCACGTCATCTTACCTAATGGGGTTAAATAGTTAGGGCTCTCAAGCTATCACAGGCACCCAAGATAAGTAATAAAACAGTAACAGTAACGCAGTTTAACACCATAAGGTAAGACATCGCCCAAGTCCTCCACACTGCATAATGACTTCAAAGGGATGTGTTTCCTTTAAATACACCTCCCCCATATATTGAACATTCCAGTACGTTTTAAAACATCTGTATTTAGCAATATGGAGCTATTTTAGCCTCAAAATTGCCATTCACATACAGTTAGTTAGAATTCACAGTTTAGATAAACTCTTTAGTGTGGTTTATTTTTTACTTAATATTTGGGGCACGTCTTGGGTTCTCTTCTTTGTTTGTTGTTTTGTTTTGTGTTTGTTTGTTTTTTTCAATTCGCCCAATAGCAAAAACGCTTTAAAAAAGGACATGAAGTTCGAAATGTTTTTTTTATAATTAAATTGACATTCAACGCCTTGCTGTCCTAGCGCCATCAGAGTACGCTGTGTAAATTCATTGAAATCCCATATTGCAAAGTAAAAACAACAACAACCAGGAAAAAAAAGACGACTAGTGATAAAAAGTCTATGTGAGTTGGCAGGGGGAAGGGAAAAGGGAAATGTATCCAGAAAAAGGGAGCGGCCCATGATAAGACTGTGAAATGTGTAACTGGAGGCCGGCAGCCTCGGGCTAGGCAGGTAATGACTAAATTTAGTGGTTAACTGTGCATCCTTAAATGGTAATAAAGACAGCACAGGAGGGTGAAAGCAGGCGATTGGCTTACAGAAACAAAACCAGAGCATCTTCCCCTTTTTTTTTTTTTTTTTTTTTTTGGGATGTCAGAATTCCTACGTCCAGGGGGCTGGCAAATAATTGTGCAATGAGACTCAGTTTATTATACTAAGGGGTTTATCCACTAAGCATTAATACGTGAGCTGCAAAATTCAGGCTAAAGTAGCCGACCTTGACCGTACCAGACTTGGAGACTTTAGCCTGAATTATGTCAATCACATTCAGTTCCCCACAATTCAGATTTTAGTGATTCAATGGAAATGCAGATCTAATTTAGGGTGCAGACACTGAGTGACGTTCGTCGATCTCCTAGGATCATAATTGTACTTTAAAAAAATTTATGTTTTATTTCCCCTTGTTTTTCAGTATTATCATTGTATTGGATTCAAATATTGCGGTCATCAGTGCCACATGACCCTACCACCCCCTCCCTCCCCCCTTCCCACCTAAAACTTCACAGGCAACTGGTGGCATTGGTCATGCTAGCCGCGAGGGTTCTGAACGCAATTTCCTACAAATATAATTTTTGCCCCACAAAGCCCCAGTTAATAGAAAAAAAAATGTCAATACTGTATATATGAAAGAATGGCGGCAATATCCCAATCAGACCTGCGAAGCAGGAAGTAATCGCCGTTATTCCCCGAATGAACTCTTTAGGATACGTTTGTTGTTTTCCTTTCTTTTCTCTCCTCTCTCATTGCTTCGTTTCTCGTATTACCTTTCCTGCACTTGGTAACGGCTCCCACAGAGATGCTCGCTACACACTTATGAAGGTACAACTATATACTGTGTCTCTGATCTACGCAGCTGACAATTTTATTATAATCATGTACACGACAAGATCTGTCGTTCTAGGGAACAATTCTATGTAAATGTGTACGACTCCATGTGTAGTATCATTCCATTCTATTCAGCCCACGTGGTACCATGTTTACTCTCAGTGTATTGTCGTTTTGTCAAAAATTGTAAAACACAATAAAAATCGTTCTGAAAAAGAAAAAATAACCGTGAAAGCTCACTTGCATTGAGGCAATTACTACGGTGTTTTGGATAAATGAGTATTGTTATTTTATTATTTATATAGCGCCGGCACATTCTGTAGCGCTGTACAATGGATATAAAATGAATACTCACAGGATGTTCTATTCTTGCTTTGTAAATGTTAATTCGCTTTAAATGATTATTTGTATTTTTTTAAATGGAAATTGAGCTGCAATTTAACCATTTTCTCTTGGTTTATGACCGTTTTATCCGAAATGTTGCAATTTGTTGTTTAAGTATTCGAAGGGCCGTATTCACTAAACAGTGACATGTAGTTAAAGAGGCTCTGTCGCGTCAGAATTTTATATAGATTTGATCTTTATGAAATACTCATGCTGACTGTGTTGGAAATTTTATTGAGATCAAAACCATCCAAAGATACCATGCAGACAGACTAGTGACAAGCCAGAGGGTGACAAAAGGCAGAGCTCTGCTGTGGAGCTTTTGTCTAAGTGAGCTCTGTGGGATTCAGGCATCGGTTTATGGCGGCCCTCTTGGTCTCGCCGAATCTTCCAATGGCCTCAGTGTTGTACTCTCTTGACACCAGGCAGTCAAAGCCACGAGGAGCTGCAGAGGGTCCCCAGGATTAAGATGTCGGCATTGAGAGACAGATTCAGGTACAGTAAGTACCCAGACCCCAACAGGAGATGTCATCTTAGTGGTTCAACACCATGGAGGCAAAAATAGTCAAGTTGTAACTTTAGAAAAAATTGGAGATTTGTTTTTCTAAATCAGCTATTTTGACTTCAATTTTATCCGTTTTTGAATCATTACGATTCAGTGTTTAGTAAATGCATTCAATTGATTACATGATCAACTCACTGCACCTAATCTATAACAGCCATTAATAAAAAGTAGGCACATGTTTGATTAAATGCTGCAGACAGTCCAACTCTGGACAAAATCCCCCAAAAATCTCACTATCCACAATTAAACTCCGTAACAGGAACACAATTCCTCGGTTTTATAAATGTTGACTCCCCCGGAAGCCTTTTTCATAAGCACCAGCGGGGTCTATGTATAAAAACTGTTCTGGCTGCGCCAGTTTCCTATGTATAAACCATTATGTTGCTCTTATTATCAGAGGCACATTTGTTCCCGGTTCGTTCTGTGCTGTAATAAAATGTCGGAAAAAATGGGCGCAGAATTGAACCTCACTTTTCTAGGTGGAGAGAGCCAGTCATCCTGTCTTAAAACAAAGACACTAAAAAGAACGCAAGATGAAAGTGTTGGTAAGGACAACAAAAGGGAACGAAAAGCATGAAATGAAAATGTAAAATAGTTACAAGACACACGATGTACACATCTTCCCATGTTTACAGTTTCCCTGGATGGTGTCTGAACTTTTAGACCAATATAACCATATCTGGCAAATTTCAAATCAGATGGAACCAAATCTCCAAGTCTAATAACGGGCGTGTTTTCTTGGACACGCATTACTTCACGGTGCTGTGGGCCTTTACATGAAAAATACTGCCACACAGTCTGTACATCCCGCTAAACGTTACATGTCCACCCTTTGTACAGCGCTACGGAATCTGATGGCGCTATATCAATAATAAAATAATAATAATGTTGTGGAAACATGGCGGGTCTGTTAACCCGCCCTAAACCCAAACTTCACGCGTGCAGTTTCGCTAGTCATGGTTAATGTAAGCATTTCAAAGCAGCGACGCGTTGATAAGATTGGCGCAGAGTGACTTAGGACCATATCATACTTTTAGTATGGGGGATTATTAACTAAACGGTGAATTGAAGATAATTGAAATCCGAGTGGAAAAACACTGCATCTATAGCCAAATTGAAGATTTTTTCCAAATTTCCATTTTGTCTTTTGTATTCGGATTGACTACGGTTCATTGTTTAGTGAATAAGTCCCCTGAAATTGCTGTTTCCAGGTTAGCGTGACCTCAGACAGCAGATGGAACTGCACGGAACAATGGAACTGCAGTTCCCCTTAATAAATAATAGCTTCTGACGAATGTCGAAACCTCTTCTGGTCTAGGTTGCTTTTTTTTTTTTCAGCGTAGAAATTGTTTTGTACAGAAAACTTTGGACCTGGGGAGTCCACACCTCCCAACTGTCCCAAATCAAATAGAACAGTCCTGATTTTGGACTGCTCATTTCCCTTTTTTTTTTTTTTTAAATCGTCCCCCTCAGTACTAATAGTAATTCCCTTTAGTACTTCCCTTTACTGACAGCAACGACGTTTCAACCCAGTTTCAAGGTCTTTATCAAACCATGAAGTGATATCGAACGTGGTGCTGTGAAATAGCAGTACAAATCAGTTGTGAGACAAGGAGCCCCTACGACCTCAAAGAAACAATCACGTCAGCGCTACAAAATGTAAAGTGACAGTGCATAATTCACAAAAGTGCACATAATTCGATACCAGTAGGAATCTACACAGTGTAATAGTATCAATAAAAATGTAAGTGTATAACATTCCACTATAAAGTATTCATGAAACAAAATGAGAATTCTTGCAACAACCCATATATATATTAATTGCACATAACAATATACAGAGGTGGGATAATGTTTTAAAAAAAATATAGAATAGTCGTCGAATTATCAGGATAATTTCACTTTAAGGATTCCAGAAGAACTTACTAAAATTACAATCTGATATTCCCAGGAGTCCTCATAATATGGAAAAGAAGAGATATAGTATGAGATTTTATAAAAAAGGTAATAAATGGAAATCTCTATTCATACCTGCTGGCCTGACGTGTCTCATTCTTTAATCTTGGTTTCGGCAAGCTAAGCCTATAGCCCCCCGTTCTTGGTTCAGGAGTTGGTGTTATAACCTGGAAACGTGATTGTGCTAAGCTATGTTTAACTTTGTTAAAGTGAGCAGGGATCATCAAACCTTCCAGCTCTGATGGCTGACTTATGTTTGGATATTCCATGTTATGTGTTGTCTCACCAATGTATCATTGACCACAAAGTGTATCTAATGGCAAATATGAGAAACGCTGAACCGCAAATAAAGAACCCCCAAATAACAGGGGGGACATAAGTAATAGGAGATGGCCCGATCACTGTGCTACTATACTGCCCCCCATTCATTGTCCTCACACCTTACTGCCCATTGGGCGAACTGAGCCAGGCGGTAGGTGGCAAATGCCCCCACGGGCCTCTCTGATCCATAAAATTTCCACCAGTGCTGGATCTCCTCTCAAGGGGGAGAAGGGCAGCATGGCCAGTTGGGAGATCAAAGATGTCCCTCACCGGCCAGCCCATTCTCCTGCTGTGCGGCTGAGTCAGACAGGGGAGATTTCCACAGCTGGCACCTGTAGGGCTGGCGCTGAGCAGAGGGAGGCTGTCTCTCACCTGTACTATATCGGATGCTTTGACACGGGTTACCATGGCAACGCTCTGATATATTGCACCGGCTGGAAGGAGCTGTCTGCACCCACTGAGAACCAGACTCCCCCTTCCTTGGCCCAAGGTAAGCCTCACGGTGGGGGTGTAGCGGAGCGCTAGTCCTGAGAAGGACTTTTCCTCCACTGGATCTGTGAAGACCGGAACTCTGGAACAAGGTGCTGAAATGTGAATAGCTCTATTCCCCCCAGTAACTGGACGACACACAGTTCTGGGAGTACAACTGATTTCTTTAGCTCAAACACAGCCTTTTATGCACAGACCCCCAGCATGCGGTATCCAGGGCCGGACTGGGGATACAAAGCAGCCCTGGGAAAAAAAATCTATGCCAGCCCCATAAGTCATTGCGCCATATATTGTCGCATGTAATATGTAAGGCTATGTCTTGCCACCCCAGATGATTGAGTAATTTTATATATATATATATATATATATATATATATATATAGCTTTTTCTAATATAATATATTGGTCCTTTCAGAGTAAAACATTTAATTACCGGTATACAGTAAGCATACTCACATGCAGACACAGACAATCTCACTGACACACACAAGCTCATTGATACACAGCCTCATAGACAAACAATTTCACTAATATACATAAGCTCATTGACATAAAAATACAAGCTCACTCACTAGCAGACACACACACACATGCAAGCAAGCAAACTCACTAGCAGGCGCACACACACACACAGCTTAATGTAGTGGTTCTGGTGTCTATAGCCTGTCCCTGCAGGCTTTTGAATGTAAACACTGACTTTTCAGAGAAAAGGCAGTGTTTACATTGCTTCCTAGTGACACCTCTAGTGACAGACACTCAGACGGTCACTAGAGGCGCTTCCTGTGTCAGTGTGGATTGGCTGAGATCATCAAGCTTGTCATAGACAAGCAGAGACCAGCATGACGTTGGAAAAAAAAAAGTGAGTAAAACACTATTTTTACAAACACACACAGACACTACGACTGACACACACACACCATGACAGACATACACACACCATGACACAGACAGACACACACACACACCATGATACAGACACACAGTGACACAGAGACACACACACACACAGCATGACACACACAGCATGACACAGACACACACACAGCATGACACAGACACAGCATGACACACACACACACAGACACAGAAACACACACAGCGTGACACAGACAGACACACACACACAGCATGACACAGAAAGACACACTCCCACTGACATACATACTTGTTGCTACCTGTGTGGGTGGGTGGGCAGACTGATAGGTGCCCCTCCCCTTCTGTGCCCTCTTTTGCCCCCTGTGTGCTTTTTAGCACCTTCCCCTCCTGTGCCCTTATGTAGCACCCTCCCTTCCTGTGCCCTCTTTAGCCCCCTCCCGTGCCCTCTTTAGCCACCTTCCTTCCTGTGCCCTCTTTAGCCCCCCTTCCGACTTGTACCCTCTTCAGCCCCTTTTGTGCACATCTTTTGGCCCCTCTCCCCTTCCTGTGACCTCTTAGCTCCCTCCCCTCCTGTGCCCTTTGTTACCCCCCCTCCCCTTCTGTGCCCTTTGTTACCCCCCCTCCCCTTCCTGTGACCTCTTAGCCCCCTCCCCTCCTGTGCCCTTTGTTACCCCCCCTTCCTGTGACCTCTTAGCCCCCTCCCCTCCTGTGCCATTTGTTACCCCCCTTCCCTTCCTGTGACCTCTTAGCCCCCTCCCCTCCTGTGCCCTTTGTTACCCCCCCTCCCCTCCTGTGCCCTTTGTTACCCCCCACCCTCCCCTTCCTGTGACCTCTTAGCCCCCTCCCCTCCTGTGCCCTTTGTTACCCCCCCTCCCCTCCTGTGCCCTTTGTTACCCCCCTCCCCTCCTGTGCCCTTTGTTACCCCCCACCCTCCCCTTCCTGTGACCTCTTAGCCCCCTCCCCTCCTGTGCCATTTGTTACCCCCTCCCCTCCTGTGCCCTTTGTTACCCCCCACCCTCCCCTTCCTGTGACCTCTTAGCCCCCTCCCCTCCTGTGCCATTTGTTACCCCCCCTCCCCTCCTGTGCCATTTGTTACCCCCCCTCCCCTCCTGTGCCCTTTGTTACCCCCCCCCTCCCCTCCGGTGCCCTTTGTTACCCCCCCTCCCCTCCTGTGCCCTTTGTTACCCCCCACCCTCCCCTTCCTGTGACCTCTTAGCCCCCTCCCCTCCTGTGCCATTTGTTACCCCCCCTCCCCTCCTGTGCCATTTGTTACCCCCCTCCCCTCCTGTGCCCTTTGTTACCCCCACCCTCCCCTTCCTGTGACCTCTTAGCCCCCTCCCCTCCTGAGCCATTTGTTACCCCCCCCTCCCCTCCTGTGCCATTTGTTACCCCCCCTCCCCTCCTGTGCCCTTTGTTACCCCCCCCCTCCTGTGCCCTTTGTTACCCCCCTCCCCTCCTGTGCTCTTTGTTACCCCCCCTCCCCTCCTGTGCTCTTTGTTACCCCCCCTCCCCTCCTGTGCTCTTTGTTACCCCCCACCCTCCCCTTCCTGTGACCTTTGTTACTTCCCCCCCCACCCCCTCCCCTCCTGTGCTCACCTTCCAGCCCAGCCAGCCTTCCTGAAGCTCTTCTCGCGGCCGCAGGGGGAGCAGGCTGTTCTGTCTCTGCTCCCCCTCCCTCGCGGGCAGCTTAATGAGACCGGGGCCGGAATATGACGTCATATTCCGGCGCCGGTCTCTTTCTAGCGCGCGAGGGAGGGGGAGCAGAGACAGAACAGCCTGCTCCCCCAGCGGCCGCCAGAAGAGCTTCCCCTGCGGCCGCGAGAAGAGCTTCCCCTGCGGCCGCCATCCAAGCTCTCCATGCGGCCGCAGGACATCCACATGTCTCCCTGGCCCCAGGTGCCGACGGCCCACCGGGAAATTTCCCGGTATCCCGGTGGGACAGTCCGGCCCTGGCGGTATCCATTCAAAAAACACACAAGCCCCTCCCAGTCGTCCCATTGTCTGAGAGATAATTGAGTCAAAACTAAGAAACTCAATTATCTCTCAGGTACAGGAAAATACCGAAAAGTAGAACGGAATTGCCATTCGGTTAAAGTTCACAAGGCCAATTCATTGCCCCGACACCATACTGCCCCCAATTCATTGCCCTGACACCATACTGCCCCAATTCATTGTCATATCACGATACTGCCCCAATTCATTGCCCTGACACCATACTGCCCCAATTCATTGTCCTATCACCATACTGCCCAAATTCATTGTCCTATCACCATACTGCCCCCAATTAATTGCCCTGACACCATACTGCCCCCAATTAATTGCCCTGACACCATACTGCCCCAATTCATTGTCCTATCACCATACTGCCCAAATTCATTGTCCTATCACCATACTGCCCCCAATTAATTGCCCTGACACCATACTGCCCCAATTCATTGCCCTGACACCATACTGCCCCAATTTATTGTCCTATCACCATACTGCCCCAATTCATTGCCCTGACACCATACTGCCTCAATTTATTGCCTTATCACCATACTGCCCCCAATTCATTGCCCTGACACCATACTGCCCCAATTCATTGTCCCATCACCATACTGCCCCAATTAATTGCCCTGACACCATACTGCCCCAATTAATTGCCCTGACACCATACTGCCTCAATTAATTGCCCCGACACCATACTGCCCCAATTCATTGTCCTATCACGATACTGCCCCAATTAATTGCCCTGACACCATACTGCCCCAATTAATTGCCCTGACACCATACTGCCTCAATTAATTGCCCCGACACCATACTGCCCTAATTCATTGTCCTATCACCATACTGCCCCAATTCATTGTCATATCACGATACTGCCCCAATTCATTGCCCTGACACCATACTGCCCCAATTCATTGTCCTATCACCATACTGCCCAAATTCATTGTCCTATCACCATACTGCCCCCAATTAATTGCCCTGACACCATACTGCCCCCAATTAATTGCCCTGACACCATACTGCCCCAATTCATTGCCCTGACACCATACTGCCCCAATTTATTGTCCTATCACCATACTGCCCCAATTCATTGCCCTGACACCATACTGCCTCAATTTATTGCCTTATCACCATACTGCCCCCAATTCATTGCCCTGACACCATACTGCCCCAATTCATTGTCCCATCACCATACTGCCCCAATTAATTGCCCTGACACCATACTGCCCCAATTAATTGCCCTGACACCATACTGCCTCAATTAATTGCCCCGACACCATACTGCCCCAATTCATTGTCCTATCACGATACTGCCCCAATTCATTGCCCTGACACCATACTGCCCAAATTTATTCTCATATCACCATACTGCCCCAATTTATTGTCCTATCACCATACTGCCCCAATTCATTGTCATATCACCATACTGCCCCCAATTCATTGCCCTGACACCATACTGCCCCAATTCATTGTCCTATCACCATACTGCCCAAATTCATTGTCCTATCACCACTCTGCCCCCAATTCATTGCCCTGACTCCATACTGCCCCCAATTCATTGCCCTGACACCATACTGCCCTAATTCATTGTCCTATCACCATAGTGCCCCAATTTATTGCCCTATCACCATACTGCCCCAATTCATTGTCCTATCACCATACTGCCCCAATTCATTGTCCTATCACCATACTGCCCCAATTAATTGCCCTGACACCATACTGCCCCAATTCATTGCCCTGACGCCATACTGCCTCAATTCATTGTCCTATCACCATAGTGCCCCAATTTAGTGCCCTATCACCATACTGCCCCCAATTCATTGCCCCGACACCATACTGCCCCAATTTATTCTCGTATCACCATACTGCCCCAATTCATTGTCATATCACAATACTGCCCCAATTCATTGCCCTGACACCATACTGCCCCAATTCATTGTCCTATCACCATACTGCCCCAATTAATTGCCCTGACACCATACTGCCCCAATTAATTGCCCTGACACCATACTGCCTCAATTAATTGCCCCGACACCATACTGCCCCAATTCATTGTCCTATCACGATACTGCCCCAATTCATTGCCCTGACACCATACTGCCCCAATTTATTCTCATATCACCATACTGCCCCAATTTATTGTCCTATCACCATACTGCCCCAATTCATTGTCCTATCACCATACTGCCCCCAATTCATTGCCCTGACACCATACTGCCCCAATTCATTGTCCTATCACCATACTGCCCAAATTCATTGTCCTATCACCACACTGCCCCCAATTCATTGCCCTGACTCCATACTGCCCCCAATTCATTGCCCTGACACCATACTACCCTAATTCATTGTCCTATCACCATAGTGCCCCAATTTATTGCCCTATCACCATACTGCCCCAATTCATTGTCCTATCACCATACTGCCCCAATTCATTGTCCTATCACCATACTGCCCCCAATTCATTGCCCTGACTCCATACTGCCCCCAATTCATTGCCCTGACACCATACTGCCCTAATTCATTGTCCTATCACCATAGTGCCCCAATTTATTGCCTTATCACCATACTGCCCCAATTCATTGCCCTGACACCATACTGCCCCAATTCATTGTCCTATCACCATACTGCCCCAATTTAGTGCCCTATCACCATACTGCCCCAATTAATTGCCCTGACACCATACTGCCCCAATTCATTGCCCTGACACCATACTGCCTCAATTCATTGTCCTATCACCATAGTACCCCAATTTAGTGCCCTATCACCATACTGCCCCCAATTCATTGCCCCGACACCATACTGCCCCAATTTATTCTCGTTTCACCATACTGCCCCAATTCATTGCCCTGATACCATACTATCCCCAATTTATTGCCCTATCACCATACTGCCCCAATTCATTGTCATATCACAATACTGCCCCAATTCATTGCCCTGACACCATACTGCCCCAATTCATTGTCCTATCACCATACTGCCCAAATTCATTGTCCTATCACCATACTGCCCCCAATTAATTGCCCTGACACCATACTGCCCCCAATTAATTGCCCTGACACCATACTGCCCCAATTCATTGCCCTGACACCATACTGCCTCAATTTATTGCCCTATCACCATACTGCCCCCAATTCATTGCCCTGACACCATACTGCCCCCAATTCATTGCCCCGACACCATACTGCCCCAATTCATTGTCCTATCACCATAGTGCCCCAATTAATTGCCCTATCACCATACTGCCCCAATTAATTGCCCTGACACCATACTGCCTCAATTAATTGCCCCGACACCATACTACCCCAATTCATTGCTTTATCACCATACTGCCCCAATTCATTGTCCTATCACGATACTGCCCCAATTCATTGCCCTGATACCATACTGTCCCCAATTTATTGCCCTATCACCATACTGCCCCAATTAATTGTCCTATCACCATACTGCCCCAATTCATTGCCCTGACACCATACTGCCCCAATTCATTGTCCTATCACCATACTGCCCCAATTCATTGCCCTGACACCATACTGCCCCAATTCATTGTCCTATCACCATACTGCCCCAATTCATTGCCCTGACACCATACTGCCCCAATTCATTGTCCTATCACCATACTGCCCCAATTCATTGTCCTATCACCATACTGCCCCCAATTCATTGCCCTGACACCATACTGCCCCAATTTATTCTCGTTTCACCATACTGCCCCAATTCATTGCCCTGATACCATACTATCCCCAATTTATTGCCCTATCACCATACTGCCCCAATTCATTGCCCTGATACCGTACTATCCCCAATTTATTGCCCTATCACCATACTGCCCCAATTCATTGTCATATCACAATACTGCCCCAATTCATTGCCCTGACACCATACTGCCTCAATTTATTGCCCTATCACCATACTGCCCCCAATTCATTGCCCTGACACCATACTGCCCCCAATTCATTGCCCCGACACCATACTGCCCCAATTCATTGTCCTATCACCATAGTGCCCCAATTAATTGCCCTATCACCATACTGCCCCAATTAATTGCCCTGACACCATACTGCCTCAATTAATTGCCCCGACACCATACTACCCCAATTCATTGCTTTATCACCATACTGCCCCAATTCATTGTCCTATCACGATACTGCCCCAATTCATTGCCCTATCACCATACTGCCCCAATGAATTGCCCTGACACCATACTGCCTCAATTAATTGCCCCAACACCATACTACCCCAATTCATTGCTTTATCACCATACTGCCCCAATTCATTGTCCTATCACGATACTGCCCCAATTCATTGCCCTATCACCATACTGCCCCAATTAATTTCCCTGACACCATACTGCCTCAATTAATTGCCCCGACACCATACTACCCCAATTCATTGCTTTATCACCATACTGCCCCAATTCATTGCCCTGATACCATACTGCCCCAATTCTTTGCCCTGATACCATACTGCCCCAATTCATTGCCCTATCACCATACTGCCCCAATTCATTGTCCTATCACCATACTGCCCCAATTCATTGCCCTGACACCATACTGCCCCAATTCATTGCTTTATCACCATACTGCCCCAATTTATTGCCCTATCACCATACTGCCCCAATTCATTGCCCTGACACCATTCTACCCCAATTCATTGCCCTGACACCATACTGCCCCAATTCATTGCCCTGACACCATACTGCCCCCAATTCATTGCTTTATCACCATACTGCCCCAATTTATTGCCCTATCACCATACTGCCCCAATTCATTGCCCTGACACCATACTACCCCAATTCATTGCCCTGACACCATACTACCCCAATTCATTGCCCTGACACCATACTGCCCCAATTCATTGCCCTATCACCATACTGCCCCAATTCATTGCCCTGACACCATACTACCCCAATTCATTGCCCTGACACCATACTACCCCAATTCATTGCCCTGACACCATACTACCCCAATTCATTGCCCTGACACCATACTGCCCCAATTCATTGCCCTGACACCATACTACCCCAATTCATTGCCCTGACACCATACTGCCCCAATTCATTGCCCTGACACCATACTGCCCCAATTCATATCTTTATCACCATACTGCCCCAATTCATTGTCCTATCACGATACTGCCCCAATTCATTGCCCTATCACCATACTGCCCCAATTAATTGCCCTGACACCATACTGCCTCAATTAATTGCCCCGACACCATACTACCCCAATTCATTGCCCTGATACCATACTGCCCCAATTCATTGTCCTATCACCATACTGCCCCAATTTATTGCCCTATCACCATACTGCCCCAATTCATTGTCCTATCACCATACTGCCCCAATTCATTGCCCTGACACCATACTGCCTCAATTTATTGCCCTATCACCATACTGCCCCAATTCATTGCCCTATCACCATACTGCCCCAATTCATTGCCCTGACACCATACTGCCCCAATTCATTGCCCTGACACCATACTGCCCCCAATTCATTGCTTTATCACCATACTGCCCCCAATTCATTGCCCTGATACCATACTGCCCCAATTCACTGTCCTATCACCATACTGCCCCAATTTATTGCCCTGATACCATACTGCCCCAATTCATTGTCCTATCACCATACTGCCCCAATTCATTGTCCTATCACCATACTGCCCCAATTCATTGCCCTGACACCATACTGCCCCAATTCATTGCCCTGACACCATACTACCCCAATTCATTGCCCTGACACCATACTGCCCCAATTCATTGCCCTATCACCATACTGCCCCAATTCATTGCCCTGACACCATACTACCCCAATTCATTGCCCTGACACCATACTACCCCAATTCATTGCCCTGACACCATACTGCCCCAATTCATTGCCCTGACACCATACTACCCCAATTCATTGCCCTGACACCATACTGCCCCAATTCATTGCCCTGACACCATACTGCCCCAATTCATTGTCCTATCACCATACTGCCCCAATTAATTGCCCTGACACCATACTGCCTCAATTAATTGCCCCGACACCATACTACCCCAATTCATTGCTTTATCACCATACTGCCCCAATTCATTGCCCTGATACCATACTGCCCCAATTCATTGCCCTGATACCATACTGCCCCAATTCATTGCCCTATCACCATACTGCCCCAATTCATTGTCCTATCACCATACTGCCCCAATTCATTGCCCTGACACCATACTGCCCCAATTCATTGCTTTATCACCATACTGCCCCAATTTATTGCCCTATCACCATACTGCCCCAATTCATTGCCCTGACACCATACTACCCCAATTCATTGCCCTGACACCATACTGCCCCAATTCATTGCCCTGACACCATACTG
Source organism: Pelobates fuscus (assembly GCF_036172605.1). Classification (NCBI taxonomy): domain Eukaryota; kingdom Metazoa; phylum Chordata; class Amphibia; order Anura; family Pelobatidae; genus Pelobates; species Pelobates fuscus. Next base: position 192,650,083 of record NC_086323.1, read on the forward strand.
CCCCCAATTCATTGCTTTATCACCATACTGCCCCAATTTATTGCCCTATCACCATACTGCCCCAATTCATTGCCCTGACACCATACTACCCCAATTCATTGCCCTGACACCATACTACCCCAATTCATTGCCCTGACACCATACTGCCCCAATTCATTGCCCTATCACCATACTGCCCCAATTCATTGCCCTGACACCATACTACCCCAATTCATTGCCCTGACACCATACTACCCCAATTCATTGCCCTGACACCATACTACCCCAATTCATTGCCCTGACACCATACTGCCCCAATTCATTGCCCTGACACCATACTACCCCAATTCATTGCCCTGACACCATACTGCCCCAATTCATTGCCCTGACACCATACTGCCCCAATTCATATCTTTATCACCATACTGCCCCAATTCATTGCCCTATCACCATACTGCCCCAATTAATTGCCCTGACACCATACTGCCTCAATTAATTGCCCCGACACCATACTGCCCCAATTAATTGCCCCGACACCATACTGCCCCAATTCATTGCCCTGATACCATACTGCCCCAATTCATTGTCCTATCACCATACTGCCCCAATTTATTGCCCTATCACCATACTGCCCCAATTCATTGTCCTATCACCATACTGCCCCAATTCATTGCCCTGACACCATACTGCCTCAATTTATTGCCCTATCACCATACTGCCCCAATTCATTGCCCTATCACCATACTGCCCCAATTCATTGCCCTGACACCATACTGCCCCAATTCATTGCCCTGACACCATACTGCCCCCAATTCATTGCTTTATCACCATACTGCCCCCAATTCATTGCCCTGATACCATACTGCCCCAATTCACTGTCCTATCACCATACTGCCCCAATTTATTGCCCTGATACCATACTGCCCCAATTCATTGTCCTATCACCATACTGCCCCAATTCATTGTCCTATCACCATACTGCCCCAATTCATTGCCCTGACACCATACTGCCCCAATTCATTGCCCTGACACCATACTACCCCAATTCATTGCCCTGACACCATACTGCCCCAATTCATTGCCCTATCACCATACTGCCCCAATTCATTGCCCTGACACCATACTACCCCAATTCATTGCCCTGACACCATACTACCCCAATTCATTGCCCTGACACCATACTGCCCCAATTCATTGCCCTGACACCATACTACCCCAATTCATTGCCCTGACACCATACTGCCCCAATTCATTGCCCTGACACCATACTGCCCCAATTCATTGTCCTATCACCATACTGCCCCAATTAATTGCCCTGACACCATACTGCCTCAATTAATTGCCCCGACACCATACTACCCCAATTCATTGCTTTATCACCATACTGCCCCAATTCATTGCCCTGATACCATACTGCCCCAATTCATTGCCCTGATACCATACTGCCCCAATTCATTGCCCTATCACCATACTGCCCCAATTCATTGTCCTATCACCATACTGCCCCAATTCATTGCCCTGACACCATACTGCCCCAATTCATTGCTTTATCACCATACTGCCCCAATTTATTGCCCTATCACCATACTGCCCCAATTCATTGCCCTGACACCATACTACCCCAATTCATTGCCCTGACACCATACTGCCCCAATTCATTGCCCTGACACCATACTGCCCCCAATTCATTGCTTTATCACCATACTGCCCCAATTTATTGCCCTATCACCATACTGCCCCAATTCATTGCCCTGACACCATACTACCCCAATTCATTGCCCTGACACCATACTACCCCAATTCATTGCCCTGACACCATACTGCCCCAATTCATTGCCCTATCACCATACTGCCCCAATTCATTGCCCTGACACCATACTACCCCAATTCATTGCCCTGACACCATACTACCCCAATTCATTGCCCTGACACCATACTACCCCAATTCATTGCCCTGACACCATACTGCCCCAATTCATTGCCCTGACACCATACTACCCCAATTCATTGCCCTGACACCATACTGCCCCAATTCATTGCCCTGACACCATACTGCCCCAATTCATATCTTTATCACCATACTGCCCCAATTCATTGTCCTATCACGATACTGCCCCAATTCATTGCCCTATCACCATACTGCCCCAATTAATTGCCCTGACACCATACTGCCTCAATTAATTGCCCCGACACCATACTGCCCCAATTCATTGCCCTGATACCATACTGCCCCAATTCATTGTCCTATCACCATACTGCCCCAATTTATTGCCCTATCACCATACTGCCCCAATTCATTGTCCTATCACCATACTGCCCCAATTCATTGCCCTGACACCATACTGCCTCAATTTATTGCCCTATCACCATACTGCCCCAATTCATTGCCCTATCACCATACTGCCCCAATTCATTGCCCTGACACCATACTGCCCCAATTCATTGCCCTGACACCATACTGCCCCCAATTCATTGCTTTATCACCATACTGCCCCCAATTCATTGCCCTGATACCATACTGCCCCAATTCACTGTCCTATCACCATACTGCCCCAATTTATTGCCCTGATACCATACTGCCCCAATTCATTGTCCTATCACCATACTGCCCCAATTCATTGTCCTATCACCATACTGCCCCAATTCATTGCCCTGACACCATACTGCCCCAATTCATTGCCCTGACACCATACTACCCCAATTCATTGCCCTGACACCATACTGCCCCAATTCATTGCCCTATCACCATACTGCCCCAATTCATTGCCCTGACACCATACTACCCCAATTCATTGCCCTGACACCATACTACCCCAATTCATTGCCCTGACACCATACTGCCCCAATTCATTGCCCTGACACCATACTACCCCAATTCATTGCCCTGACACCATACTGCCCCAATTCATTGCCCTGACACCATACTGCCCCAATTCATTGTCCTATCACCATACTGCCCCAATTCATTGCCCTGACACCATACTACCCCAATTCATTGCCCTGACACCATACTGCCCCAATTCATTGCCCTGACACCATACTACCCCAATTCATTGCCCTGACACCATACTGTCCCAATTCATTGCCCTGACACCATACTGCCCCAATTCATTGCCCTGACACCATACTGCCCCCAATTCATTGCTTTATCACCATACTGCCCCCAATTCATTGCCCTGATACCATACTGCCCCAATTCACTGTCCTATCACCATACTGCCCCAATTTATTGCCCTGATACCATACTGCCCCAATTCATTGTCCTATCACCATACTGCCCCAATTCATTGTCCTATCACCATACTGCCCCAATTCATTGCCCTGATACCATACTGCCCCAATTCACTGTCCTATCACCATACTGCCCCAATTTATTGCCCTGATACCATACTGCCCCAATTCATTGTCCTATCACCATACTGCCCCAATTCATTGTCCTATCACCATACTGCCCCAATTCATTGCCCTGACACCATACTGCCCCAATTCATTGCCCTGACACCATACTGCCCCAATTCATTGCCAACGAAGCTGCATCTCCCCATTTCATTATCCCGGCCATCTCCCCCCATACTATTGTTGTATTAATAATAAATGTTTCTTTATTCTTTGGGCTGTCTGCAGTGTGTTTGTTGCATGTGAATGCTGTGATTAATGTGTCATCGAAGCCGGCTACGTACCAACAGGATTATTCACTAAAGTTAGACTCGTAAATAAATTCAAAGTGAATTGAAAGTGAATTTTAAAATAGCCCAACTAGAAGGATACTTCAAGTCAGTTCTGTTTCTAGTTTGTCTTTGTTGGATTTAAAGAGAACCTACGGCCCCTCTCTGTCTCCGTCAATGCCTACTGACCCTTCTATGATTCCATCACATTGCTCATGAGATATGCATGCGCGGCAAAACGCTGCACTCGCCCAATCAGCTGCTGCTCTGATTACGGCTTGGGTTTGGAAGAGTCAGGAAGACAGCCACCAGAGGAGGACTTAACCCTGCACGGTACACATAGCAGTGTTCACATTACTGGGTTAAAACGACAGAACCATTTCATCGATATAAAATAATCTGGGGGACTATAGAGGTCCTTTAAATTCAAAATGAATGTCTTTGTGCATTATGTGTAAACTCTACAATCAGAGGTTGGATTTAAATTGAGATTGTAAAATAAAGACCAAAATAGCTGATCTGGAAGAATTCTCCAATTCTGCTGAAGTCGCAGTTTGGCTGCTTTTACCTGGCAGCAGAGATCAGGATTTCAGTTGGCTGTTTAGTTAATCAGTCTCGCTAGACGTTTTGGCTTTATATCATTACTTTATTGTGTAATTGGTATTGTGCGGTTGATTTTTTTTTTTCTTCGTGAAAAACACGATTGTTTCACTCCTGATTACATCACAGTTTCCTGTTTTCTTTCATCAGCCTTTTCCTGCAGATTTGCGACAGTTTCACGCTCCGTCTTTGAACGCGGAGGGGCAGTACACGCTACGATGCACAGCGCAAAAAAGCACAAAACAAGAAGTGATTCAAACAAATGAGACACACACGTCACAGGGGGCCTATTTACTAAGTGGTGAATTATATCAAATTGCAACATCTAGGCTAAAGTAGCTGATTTGGAAAAATTCTCCAACTAATTTGCTATGTTCTAACTGTGCTGTGCTCATATGGGCGCTATATGAAAAGCTGTGCCCTGCAGTACATAGAATTCTCTGCTACAGCATTACTTACTGATTGATAAGTAGATCTCTACCCTGCAGTGTGTGTTACAGCATATAACAGGGTAGCACTTTTCATGCCCAGCCCATCAATCAGTAGAAGTGAGGTGTGTCTCGGGACCTGGTAGCAGAGGACCGAAAGTGCCTGGCAGAGTTCTTGTACCGCTCCATCCAGCGAATTTCTCTCATTTACCCAAACGTGGGATAAAACGCCGGCTGTCCTGTCATACAGGGAGTGCTGGGAAATATTGCAGGTGCAGAGTACACAGTCATGGCTTCACATACACCCCTCCCCCCCACCCCCCACCAATGTTGTGAATCTGGACTCCAATAGGTGGGCAAAAGGGGACGTCAGTGCCACAAGTTGCGACACTGGCAACTCCACTCAGAAAGGTGGTGGGTACACCCGAAGAACTGGCATTGAAAGCATGCCAGGCGTCCTGTCCCACCAAGGGCGAGCAAGTCAGGGAGCTCTGTTTCAGCACAGTCCTACTGCCCTAAGCATCTAATCGGGCCCTTTGTGGCCTGGCAGGGTTTTACTTAGAGCCGCAGTCGGCCTCTCTCACCTGTGCTACTGCAGGGACTTGGAGGAATGTATATTTTAATACTGAATGGATTTCCTTCCTGGAGGGCAGCACTCTTCATGCCCTGCCCATCATGGTGGGTCTGTCCTCCCTCCCTAGATTCCTATCGGGCTGCATGGTCTTTCCTTTGTGTCCCCTTTTGGTTTTATTGTCACCGCTGCCGGAGTGTCTGGTTTTCACAAGTTAATCGATGTGACGCTAAAACGAGACGCACTCAGCTGCAGGTCGATGGGCAAGTCAGAGCGAGCAGCCTTTCTAGCTATCTGGGAGTTAGCTGCCAAGTTCAAGGCAAGATAGTGCGGTTCATTAACTAAACTGCAAACTGAAGCTGATTGGAAAATATGAATATATAACTCGGCTATTTTAGCCTTAAAGGGACACTATAGTCACCGAGACCACTTCAGCTCAGTGAAGTGGCGTGGGTGCCAGGTCCCCCAGGTTTAACCCTTCAGATGTAAACATAGCAGTTAACCCTGTTTACATTGCAGGGTTAATCCAACCTCTAGTGGCTGTCTTCCTGACAGCCGCTAGAGGCGCTTCTTCGACACTGGATGCGAAAATCGCGTTGATCACGCAGAACGTCCGTAGGAAAGCATTAAGAAATGCTTTCCTATGGCCTGTTTAAATGCGCATTCGGCTCCACTCGGGGGCTGTCGTCAGCGGGGGAGGAGAGGTTACCAGAGCTGGATTAAAGTAAGTAACTGAAGGGGTTTTAACCCCTTCAGCGCCAAGGGAGGGGGGCCCTGAGATTGGGGGGGACGTAAGGGTTATATAATGTCAGATAAACGAGTTTGTTTTCCTGACACTATAGTGATCCTTAGATTTGGCCATTTTGTATTCAGTTAGGTACAATCCACTGTTAAGTGAATAAGCCCTTATGGGATTTGTGCACTAACCCCTGAATTAAATAGTAATTGCAAAATCTAGACGAGAACAGCTGATTTGTAGCAATCGTCCTGCTGCGTTCTAGCCACAGCTCGGCTATTTTAGCCTGGATCTGGCGATTCGCCGCAATGTGCTGTTTAGCAAATAATCACCCTAATTCCTAATGCAGCTCCTCAGTATGCAGACTTCGCCGGTTCCATTACAGCAGGGGTGCCCAAAAGGTAGATCACCAAAGGTTTTTAAAACTACAACTTCCAGGATGATTTGTCATTCTAAGGGCATTCTAAAAGCATGCAAAGCATCATGGGAGCTGTAGTTCTACGACATCTGGGGATCTGCCTTTCGAGCACCCCTGCGTTAAGGATTCAATTCCTGTTCTGCAGAATGTCATTTATTACTTAAACAAGGGGCACAACCACACAATGTATATGAAAAGAAACGTGAAATTCTGCTCCGAATTCATGACAGTTCTCACTTTAGTGAATGAGGCCGGGTAGCGAGAGTGGTGGGGCAGGTCGGTTCAGTTTCTCCTAATAAGGCAATGAACTGGTGACTGTAGGTGGACGAGGGAGGGGTCTGAGTTAGAGCATGCTGCAATGGCGTCTTTGATGCTAACACACACAGACACCCCCTCCCATATCTTGTCTCTATTATCGAGGTCAGGGGGGGCACACTCTACACTTCCTGCCTTTCAAGACATGTGTACACACACCGCCCCACCTCCACCACACAGGATTCCAGGAATTCCTGCCATTCCTCATCATTTCTTTCCTAACTCCAGACATTTCCCTTCAACCTGACTCATGGACGGATATTTACTAAACTCCGAATCCTAGCGAACTGGAATCCTGTATGGAAAAATCTAGGCTAAAATAGACGATTAGGGAAACATTCTCCATCACTGCTGTAGTTCCAGCTCGGCTGTTCTGGTCTAGGTTTTGTCACTCTCATTCCAACTTGCTGCGATTCAGAGTTTAGTGAATAAGACTCTTCAGGCTGAATATTCAATGTAATGGTCCTGCTCGCTACCTCAACAGCAAACTTCAGGAAACTGAAATAGGAATTGCAAAACGCAGACAAAAATAGCCGAGCTCTGAGTCTAGTTAAAAGGGAGAACTTTTCCAAAGCAACTATTTTAGCCTGCTTTTTGCATATCAGTTTTTAATTCAGTTCGATTCACGGTTTAGTGTATAAAACTAAAAAGTCAACTGAAAGGGAATTTGATATCTTTATAAAATAAAATTCCCATGGCGGCATGTTCTGAGTTCGGCTAGTATAGCCTTAAATTTTAAATTGACTCTGCGTTTACTTTTTTGAATTCCTGACAGTGCACCCTTTAACTCAGGCTTCCCCAAACTGCGGCCCTCCAGATGTTGCTGAACTACAACTCCCTTAATTCTATGAATGAAATAGGCTGAGAGTCGTGGGAGTTGTAGTTCAGCAACATCTAGAGGGCCGGAGTTTGGGGAAGCCTGCTTTAACTAATAGCCTCTGAAGCGGTTTATTTACTAAACCACAAATTGCTGTGAATTGAAACGTGAATGGTGATATTTAAGGCTAAAACTGCTGATCTTGTAGAATTCTCCCTCTCCGATCTAGTCACAGCCCGACTGTATTCGCCTCCATTTGGCCATATTTGTTTTACAGTTGACTACAATTCAGTGATTGGTGAATAATCCCCAAACACGGCTTGCAGGGTGATCTCACTGCTGCCTCGTGTTCCTTTCCCAGGATTTCCTGCTATCGCATTGATTTAAACGCCTAGACCGGGACAACCTTGGGTAAAATTAGATCATCGCCCCCCCTTCTCACCCCAGGCTTTGGATAAAATCCCAGGACGGTCAGCTGGCACAGAATCCTAATTTAATTTCTGGTGTAATCTGGTGTAATATAAATGTTTAGCAGATTTAAACTGTGCTGTTTCATGTCATTGTCAGGCTATACCAACATGGCTGTGACTTGTACATCTTGATGGGCTGTGCATGAAAAGCACTGCCCAGCAGTCATATATAGGAATCCTATACTGCAGGAGAGAAATCAAACAGTCCATGAGAAACCCTGCGGCATCTGAATGCTACATACGGCAGGGCGGCTTTTTTTCAAGCACTGCCCATCCACATGAAGAATCGGTTTATGTTCATGAGAACCTGGTGGGTCTGGTGGGTGAGCTACAACTCCCAAGATGCTCAGTCATCCTTACAGGCTGGCTGAGGATTGTGAGTTGTGTATCTGCAGTGAGCAAACGGTGCAAGCATTCGGGAACTATAATAGCCTGAGGTCCTCAGTCTTTGCGCTGGCTGTGCATCATGGGTAATGCAGTCATTGTAAACAATTTAGTTATGTCAGGCACTGTAAATTGTTAGTTATCACGGTTATTCACTAAACTGAAAATTCAAAGGGAATTAAAAAAACACAATTAGGCCACTTAGCCATTTAAAATGGCTGCCAGCTTGGATTTTCACTTCCATATTGACTTGGGAACATATGCTTTATATATATATATGTCCGTCCACCCAAGTCAAGATGACAACCATTGTCCCTATGGTCGAGCAGCTACCTATGGTCGAGCATGCCCAACCGGAACCTGCCTAGAAACATGGAGCTCATGGAGCTGAACTTTACTAGGGTGCCGATCGGTTCCAGGACCATCAAACAGGACGCTGGTTGGAAGGGGAATCGGCTAGGTGGCGAGGTATCTAAGAACAAAAGCCAGTATCTATGACCGCGACTTTCCATCCAACGTTCTGGAACTCAGCACCAGATTGGAGAATAGTCGCGGCTCGGTCGTATTTCCCCTAATGATTGCTCGGGCTAGACATCTCCGATCTGAGCACTTTTTGGACAGTTTGCCCCTTATGATGAGAGCTTTCTGGGTTCATACACTGTTTGGGGATAATATGGGGGAGTATAATTTTGGGGATACTGTTGTAAGGCGCCTAGTGTCTGGTGGTTAATTCAATTACCTGGTTGTGATTGAGTTATATCCAAGATACCAAGGTTCCAGGGTGGGGAATGTATTGTGTGCTGAGATGACCCCCTGTTGGGTCAGGTGTATATAAACTGAAGGAGAATAACGTTATTCATGTTATAACCTACATAAAGCCTTGGCTGAGGGTTGGGGACACTACTGTAATCACTCTAAACCTGCTGTACCAAGGAAAGGGAATACTTGGCAGAGATACTCAGGCTGGTTATAGGATCTCTATCATCAATATACTGTAAACCTCAATAGTGAAATAAATGGAATCAAATGTTGACATTGCGGCAGCCATCTTGGGTAAGAGGAAGGGACGCTATAAGAAATAAGAAATAATAAATGTAAAATATCAGAGCTACGTACGTCAAATATGAATTATTTTTCGGTAACTTTCAGTGCGGACTCAAGGTGTGAAAAAAGAATGGCTCATCGCCTTCAATGGGAACAATAGACTTCAACCCAAACTATTAGCAAACAACCTGATAAAACAATATGCAAATCAGCTAATTAGTCAAGCAATGACCTACTCTCATAACCAGACCTGTCGCTGTACGGGAATAAAACAGACACAAGTGTCCACTGTATGTGGCGCTGGAGGACGGTCCCAGGGGATGTATAACAGAGCTCCACAGCAATAATACTCCCAGTAATGTGTCTGAGTGTATAATAGAGCTCCACATCAATAATACTCCCAGTAATGTGTCTGAGTGTATAACAGAGCTCCACAGCAATAATACTCCCAGTAATGTGTCTGAGTGTACAACAGAGCTCCATAGCAATAATACTCCCAGTAATGTGTGATAACAGAGCTCCACAGCAATAATACTCCCAGTAATGTGTCTGAGTGTATAACAGAGCTCCACAGCAATAATACTCCCAGTAATGTGTCTGAGTGTATAACAGAGCTCCACAGCAATAATACTCCCAGTAATGTGTCTGAGTGTATAACAGAGCTCCACAGCAATAATACTCCCAGTAATGTGTCTGAGTGTATAACAGAGCTCCACAGCAATAATACTCCCAGTAATGTGTCTGAGTGTATAACAGAGCTCCACAGCAATAATACTCCCAGTAATGTGTCTGAGTGTATAACAGAGCCCCACAGCAATAATACTCCCAGTAATGTGTCTGAGTGTATAACAGAGCTCCACAGCAATAATACTCCCAGTAATGTGTCTGAGTGTATAACAGAGCTCCACAGCAATAATACTCCCAGTAATGTGTGATAACAGAGCTCCACAGCAATAATACTCCCAGTAATGTGTCTGAGTGTATAACAGAGCTCCACAGCAATAATACTCCCAGTAATGTGTCTGAGTGTATAACAGAGCTCCACAGCAATAATACTCCCAGTAATGTGTCTGAGTGTATAACAGAGCTCCACAGCAATAATACTCCCAGTAATGTGTCTGAGTGTATAACAGAGCTCCACAGAAATAATACTCCCAGTAATGTGTCTGAGTGTATAACAGAGCTCCACAGCAATAATACTCCCAGTAATGTGTCTGAGTGTATAACAGAGCTCCACAGCAATAATACTCCCAGTAATGTGTCTGAGTGTATAACAGAGCTCCACAGCAATAATACTCCCAGTAATGTGTCTGAGTGTACAACAGAGCTCCATAGCAATAATACTCCCAGTAATGTGTGATAACAGAGCTCCACAGCAATAATACTCCCAGTAATGTGTCTGAGTGTATAACAGAGCTCCACAGCAATAATACTCCCAGTAATGTGTCTGAGTGTACAACAGAGCTCCATAGCAATAATACTCCCAGTAATGTGTGATAACAGAGCTCCACAGCAATAATACTCCCAGTAATGTGTCTGAGTGTATAACAGAGCTCCACAGCAATAATACTCCCAGTAATGTGTCTGAGTGTATAACAGAGCTCCACAGCAATAATACTCCCAGTAATGTGTCTGAGTGTATAACAGAGCTCCACAGCAATAATACTCCCAGTAATGTGTCTGAGTGTATAACAGAGCTCCACAGCAATAATACTCCCAGTAATGTGTCTGAGTGTATAACAGAGCTCCACAGCAATAATACTCCCAGTAATGTGTCTGAGTGTATAACAGAGCCCCACAGCAATAATACTCCCAGTAATGTGTCTGAGTGTATAACAGAGCTCCACAGCAATAATACTCCCAGTAATGTGTCTGAGTGTATAATAGAGCTCCACAGCAATAATACTCCCAGTAATGTGTCTGAGTGTATAACAGAGTTCCACAGCAATAATACTCCCAGTAATGTGTGATAACAGAGCTCCACAGCAATAATACTCCCAGTAATGTGTCTGAGTGTATAACAGAGCTCCACAGCAATAATACTCCCAGTAATGTGTCTGAGTGTATAACAGAGCTCCACAGCAATAATACTCCCAGTAATGTGTCTGAGTGTATAACAGAGCTCCATAGCAATAATACTCCCAGTAATGTGTCTGAGTGTATAACAGAGCTCCATAGCAATAATACTCCCAGTAATGTGTCTGAGTGTATAACAGAGGTCCCCGGCAATAATACTCCCAGTAATGCGTCTGAGTGTATAACAGAGCTCCACAGCAATAATACTCCCAGTAATGTGTCTGAGTGTATAACAGAGCTCCACAGCAATAATACTCCCAGTAATGTGTCTGAGTGTATAACAGAGCTCCACAGCAATAATACTCCCAGTAATGTGTCTGAGTGTATAACAGAGCTCCACAGCAATAATACTCCCAGTAATGTGTCTGAGTGTATAACAGAGCTCCACAGCAATAATACTCCCAGTAATGTGTCTGAGTGTACAACAGAGCTCCGTAGCAATAATACTCCCAGTAATGTGTGATAACAGAGCTCCACAGCAATAATACTCCCAGTAATGTGTCTGAGTGTATAACAGAGCTCCACAGCAATAATACTCCCAGTAATGTGTCTGAGTGTACAACAGAGCTCCATAGCAATAATACTCCCAGTAATGTGTGATAACAGAGCTCCACAGCAATAATACTCCCAATAATGTGTCTGAGTGTATAACAGAGCTCCACAGCAATAATACTCCCAGTAATGTGTCTGAGTGTATAACAGAGCTCCACAGCAATAATACTCCCAGTAATGTGTCTGAGTGTATAACAGAGCTCCACAGCAATAATACTCCCAGTAATGTGTCTGAGTGTATACCAGAGCTCCACATCAATAATACTCCCAGTAATGTGTCTGAGTGTATAACAGAGCTCCACAGCAATAATACTCCCAGTAATGTGTCTGAGGGTATAACAGAGCCCCACAGCAATAATACTCCCAGTAATGTGTCTGAGTGTATAACAGAGCTCCACAGCAATAATACTCCCAGTAATGTGTCTGAGTGTATAATAGAGCTCCACAGCAATAATACTCCCAGTAATGTGTCTGAGTGTATAACAGAGTTCCACAGCAATAATACTCCCAGTAATGTGTGATAACAGAGCTCCACAGCAATAATACTCCCAGTAATGTGTCTGAGTGTATAACAGAGCTCCACAGCAATAATACTCCCAGTAATGTGTCTGAGTGTATAACAGAGCTCCACAGCAATAATACTCCCAGTAATGTGTCTGAGTGTATAACAGAGCTCCACAGCAATAATACTCCCAGTAATGTGTCTGAGTGTATAACAGAGCTCCACAGCAATAATACTCCCAGTAATGTGTCTGAGTGTATAACAGAGCTCCATAGCAATAATACTCCCAGTAATGTGTCTGAGTGTATAACAGAGGTCCCCGGCAATAATACTCCCAGTAATGCGTCTGAGTGTATAACAGAGCTCCACAGCAATAATACTCCCAGTAATGTGTCTGAGTGTATAACAGAGCTCCACAGCAATAATACTCCCAGTAATGTGTCTGAGTGTATAACAGAGCCCCACAGCAATGATACTCCCAGTAATGTGTCTGAGTGTATAACAGAGCTCCACAGCAATAATACTCCCAGTAATGGGTCTGAGTGTATAACAGAGCTCCACAGTAATAATACTCCCAGTAATGCGTCTATAACTACAATAAACAACAGTCTGTGTATATAAGATGCATTGTTCTAAACTACATTTTACTTCATACATTAGTGCTAAGTCTCTCCTCAGCTCACACCTCTACTATAAGAGTCCCTCTTTATTCATATAAAATGTTGGGAAGTAATATATCTATAGACTGTAAGCTCGCTTGAGCAGGGTTCAATTCAATTTATCGTTCCGGAGGTTTTCTGGTAATTGTCCTATTTATAGCTTAATCCCCCTCTCATAATATTGTAAAGCGCTACAGAATCTGTTGGCGCTATACAAATGGCAATAATAATAATAATAATAATAATAATATGTGTGTGGTGGGGATGCTGCTAGTGGTCTTGGCATGTGTTGTGCACATAGGAATACGCTGTATGTGAAGAGTCTATAGGGAGAGACTGTGTGTGTTGTGTGTGGTGAGAGAATGTATGTGTCTGGACAATTAATAATTGCTAATTACCCCATGAAGGCAATGCTGTTGGTAAAATCGGGCATTGTGGGTAATAACATGACCCCTACGCTGTCTGTACACCTATCGCACCCAGTGCACCCACTCCGGATAATGTACTATATAAAGTTACACCCTGGGCACCCCACTACAGAGTGACCCCCAAACTCTCCTAGCTATTGTTACCAGACATCTAACACCGGCTAATATAGAAGGTTATTCCCATCATGGCGACTCAGTTATTTGGAAACAAATTGCATAATAACAGATGAATGGATGGCATTGTGATTCCCTTTATTAGCTAAATGACTGCAGCATTACGGTATTACTTGACTACAAATCACTTATATCCTTAAATGAATGTATACACGTTCACTATCTGTGAGACACCATGGGAGGATGGATGGTATATCCTCAATCTCTATGTGATATCCCTGGTTGGATGATAGGGATTAGAGTGTCTCTGCCTGGATGATAGGTATTAGAGTGTCTCTGGTTGGATGATAGGTATTAGAGTGTATCTGGTTGGATGATAGTTATTAGAGTGTCCCTGGTTGGATGATAGGTATTAGTGTTCCTGGCTGGATGATAGGTATTAGAGTGTCTCTGGCTGGATGATAGGCATTAGAGTGTATCTGGTTGGATGATAGGTATTATGTTGTCTCTAGTTGGATGTTAGGTATTAGAGTGGCTCTGGTAGGATGATAGGTATAAGAGTGGCCATGGTTGGATGATAGGTATTAGAGTGTATCTCGTTGGATGATAGGTATTAGAGTGGCTCTGGCTGTATGATAGGTATTATGTTGTCTCTAGTTGGATGTTAGGTATTAGAGTGTCTCTGGTTGGATGATATGGATTGGAGTGTATCTGATTGGATGATAGCTATTAAAGTGTTCCTGGTTGGATGAAAGGTATTAGAGTGTATCTGGTTGGATGACAGGTATTAGAGTGTCTCTGGGTGGATGATAGGTATTAGAGTGTTCCTTGCTGGATGATAGGTATTAGAGTGTCTCTGCCTGGATGTTAGGTATTAGAGTGTCCCTGGTTGGATGATAGGTATTAGAGTGTTTCTGGCTGGATGATAGGTATTATAGTGTCTCTGACTGGATGATAGGTATTATGTTGTCTCTAGTTTGATGTTAGGTATTAGAGTGTCTCTGGTTGGATGATAGGGATTAGAGTGTCCCTGGTTGGATAATAGGTATTAGAGTATTCCTGGCTGGATGATAGGTATTAGAGTGTATCTGGTTGGATGACAGGTATTAGAGTGTCTCTGGGTGGATGATAGGTATTAGAGTGTTCCTTGCTGGATGATAGGTATTAGAGTGTCTCTGCCTGGATGTTAGGTATTAGAGTGTCCCTGGTTGGATGATAGGTATTAGAGTGTTTCTGGCTGGATGATAGGTATTAGTGGCCCTGGCTGGATGTTGGGTATTAGAGTGTCTCTGGTTGGATGATAGGTATTATAGTGTTCCTGGTTGGATGATAGGTATTAGAGTGTATCTGGTTGGATGATAGGTATTATAGCGGCTCTGGCTGGATAATAGGTATTATGTTGTCTCTAGTTGGATGTTAGATATTAGAGTGTCTCTGGTTGGATGATAGGGATTAGAGTGTATCTGGTTGGATGATAGGTATTAGAGTATTGCTGGCTGGATGATAGGTATTAGCGTGTATCTGGCTGGATGATAGGTATTAGAGTGTCCCTGGTCGGATGATAGGTATTAGAGTGTATCTGGTTGGATGATAGGTATTAGAGTGTTTCTGCCTGGATGTTAGTTATTAGAGTGTCCCTGGTTGGATGATAGGTATTAGAGTGTATCTGGTGGAATGATAGGTATTAGAGTGTCTCTGGCTGGATGATAGGTATTAGCGTGTTTCTGGCTGGATGATAGGTATTAGAGTGTATCTGGTTGGATGATAGGTATTAGAGTGTCCCTGGTTGGATGATAGGTATTAGAGTGTTTCTGGTTGGATGTTAGGTATTAGAGTGTCCCTGGTTGGATGATAGGTATTAGAGTGTATCTATCTGGTTGGATGATAGGTATTAGAGTGTATCTGGCTGGATGATAGGTATTAGAGTGTCCCTGGTTGGAGGATATGTATTAGAGTGTCTCTGGTTGGATGATAGGTATTAGAGTGTCCCTGGCTGGATGATAGGTATTAGAGTGTCCCTGGTTGGATGATAAGTATTAGAGTGTCCCTGGCTGGATAATAGGTATTAGAGTGTATGTGGTTGGATGATAGGTATTAGCGTGTATCTGGTTGGATGATAGGCATAAGAGTGTCCCTGGTTGGATGATAGGTATTAGAGTGTCCCTGGCTGGATGATAGGTATTAGAGTGTATCTGGTTGGATGATAGGTATTAGTGTCCCTGGCTGGATGATAGGTATTAGAGTGTCTCTGGGTGGATGATAGGTATTAGAGTGTTCCTTGCTGGATGATAGGTATTAGAGTGTCTCTGCCTGGATGTTAGGTATTAGAGTGTCCCTGGTTGGATGATAGGTATTAGAGTGTTTCTGGCTGGATGATAGGTATTTGTGGCCCTGGCTGGATGTTGGGTATTAGAGTGTCTCTGGTTGGATGATAGGTATTATAGTGTTCCTGGTTGGATGATAGGTATTAGAGTGTATCTGGTTGGATGATAGGTATTATAGCGGCTCTGGCTGGATGATAGGTATTATGTTGTCTCTAGTTGGATGTTAGATATTAGAGTGTATCTGGTTGGATGATAGGTATTAGAGAGTTCCTGGTTGGATGATAGGTATTGGAGTGTCTCCGGCTGGATGTTAGGTATTAGAGTGTCTATGGCTGGATGATAGGTATTATGTTGTCTCTAGTTGGATGTTAGGTATTAGAGTGTCTCTGGTTGAATGATAGGGATTAGAGTGTATCTGGTTGGATGATAGGTATTAGAGTATTGCTGGCTGGATGATAGGTATTAGCGTGTATCTGGCTGGATGATAGGTATTATGTTGTCTCTAGTTGGATGTTAGGTATTAGAGTGTCTCTGGTTGGATGATAGGGATTAGAGTGTATCTGGTTGGATGATAGGTATTAGAGTATTGCTGGCTGGATGATAGGTATTAGCGTGTATCTGGCTGGATGATAGGTATTAGAGTGTCCCTGGTCGGATGTTAGGTATTAGAGTGTCCCTGGTTGGATGATAGATATTAGAGTGTATCTGGTGGAATGATAGGTATTAGAGTGTCTCTGGCTGGATGATAGGTATTAGAGTGTATCTGGTCGGATGATAGGTATTAGAGTGTCCCTGGTTGGATGGTAGGTATTAGAGTGTTTCTGGTTGGATGTTAGGTATTAGTGTCCCTGGTTGGATGATAGGTATTAGAGTGTATCTATCTGGTTGGATGATAGGTATTAGAGTGTATCTGGCTGGATGATAGGTATTAGAGTGTCCCTGGTAGGATGATAGGTATTAGAGTGTATCTGGCTGGATGATAGGTATTAGAGTGTCCCTGGTTGGATGATAGGTATTAGAGTGTCCCTGGCTGGATAATAGGTATTAGAGTGTATCTGGTTGGATGATAGGTATTAGAGTGTCCCTGGCTGGATGATAGGTATTAGAGTGTCCCTGGTTGGATGATAGGTATTAGAGTGTCCCTGGCTGGATAATAGGTATTAGAGTGTATCTGGTTGGATGATAGGTATTAGCGTGTATCTGGTTGGATGATAGGTATAAGAGTGTCCCTGGTTGGATGATAGGTAATAGAGTGTCCCTGGCTGGATGATAGGTATTAGAGTGTATCTGGTTGGATGATAGGTATTAGAGTGTCCCTGTCTGGATGATAGGTATTAGAGTGTCTCTGGCTGGATGATAGGTATTAGAGTGTATCTGGTTGGATGATAGGTATTAGAGTGTATCTGGCTGGATGATAGGTATTAGAGTGTCCCTGGCTGGATGATAGGTATTAGAGTGTTTATGGTTGGATGATAGGTATTAGAGTGTATCTGGTTGGATGATAGTTATTAGCGTGTCCCTGGTTGGATGATAGGTATAAGAGTGTCCCTGGTTGGATGATAGGTATTAGAGTGTCCCTGGCTGGAGGATAGGTATTAGAGTGTCCCTGGGTGGATGATAGGTATTAGAGTGTCCCTGGGTGGATGATAGGTATTAGAGTGTCTCTGGCTGGATGATAGGTATTAGAGTGTATCAGGTTGGATGATAGGTATTAGAGTGTATCTGGCTGGATGATAGGTATTAGAGTGTCCCTGGCTGGATGATAGGTATTAGAGTGTCTCTGGCTGGATGATAGGCATTAGAGTGTATCTGGTTGGATGATAGGGATTAGAGGGTTTCTGGTTGGATGATAGGTATTAGAGTGTATCTGGCTGGATGATAGGTATTAGAGTGTTTCTGGTTGGATGATAGGTATTAGAGTGTCCCTGGCTGGATGATAGGTATTAGAGTGTATCTGGGTGGATGATAGGTATTAGAGTGTCCCTGGCTGGATGATAGGTATTAGAGTGTATCTGGCTGGATGATAGGTATTAGAGTGTCCCTGGCTGGATGATAGGTATTAGAGTGTTTCTGGTTGGATGATAGGTATTATAGTGTATCTGGTTGGATGATAGGTATTAGCGTGTACCTGGTTGGATGATAGGTATTAGAGTGTATCTGGTTGGATGATAGGTATTAGAGTGTCCCTGGCTGGATGATAGGTATTAGAGTGTATCTGGCTGGATGATAGGTATTAGAGTGTATCTGGCTGGATGATAGGTATTAGAGTGTCTCTGGCTGGATGATAGGTATTAGAGTGTATCTGGTTGGATGATAGGTATTAGAGTGTCTCTGGCTGGATGATAGGTATTAGAGTGTATCTGGTTGGATGATAGGGATTAGAGTGTTTCTGGTTGGATGATAGGTATTAGAGTGTATCTGGTTGGATGATAGGTGTTAGAGTGTTTCTGGTTGGATGATAGGTATTAGAGTGTATCTGGTTGGATGATAGGTGTTAGAGTGTCTCTGGCTGGATGATAGGTATTAGAGTGTATCTGGTTGGATGATAGGTATTAGAGTGTCCCTGGCTGGATGATAGGTATTAGAGTGTATCTGGTTGGATGATAGGTATTATAGTGTCCCTGGCTGGATGATAGGTATTAGAGTGTATCTGGTTGGATCATAGGTATTAGAGTGTATCTGGTTGGATGATAGGGATTAGAGTGTTTCTGGTTGGATGATAGGTATTAGAGTGTCTCTGGCTGGATGATAGGTATTAGAGTGTATCTGGTTGGATCATAGGTATTAGAATGGATTATATCATGGTTTCCCTATAGGTAGAGCCCAGATGTTATAGA
The DNA here is from genome assembly GCF_036172605.1 of Pelobates fuscus. Classification (NCBI taxonomy): domain Eukaryota; kingdom Metazoa; phylum Chordata; class Amphibia; order Anura; family Pelobatidae; genus Pelobates; species Pelobates fuscus. Next base: position 192,669,002 of record NC_086323.1, read on the forward strand.
ACTACCACTCCCATGATGCTTTGCCTTTCCATTCAATGACAGAGCATTCTGGTAATTGTAGTTTTGAAACATCTAGGATCCACCTCAACTACACTCTGTATTAGCCCCGCCCCCTTGCTTCTTGTCAGTGATTGGCTGGTTGCCCTTGCCCCGCCCACTCCCATACTATTAGCGGGTGTGAGCGCCTGCCGCCTTTGCAGTCTGATCCGGAGCCGAGATCGGACGGACCAGCAGCTCCACCCGGGGCCACAGAGACACTGCAGGTAACTGGGGGCCACACACTGAGAGCTGTCACTGTAAGTATAGGGGGGCCCGGGGGGGACACACACTGAGAGCTGTCACTGTAGGTAGAAAGGGCCAGGGGGGGGACACACTGAGAGCTGTCACTGTAGGTAGAAAGGGCCAGGGGGGGACACACTGAGAGCTGTCAGTGTAGGTATAGGGGGCCAAGGGGGGGACACACTGAGAGCTGTCACTGTAGGTATAGGGGGCCAGGGGGGGACACACTGAGAGCTGTCACTGTAGGTAGAAAGGGCCAGGGGGGGACACACTGAGAGCTGTCACTGTAGGTAGAAAGGGCCAGGGGGGACACACTGAGAGCTGTCAGTGTAGGTATAGGGGGCCAAGGGGGGATACACTGAGAGCTGTCACTGTAGGTATAGGGTGCCAGGGGTGGACACACACACTGAGAGCTGTCACTGTAGGTATAGGGGGGGGGGGCACACTGAGAGCTGTCACTGTAGGTATAGGGGGGGGGGCACACTGAGAGCTGTCACTGTAGGTATAGGAGGGGGGGGGGGCACACTGAGAGCTGTCACTGTATGTATAGGGGGCCAGGGGGGCACACACTGAGAGCTGTCACTGTAGGTATAGGGGGGGGGGGCACACTGAGAGCTGTCACTGTAGGTATAGGGGGGGGGGCACACTGAGAGCTGTCACTGTAGGTATAGGAGGGGGGGGGGGCACACTGAGAGCTGTCACTGTATGTATAGGGGGCCAGGGGGGCACACACTGAGAGCTGTCACTGTAGGTATAGGGGCCAGAGGTGGGGCACACTGAGAGCTGTCACTGTAGGTATAGGGGGCCAGGGGGGGGACACACTGAGAACTGTCACTGTAGTCCTCCCTGAGCCCCTAGTGAGGTGCTGTCACTGAGTTATGGGGGGTATTTGGGGCCTGTGTGACCGGTAGGGATGGACCTGGCTCTGTCTGGGGGCCTGTGTGACCGGTAGGGATGGACCTGGCTCTGTCTGGGGGCCTGTGTGACCGGTAGGGATGGACCTGGCTCTGTCTGGGGGCCTGTGTGACCGGTAGGGATGGACCTGGCTCTGTCTGGGGGCCTGTGTGACCGGTAGGGATGGACCTGGCTCTGTCTGGGGGCCTGTGTGACCGGTAGGGATGGACCTGGCTCTGTCTGGGGGCCTGTGTGACCGGTAGGGATGGACCTGGCTCTGTCTGGGGGCCTGTGTGACCGGTAGGGATGGACCTGGCTCTGTCTGGGGGCCTGTGTGACCGGTAGGGATGGACCTGGCTCTGTCTGGGGGCCTGTGTGACCGGTAGGGATGGACCTGGCTCTGTCTGGGGGCCTGTGTGACCGGTAGGGATGGACCTGGCTCTGTCTGGGGGCCTGTGTGACCGGTAGGGATGGGCCTGTGTTACCGGTAGGGTCCTGCCATAGGGCCCCATGCTGGCAGTAATCTCTTGCTGAAACAAGAATATTCACTGAACTGATCACTCATGGCAACTTTTTGGTCAAACTCATTTTAAACCAAAAGGATCAGATTGGATCAACTCTCCGAACATCTGTTTCCAGCTTGGATATATCCTGACTTAGTGAGTCTTTACATGTCGTGCTCATACAGGGATTGGTGGTAAACCTGCTGTTACCAGGTTCGAATGTTCCTATCTGGGTTAAATCTCTGTACTTTGTTTAGTATACAAGACTTCATTTCATAGTAAATCCCTTAACCCCTTAAGGACACGTGTGACATGTCATGATTCCCTTTTATTCCAGAAGTTTGGTCCTTACGGGGTTAAACCATCAATTGCTGGGTGTTTCCCAATACATGGCAAACTCAGGCCAAAGTAATCAAACCGGGACACATTCTCCAAGTCTGCTATATCTTCAGCATGGCTATTCCAGCCGGAATTCTTTCTTCAATTCCTGGAATTCTAAACCATTTCCTTGGCCTTCCTGGTTGGTGGATAACCCAGTTAGTGACTTGGTTGCTATTGCTGTAGGCACGCCTTAGCCAATTGATGAAATGTCTTTATTTTGCCCTTGAGGCTTGTCTCCTGTGATCGCGATGTCTCTGTGTTACTGTATAAAGTTGCTTGCGGTGTGACGTACGATCTCTCACCACTTCCTTCCTTGCTGCTGTGCCATTGGTGTCTGTACTGTGAAAATGAATAAGGGCATATCTGCTAAACGGGGAATTATGGCACAGCGAAATCTAATCTCGAACCGCCGAGCTGCCACCAGAGGATTTGGCGTGATTTTGCTCCTCTGCTACCCTGGCCTGACTTGCTCCAGGATTATTTAGGAAATTAAATTTGAATGCCAGGCATTTCTATTTGATTTCTATTGTGTGCTGTCTGCAGGGGTACATGCATTCCTATCCAGACATGACTTGGCCTGTTTGGAAGTCTGGTTTCCGCCCCCAATCCACTTCCTCATTTTTGTTCCCCCCCCCCCCCCAGTAGACTTTTAGTAGTGAGTGAAACTAGCCGGGACTAGCAAAGAATGCACTCTAATCACAGCGTGGAGACACTAAACAGTCAACTGAAACCAATTGCAAAATTCGGGCTAACATGGACCTTCCATGGGCTCGGGGGGGGGGGGGGGGGGAGAATACTGTATTTTCCTACGGTATAGTTTGGTGAATAAACCCCCATTGTCTTGTGATTTATTTTTTATTTATTTTTTTCTAGAGAAAAAAGTACTTTTATAACCGCATTCTTTTGAAGTTGGCTTCAGGGCTTTCAAGAATTGCTAAAAAACACAAAACAAAAAAAACACTTTTTTTTTTTTTTAGTTTTATTTTGTTTGTTACCCAGCCTTTATTTGTGGTGAACCCCCTTCCTCCCCCACCGCCCCCCAGGTTTACCTTACTGTTATATACCACGCCCGGTTTGGAAGCGGAGAAAATGCAGGTCGTTGTGGCTAATGGAGGGTGTGAAATAAAGTATACTTTCTTTCTTTGTTTTACCCAGATGTAAATTGCTGGCCCCGGGCAGCCACACCCAAGGAAACTTGCAGGATATTGCACAAGGAATCGCTCATGCGAAATTCACTCTCGCTTATTGGGGACTTATTTACTAACCGGCAAATTGTAGTGAAGGAGGCCGAATGACCACATTTAAACAAATTGCTGTTTTGGGAAGCACGTGGCTGTTTTTACCTGAATTCAGTGTTATTTCAGTTTTTGGGAATCTTTAAAGGTCGTTTTCCTTGAATTTTCAATTTAGTGAATCTCACGTTTTTTTAAGGTGAAAATAGCCGAGCGGGAGACTTCCTCGAAGTCTGCTAGGCTTTCAGTTCGACTGCTCTGGTCTTAAATATGAAATTCACGTTTTAATTTCCACTCTCTTAAATAACTGAAACTTAACCGGCGCTGCTGGTCGCAAAACTCTGACCTGAAATTTTGAGATTAAAAAATGTCTCATTATAAATTAACCCCTTGCTGTCACAAACTGTTACCTCCTCTTATGTAGGCGATACGCCGACTTGATTTTCAATCTGCAAAAACACTTTTCTGAACCAGGACTTGCAGAGTTATCTCGATCCTGATTTTCCAACGTTTCATGTTAAAGCAGCTTAACATTTTACTTAAAATCCCACTATGATGCCGTTCAGTGATGACTGTGCTTTAGTGAAAATCACTCTGACTTTTACCTTTGATTGCTTAAGTAATTGATCCTGTAATTGTTTGCTTATTGTAGTAATAAATTCTCTACTGCTGGGTATGTTCGGCTGTGGTAGCAGTTTGTAAACTTTGTGAGCCCTGCCCAAAAACTACCGGCTGTAAGTAATCCGGATGTAGGGTGTTAAAATGGCTGTGGCTTGTGTTACTTTAACCATGGAGGGTTATGCATTGATGTGTGAATTGTTACATTTGTTCCATTTAAGTTACTTTTAGGCCAAAGTAGCTATGCTTTGGATTGGCAACATGAGCCTAAAATTTGAACTTCACATTTAATTGACATTTTGCACTTTATTGAATAACCTTGTTACATAGCCTGCCATGTGCTCGCTCGCAGACCTGCAAGTCGCCTTAGGCGCTCTCGGCTTAGTGGTGACTGTTGTAACATGCGCACAGATGTGATGGCCCATAAACGTGCTGCATCCCACAGATCTTGGCGTAAGACCACACACGTTGTTGTGGGATGCTGCTTCCCATCAGTAGGTGTGCTGGTATGTAATCCACCTTAAAAGGACCTTTTCGGCACCATAACCTCAGAATTGTTAGGGTGCCAGAATGTTCATGGCGTTGGCTTGAGTTCAGGGGTGAAATGGTTAATGAATGTGAATTGAGTGCCAGCTAGCTCTACCCCGATTTAATTGGGAAGCCTCTGACAGGGGTGCAGTTTATTGTTCGTCAGCTGACTTTTCTAATACAATCTGTCTCCTCATTCATAGAAGCCGTTTAAGAAACCTGTATTTTTCTCATTTTGTTTTAATGGCTGATGGCATCAGCAAAGTGGCACGTCTCTTTGAGGCTGAGAAGGAGAGTGCTTGTTGATGGGAACGGATATTATAGTTTATCTGGGACAATCGCATACTGGCATGGACTGGCTCACGGAGGGCATGTTTATCTCCAATGATTGGGAGAAAGGGTGAAGGAATGGAGAAGGATGGCATGTTGGTATGGCTAGTGTGATTGCATGAGGGCTCATATGTGAGGGTAGGAATTTGAAGGAAGGGGGCTGATGGCATGAGGTGGGGTTTGGAAGGATTATTACAATGCATGTGTGATGGTATGAGGGCATGGCGAGGGGTAATCTCTAAAAAGCTGGCCACCTGTTTGCATACAGGATAGTCTATGATGGCTTCTGCATTGTCACACATGCGCTAGACACCTGTTCCATTATCTGTCAAATGTCATGGCTGGAGTAGCCGACACTAGCGGTTTGACACACTGCTTTTCACATTTTGTATTGAATTTACTTGAAAATTCCTGCAGTCGAATGATTTCATATGTAGTGTGGTGTAATAAAATGCACGAGTTGTAACGTTGATGCATTGTGCAAAAAATTTAGCCAGTCATTTTTACTAAACCATTGCTGCTTTACTGCGACCGTCATACCTGCCCTGCCTGTAACAAGCTGGTTTGTGTGTGTGTAGCTGTGATTTGCCAGCTTCGCGGGTTCTTCCATGGTTTTACATGGGTGTAACCGCTGCCACTGTGCCGGTTTGAATGGAATTGCTGGGCTTTTCTGTCACCGCTTAAAAATCTAATTCTTCATCTTGGCCGAGCTCACTGCAGCACCTACAAATCCTGGTGATTTGCAGCAAACCGGTCCTTCTAGTGTCATGTTTTGGAATGTGATCAGATGCACCGTAGAACACTATCATCTACTTTAGCATTTGTAGAAGTTTTATGCGAAGCGGTTTGGCCCCTTGGTTATATTGGACTAATAAGGATGTTACTTGGTGACTGAGCACTGTTAACCAATGTGCTGTAGTAGTTATGGTTCCCTTTAAGCCTCTGCTCACCTTGGCTGATGCAAGCAGTTATAACTTTTTGTCCCATTCAGTATTTCTAGATGTGTTTGGGGCATTGGAGACGGCTGGCGTTTGACTTGCAATGGAATTTCGTAGAGAAACGCTGATACAACCATTTTCTATAACAGCGCTGGATGCATTTGGTGACATACTGTGACTACTAACATTTCAGTGAGAGCCTCTGGTGGAGGCCAGGTCTATATATGGGGCTTTATACAGCGCTACAGAATCTGATGGCACTATACAAGTAATATGAAGGGTTGTGGGCAATGAAGACATAATTATTGCCAGAAACTTCAGTGTTGACTACATTGTCTGAGGAAAGACCTGCCTATGCACCAAAAACACTACAGCATGATGAAATGTTTGTTAGTAGTCTCTTTAAGCCTAAACAGTCAGTTTGTGCATTGCTAACAGAGTCCTCACGAGGCAGTCCCTGTAAATATAGAAGTGCATGGCGAGCGATGCGTTACTGTGCCATTAACCCAGTGACTCCTCGTGTGGACCCTCTAATAAGAGGTGGCATTGTTATAATTCAGGTAGACATGGCTTACAAGGTGTCTTGTGTTTAGTGTCTGGCTGGAACGTGTATTTATGGGGAAACTCAGACCCTGACAAACGTGCTGGGTAGGCCCACGTTAGAAGGCATGTCTAAAAACTAGTAATGGTGGAAAATGGAGGGAGACAGAGCAGGCAAGAGAACAATAAACAAGATTAAGAGGAGGAAAAATAATAAAGCTGTGGCAAGAAACAATAGTGGGTGACTGTATTATTGGTTGGCTCATGTATACAAAGTGGCTTTCTTCCAACTCAAACGGCATGTGCAGTCGGTGTTGGGGGATTCGGCCTTGTTGCAACCTATACAGTTGTGTTTTTTGTTTTTTTTTGGCCGCTTTAGAAGAATACTGTCTGTTATTTGTAGTCAAATCTTCATTACGCTGTACCGAAAGCCATTGTATACCCTCCAGGAGTGAAATTCCCATTTCTATTTGGCAGATCTAAATTGTCACTTGCCAATGGCTAGTAGTAGTAGCAGCCAGTTTAGATGTCTGCTTAAAGGGTCACAGTCTGGCAGTGATACCCAATGAATGCATTAACAGAACGCCCGCTTTAAAGTCTGTAAGTTTTCACTTCATTCTATAATTTGTATTTGAGTTTGGCAGATGACAACCATGTCCTATAGAAGTCCTCGGCAATAAATCATGGGCTATGTGTAGCTCACCACTTGGCAGGTCGGAGAATTTCGTAACGGAGACGGAGTGCATATATTTACACACAAATATGGAGTAATAGAAAAGAATATGAGCCAAAAATAAGGACTGTCTGCCCTACGCAGGGACACTAGGCAGATATTCTGTTTGGGGGTACTAAATAATTGTGGTTTTTTTTTTTGTTTTTTTTTGTTTTTTTGCATAATTGGTGGAACTGAGAGGTCTTCCAGAGCTGTATTGAACAAAGTTCAATCTTGTTGTAGAATATAAGAATTGCCCTTCGGGGTACTCTGAATATCAGTTTCATGTCTGTACTTGACTTGCAATTCCTTATTGGAAAAACCATGCATTCAGTTCAGTTAATATTAAACGCCAACCAGGATGGTCTCGTTCTGTATGGGGTCTCTAATCTTCTAAACCTTTTGTCCAGCAAGGGTTTCTGGGATATGTAGTCTATTCCCCAGAAGCAGATTCACTCATTGCCTAGGGTGAGTGGAACTGCCCAATCAGCTGCTGGTAGCCATGTTGTGTCTGTTTATACAGCATAGTTCAGTTTAGTGAATGAGACTGTGTGCGCGGCAAACTAATGGAACGTCCCTTTAATCACACAATGTAATATTGCTGTTCTGCTATCTTACTCGAACTAGAAAGAGACCCTCCGTACATCCTGGGGATTGTGCTCAGCTAGATGAGGAGGACATTTTGGTATCGGCATCTGATGCAATAGAGCAGGCTTCCCCAAACTCCGGCCCTCCATATGTTGCTGAACTACAACTCCCATGATTCTCAGCTGATCTATTTCATGCATAGAATCATGGGAGTTGTAGTTCAGCAACATCTGGAGGGCCGGAGTTTGGGGAAGCCTGCAATAGGATGTTGCTAAACCTTCCCCAGTCTTCTGATAAGATAATTTTGTCTGAAATATAATTGCAAATCTGAAACCAGTTCAGAAAATGACATGGTGGATAGCTGCATCTTGTAGCGTATTTCTGTATTGTCCATACGTGGCAGCTCTGTTAGACTAACCCTCCAAGCAGTGAATCTGCGTAATAATGCTACAGTGGTTATGGTGTCAGAGACCTGTCACCCTCCCATTGTAAGAAGTTGAACTGATTAGAACGACTTGGCTTCTTGGGGTCTGCTGGGCTTCTAGCCCTGTCTACAGCTACAGGAGCACTAGAGGTGCAGGACTTGGCACCCCTGTATGCTCTCAGCCAATGAGCTAACAACCTCTTGGGTAGGAGCTTCTGGCTATTGGCTGTACTGGAGGCAGGGAGTCGGCTCCTGCACACCCCCAAAAAATGTTTTTTTTTTTTTGTTTTTTTTTACTTACAATGAGGGTGGTACCATAACCACTGCAGCACACTGTAAGGTTTCTGGTGATTTTACGATAAATCCCAGTTAGTGTTTCCAACCAGATCCTAGTGTGCAGATAGATATTGTGGCCATATCTGTACACATACCAGCAGGATTGGTTTACTCAGATCTAGAATACCCTTCCCTTTTTTCTTTAACGCCTTGTCGACTTGATTTTATTTATTTGTAGGTAGCGTGTGTGTGTGAAGCCAGGTGTCTTGTGAAGTGGCACTGTACGTACATGTGTTTAGTTGCAGAGAGCTCTGGCCTTGGCCCATGCAGTGTTAAAAGACTGTAACATTATCTGTCTTCTCGACCTCCCCTGAGCGGTGTTTGCGCAATGTGCCTTTTTGGGGGGGCGGTGGGGGTGTAATCTCTATTTGTTCCAGGTGTAGACAGCAATGTTGGTTTTGTTCCATATGGTGAGTAATGTTGCTACAGGGAGTTACTCATGTCATGTTTCAAAGTCCGCTGGCAGGATAGCCATGCTGGCTACGAAAATCTGTCTTTGTTCTTAAAGCTTTCTATGGTTCAAGAGTTTAAACAAGAGTACGTTGGTGTCTCTGTCTCGTAGAATTTTTAGATTAACTCCTTCAAGACTGACTTGAAACTCTCAAACTTTACTTTGAAGTCTGATCACTGCCTGAACGCCCCCTCTAATCCCCCCAGAGACGGTTTATCACGGTTGGATTAGATATCTGGTTTATTTATTTTTTTTATTCCCCTCGTTCTACCGTGACCAGACTCCTATCTAAACAATATATAGATCCAATAATTGACTTCTAGTATAATAATTTTTATAGCACCAAATGCAGCTGAAGGGACTGATTTGCGTATTTTAGCTTCCGAGTGGGACGCCCTTCCTTCTCTATATTCTTGCCTATTTTTAAATGCTGTAGAATTATCGCATAGCCTTTTGCTCTGTTGAGATAACATTTACCTGCACTTTGCAATTTGAAGTACAAACCGGATCATTCAATCCATTCATTGTTAGACGGCCTCTTATGATTTATTTAGTGATTACTGATATTTAGCCTGGAAATTAGCTGGCTTTCCGGAACACGTCTCGTAAAACATTAAAAATGAAGGTATAAAAAAAATACCAACCCCTTTACGGTAACAATGTCCTATTTGGGTTCATATTACCTCCCTAGTACTTGGGCAGGAAAGTGGTGGGAGTCCTGTAGGTGTGGCTCTCCTGACAAAACCAGGAAGCGAAGCCGAACATACAAAGGGAAAACATTAAATGTTACTTCTTGTGCAGGGTTATTGGGAAGGGGGATGTTAGGGAGGTTTCGTAACCTCTGTCTCTAGAAACTATATAGCAGAGATTTTTAAAGACAATTTATGGCTGTGAAACCATAAAACGAGCCTGTCTGGCCAGTCTGTCTCTTTGAGCTTGACTATTTTGACCGGAAAAGTGAAATTTACTCTTGAACACGCCTTGAATTCTCAAATGTTCATGGTTGAGTCAATAACCGTGTGTTCACTTTGTGGGTCATCCGAGAATGTATTGATCTCTGTATGAGGTCAGATGTTTACATGGGAACATCTTGCAAAATTTTGATTTGAGGAACAATTTATTCTGTATACATCATTAACGCTTAGGGTAAAATCCTATGGTCCCCGATTGGTGTTTTTTGGTGGCGATGGTTTGCAAGCTATGAATTTTCTCATTTAGAAGACTTGTTTCCTCTTGTCCGAAGCATGTGGCTGCTGGCCTGGTCTCTTTATGATAAGCACCTGGAAAGCAACGTAAATCTACAGCGTTATTCACAAACAGCAAATGGAGATATCTGTATTATAGTTGGTGCCTGTCGTTAAACCCCTAAACATGGATTATTTATCTATAGTCCGGGCTGAGAAATGCAACAACACTGCAATTTCACATGGTGGGCTTCCATGTTTTCTACAATGGATTTAAGGTTAAAGAGGGCGTACAGTGGTAAACCACCCATTCTTTGTGTGGGGTTTTGCCTCTAGAATTTGTGGTTGCCATTTGTTCCCCGGGTGTCATGGTGGGGTTGTCACTGGTTTGGCCATATTCCGCTAGTGCTGCTAGACTGTTGGATAAAATTTGCAGGAATTGGCTTCAGGAATAAAAGGACCCCATAGTCCTTGGTTCTTGTGGAGTATCTGGGTTTTTGTAATCGATTCTGCACACGCTGGATAAACTTGGTCCATGTCACATTTAAAAAGAAAAAAAGCTTTTTGGCAGCTGGATATTGTCCAAACCGTTTCTCATTGCAGTAGGGCCCAAGTGACTTGCTTAGATTGTTAAATCCAAACCGCATTCACCCGTTCTGCCAGTGGGCTGGAAACCCTGGGAAACCCAAATCCTGATTGATTCCGAATATGATCTGATACAGTGTATCCCAAACACTGTGCACTATATCACGGCTAGCTGCAGATTACCCAGAACCGGGGTGATCAAAAAGGCAATGTTGGCGTCCCCATCACCACCCACCTCAAGCTTTGGAAGTACACTATTGCCAGATAGTCTATAGCGGTTGGTTATTTACAATTGTCCACCCCGGTTATAGCAGTTCTGAGATTTAATGAGACTTGTCTTTAAATTTGTTAATATTTTAAATGCATGTTGTTTTTGTCCCTTAATCTCGCTTGCTAGAAACCCTGCCTGCTTCCATTTTAAATATTTCTTTTCGGTCTATATTGTCTCCTGGAATCTTTCCTAGCAATTTTTTCAGTGTTGTCAAATACCGAATCTGTAGATTTCCACCCAAATAGATGTATTCGATCTGGCTCTGTGTACCTTGAGGAATGTTTAACTTGTGATGGGGCCGTTCGGCTCTGAATATTGCCAAAAAAGGAAATCCCAGCCGTGCTTGGTGTTCACAGCTTCAGGAAATGCTGTAACAATGTACATATGTGACTCTTAAGCAAATATTTCATCTCTTGGCAAACACATTGCATTCAGGGTTCAATACCCTTTTCTAAAAATTACTTCTGTAAATTTAAAGAAATGGCAATGCCTATAGTGTAAGGTCCCCTGTCTCCCCGTACACAGTGTATAACTGCAGCTATAAGGTTATGGTCTCCCCGCACACAGTGTATTATAACTGCAGCTATAAGGTTATGGTGTAAGGAGATCCCCTGTCTCCCCGCACACAGTGTATTATAACTGCAGCTATAAGGTTATGGTGTAAGGAGGTCCCCTGTCTCCCTGCACACAGTGTATTATAACTGCAGCTATAAGGTTATGGTCTCCCCGCACACAGTGTATTATAACTGCAGCTATAAGGTTATGGTGTAAGGAGATCCCCTGTCTCCCCGCACACAGTGTATTATAACTGCAGCTATAAGGTTATGGTGTAAGGAGGTCCCCTGTCTCCCCGCACACAGTGTATTATAACAGCAGCTATAAGGTTATGGTGTAAGGAGGTCCCCTGTCTCCCCGTACAGTGTATTATAACTGCAGCTATAAGGTTATGGTGTAATGAGGTCCCCTGTCTCCCCGCACACAGTGTATTATAACTGCAGCTATAAGGTTATGGTGTAAGGAGGTCCCCTGTCTCCCCGCACACAGTGTATTATAACAGCAGCTATAAGGTTACGGTGTAAGGAGATCCCCTGTCTCCCCGCACACAGTGTATTATAACTGCAGCTATAAGGTTACGGTGTAAGGAGATCCCCTGTCTCCCCGCACACAGTGTATTATAACTGCAGCTATAAGGTTACGGTGTAAGGAGGTCCCCTGTCTCCCCGTACAGTGTATAACTGCAGCTATAAGGTTATGGTGTAAGGAGATCCCCTGTCTCCCCGCACACAGTGTATTATAACTGCAGCTATAAGGTTACGGTGTAAGGAGATCCCCTGTCTCCCCGCACACAGTGTATTATAACTGCAGCTATAAGGTTACGGTGTAAGGAGATCCCCTGTCTCCCCGCACACAGTGTATTATAACTGCAGCTATAAGGTTACGGTGTAAGGAGATCCCCTGTCTCCCCGCACACAGTGTATTATAACTGCAGCTATAAGGTTACGGTGTAAGGAGATCCCCTGTCTCCCCGCACACAGTGTATTATAACTGCAGCTATAAGGTTATGGTGTAACTGTCTACACGCACACAGTGTATTATAACTGCAGCTATAAGGTTATGGTGTAAGGAGGTCCCCTGTCTCCCCGCACACAGTGTATTATAACTGCAGCTATAAGGTTATGGTGTAACTGTCTACACGCACACAGTGTATTATAACTGCAGCTATAAGGTTATGGTGTAACTGTCTACCCGCACACAGTGTATTATAACTGCAGCTATAAGGTTATGGTGTAATGAGGTCCCCTGTCTCCCCGTACACAGTGTATTATAACTGCAGCTATAAGGTTATGGTGTAAGGAGGTCCCCTGTCTCCCCGCACACAGTGTATTATAACTGCAGCTATAAGGTTATGGTGTAATGAGGTCCCCTGTCTCCCCGTACACAGTGTATTATAACTGCAGCTATAAGGTTATGGTGTAAGGAGGTCCCCTGTCTACACGCACACAGTGTATTATAACTGCAGCTATAAGGTTATGGTGTAAGGAGGTCCCCTGTCTCCCTGCACACAGTGTATTATAACTGCAGCTATAAGGTTATGGTGTAAGGAGGTCCCCTGTCTCCCTGCACACAGTGTATTATAACTGCAGCTATAAGGTTATGGTGTAACTGTCTACACGCACACAGTGTATTATAACTGCAGCTATAAGGTTATGGTGTAAGGAGGTCCCCTGTCTCCCTGCACACAGTGTATTATAACTGCAGCTATAAGGTTATGGTGTAAGGAGGTCCCCTGTCTCCCTGCACACAGTGTATTATAACTGCAGCTATAAGGTTATGGTGTAACTGTCTACACGCACACAGTGTATTATAACTGCAGCTATAAGGTTATGGTGTAAGGAGGTCCCCTGTCTCCCCGCACACAGTGTATTATAACTGCAGCTATAAGGTTATGGTGTAACTGTCTACACGCACACAGTGTATTATAACTGCAGCTATAAGGTTATGGTGTAACTGTCTACCCGCACACAGTGTATTATAACTGCAGCTATAAGGTTATGGTGTAATGAGGTCCCCTGTCTCCCCGTACACAGTGTATTATAACTGCAGCTATAAGGTTATGGTGTAAGGAGGTCCCCTGTCTCCCCGCACACAGTGTATTATAACTGCAGCTATAAGGTTATGGTGTAATGAGGTCCCCTGTCTCCCCGTACACAGTGTATTATAACTGCAGCTATAAGGTTATGGTGTAAGGAGGTCCCCTGTCTACACGCACACAGTGTATTATAACTGCAGCTATAAGGTTATGGTGTAACTGTCTACACGCACACAGTGTATTATAACTGCAGCTATAAGGTTATGGTGTAATGAGGTCCCCTGTCTCCCCGTACACAGTGTATTATAACTGCAGCTATAAGGTTATGGTGTAAGGAGGTCCCCTGTCTCCCCGCACACAGTGTATTATAACTGCAGCTATAAGGTTATGGTGTAATGAGGTCCCCTGTCTCCCCGTACACAGTGTATTATAACTGCAGCTATAAGGTTATGGTGTAAGGAGGTCCCCTGTCTACACGCACACAGTGTATTATAACTGCAGCTATAAGGTTATGGTGTAACTGTCTACACGCACACAGTGTATTATAACTGCAGCTATAAGGTTATGGTGTAACTGTCTACACGCACACAGTGTATTATAACTGCAGCTATAAGGTTATGGTGTAAGGAGGTCCCCTGTCTCCCTGCACACAGTGTATTATAACTGCAGCTATAAGGTTATGGTGTAACTGTCTACACGCACACAGTGTATTATAACTGCAGCTATAAGGTTATGGTGTAAGGAGGTCCCCTGTCTCCCTGCACACAGTGTATTATAACTGCAGCTATAAGGTTATGGTGTAACTGTCTACACGCACACAGTGTATTATAACTGCAGCTATAAGGTTATGGTGTAAGGAGGTCCCCTGTCTCCCTGCACACAGTGTATTATAACTGCAGCTATAAGGTTATGGTGTAACTGTCTACACGCACACAGTGTATTATAACTGCAGCTATAAGGTTATGGTGTAAGGAGGTCCCCTGTCTCCCCGCACACAGTGTATTATAACTGCAGCTATAAGGTTATGGTGTAACTGTCTACACGCACACAGTGTATTATAACTGCAGCTATAAGGTTATGGTGTAACTGTCTACCCGCACACAGTGTATTATAACTGCAGCTATAAGGTTATGGTGTAATGAGGTCCCCTGTCTCCCCGTACACAGTGTATTATAACTGCAGCTATAAGGTTATGGTGTAAGGAGGTCCCCTGTCTCCCCGCACACAGTGTATTATAACTGCAGCTATAAGGTTATGGTGTAATGAGGTCCCCTGTCTCCCCGTACACAGTGTATTATAACTGCAGCTATAAGGTTATGGTGTAAGGAGGTCCCCTGTCTACACGCACACAGTGTATTATAACTGCAGCTATAAGGTTATGGTGTAACTGTCTACACGCACACAGTGTATTATAACTGCAGCTATAAGGTTATGGTGTAACTGTCTACACGCACACAGTGTATTATAACTGCAGCTATAAGGTTATGGTGTAAGGAGGTCCCCTGTCTCCCTGCACACAGTGTATTATAACTGCAGCTATAAGGTTATGGTGTAAGGAGGTCCCCTGTCTCCCTGCACACAGTGTATTATAACTGCAGCTATAAGGTTATGGTGTAAGGAGGTCCCCTGTCTCCCTGCACACAGTGTATTATAACTGCAGCTATAAGGTTATGGTGTAACTGTCTACACGCACACAGTGTATTATAACTGCAGCTATAAGGTTATGGTGTAAGGAGGTCCCCTGTCTCCCTGCACACAGTGTATTATAACTGCAGCTATAAGGTTATGGTGTAACTGTCTACACGCACACAGTGTATTATAACTGCAGCTATAAGGTTATGGTGTAAGGAGGTCCCCTGTCTCCCCGCACACAGTGTATTATAACTGCAGCTATAAGGTTATGGTGTAAGGAGGCCCCTGTCTCCCCGCACACAGTGTATTATAACTGCAGCTATAAGGTTATGGTGTAAGGAGGTCCCCTGTCTCCCCGCACACAGTGTATTATAACTGCAGCTATAAGGTTATGGTGTAAGGAGGTCCCCTGTCTCCCCGCACACAGTGTATTATAACTGCAGCTATAAGGTTATGGTGTAAGGAGGTCCCCTGTCTCCCCACACACAGTGTATTATAACTGCAGCTATAAGGTTATGGTGTAAGGAGGTCCCCTGTCTCCGCACACAGTGTATTATAACTGCAGCTATAAGGTTATGGTGTAAGGAGGTCTCCTGTCTCCCCGCACACAGTGTATTATAACTGCAGCTATAAGGTTATGGTGTAAGGAGGCCCCTGTCTCCCCGCACACAGTGTATTATAACTGCAGCTATAAGGTTATGGTGTAAGGAGGTCCCCTGTCTCCCCGCACACAGTGTATTATAACTGCAGCTATAAGGTTATGGTGTAAGGAGGTCCCCTGTCTCCCCGCACACAGTGTATTATAACAGCAGCTATAAGGTTATGGTGTAACTGTCTACACGCACACAGTGTATTATAACTGCAGCTATAAGGTTATGGTGTAAGGAGGCCCCTGTCTCCCCGCACACAGTGTATTATAACTGCAGCTATAAGGTTATGGTGTAAGGAGGTCCCCTGTCTCCCCGTACACAGTGTATTATAACTGCAGCTATAAGGTTATGGTGTAAGGAGGTCCCCTGTCTCCCCGTACACAGTGTATTATAACTGCAGCTATAAGGTTATGGTGTAAGGAGGTCCACCACGCAGTGTATTATGGGTAAATCCCTGTTGGGGTTTGTAAAAATTTACCTGTAATTTTGGTCCTAACTATTCCAGTTTCCAAAATTTACCAAAATAGCTGTTGCCAATCCGTGAACAGTCAGGGGATTAACCTCCAAACCATTCCAATTAGACGATTGCTGCCTCCAAAAGATTCTGAATCCTTCATGAATTGCTAAAGAGAATCTGAGTCCCAGCTGCCACCTATAGCAACCTTGATGCTAAAACCTATAGTACCTCCAACATGGGGGTCATCGGACTGGTGGTATTGTTTGGTCGTAAAATGGATTGTTTTATCAACGTTTAGTTTTCAATATAAACTACCCCCTTTTCTATTTAGTACTAAACCCTGAATTAGATGGGACGTTCAAGCGTCCAATGAGATGGCAACCTGACTGCCATTTTGTCAAACAAGTTTTCTTCCATTTTGTATTTTGATGTGTAAAATATATAGCAGGGTGTCTGTTTATACTAGAGAACTTTACGGATTATATGAACAGATTAGTAAGCATCCAATTAACATTTAAAGTGTAAATAGGGTTAGTTTTTATTATCCCCCACCCCCTACCCCCCGTGGTTTCTGTTAAAGTGCATATCTGTATATTAGTATGAAAAGTGTTTTTTAAAGTTGTGTTTTTTTTTTTTTTGTAGGTCTGTTATCCTGATTAACCATGGCGCAAAAAGATGCTGATAAATACCTCTATGTGGATCGGAACTATATCAACAACCCCTTGGCGCAAGCCGATTGGGCCGCGAAAAAACAAATATGGGTGCCTTCGGAGAAGCATGGCTTTGAAGCCGCGAGTCTTAAGGAAGAGGTTGGGGATGAGGCCATTGTGGAACTGGCAGAGAATGGAAAGAAAGTTAAAGTAAACAAGGATGACATTCAAAAGATGAAT
The DNA here is from genome assembly GCF_036172605.1 of Pelobates fuscus. NCBI lineage: Eukaryota > Metazoa > Chordata > Amphibia > Anura > Pelobatidae > Pelobates > Pelobates fuscus. The sequence continues at coordinate 192,686,015 of NC_086323.1, forward strand.
CCTCCCAAATTCTCCAAAGTTGAAGACATGGCGGAGCTGACCTGTCTGAATGAGGCTTCAGTCCTGCACAACTTGAAGGAGCGATACTACTCTGGCCTAATCTATGTAAGTCAACTTTGTTCCATGCCTCATGAGGGGTGGTGGGTGTCCATTAACTTAGAGTAAAAATTGGGTCAGAACTTTCAGAAGGCCATATTAAAGGGACTCTATAGTCACCAGAACAACTACAGCTTATTAAATTTGTTCTGGTGAGTAGAAGCATTCTTTTCAGGCTTTTTGCTGTAAACACTGTTTTTTGTTTTGTCTTCCCAGAGAAGTGTTTACATTACAGCCTTGTAATAACTCCCTTGGCCACTCCTCAGATGGCTGCTAGAGGTGCTTTCTGGGGCAGTGCAGCACAGTGTGACATTCAGTGTCTCCACCCTCTGCATGCAGACACTGAACTTTCCTCATAGATGCATTGAGTCAGTGTATTTGAGGAAATGCTGTTTGACTTGTGCTGACTCTGCCCCTGATCTACTTGCTTGACAAGCTCAGGCATTCCTATGTGAAAGCTTTGTGATTGGCTCAGAGAATCACTTCTGATATCACTGAATTGAAGCACTGCTTTCCTATGGGCAGTGCCTAATGCGCTGATAATGCTCTGGAATTGGCGAGTACTAAAATACCTCTCTAGCTTCCTCCTATCAGGTGTAGGCAACTTGCGGCACTTCAGATGTTGTGGACTACATCTCCCATGATGCTCCCACATCTTCCCTGCTTGTTCCCCTTAATTGGGCTCCTTTACTTGCAGGAGCTGCACTGTGTGCACACTCGGCACGGCTCCTGCAAGAGAGAGACTGACTATGGAGTCTGTGCCAAGGACCCTTATTTTGTAACTCTTTATTGGGGGAGGGGGATAACGCCTAAAGGGGAGCCAGACCTCCTGGCACCAGTTTGTTATAGAGCCCAGGGTGTTCTTTTAATTGTCTTAATGAGACACTTGAGGCTGAAACTTGCCATTCATAAAGGGACACCCAGGGCTCTCACATCGGGTTCGCTTACTGTTCTAAAAACACCCAATATATCTGTAACGTGACAATCACAGTGCACCCAACATGTGGCAACCTGGAGATCTCTAAAACTGGTTTAACTGCTTGACACTAAAACGACTGTCTTGTTCCTAAAATACCAGCATACGGCTAATTTTAGTGAGATTAAATTCCTAAACCTGTAAGCTGGCTGAGACCCGTATCTATGAAATCGTTTCCATTTATTGGTAAGATATCCGTGGCAGCGAAACATGCAGTATATAATCTTCTGTTTCTGCCCCGTTGACATTTTGGTAAACCTGATTATCTTCATTTGTTAGTCATTGCTGATCTCGGCTGCTCTGTGTAAGGCATAGCCTGCAGCCATGGTGATCATATGAAGGGAGTTATTCACTAAACACTGAATTGTAAATTAACCAACACTGGATTGGACAGAGGAATGCTTTAATTTTAGAGGTGTGGCTATCCTGAAAATTGTAGGTGACTTGCGAATATATAAAACTACAATGTAATTATAACCAGAACAATGCATTTTATTTACAAACTCCTTTATAAACACTTTAAAACAATATTTAAAGGGGACCAAACCATTAATGCTCATTCGCTTGAGTGTCAGAATGTATCTATGCATTGTTGGCAGTTTAGCTAGCTATATATATTAGGAGGAAAACCTATTTAAAAGCCTGTTTTTCTCCCAGCTTTTAGTCAATGCCTCGGTGTGCCAAGGCATTGACCGACAAGTTAGAACCAAAAAGACCTCCATCCACAAGAGGGTTCTCCTGCTCTCCGGAGCACATGCGCTGTTATTGTTATGGAAACTGGCTGGCTAGGAGTGATGTGATGTCACTGTTTAGACGCCGGGTTACTGGCAAAGAAGCCAGTGCGCATCACAAGCGGCGCAAATCAAGCTGAAGTCAGACGACCGGAGGTGGGTGATCTATGAAACCCACAGAGTGGTTCTGGAAGAGGCGGGAAAAGTGAGCATTTCACACTGAATAAAAAGTATCTTTGTGATCTATAGTATCACTTTAAAGACACATTACTGTGAGCATTATTGCTGTGGAGCTCTTACCTACACACGAACATGGAGCTTCTCAAATAGTGAATTGGGCTCTAAATAGGGACACTTGGGAGGTATGAAACAGGAATATTAACTAGCTGTGATTTTAAATAAATTCTCAAAATGCTTAAACTTTTTTGCTTCCTAATCTATGTGGTAAACCATTGTATTGAAACATTTAAGATGTTTAGTGTTATCAGAGCTTGATAAATCAAATCTTACTATTGGCATCCTATGTGGAAGTTGGTGCAAAATCTGTAGCGTCGACACTGGGTTTTCCACAATGTGGTTTTGGCTTTTAGTGGTGGGTTCTGTGAGACGTAACGCCGTTGGTTTTAATTCGATCCAATATGCTTTATTTCAGACCTATTCTGGCCTCTTCTGTGTGGTGATAAACCCCTACAAAAACTTACCGATTTACTCTGAAGAAATCGTGGAAATGTACAAAGGCAAAAAGAGACATGAAATGCCCCCTCATATTTATGCCATTACAGACAACGCGTACAGGAGTATGATGCAAGGTAATCTATCCGCTCATTGCTTGAGACGTCTAACCACACTTTGTTTGGAGACCAGATAAGAGTTCTGCTCTGCTCTGAAAACCAAAAGTTACTTGTGTGCGATCCCAAATCCCTAAGCACACTTAAATAACTGGCGCTTTTTAGTATCCCTCAAATGGCCATTTAAGTGTCAGCTCACCTGCCACATAAAAAGCAAAGCATCTTAAGCCTACTACTGGGGCACTATAGTACTCGGGTGAGCTTACACTTAAATGGCCATTGGAGAGATGCTAAACTCCAGTTATTTAAATGTGCGTTGGGATTTGGCAAAGTGTTTTTTTTTTTTTTTTTTAACTTTACTTTTTTTTTTTTTTTTTTTTTCCTGGAACAACTTGTAAATTGTACATTAATATGAATTTTCCAAAAATAGATGTGGAATGATGTGCATGATATATAGTGAATAAAACCTGTGTAAGAATGCTTCTTTGTGTTTAAACAGTGGGCAGACTTATCTGTTCAGTTAATAACATTCTTAAAGGACCCCTTCAGCTCAATGAAGTGGTCTGGGTGCGCCAGGTCCATCTAGGGTTAACCCTGCAGCTGTAAACCTAGCAGATTCAGAGAAACTGCTGTTTACTTTAGGGTTAATCACGCCTCTAGTGGCTGTCTCATTGACAGGCGCTTCCGCGATTCTCACTGTGAATTGGTGATAAGACGCGGACGTCCATAGGAAAGCATTTAGAAATGCTTTCCTATGGACCGACTGAATGCACGCTGACGTCGGAAGAGGAAGATTTCCTCCGGCGCTGGAGAAAGGGATGTGATTAACCCCTTCTTCCCCCTTCAACCCAGCGGGAGTGGGACTCTGAGGGTGTGGGGGACCTAAAGACCCTATCGTGCCAGGAAAACGAGTTTTTGTGGTCCTTTAGGCTTTCTAATAAGTTTGAACTTTGGGGAAAGCGGAATTTTCAAGTTTTAGGTTAAATTAACAGAATTATAGAATTTTGGTAATTCACTGATTGTGAATCATGTAACTTATACAGAGAGGTGAATGTACTAATGCTTAGCAATGTTTTAATGGAGGGCAATTCAAAGCTCTGGAACTGCATCTGCTTACTGATAGTGTTATGGTTGAAGGACTCTGCCTGTGCATTGTTTCAATGTGAAACCTTCTGCTTCAGTGTTTAGACTGTAAGCTCATTAGGACACTACACTTTTCACTTACTTTGCTTGCTTGGGGAAACCTGTTTTGTGAGAACGGTTCGCCTTGCTTTTACCTGTTTACAGCGCTGTGAAATATGGTGGTGCTATAGTAGTAATTACTGTAACTAGATCTGCACTGTGCCCTCCCTAGCGAGCCAGACTGCAAGACTCGGGGCAGATCAGGCCATGGTAAACACTGCTACATGTGGCTAACTGGTGTGTAAGATCATGGCACGTGAGGTGTGGCTCTCTATACTGAGACGTTCAGCACCACTGCAGAGAATAAACATGGAGTTTATGGGGTATGTTTTCCTGCTTGGGTGTGGCTGCAGGCAGACCCCCTTAAACCATGAATCTCAAACTCTGCCCACCTGATGTAAATAGCCTAAAACTCCCAGAATTCTAAGAATACTCTTTAAATGGAACACAGTCAAATAGGTGTTAGGCTTTCCTCTGTAGTTTATTTTTAGTGATGGATCTATAAAGTTATTTCTCTGTATCAGAAGCCCGCGTCCCAATGAATAATTTCTAATCTCTGTAACCCCCCTCTCTTTCTCTCTCTGTGCTAATAGAGAGCTGCTGCGAGGGTTTACAAAGTGCTCAGCGGAAGTGGAGGCTGAGTCAGCCCGCAGCATGCATCATTCTGTCTGCAGCAGCCACTACTGCTTCCTTATATGGAGCACAACGAACACGCAGGCAGTAGGTGGGGCCAGCTGTCTGCAGCTCATACACATCAAGCCATTACTCATTGCTAATCCAGAACACAATGTCTCAGCCGTAGCCATCTTACCAGCTTTCCTAGGCTGATGGGAGCCTAGAACCTGCAATTTAACCAAACGAGCTGGACCGAATTATCCAAAAATGGGAATTGTCAGGAATTTGAAACTTTTAGGCCACAATAGTCAAGCTGAAAACATCATTTTGTTCCCCAAACCGGCTACTGTGGTCTAGATTTGAAACTCCTGACTGTTCACACCTTTGGTGAATAACAATTTATTTTACGATTTAATTTGCGGCTAAAGTCTTTAGATTTGACGACTTTTTTGCGATCCGTAGTTTTTGTGCAAATTTGGCTAATTTGTTTGTAGATTTATTTTTTTATTTTTTGTATATTGGACTTGTGCTATGGGTGGAGGGAGTGGGAGGAACATGTCCATCCGCTGTAAGACTAGCAAAGTCTGAATCTTGGTTCTGATCCTGCTGCACGGATTCAATAAATGACAGCATAAATGTCAAGTAACCGCGTTGTCGTGCTTCATTTAATGATTGATAGGCCAGTAAAATAGCTCAGTGGGCTAATGCATCAGCAGAATCTGTTCTAACCATTGGGTCGCAGGTTCAATTCCCGGCAGGGTTGACTCAGCTCTTCATCCTTCCGAGGTAGATAAAATGAGTACCATTAAATTGGGTGATAGTAACAACCCCTGGATGTTGGGCTAAGGTAACATCCCCAGGATGTACTTGGAAACCAGAGTAATCTGACTGTACCTTTCCTGGTTAAATACTTTATTATTTTGTGTATCAATATCCTATCCGCTCAGTCTCTGAGCAGAGTGTGCAGACAGTTCACCTAAAATGAAATTCTATCCTGGGGCAGCTGGCTTTTCGGCCCTCCCAGATGTTTTGGACTACATTTCCCTTGAAGAGCATTATGGGAGACGTAGTCCAAAACATCTGGAGGGCCAAAGGTTCCCCCACCCCTGCTTTAGAGCCAAGCACATTCCCAGCTACATCTCTGCCTGAACTGTGGGTGTCTGTAAATATCTAGATCTGTGCGGCTATGGAGGACAGATTGAAGGGAAGAACCTAAAAATGTAATTGTCCCTGATCAGCCATCCACCCTCTCCTCCCACTCAATCCCTCCATACCTGAAGGGTATAATCTCTCTACAGTCTGACAGCTGTGCCGTTATCGTAAGCAGTGTTAATAACTAGTACAGGCCTGCTCGCGCACAGACCCTACAGCGGTGGCCATTTCCATTAAATGAACAATCCAAGCACCATAACCACTGCAGCACACTGGATTGGCCTTGGTACAAGAGTCCTTCTTTTTATTACTCTGTCAAGCATCCAAACTACGAATTTGGGAGTGTTTAGTCCGGTATAATCTTGAATGCTGATGTCAGATGTGGTGCAGTGCTGTACTCTAAAACTTTGGTTAAGTGTAATCCGGTTTTTAAGGTATTTTCCTTGAGGTGTCACTAGCTTTGCAGCATTGGAACCTCTTTGACTCTTAATGGTTCACGCTTTTGCCACAGGATTCCCTAGCGCCCAAAGATCCACCCTCCCGGTTGTGGTGCGCGATGCATCCCTTTAAATCGGTGTCTGTAGCTTTTACAACCGTGCGTCCTATAAAATAACTGGAGAATCGGCCCAACATTCAGAATTCAAATTGCTATGACTTTAAGAAATCTGCATAAGCTATTTAACCCCTTAAGGACCAAACTTTGGGAATAAAAGGGAATCATGACATGTCACACATGTCATGTGTCCTTAAGGGGTTAAAGGCCTGAATTGTCTTTCGGGAGTGGGAAGCCATATAAAAAGATTTCGCAACGAAAAAAGGAAATTCCTCTGTCTATAACAAAGCTGCAAGTCATTAAACGTATTTCTGGCTCGTAGCAGAAGTCGGGATTCTTCCTCACCTTAGTCCGCTTTCTGTTGTAGAATAATCGAAGGGCTGCAGAAGCCTTATTAAAAAACCATCGCTTTCCAAATTGTTAATTTCCCTTTTTTGTTTTTTAGATCCAAATATCGAATTCAGAATCCTTTTTTTTATTTGTCTTTTTCCATTTGATTTATTCTGGCCTAGACTTTAAATAACCACGAATGTATACCTTGGTGAATGGCCCTGGAAGTGCAAGTTAAATATTAAATGTATTGTGAGATCACTGCTGGATTTGTGGGCTAAAGGCAGCCTGGTGGCCAGGTAGCCGTGCTATGAATGCTTGCTATTGTTTCCTGGTCAATGGGAGCTTGCACTGCACCTGCTCTCAGACAAGCTTGTTTCCAGTACCTCCTGGCATACACCCAGAGATGAATCATGCTTTATTGATTTTTAAACCCTTAACCTTGATGTGTTTTTGTTCTCTTTATGCCTGCTTTTTATACAATTTTTTTAATTTTAAATTTTTTCCTCCCCAGATCGAGAAGATCAGTCCATCCTTTGCACGTAAGTATTGCTGAATTCTGCAGTCTCTCGATAGATATTTAAACGCCCAATAAGCAGCCTGGTGCCCTGTGGATTTTTATACAATCTCCAGTCTCATTATTTTGAGTTGTAAAAATAATGCATACTGCAGTTATACCTGTCTTGGGCTGATCATATGGATTCTAGTAGCAGCCGCCAGCCCTCGACACTGTAATTTAAGGCCATGGCGTTAAACGAAACTATTCCTTAACGTGACGGCGGCCACTTTTACTTGACATTGACTTGCCTCGTGCATAAAATCCAGCTCTATTCTTGCTTGTGGTCCGACAAAGCTGTAACTTTCCTACACTTGCGCTTTCAGAGGAGAGTCTGGTGCCGGAAAAACCGAAAACACGAAGAAAGTCATTCAGTATCTGGCGCACGTTGCAACGTCACACAAAAGCAAGAAAGACCAGGTGTGTATCCAATTTATTAGCTTTACCATTTAGTGGCCAAACCGCAGTCTGTGCTGAAATCTTCGCAGAGTACCATGCTTTAGAAGCAGAGACAACGTTAATGTACGTCTTATTAGAAAGTTCTGGAGCACAAATCTGCACCATAACAACTTAATGTCAGTGACATTGTTAAATTGCTTGGGGATAGTCTTGTTCAGAATGGTTAAAATGTACCAAGCCCATGTCTCCCTCTCCTTTGCGGCAGGGAGGAGGCAAAGTGGCTAAAAAGCGTCATCAGACACATTCTGTCAACCACAACCAAACATAGGTACATCTTTTAGGCTTTACTAGCAATAGATGGTCAGTGATGGGCTTCGGGTCTGCTGCCGCCTTCTCTTCTGCTCAGGCTAGTGTGAAACCTTATTGCTGTGGACACATTTAGTGTTAATCGAAAGGTTTTTTTAACACTTAAAAGGGAAGACTGTGCCGGGGCCCTTCATCGAGATGAAGCTGTTATGGTGCCCAGAGAATTCTCACCTCATGTACAAGCGGTTTTGAAGTGTATTGGGGCTCCGATATTTCTTTTTTGACCCTGGTACTTTTTAAAATGCCAAAACAATCTGCGTATAACAAATCCTGAAAGCCAATTGCTTACATGTGTTCCCCATTAGCGCATTGAGAAACGGTATTTCGCAACCATTGACTTTGTTCTCCGGTAATCGGAGCTTTAGGCTAGGTGCTGTGTAGCATATGCTGAACTCCAGACGTATACAGAATATTCTACGGGTGAGATCAATCCGGATGGCCGGGGGTCTCCCCAATAGGAGTTATCAGATCCAAACCAAACTTCTCCTGGGTTTTAATCACTCGTAATAAATTGAATTCTGAGTGGTATGTAATTAAGACCAAAGTAACTAATTTGGAAATGTTTCAACTCCTCAATTCGCAGCTCGGCTAACTTAGCCACAGTTTACGTCTCAACTTTTGAATTTTTCTGTTTGCAGTTTAGTGAATAAGCCCGTTCTTGCTCTGGTCTCTCTGAACATATTCAGGCATGTTCATGTAATATGATCTCTCTTCAGCTTTAATTACTTTTTGCCTTTTCTCTTGCTTTGAGTAAACTTTCACAATCCCTCCTCTCCCCCCCCCCCCTCCCTCCCCGTATCTCTAATGCAAAGCAGCCCATCTCTGCATTCCACAAATTCCTACAACTGGCCGGGTTTTTTTCCTACCCCCCCTTCCCAAAAAATTAAATGGTGTTGACGTCACTATCAAAAATACATTTAACAGTTGAAATCTTTGTTGTGCAACTTTTTTAAAAGCACAGAAAAGTGGCGATGGGCCTGCCACTATAACTATATATCTGTTTATTTGTTAAGGATCCGGTTACAAAATGGAATGTCTGCTCAGAATAAACAGGATGTTCTGTGCGGACATGAGGGTCTTAAAAAAAAACAGATTGTGAGCACATTGCCCCCTGTGGCGCCTCGCCTCTTTATTGAAGATCGTTTCAGAACATCTTGACTTTAAGGCTTCTCTTAAATGGCCGTCAATTAAAAAACTGATTGTAAAACTTCAGCAAAAAGTGCTGCTTTGAAAAATCCTCTAGTTCAAATAAACTTTTATTTATATTTTTTTATAATCTGGATTGCACATAGTCCTTCCCTGCACGTGTTTTACACGGCCTTGCCCATCTGGCTACTACAAGGTAGTGGCCTTGCGTGTGTGGTGCATCATGGGAGATCCGTAACTTGCGTCATTGGCAAAGCTTTCGGAGTCCTGATAACGATGTGAATCCCAACAACACTTAATAAAATAATACACAAATTTTAAACACTGATGTAATTTTACTATTTACTTCCATAGGGTTAGTTCACTACCGAAATCTGTATGGAGTTACTTCAAATCAACTCCTCTAAATATCTGTTTTTATATTTAACTTTTTGTATTACCTTTTCTCTAGGGAGAGCTGGAAAGACAGCTATTGCAAGCCAATCCAATTCTCGAGGCTTTTGGAAATGCCAAAACTGTTAAAAATGACAATTCTTCAAGATTTGTAAGTAATTAATTTGGCGGTCTGTGTGGTGCATATTTCATAAATGAAACCCTATCCGCTTTAAGTCCCATCCTTCAATTTTCTAAATTTTGACTTTATTTATTTTTTTTTTTTTTTAAATGTATTCTGCATTTAGTGTGGTTGCACTTGTCTGCTGTTGGCATGCTCCGTAATTAACAATTTACTTTGTGTAAAGCGACCACTCTGATGCATGCAGCTGTGATGCAGAGACCCACATTTTAGAAACCGTTAACCCTTTGATCAGCTTACAATAGTCAGGGAAAGGTTAACCAATCGCAGGAGTCTGATAACCATCTTAAAGGAAAGCTCATTTCAATAAACAAAACCTTCAATTTAATGTGGTTTGTTTTTGTAATAAACTTAATTTCCTGGCTTATCCTAAGCTGGATGGAGGCAGTCATTTTTAAAGGCCTGCTAAATGCACCCAGACCCTTCCTTTCAATGCAGTGCACCTGTAGTTTAAACCGTTCCATGATAAATGTTGCATTTTTCTAGGACTCACAATGATTATCATGACTGGTTAAATACAGCTTTATTGGTTGTATCTCTAGTACAGTGGAAGCCCCTCCAGTGGCAGTCAGGGAATCTTGGTCTTACCAAGACTGAATACGAATTGAACAAATGAAACGTTGTGTGTGGGTTTTGAGATGCCCAGACCTTCAATATAGATTGGTGGATATTCACGAACACGCCGTTTCCTACATTGTTTTTGGATTGTTTAATAAACCATTCCCTGACCAGGGTACTAGAGATAAGCCAGGAGAATAGTAGTTGTATGTATACATAGCAGAATACACCGGGTCTAATACATGTAACTTTAAAGGGACACTATAGCCCCCAACGCTACGTTATCTTAATGTAACCGTTTTGGTGTATAGATCATGCCCCTGCAGTCTCACTGCTCAATTATCTGCTATTTAGCAGTTAAATCACTTTGTTTATGTTTATGCAGCCACACCTATCCTGGTTGTGACTGACACAGCCTGCATGATGGTTTCGTTTTAAATCCCATGTTAACTTGTTTCAGGGTTTTTTTTTGTCAACTCACGGTTATGCTTTACTGTGAAAACAAGACCAAACTTGCAAATTGTACATACCATAGAAAACATACATTCCATAGGATTAGGGCAACGCATGAACTGACGTTTTAGATATTTAGAGACCAACATGCTGCATTTAACCTCTTCGGTCAGTAACCATATGTTGCGGTGATTATTGTGATAAAAGGTGAGGAGCATATAAAGGAGATAAGCTATCCGCTCGTGGTGGCGTTCGGTAAGGGGCCATACCATTGGATGTTGGGATGTGGCTAGTCCAGGGGCTCTGGTTATTAAAAGTGGTAGGTGTGAGTGTGGGCCTTATCGCTGTGGCTTGTGCGCCATGTGGTTAAAGGATATTTTTATGACTTTTGGTTATGGAGTGGGCATAGCTTAACAGATTGGCAGTGAGGTGAAGGGGATGCCAGTCATGGGCCATAACAAACGGTCAGCGCTTGATGTCAGGCCTGGTGCCTGATCCACGCTTGCTAAGGGGATGAAACGTTGTTAAACAAACCGTAGCAAGAAGCAGAACAGCTCAGAGTTGCAGCATTGTGCAGGTCTTGGGGGGGCCCTTCGGGGCACAAGTAGTTGCTGCTGCGTATGTCTCCGCCAAGGGTTGACGTGGGGTAAACTGAGATTCTGGTTGGGTCCCAGGAATGTGGGGTCTTGGAGGCGGCAATGGATTTAGTTCGGGTTAGGCAGTCCTGTGGGAGACCGAAGTCTTCTTGTGGCATTGTTGTGCCCTGTAGATCCTGAAGAGGGTATTCAGTGTCCCCATGTTGTACTAGAAGTGTGTGTGTGGAATGCAAAAGTGTGTGGGTCGGTCAGGTTTGGATTTTTTGGACTTGCGCCCCATAACTGGGCTGTCAGGTGAGGTTCCTGGGGCCAGATTCGGCTGGTTAATTGCCCTGATTTAGTGCTTTTTAGTCTCTTATAGCCTGGATCTTCAGGAGTGTGCAACCATCTGCTTTGGCAGTTAGGCTCCGCCCCCTGCTTCAGAAGTTTTATCGCCTGTTTGCGTTGAGCTTTAACCACACGTCGGGATCTTGCAAGGTCTAGAAAGCTTTTGACTAAGGGAGATGAGAAATCTGAAATGAAACAGGCTTTGCAATAAAGGACTACATACAGGAAGTGCTTATACAGTTATAGTCGCACCTCTCTGTTAAGGAAAGCTGTGCAACTCGCATGCAAAGTGACTTAACTCCTAAACGGCAGAGAAGGAAGTCGTAAGAGTGCAGGGGCATGATCTTTACACCAAAACTGCTCCATTAAGCTAGTTGTATTGGTGACTGTATAGTGTCCCTTTAAATTCTCAGTTTTTTCCTTCGTTCCATAGCTGCTGCCGCCGCTCCTTTTCTCAAGGTAGATTGCCCTGCATGATAACTAGCTGTTTAAACAGACTGGCTTAGAACGTATTTGATCAAGAAAATTGTTTGACATATTCAGGTGGTGAAATCTGCCTTTAAAAACACTTTTTTTTTTTTTTTAGACAGTGAAGTAAATGGAGTCACTTGTGCCATGGGTTACTGGCAAAAAATCTGCACTCCACAGTATCTGAATATAAAGGGTCTAACCCTTTTTTTTAAAGGTTGCAGAATGCACGGTTAAAATGTGTAGCTTGCCCGGTTAATCCAGCCTAAGCATTAAAGGAACACTATAGTCACCTAAATGACTTTAGCTAAATAAAGCAGTTTTAGTGTATAGTTTATTCACTGCTCAATTCACTGTCATTTAGGAGTTAAATCACTTTGTTTCTGTTTAGGCAGCCCTAGCCACACCTCCCCTGGCTATGATTGACAGAGCCTGCATGAAAAAAAAACTGGTTTCACTTTCAAACAGATGTAATTTACCTTAAATAATTGTATCTCAATCTCTAAATTGAACTTTAATCACATACAGGAGGCTCTTGTCGGGTCTAGCAAGCTATTAACATAGCAGGGGAGAAGCAAATCTTAATTAAACAGAACTTGCAATAAAAGCCTAAATAGGGCTCTCTTTGCAGGAAGTGTTTATGGAAGGCTGTGCAAGTCACATGCAGGGAGGTGTGACTAGGGTTCATAAACAAAGGGATTTAACTCCTAAATGGCAGAGGATTGAGCAGTGAGGCTGCAGGGGCATGTTCTATACACCAAAACTGCTTCATTAAGCTAAAGTTGTTCAGGTGACTAGTGTCCCTTTAACTTTGTAAACCCTCTCCCAGGTTAGAATGTTGCCATATTCTGCTTTGGGTCCTCTTCAACTGTGATGATTAAACTGTGAAAGCTGGATAGGTCTGTCCCAGTGCTGGTATTGCCTGTTTGCAGAAAAAGGAGCTGCGGTAAATATTTGAAGTGTCTGATTTAGTCAAGGTTTGATCAAAACAGGGCTGTATTTTATTTTATTTTAAGATATTCAGTTCAGCAACTTAAAAACCAACCCACGTTTACACCGCACATCACAGCTGACGTGCAGAGTGAGTAGGGGCTTCGTCTTTCTTCTTCTCTGTTCTTTTTGTTTCCTGTTGCTTGTCCTCTGACTACTTCTGCTTCACTTCCTCTGACTTCACCCTGATTGGCCATATGCTTCCCATGACTCCAGTGAGGGCAGAGCTCCAGGAAGTTGACCAGCTGTTCGCTTAACGGTTTAGCACCGTAAAGGAAGTAAGTCCAGCAGAAGAAAGGTGTATTTGAGGTCAGGCCGTCTATTCGTATATCCCTCCCTGTCTGTATCTTTTCTTCAATATTTCTCTGTAAAATCTCCGTAACCCCGTTGCACAAAGCTTTGGCTGGCTAGGTAGCGAACGATAGCTGATAATTGCATGTGATGTCTTAATCTCTGTAAGACTGTCTTCTGTGCTAGGGTCCTCCAAATATCTCAATCCCATCCATCACCTGTTAAGAGTCCACAAGCATGGTACACGGGACAATGGTGAAACACTTCAGACTGAGCAGTTTTAATCATTTGTTTCTCTACAGGGCAAGTTTATCCGGATTAATTTTGATGTCAATGGATACATCGTTGGAGCCAATATTGAAACCTGTATCCTTTTGTCTGTTCTGAGGGGTTTGTCCGCTGTAGATATTGGGGTGTCTTGTATGAAAGACTGATCTTGCATGGATGCAATCTGTAGTTTATAATGTAGGCCAGGGGTGGGCATTCTCTAGCACTTCAGTTCTTTAGGACCACATTTTCCCTGAGGCTTTTCCAGAAGAATATCTTTGGCAACAGTCAATAGTTGCCTTCACTGAGGAGGTTGTTGGGTTGACTGACTTCTGCAAAAAAATACTTTTTTTTTTTTTTTTTTTTTTTTTTTTTTATATATAAATTGTTATAGGAAACTAAGAGAAACTGCATAAGGAACTTGTGTGAAGGTTCTTATTGACACGTAATTTTACTACGACTAAATTGTTAGTGGTTGGAGTCCCTGGTGTTAAACCATTTTCAAGCTGTTTAACACTGAGGGTCCCTAGCATCAATCTCCTCCCGATAAGGCAGAAGTTACTTCCTTCTAGCCATAACCGTTCATACCAGTAAAATGCGATGGGCAGGGAGTGTTAGATACTCTCAGCCAATCACAGCCACACATTGCTGCTAACACAGATGAGCTACTGGGAAGTCTCACTTGGCATTGGTTTGTATGGAATGACGATGTCCGAGTTGGAGCAGTTACATCTAGTGTCCTTTTTAAGTACGAAGTTAGCACTGGGGGCAATACCAGCTTTGCATTGATAGTGGTTATGCCTCCTACTTATCCTTTTACATGCGGACAAAATGCATTTTTCTAAATGATTGTTGAAAAGAGGAGCAGTCTACTTTTAGAATTTTGATCTGTAAGTTACGCTAGCAGAGACAATCTTCCAACCGCATTTTAAGTTCTGATCAATGTCTGACCAGTCCCTGTCTTTGTTATTCTCTCTATTTAATGGGACCGATCATTCCTTACCCATAAACGTCCTGTTTCTACGTGTCCTTCACTCATGTCTGCTTAATACCCTATGCTGACATGATACGGGGAAAGGTCCCTCCCAGTATTAAAACCACTAGAGCCTGCTGTAATGGCTACGATGCCAGGAGTACCCTGGCCCCACTTCCTGGTAATGGGATAAACCCCCTTTTAAATGTGTCAGTCAGGCACGGAGGCTCCTCCTGTAGCCATTAAAGTTAATCCTGCCGGCCATTCACTGGTGGAGTCAGCTGACTCCTCTTGGCTCATAAATGCATTTTTGTGCATAAGAATATACATCGCAATACAATAAACTATTTAACTTTGAGTTTCTCCAAAAATATTCTACTAGGGCCTTAAAGGAACACTGTAGTGCGTATCTGTTAACCTTAATTTATGTCCCACCTGTATGTAAATATAAAAATAAAATGAACTTACTGACCCTCTCTCCGCCCACTACTTGGTTTGCTATGAGCTTTTGGGGGTATATGAGGGGGGACAGGACTGCAGGCACTGACAATTTTTTTTTTTTTTTAAATGAAGTTGTGTAAGTGCCTAGTGTCCCTTTAATTGGAGATTGAGTCTACCTAAAAGCCATTAATCAGTTTCCCCATGTGAAAACTTCTTTGCTGTTTCATGGTAACGTCATTCATATACTCTTCCAAATTACTGACTGCTAAACCTCTACCAGCCCAACTTTACCACTGTTGCATGACCTCTGTTAAAGGCTCAGTAAACCCTTAAGAGCAATCTTTGATGTTCTTCCTTATCTTGTGGTGGTCAAAATACAGTTCCCTTTCCCTTCACTACTGCATGTTTATGATGACTATGCTTATTGCCAAAATCCTGGTCTCTAAATCGACATTACAAATTCATCTGAATATTCGCTTTGTTGTATAGTAGAATGTCCCATCACGCCCTTAAATGCTTGTCCTGACTTTTTTTTTTTTTTTTTTTTTTAAACGTTAAAAGGTAAGTTGACCGTAGCTCTTCGGGGGTTGAATTCAGTGAATCAAAATGACGTGTAGGTCTGTCAAAACATAAAGTGTGAAAGCTGAAATTGCCCAAATTCACAGAAACGCCACACTTACAGGTGGGAGCATCATGTACATCAGGGATCGGCAACCTTAGGCACTCTAGGTACTGTGGACTGTTGCCAAAGCTATTCTTCTGGCAAAGCCTCAGGGGAAATGTCCACAACAACTGAAGTGCCAAAAATGCCCACCCCTGGCCTACATTATAACTAGATAAACAGGAAATGGGTTTATGGGTTTCACCCCCACCTCTGCTGAAGCACATCAGGTTTGTGAAACTGGTATACCAGAAACTCTGATATTTTATCTGAATACCGGGGGGGTATTGTAAGGCTACAAAAGAATGTACAGGCCATAAGGTGTCTTCTTTGCGAAGATTATCACATTACGGATATGCTGAGACTGCATACAAACATGGAAATCAGACTTTTGGGTATCTTTAAAATGTGTTTTTTTTTTGTTTTTTTTAATGGAGTATGCATTAATAAAAAGGTTTAAAGACTGACAGGCCGAAACATTGTCAGGTCCCTTGTGGATGGTGGAATAAATGTCTTTAATAAATCCTTTCCCTGATCGATGATCCTCCCATATTGAACACATTGAGAAGCTGACTTATCAGTGAGTGCGCACACGCCTCCCATTGGTTTGGATAGTTTCAATGTCACCCTACACAGCTGGCTGCATTCTTTGGCAGGAACTATGGGAAGTGGCATGTCACCTGTGCACATTGGTTACGGTCAATCGTACATTTTCACGTGGTTTAAGATTGCATGCTGCCCCTTACTTGCTCACTATACCACTGAATCACGAAAACAGGATTTAAGTCTCCTTGATATTTAGTATATGACCGTTAATAGATTTTTTTTATTTATTTTTTTTGTAACAATATTACTTTTAATGGAGTCTTGTATTGATGTGCATTGTAACTGGCTGCTCTAGTTCATTAAATTGTTTCTGCAGTTTTTCTTTCCTTAACTTTACTCACAAGACTTGCTGGAAAAATCCCGTGCCATTCGTCAGGCCAAAGATGAAAGAACTTTTCATATTTTCTACTACATGTTATCAGGGGCCGGTGATCACCTAAAAAGTAAGTTCTAAAATCTGGGTTGTTTTAGCCCCATCATTACTGGCTGTCTTGCCTAGATCATTCCTTACCCATAAACGTCCTGTTTCTACGTGTACTTCCCTCATGTCTGTTTAATACCCTATGCTGACATGATACGGGGAAAGGTCCCTCCCAGTATTAAAACCACTAGAGCCTGCTGTAATGGCTACGATGCCAGGAGTACCCTGGCCCCACTTCTGGTAATGGGATAAACCCCCTTTTTATTTATTTATAAAATATTTGAGAAAAAGAACTCTTCACACAAAGTAAATGTTTTAGTAGAGATTAGCACATAGGGGTGTGATGAGGTTAATTTGTAAAGCAAATCAGTAAGTAGCAGGACCGGTTGTCTAACTGGCTGGAGCGAAACTAAAGAGGCAACAATTGCCCAGCGTATCTGCATTGTAAAGACTTCTCATTGAGCTGCATTTGGAAGTCTGTGATTGGGCAGCCACAAAGTCTGGGTGGGGTTAGAATGGGAGGGCTTGTAAAGGCTGCAAATGAGGTCTGCAACTTTTGTAGGTGGTTTTTAGATCTTGCCCAATTAAGGGACATATACCTCAAACACATTCATGCATTTATGGCTCTCTATTAAGCAGTGGCTTGTATTTTGTGTGCAGTAGAGTCTCCCTTTAAGTTAGGATATTCAGTTTTGCAAGAGGATCCTTCTTTTATCAATAGAGGTTCTAAACCTCAAACAAAACCCTAAACTTGGTTCCCACACTCTTCTTAGAGGGGCTTTACTGCTCGGTACCCACGTAAAACTTGATCCATCTAAATAATTATGGTGGCACCTCTGAGTTTTCTAGTTGATGGGTCAAGTTGCCAAACAAAAACTTAGGAGTCCTTTAGATGCTCTGGCGCTTACTGTAACTGGTCAACTTTGACCTGGAAGCCATGTTTTAGTACCTGTTGCCAGCATACAGCTTGAGTAGTTAACATATTCTGTATGTTGGCCCAAACTGGTGGACCTACACCCATCCCCAGTTTTCTGTAATACAGCGTTCATGGTGCCACATTCAGTCAGTAGTTTATTTGTAGATTCAATCCTCATCCTTAAGTTCTTTATGATTTTAGAGTCCACTAGGTGGAGTTCACTAGCACCATGGAACCATTGGCCTGTACTGCTATGCCAATGGCATAGGAGTAATTACCAAGAAGGTCAGACTGATGTATTGCTAAATACCTTCATATACATGTGCTAGAGTGTAGATGGATTTTGTTGCATGCTGTGTAAATTGCAATCGTACCAGCAGGTATGGCAGATGTTCTTACATCAATGATTAAGTAAAGAACTTATCGTACCTCTTACTGATTACAGGAAAAAAAATAGAATATTTGTCACTGGAACTCAGACTAAAGAAAATATCATAGATTGAAATTCAAAGTATTTGGGCTTTAAAATGTACTGGGCATAGCATACTCACAGGGCTAAACTCACTCGCTAGTGTAACTTTTCAGCCATGCTTATATTCTACCTTCTAAATTAACCTGGGTCTAGCCTACATTATAGGGCTAAAAATAAGCATTTTAACAAATCGCCAAATGAGGACAATCTTCAAAGTAGTCTTTCTTCTTCCAGCTGACCTGTTGCTGGAAGCCTACAACAAGTACCGCTTCCTCTCCAATGGCCATGTCACCATTCCTGGTCAGCAGGACAAGGACCTCTTCCAAGAAACCATGGAGGCCATGAAGATTATGGGAATCCCTGATGACGAGCAGATAGGTAATTAACCATTGCTTTGTTCGAAGGCTACACTAGGTGGATTGCAAAGTCTGTTCAACTCTTACACAGGGCCACCCAGAAAGCGAAGCCATAGTTGAACAGTTATTCACCAAAGTGAGATGGAAGCACAGCTGACTTTCTTGTAGAGCTATATTTATTTTCACTTCCTCTGGCCTTAAAATTGAACTACACTTTAAATTCTCACATTAGTAGCCTAAACCCAAAACTATCTGTCTCTGGGGTGGAGCATGCTTGCAGTTTGGATCTGGTCAGCCTGATGTGCGACAGGTCGAGGTTTTCTGTTATGGACCTTTGTGGGGAGTAGGTGAAGAGCACGGTTTTCTTTGAATCTCATTTTGTAGCTAAAGTATAGGATGTTAACTCTTTCTTGATTTTAAGCATTAATTAGATTAGATGAACAGTACCTGAATCCCTCCATAAGTTCTCAGTCAATGCTTTTTAATGTGCTGCTGCCCCCTGTAGGGCACTTACCTAATCGGTGAACTATCCAAACTAGCAATTTATTAACTTAAACTAGGATGCCCTACATATTGTAAATTGTGTGCATAGGGCAGTAATTAAAATGGACCCTGACAGAGCCAGGAGTTGATGGAACCTTGGCCCTGGATTTCCTCACCACTAGTTGGTGTAGTAAGGGGCCTGTGGGGGTCACATGGTCCCTGAATACTCGTTTGGGGGCATCATACTGGAAGCTGAATGTCACATTCCTAGCCAAGTGAAACCGGTGACTTGAACAGTTTGCCTCTTTGCCCTATATTAAAGCTGGCTCTGAACAAATCCATTTATTTGCTGTTCCTTTCCTGACTCTTTAATGGGCTGAATTATAAGTTAAATGGTTTGAATCATGTTACAATAATGTTCTATGTTACAGGCCTGCTGAAAGTGATTTCCGGTGTTCTCCAACTGGGCAATATTATGTTTAAGAAAGAGCGTAACACTGACCAGGCTTCCATGCCAGACAATACAGGTAAAAATATCCGCTTTTCCAAGCACTGAGGCTCTCCCAGTGCTGTTGATCTCTCTGCCTCACGTGATGGCCATGTTAATACAGTCCAGTGCTCCTCAGAGGAACTTTGGCGAACGAATGCTAAAGTGCCACACACACACATTCCAACTTCCTTGTATAAAAACACTGCATTATTGCTTTCCTAGGGACTCGTGCCTCATGTGGTAGGGTTCTATTTAGTATGAAAATCCCTTGAGGTGCTTCAGCTGTACCTACAGACTACCATTAGAGGTCGACTTAACAGCAGGGTTAAAAGCACAGAGCGACCCAGACCACGCCATTGTGATGAAGTGGTCTGTGTGACTAGTGTCCCTTTTTTAAAAATGTATAGATGGAACAAATTACATTAATTGAAATGGTTACAAGTTGATTCTAAATTGTGACTGGAGTGCTGATGGTACAAACGACCTGATTCTTGCACTTTTTGGGGACTTTAGTTGGACATTGCTTTCTGCAGAAGTCTGTATCAATCTCCAGTAGACTAGTGCAAAATGAGGTTTCTCCCATCATCGAATCGACATGTACAAATCTTTAATGTACTCCCAGACTAATTTTATTCGTATGAGGAAATGTCCTGAACAAATTGATTGGGTGTGGATTAAGAATCTAGTTGGAGATTAGTGCAGAAATGTGTTTTTCCTCCAGAAAACAGTGTCTATATGCACAAATTATCTCCTGCCACATGATCTGTTGCCATGTCTAGGCCTTCCACCAAATCTCTGATCCTCTGACGCACCCACATGATCATTAAACACCGGACCACCGTTGGATTTTATCTGAAGCGTTCATTAGGTTGTCGAATGCTTCCTCCCTAGTCTTTTCTATCTCCTTCCCAATGTCTTCAAAGGGACTTTTTGCTGCTAATGGGACGTGTTTTGATTTTTGTTTGTGTTTTCGTGTAATTGACTTGGGGGTATTGTGGTATTTTGGAGAATTGTTCAAATGACATTTTGTAGGTTGTCTTGATTAAAATATTTCCCCGTAAAAATCTCCGTGAAGGTGGATTAAAAAGGTCCATTAATTGTAAGATCCAGATTCAGTAAGCTATGTGTTCATTTTCATTTACCCTATTAAACACTCTTGTATACACAAAGTATTTCCCTAAAACTATCTGATCAGTAAATTGCAATGATCTCATTCCGATTCTTTCCAAGACACACAGATTAAATGGCTCGATCTGATCTTGTGATCTAATAATCTGAATATTTCTCTGGTTCTAGCTGCTCAGAAAGTGTGCCACCTGCTGGGAATAAATGTGAATGACTTCACCAGAGGAATACTTTTGCCAAGAATAAAGGTTGGCAGAGATTATGTACAGAAGGCTCAGACCAAAGAACAAGTAAGATTTTCCTTTGCTGTATATTCTTTGCCGAACGCCACCTTCAAGAGCGCACCATTTCATACCTTTTTTTTCTCTTTGCAGGCTGATTTTGCAATCGAGGCTCTCGCTAAAGCCACATACGAACGCATGTTCCGCTGGTTGGTAATGCGCATTAACAAAGCCCTTGACAAGACAAAGCGACAGGGGGCCTCCTTCATTGGAATCCTAGATATTGCTGGCTTTGAAATCTTTGAGGTTAGTCGGAAACTTGATTTGTACCGTATGTGATCTGATGGCTTTCATTCAGATCTGTCCATATATTTAAATCCAAGTGTATGTAAGTAATAGATGTAAAAATATATATTTTCCAAAGTGATGGCATAAAATGAAGGAAATAGATTAACATGTAGCATTATCAACCTGGAACTCACCAGGAAGTAGACTGTACAATGCTGGGAAAGTTTAACACTGTTTTACAAAGTCTAGACTCTGGCCGATCTGGGATACTTCATTCTAGTCCAATCTTCTAACCAGACCAGCTGTTTGTAACGTGAACGGCTGAATTTCAAGTCTCCCTCTTATGGGGGCTTTTGCCTAAACTATACCACACAGAAACCTTTTTAGAGGGACAGGAATAAAGTAGATGTACTGGATAATGCTGGAAAAGTTTGCTGTTTTTTACCTCAAAGCCATTTTTGTTATCCCGGAGTGTATGAACCGTTTTTTTTGTTGTGTTTTTGGGGGGAGGGGGGTTTCATTCTAGGAAGAAAGCAGTGCCATTAAGTACTTGGGTCCGGGAGGGGAGACAAGGGAAGTTTTTTTAGACTGGGTCCATGGAGGCAGGGTTAACATGCAGAATTCAAAGCTTCCTCTGTGGGTTGATGGCTTTGTACAATGTTTAAAGGCTCACGAAATTCTGATTGGCTTTGCTTTCTTTCCTACAGCTTAATTCGTTTGAGCAACTTTGCATCAACTACACCAATGAGAAGCTCCAGCAGCTCTTCAATCACACAATGTTCATCTTGGAGCAGGAAGAGTATCAGCGTGAAGGCATAGAGTGGAACTTCATCGACTTTGGTCTGGATCTTCAGCCTTGCATTGACTTGATAGAAAAACCAGTGAGTTTCTCCAGTACAAATCCCATCTGGATTACCGACCACCTCCTATTCTAGGAATTGTCTAATGTCTTGGTGTGTACTTGTATTTCAGGCTGGTCCTCCTGGTATTCTAGCTCTCCTGGATGAAGAGTGTTGGTTCCCTAAAGCAACAGACAAGAGCTTTGTGGAGAAAGTGG
Organism: Pelobates fuscus; assembly: GCF_036172605.1. Taxonomy (NCBI): domain Eukaryota; kingdom Metazoa; phylum Chordata; class Amphibia; order Anura; family Pelobatidae; genus Pelobates; species Pelobates fuscus. Next base: position 192,707,939 of record NC_086323.1, read on the forward strand.
TCCAAGAACAGGGCACACACTCAAAATTCCAGAAACCCAAGCAGCTAAAAGATAAAGCAGACTTCTGTATCATGCATTATGCTGGCAAGGTAAATTGATCTCCTTTTAGGACAATTTCCACAATGCTCGGATCTTTATGGTTTATTCTATCCAACTTGTGGGACTAAAGATTGAAAATAGCTTTAGTCCTTAAGGGGGTAAGATGGGTCTTTTATAAACCCCACCTATGACTTAAACATTGAGTGGCGGATCCAAATGCACAACGGCATAATGTCAACATGCCTGAACGGTCGACTTCACTTTAAGAGTATCTTACTGACTTTACCCTTCAAGCTAAAAACGTAGGACAATAGTTTGCGTCAAATGATTAACCCCTACCACTTTGTCACTCCCTCACCCTGTGCTCCTAGGTTGATTACAAGGCTGATGAATGGCTGATGAAAAACATGGACCCATTGAATGACAACATTGCCACCCTTCTAAACCAATCCTCAGATAAATTTGTGTCCGAATTGTGGAAAGATGGTGAGTGTATCCAATAAATTATGTGTTCACCATGTGCTTGGACATGACCCTTATCCGGTTTAGTTTTCAAGGCATCCAAAGGCTCCTGAATTCCATGACTAGCTGTGCCATGTAGAAATCTGTTCCATTTTCTTCATGTCCTTCCTCTCCTCCCGATAGATCTTGTGGAATTCGCAGCTGTCCATCTAGGCTTGGTTTGACAGAAGCAGGTATTGTAGTGCATGGTGTGACCTCCTCACATGCCAGAGTTTGGTTCATACACTGCTTCACCATACCACTCTTCAAAGGAAACCACTATATCAAGAGCAATATGTCCCTCTAGAATAGGGGTTCTCAACTCTGTCCTCGTGTCGATCAATTGGTCCAGATTTTTTTTATTATTCAAATGAAAGTCGGGCAAATGCCTAAATTCTGGACTGTTGGTGTGCCTTGAGGATTGGGGATAACCTCTTTTTAGATTGTAAGCTTGTTTAGGTAGAGCTCTAATTTGTTCACCTTGTTTAACATTCTTGTTGTACAGAGTTGCCAATTATTAGTGCTATGTTAAAGATCCTTGAGTTTAGCATTGCAGACAAATTATCCAGTATGCACCAATGAAGTCAGAACACTTAAAGTTTTTGGACATTTGAGTGACCTGCTATGGAATTAACAAAGCCTTAGAAAAGGGTTACACGGTTTCAACTACTACATGTTCATTGAAAGGACAAATGTTAGTTCTCTGCTAGATTTTTTTGACTTGCGAAGTGGCCAGAATATAAACACCATAGTTGTGTGTATGCATGTTAACAAGACACTGCATCTTCATTGAGTGTGACATGGAAAAATGACTTAAACTTGTATAACTTTCTTTTAATCCCAATGTCTTCACTAAATGCATTATTTGAACTGGCGGATCATTTGGAGCAGTAACTCGCTATTGATAGAATATGAAAGTCTCTTTACACATTCTCATCTTCTGTTTAGTTGATCGTATTGTTGGCCTGGATCAGGTGGCCGGTATGTCAGATGCTGCTCTTCCAGGGGCCTTTAAGACCAGAAAAGGAATGTTCCGCACAGTAGGTCAACTATACAAGGAGCAGCTATCAAAGCTGATGGCCACACTGAGAAACACAAACCCCAACTTTGTTCGCTGCATTATACCCAATCACGAAAAGAAGGTATGCTTTCACAATTACGCTCTGGATTCGCAAGACAAAGTAAAAAATGTATCTAGACTATATTGTGTTTTCAGAAAAAGTAACCTAAACCAGTTGTAAACGTTTAAAATGTGCTAATACAGGGGGCTTTTGGCAATCTATAATTCTATTTATTTTTTTAGTCTGGCAAGCTAGAAGCTCACCTGGTGTTAGACCAGCTACGTTGTAATGGTGTTCTGGAAGGAATCCGTATCTGTAGACAAGGCTTCCCGAACAGAGTGGTCTTTCAGGAATTCAGACAAAGGTAGGAAGAATCCTGGACTCTATCAAATGCAATACATTGTCCTTTCTGTGACTTGTTCATGATAATCTTTTGTTTCTTCCAAGGTATGAAATTCTTACACCGAACTCAATCCCTAAAGGATTCATGGATGGCAAACAAGCATGTGTTCGTATGGTAAGTCAAACTTGGTCGAACGGCTTTTAATGTGTGGGCCAAAGGCTGTCTGATAATGCCATGGGATAGTCGTGCTAAATGCTCTTGGTCACCATCCCACATTAAATACTTTGTCAGTGGGCTGTGGACTTTCATTATTGTGACAGTCTTTCAAGGATTCTTTTATAATCCGATTAAGTCTGATCAATCTGAGATTTTTCGCATAATCATGTAACATAAGATTTACTGCACGGAGTTGGGAATCCATTATCCCGGCCCCACCACCTTCTCGTTTTTCCTTCCAAAAACTTTTTTTTTTTTTTTTTCGTAACCTAGATCAAAGCTCTGGAATTGGATTCCAACCTCTACCGCATCGGACAGAGCAAAGTGTTCTTCCGAGCCGGAGTGTTGGCTCACCTTGAGGAGGAGAGAGATCTGAAGATTACCGATGTCATCATATGTTTCCAGGCGTGGTGCAGAGGTTTTCTTGCCAGAAAGTAAGGCTTCTTTCTCGAGACAAGGAGTTCTGGTTAAACATTGAGCACTGATTCTGGGGAAACTCCAATTATCCACTAAACCTTTCTTTTTTTGCAGGGCTTTCTCCAAACGACAGCAGCAGCTCACAGCTATGAGAGTGATCCAGAGGAATTGCGCCGCGTACTTGAAACTTAGAAACTGGCAGTGGTGGAGACTGTTCACAAAGGTAAGGTGATACTAGCAGTACCAGGCTTGGTTCTGGGAGATCTTAAATGACGTTCTTACGTAGTCGTCTGTGTTGTTAACACACTTGTTACTCTTACAGAAGATAAGACACACACACAACCTAATCTAACCTCTTTACAGTTAGAATAATGTGAAGTTATCTGCCTGAAGAACATTCCATTGACCAAATCTGTTCTGAATGGGACTTCTCGTCCCTCGCTAAAATAACAGTTGATGAACAGCACAGATATCAATGGCTACTCCCGCCCACCTCCATGGTTCCAGGGCGATTGATGTAAAGTCGTCAGAACCTTCTTGCCAAATTAGGAGGAAACCCTGATTCAAAACTGAAGAAGGGCATAACTCGGATCAATAACCACCTGGTCCAACATCCTGGTTAGAGTGCGGGAGAAATGGTTTTGTGGTGAAAATATAAATCTTTCTTCAAATTTGCCAGACAAATGAGTGGAGTCAAACTAAAAAATAAATGTAAAATCCCACTGGTTAAATGAGCTAGTAGTTAACATTTACCAGGGGATAATCCCTAATCTAGTACTGACAAACATAAGGCGTGAGCAGAATTCCTGCATTTTACAGTAGATCTTTGCAATGGCAAAGACCAGCGGCAGAGAAATGGGATGTCACCTACTGGCTGCCACAATCTGTTTAGAGTTGGCTCGAGTGTGAAGTCCTGTTTAAATCCTGTGAACAGGAAACTTCCTCACAGTAGCTGTAAATCTAATTGAACAGAGATTGGAGAAAGAATAAGCCCTGTAATTAGAATTCATTGCGATATAAATGGCTGCTAAAACAAAGCAGAGGTGAAGGAGTTTGACTTTCCCGTTGGAAGAAATTCCTCTAACCCAGCAAACCTTGGCACATGAGCACACACGTCACTATTATCCTAAGACGATAAAAAAAATCAGTTTAAAGTGGAAGGTGCAAACCATTGTGAATAAAAGAAACCAGAAAAGCCTAATTTCGTCAGGGGGAAATTTCTTAAAGTAGTTTTAGGATTTTACCCTTCCTTCAGAAGTAAACTCAATACCCCTTAAATTTGCCAATTTCTGCACATCTCCCGGATCCATCATATTTCAAACCAGTGCCCACCTTTGCACCATGTGGGGATTTTACCATTGACTAATAAAATTGCAAAATTAAATTTTCCAAATTCCTAGCAAATGGGCATACAAAATTGCTAACACATGCACCTTCCAACCTAAAATAATAAAAGATGAAATGTTTTGGGGCCGATTAGTAGTAGTAGTAGTCACTGTTACCGCCCAGGTGTAGTGGGAACACAGACCTTAATTTTTATGTGTGCAAACCATCTTAAGAAAGATGGCAACTTCTAACCAATGTGCCATAGTCAAAGCAAGGTGTAAAGTACGCAGCTACTGTAAACATTGTAAAAGTGGATGACTAGTTAAAACCTTTCAATTTCACCACTTGTATATTTTATTTTTCCCCTCTCCTGTATAGGTCAAGCCTCTGTTACAAGCCAACAGATTTGATGAAGAATTGCACGCAAAGGAGATAGAACTTCAGAGAGTGAAAGAACAGCAGACTTTCTCTGAACAGAAAGTTTCTGAAATGGAACATCAGCAGATGCAAGTGAGTGTCCTTAATGTTCTATACTTCTCATACAAGCACGAACAGATCTCTGGTCCTTCGTGTCTGTTATCTTTGCGGCTCTCAATGCAACTTCTTTTTCTTGCTCTTCCTTCATCAATGGTTCTAGCTTCAACAAGAGAAGATGCAGCTGCAAGAGCAGTTGCAGGCAGAGACTGAACTGTGCGCAGAGGCTGAGGAAATGCGGTCTCGCTTGGCAGCGAAGAAGCAGGAACTGGAAGAAATCTTACATGACTTGGAATCGAGGGTGGAGGAGGAAGAGGAACGATGTCAGATCTTGCAGACCGAGAAAAAGAAAATGCAGCAGAACATTGGGGTACTTGCTTTGTGTTATTTGGGGACCTTCACATTTGCGATAAGTGCTTTGCGTTAATGTTTCTAATGTGACTTGTCTAAGAGGCATTGCGTTAAGGGAACAGCCCTTTCCCTGATCTGTTCCTCATTCTCTCACCGCAGTAAAATGTAACCTATGCTTTTGCTGCCACAGGACTGATATCCAGGGCAACATCCCCTTGTGATGCGTCAGACATGTTCTCTGGTAGTAAGAGTCTCAAACATGCGCAGCACTGTGGACGTTTGGGATAATTAGTCCAAGGGTAACTAGTTGGGTTGTGCAAACCATTCACAAATGACTTGCTCTAGAGTGTATTTTGGTAAATTGTCTTTACATTAGACTTAATGTACATAGGAGTATAATTTTCGGGGGGGCAGGGGGGGCGAGAACAGAATAGCAGGACATGGCAAATGCTGTATTAGAATATTTGATAAATTCACATGTCTACATTGTGTTTAATGGACAACTGAAAGCACTTCAGCTTGCTGTCAACTTGCCATATCTGATGGTTATATAAAGGTGCTGATTTTAATAGAAATTGGGGCAGAAACTACTCCCCTGGCAGTCCCTTGAGCTGCAGCTGTTTTTTAATTTTTAATTAAATACCCCAGTGGAAAGACACACGTGCTTGATATGAGTGTCAAATTAGTCAAACCTACATTGGCTTAATGGTTTGAATGAGCAGGTAAAAAAAAAATTCTGACCCAAATTGAGTGAGAAATTTTCTGTATTTTTTTTTTTACTTTGACATAAAATATGGATCGTTAACATTTCTAAAATGTCAATGCTGCAGTCAAACACGATCGGCTTTTAGTAACTCTGTAAACTCTTACAGGAGCTAGAAGAGCAACTCGAGGAGGAGGAAGCTGCTAGACAGAAGCTACAGCTGGAAAAAGTGACCACGGAGGCCAAGCTAAAGAAACTAGAAGAAGACGTGATTGTTCTGGAGGATCAGAATTTGAAGTACAGCAAGGTGCGTACCTGTCTGGTTATTGCCTCCAGTCTGCCAGCAATAAAGTGCCTCATTTCTTCTTAATTTAGTTTTAAAATAGAGCCATGAAATTTTAAGGAGTCCATACTTGGTTAGTATAATCACAAAGCATTTGATGTTTAGCAAGATAAAATGCCTTTGCAAGCCCCCAAGTGCGATTGGTGTCGGTTTGCGATTTATGACACTTGCCAGCCAATCCACACCAATCCCTTGCATGACGCACATGCTACTAACTGGTTCATAGCCAGGTTTACTTTCAAGGCCTACGCTACTAGCAAAGCCTTGAAACTTGGTAATTACTGCAGTTTGAATGGTCCGTGGCACGCTCCAGGGGGTGGATTTTCACTCACGGGTTACGTTTCGCTTTAACAAGCTTACATCCTATGGAGAAACGACACACCGACTGCGGCAGTCTTACACCTTACAACCTCTCATGAGACCTTGGTTTAAAACTTCCATGCCAGTTCCAGTTGAATTGTTAATTTGATGCTAGATCTTTGCCTATTTGGGCTATATGCTAATAAAGACATTTTGGATAGCCATTTGTGATGTAGCCTGTTCTGACCATTTCTTCACCTTTTCCTGTACAGGAGAAGAAACTGCTTGAAGATCGAATTGCAGAATTCACCACAAATCTTACAGAGGAGGAGGAGAAATCGAAGAGTCTGACGAAATTGAAGAACAAACATGAAACCATGATTTCTGACTTGGAAGGTACAGATTCTACCATCTGTCTGTAGTTTCCTTATTTATATGCATGCAAGATCTGTACACAATTGCACTTATGTTAATTGGTGTAATCCAATGTTTTTGTCTACTTTTTGAAGAACGGTTACGCCGCGAGGAGAAGCAGCGACAGGAACTAGAGAAGACTCGTCGAAAGCTGGAAGGAGACTCTACGGACTTGCACGATCAGATTGCCGAGCTACAAGCTCAGATTGCAGAATTAAAGCTTCAGTTGGCTAAAAAGGAGGAAGAACTGCAGGCTGCGCTTGCTAGGCAAGTCTTGACTAATGAAAATATGCAGTCCGATTATGCAAATCTTAATCCAGACCTCCAGAATTTTTTTGTATTCTGACTTAGCTTGATTGATGTAGTCTTCTAGGTGGGAATGACACAGCCAAACTACTCAGATAACTGGTAGAGAATGGACTTCTGCATCATTTTCACCTGTAACTAATAAATTAAATTCCTGTTACTCTACACAAGGGGTGCCCAAAAGGTAGATCCCCAGATGTTTTCGAACTACAGCTTCCATGATGCTTTCGTCTAAAAGAATTCTAAAGGTTTCCGTTGTAGCTCTAAAACGTCTAGGAATAATCTACCTTTTTGGCACCCCTGCTCTACACGAAGAGCAGGCCACCTTTGGCACTCCAGATGTTGTGGACTACATCAGCCATAATGCTGGCAAACCATCAGGGGAGATGTAGTCCCAACATCTGGGGTGCTGAAGGTTGCCTAGCCCTGCTTGACACAATCTGTCATGTAAACCATGGATTGATTAGTTTGTCGCAGGAGAAATACACTTGAAAAAGTATAGTAGAAAATAAGGGATTTACATTTCTAACTTCTTCAAGTTGCTCCCATGGCCATTTCCAGAAACCATGGGATCTGTGTAAAAATAGCAGTGTTTGTTCATGATGAGCACTGCTTATGTGTAACATTCAGCCATCACTAAAATGATGGCTTGAGGACAAGTTGCAGCATTTAAATAAAGTTTGTTCAGTGCTTTTAGACTGGTATGCTAGTGTACTTGGAGCTGACTTAACATTTCAGTCTGGTAAAGGGTGTTGGTGTGCCATAGTACAATCCTGTCAGTGTTTCCCCATGCATTTCACATGCCAAATAAAATTCACAAATTTATCTTAGAGTGGAAGAGGAGGCTGCTCAGAAGAATATGGCTTTGAAGAAGATTCGGGAGCTAGAGTCCCAGATTGGTGAGCTTCAGGAAGACTTGGATTCAGAACGTGCTGCACGCAATAAGGCAGAGAAACTGAAACGTGATCTCGGAGAGGAGCTCGAAGCTTTAAAGACTGAGCTGGAAGATACTCTAGATTCCACAGCCGCTCAGCAGGAGCTCAGGTAGGGAATACTCTTGAATGGACGAATTTAAGTTGGAGACTCTTTTGGTTTTTGTTTAACTTATTTTATTTAATCTTTCAGGACAAAACGTGAGCAAGAGGTGACTCATCTCAAGAAGACCCTGGATGAGGAAGCACGGACTCATGAAGCCCAAGTACAGGAACTCAGACAGAAACACTCACAGGCTGTAGAGGAGCTCTCTGAGCAGCTGGAACAGACCAAACGGGTAGGATATCTTAAAACCATACATGGTCCAAGTTTGGGATCAATTGTTCAACAGATGCAGGGCTTTAATTGCTCATAAGGTATATTGTCTAGTGCCTAACCGTTCTCCCTATGTTCTGTTAGTTGAAAGGCAACTTGGAGAAAGTCAAACAGTCTTTGGAGGGTGAACGGAATGAACTGGCCAACGAAGTGAAGGCTCTTCTTGTGGGTAAAACTGACTCTGAGCACAAGAGGAAGAAGGTAGAGGTCCAGCTTCAGGAACTGCAAGTTAAGGTCACAGAGGGAGACAGAGTTCGAGCAGAGCTGGGAGAGAGGGCAAACAGGCTTCAGGTAAGGCACCGGTTAATAGTGCAAACTCTGATATAAACTTGGTGTTGCAAGAGATTAATTTGGCTCTTGTTTCCTTCAGGTGGAACTAGACAACGTATCTACTCTCCTCAACCAATCAGATGGCAAATCTATCAAGCTAGCTAAAGACTTCTCCACACTGGAGTCTCAACTTCAGGATACACAGGTATGGGGCAAAAGTCTGTTCTGTTAAATGACACTGTATAAACCAGGACTAGTCTTACCACAGTCCCCTTTAAATCTTTTTTACCAGTTGCCGAACCCTCCGTTCCAGTATGTCCACAGTACTCAAAATCAAAGCTGAAATTTCCAAACCAATTCTGTCATTATAAATATGCATTTTAACTGTTGCACTGATAATTCCCCCCCCCCCCCCCCCCCCCCCATTGACTTTGTGGTGGTTTTTTTTTTTATAAAGGTGGGGGTTGTTTTGTTTTATGGGATGTGTAAAATGAAGCCACTGATAACGGTTTCATCTTATTTAGGAACTCTTGCAAGAAGAGACCCGTCAGAAGCTGAGTCTCAGTACCAAACTGAAACAAATGGAAGACGAGAAGAATGTCTTCTTAGAGCAGTTGGAGGAGGAGGAAGAGGCAAAGAAAAACTTGATTAAACAGATCAATACTCTGCAGACTCAGGTGCGTTAATAGAGCTATAGGTGGTTGACGGTAATAGCCTGAATAGTATGTTAAGTCACGTTGGTAAGTGCCCTAACTTGTCTGTATCAATCAGATGGTAGATACGAAGAAAAAGATGGAGGAAAGTGTTGGCTTACTGGAGTCCGTGGAGGAAATCAAGAAGAAATTGCAGAAAGACCTAGAAGCAGTCAATCAACGTTTTGAGGAAAAAGCCGCTGCTTTTGACAAACTGGAGAAGACCAAGACCAGACTCCAGCAGGAACTGGATGATATCAGCGTGGATCTAGATCACCAAAGACAAATCGTGTCCAATCTGGAGAAGAAGCAGAAGAAGTTCGATCAAGTAAGTATGGCCCCTCAGTTGGTCATTCTCCGTCCTGTAAATTCTAATAACAGTTTATACTCTGTAGACTGACTTGTCTTCCTTTGAAGCATCTTGAGACTTGATTCAGTTTTGCCTCCCAAGACCTTTCAGGTTTTCACCCCTTTTCCATCAGCAAATCGAATTTTTCTACTGTGCGTACTATAACCTTCCTTATTGCTTGATTTCAACTGCCATTTTTGTTGTCATTAGCTTCTGGGTGAGGAAAAGAGCATTTCAGCAAAGTACGCAGAAGAGCGTGACCGCGCCGAAGCAGAGGCCCGTGAGAAGGAGACCAAAGCGCTATCCTTGGCTCGCTCTCTAGAAGAGTTACTAGAGTCTAAAGCAGAGTTGGAAAGGGTCAATAAACAGCTGCGGACGGAGATGGAAGATTTGGTCAGCTCAAAGGATGATGTTGGAAAGAGTGTAAGTTTTGGGGCTTTAATTCCTGAAGTGTCTGTAAAATTCATACTCTAGAGAAACCAGTGTTGGAAACTAAAGGAGCAATTAAATGTCACACTACATTAAACTAGTTTGATTGTCTATTGAGTACATTCCACCTTCAGGCATTGGGTGCTTGGGAAGAGACCATTTTTTAATTCCGGAGTCCTACAGTCCGTGTCGGTCAGCACAGCTGCTTCATGGCCCTAGCTGTAGTGGGTAACCTGCATCTTGCAATCTAATCGCCCAAGAGGGCATCTGTGCTAAATAGTAATGAGCAGCACAACTTTGTTACACTGCTTCACACTAGATTGGGTAGTAAGGCTTGATTAAAAAGGAATGGGATAGTGGCCCTGGACATACATATGGAGTAAAACAATACTATTCAGGTGCATTTAGAGTTGGGAGTTTTGTTTTGTCTTTGAGATCTAAATGACTTCAAACATAAATGTTTGTTTATTTATTTTTTATTTAGGTCCATGAATTGGAGAAATCAAAGCGAGCTCTGGAGCAGCAAGTGGAAGAGATGAAGACCCAGCTGGAGGAGCTTGAAGATGAGCTTCAGGGTACAGAGGACGCCAAGCTGAGATTGGAGGTTAACTTGCAGGCGTTGAAGGCACAGTTTGAGAGGGATCTCCAAGGACGCGATGAACAGAGTGAAGATAAAAAGAAGCAGTTGGTTCGTCAGGTAATGAGTATGTCCACTCCTCTATCATGGTAGACCTCTGTGAAAGACTTGAGAAAATGTCTTTGACAAGTCGATCGTGTTAAATGGAATGTTGGTTCATTTTTTTACCCCCTTTTCCTTTTATCAAAGGTTAAAGAGATGGAGGCAGAGCTTGAGGATGAAAGGAAGCAACGTTCGTTGGCCGTGGCAGCACGTAAAAAGCTTGAGATGGATGTCAAGGATCTGGAAGGACAAATAGATTCTTCCAACAAGAACAGAGAAGAGGTTATCAAACAGCTTCGCAAGCTTCAGGTACAATCCGTGTCTCACTTTATACTGTCTTTCTCCTTATTCATATTTAATGTTCCAATGTTGTGCACCAGTCTAGTGCAGTCTCTGCTTATATGCACTGTAAAAAGTGGTAGGAGAACCTGCAAAATGCCTGTACTGGGGATGGTTTTTTTTTTGTTTTTTTGTGACCCTAGTCACCAGAACAAACACAACTTGGATGTAGTCGTTCAGTGGCATATAGCCATCCCTGCAGGTTAAATGTTGCCCATCCTGTGAACGCAGGGCTTAAACTGCTGCCTATGACATGTCCAGTGGCTGTTACTCGCGCTTCCTGGGTTCAGTTCGGCAAAGCTTGCAGGACAGACCTTTATAGTCTCTACACTCTGCATTAAGATGCTTAATGATCCCGATAAAGATGCTGATTGGCATCATGGTGGCTTGCCAATCATGCGGACTAGCCTCCCAATGTGTTGTATTGGCAGAGATGTTAAAGACGGGGCTTGCGCAAACGGCAAGGACTAAAAGGAGCGTACACCACTTAATTAGCAGAATACTATAGTGTCAAGACTACGTGTTTGTATTCCTAATACAAACGTACATAAAATAACTTGTCGAGATGGGCCATAGTGTGCAACAGAAGGCTTTCTCCCAGGTTTGCTAGAGAAAGTCTCTGGAATTTGCGTTCCTGTTAGCACTAGATTTATAGTTCTGGAGCCATGTAGATGGCTGCTATTTTATTAAAATGTTCACTCCATCATAGGGATGATGTACATGCAGCTCGTATGAAAATGGGCATCCATTTTAGTGATCGAGGGATGATTAGCACCTCTAACTTAAAAGAGTGGTTTATATTGCATGATGACATGACTAGGAAACCTTGGTGCATGGCATTGTACCTGTCAATCTGCTCAGAAGATGCTTTAGGGTATGTGCAAAATGGACAACTGTTCTGTATCTGCTTGTTAAACTGCTATGAAGAATGGATTTATATATAGGTTTATATATATACACACCCCCCCCCTTTCCTCACCACTGCCCTGATTTTATAACATTCCATTTCAGACTTCTAGTACCTCATGTGACATTGAGACTTCCCACAGTCATTATGATTTAATATCGTTCTGTGACCTATTAAAGGACCACTATAGGCACCCAGACCACTTCAGCTCAATTAAGTGGTCTGGGTGCCAGGTCCAGCTAGGGTTAACCCTTTCTTCTATAAACATAGCAGTTTCAAAGAAACTGCTATGTTTATAATCGGGTTAATCCAGCCTCTAGTGGCTGTCTCATTGACCGCTGCTAGAGGCGCTTCCGCGCTTCTCACTGTGATTTTCACAGTGAGACGCCAGCGTCCATAGGAAAGCATTGAGAATTCTTTCCGATGGACTGACTGAATGCGGGAGTGGAACCCTGAGGGTGGGGGCACCATCGAGTTTGTTTTCCTGGCACTATAGTGATCCTTTAACCCCTTAAGGACAGAGCTTCAGAAGCTTTACTTACGCTTAATGACACAAGCAATTTTTGCATTTTCTTGCTGTTTGCGTTCAACTGCAATTTGCATCTCTCTCATTTATTGCACCGACACATATTATATACTGTTTTTTAAAGGACAGAAAGGGCTTTAATTTGATATTTGATATAACATATATATATATATATATATATATATATATATATATACTAATTATAAAAAAAATACAGAAAAATGCAAAAAAAAAAGAGAAATATTGTTTTTGTTTTTTTTTTACAGTTTTTGCAATCATAATGTGTGCATAATTAGTGCAGGTTAAGGAAAGTAATTAAAAATAAATTCATTTATTTATTCTGATTTACAGAATATATAATGTGTCTGGGATTTTAAGTTTTTTTTTGGTAGTTACAGGTCACAAAGCACAAGGAGTAAAATAACATTTTAATGTGGAGCGATTTTAGAATTTGGTATGTTTGTCTTGTAAGCCTAATAGCCATAAAATAAAACAAAATTGCCACACAAAAGTATATATTTATATAAAGTAGACACCACAGGCTATTTACCTAAGGTTGTTTTGACACTTTCTACGTAGCCATTTTACCGCCAACCTCTGCTAAATATTGGAGTAAAATTGTGTTTTTTGGGGGTTTTCGCACACAAACGTATAACAAAGAACTTCTCATGTGTATTTTGTAAAGTTGGTGTGTGCTATTCCTGTACAAAGTTTTATTATGTGTTCAGTTACTTCTGCTGAGTACAACGGTACCCCCATTGTATGTCTTTGGCACTATTTCGTGAAGCTACAGTGCCATATAGGAGACCTGTCTGTTTCAACATTTACAGTAGAATTTTGAGAGGCAGATTTAATGAGCCTATGCTTCCATTTGGGGTATTATAACAGTTTGACTGTTCAAAAAAAAAAACACAAAGGCCTACCATTTGTAAAAGTAGACACTCCAGGGTATATCATAAGGTGCATATTGTGCCTTAGCATGCCCCCATTTTTTCACCAATATATGCCAAAGTATGTGGTAAAAAATAATTTTGTGCATTTTTTGACATACGGATTGCATTTTTGCTGGGCATTTTGTATATTTCATATGTGCCACTAAGTTCAAAACCTCCAAATTATGCTCAGCTAAGTCTTCTGAGTAAAAAGACATCCCCAATGAATGTCTTTGGCACTATTTTGTGAAGCTACAGTGGCATATTGGAGACCAAGCCATATCAGTTTTTACAGAACTTTGAATTTTGACGCTGGGCCTATGTGCAATTTCCAAGCATCTTCGTAAGTTTTAAATTCAAACTACCCCACAAAGGCCTACCATTTCTTAAAGTAGACACCCCAGGGTATTTCAAAAGTCATATTTTGAACCTTAGCGTGGGATAATTTTTCCGCTAGCTTGTACCAGGTGTAGTGGTAATAAGCGTTTTTTCTGCTTTTTTGACACACAAAGTGAGTTTGCACAGTATATTTTGCAAACCTTGTGTGCTACGACTGTATAATACTTCATATGTTGCTCAGCTATGTCAGCTGAGTACAAAAATACCCCCGTATGTACCTTTGCCAGGTATATGTGGACATCAGAGGGGCACATTTGGGACATAGTCATTCCAGTTTTTTTCAAACTTTAAATTTTTACGCTGTGCCCATGTCCCATTTTAGAGTATTTTACCAGGCTATATAATCCAAATACCCCATAAAGCCATACCATTTCTTAAAGAAGACATCCCAGGGTATTTCAAAAGGCATATTTTGAACCTTAGTGTGGGATCATTTTTCCGCTAGCTTGTACCAGGTGTAGTGGTAATGAGCGTTATTAAATTTTTTAACTTTTTAAAACTTTTTACTTTTTAAAACTATTTTTTAAACTTTTGTTTTGCTTATTAATTTTTTTAAAGTTTCCTAAACTTTCGTAAAAATCATTTTTTACAGATTTAACATTTTTCTAAGCTTTTTTTTACCGTTAACCCCTAACTAGCAGGAAGCAGCACTAACAGTAAATTCCCCATTTTCCCATAACTCCCACCCACCCCAGCTAGCAAAATATTTAATTATACAATATTTAAATTAGTTAATTAAATTAATTTAACCCCTGAGGGTTAAAAAATAAATAAAAGTTAATCGTCAGGGGTTAAGAAAAAAATTAGATCACAGTATAATACTGTGATCTGTATTTTGATCACTGTAGGCAGTGATAGACTGGCAGGGAAGGGGTTAATTTTTATTTGGACTGGGTAAAGGGTTTATTTTTTTTTATTTTTTACTTAAAGGTTATTAAAACTTTTGTAACTTAATTTTTTAACTTTTTAAAGCTTATTTTAAAACTTTTTTTAACGTTAACCCCTAGTTAGCCTAACACTAAATCCCCCAATTCCCCACTAACTTCCACCCTCCCCAGCTAGCTAAATTTATAATTTAAAAATATTTAAATTAATTAATAAAATAAATTTAACCCCTGAGGGTTTTAAAAAAAAAAGAATTAACCCTCAGGGGTTAAAAAAAATTCAGATGACAGTAAAATGTAATCCCTGCCAATTGATCACTGTAGTCGGTGATCAATTGGCAGGGAAGGGGTTAATTTTTTATTAAAATGGTAAAGGGGGGTGGGATTTTAAATAAACTTTATTTTTTTTTCCACCAGGGGGCAGGATCAGCACTGATCCGTCTCCCTGCACTTCACACTGAACCCGGAAGTGCAGGGAGGCGGAAGGTAAGTATACACGGCACATGTGCCCGCTCTGGCATGCTGTCAGAGCGGGCACATGTACTGGGACAGCCCGATCCGGTGCTCCCGGTCTGCCTCTAATACAGAGGCAGACCGGAGCACCATTAACCCCACGATCGCCGCGATTGCGGCGATCTGGGGTTAATTTTACCGCGTGACGGACGAGGTCCGTCATCCGTCGTTAAGGGTATCCCCTGGATGACGGACCTCGTCCGTCACCCGTCGTGAAGGGGTTAAGTAATTGTTACCTCAAAAAAACTGCAAAAATGGTTTATAAAAGCTATTGATGTAGCCGATTGTTTATGGCACATACGGTAGTTAGGAATGTGGGGGGGGGGGGGGGGAAGGTGACAGGAATACAGAAAGTATGGAGGAATACATAATTCAAACAGTGAAATATATTAAATGCAGAGGACCATTCCAAATAATGGCTGGTCACACTTACTGAGACGTCATCTAATGAAGTGCTGAGTGGCCAGTGATCATATGAGCTGGTCGATACAGGGAGCCAGGATACAGGCAACTGGTTCATGATTACAAGTCCTGGTTAGGAAGTGTCGCACATCAGGTTGAGCCATTACATTATTTATTGGTATATTGTCATTTAGGGAGACACACACTAGGACTTGCAGTATGTCACCTTGAAAGATAATTTAAAGCTTATTGAATGCTGAAGATGATGGCTTGGCTTTACTTACCTGTCCCTTTACTTTCTAGGCTCAGATGAAGGATTACCAGCGGGAGCTTGAAGATGCCAGAGCTTCCCGTGATGACATCCTTACCCAATCTAAAGAAAATGAGAAGAAACTGAAGAGCATGGAGGCTGAGATGATCCACCTTCAGGAGGTAATCTCTCTCAGGGCTACAGATCCCCTGTGATGCCACCACAAACCGTATGCCAGCAAATGAAGGCAACCGTTTCATACCTAGACAGTCATCTATTTTCCAGGTTTTTTTAACGTATGAAATCCTCTGCTGCATTTTAAGATCCGTAGAAAGTCTAGAGATATATGGAAAGGAATGGACCAGGTTATTTAGGGCAAACTGCCAGGGTGTGACCTACTTTTGAAACTGGTGTCATTTATGTAACTTTACTGGTAGACAAAATGACAAATGTGTGTGTTTTTTTTTTTTTTCATCAAACACATTTTTCTCCAATTCAGGAACTTGCTGCTGCAGAACGTGCCAAGCGCCAGGCTCAGCAGGAGAGAGATGAGCTTGCCGATGAAATGGCAAACAGCAGTGGCAAAGGGTGAGCTGACTTTTCGGGAGATCTGTAAATGCTGAAATCTGGTGGGGTGGACATGCTAACTCAACAGGAATGAGTGGTATCTTGACATAATACTGGGTTATTGTACATGTGTCTCCCAGGGAAACAAGAGGAATGAACTGTGTTTTGTTTTGGAAATGAGCCAGTCAGAGCACTGTAGCAGGCTCTAGTTTAGCTGTGCCAGACTGAATTGGCATCACAGAACACATGGCCCTGATCCTATCCCAAATATACCACTAGAGTATCCAGTGGGCAAGATATCTAGTACAGATCAGACTACTAGACATGGCAGCAGTCAGACCTTGCACAGGTTTCAGAGTGGGCAATTTACTTGTAACCGCTGTCCACAAAGCAAAATTAGGAAAGTGATCAACTAAAGTTCTAGAATAGAAACTTGCTGGAATTGGATGCTTTCGACCAACATCCTGCTGCCCTGGGATGCCCACCACACATGGGTAGGAATGGAACCATGAGACATGTTCCTGCAAAAAACATCTTTATCTATTTAATTTGTTACAAGCACTGTGTAAATATTCCCTGAGCTTGACATTTTACGTGACTTAATCTTAAAATTCTAATCGCACTGTTTGCACCATATTGTAGTGCTTTGGCTGTGGAAGAGAAGCGGCGATTGGAATCCCGCATTGCTCAGCTGGAGGAGGAATTGGAAGAGGAGCAGGGTAACACCGAACTGGTCAATGATCGTCTCAGGAAATCAACACTTCAGGTACCTTAATACAATTTTACCGGACAAATCTCCTAATTGCACAAATTCTAGAACAAAGATATAATTTACATCAATGTCTGCAAAATATAACAAACTTGGCAAATTGATCACCACACAAACAAGCAAAGCAGCTAACTAGGCTGGGACTGCCATGATAGAAAAGCAATCTGCCCAGTGCCATGTCTACATCGCGTTTCTTTCTGAA
Organism: Pelobates fuscus; assembly: GCF_036172605.1. Lineage (NCBI taxonomy): Eukaryota > Metazoa > Chordata > Amphibia > Anura > Pelobatidae > Pelobates > Pelobates fuscus. The sequence goes on from NC_086323.1 coordinate 192,725,150, forward strand.
TAGCCTGTGCCGTTCAGGCGTGGAACTGACTTCTTTTTGAAGAATCTGTATCTTATGTTACAAACGTTATTTTTAGATTGACCAGCTGAACGCTGATCTGAACGCCGAGCGCAGCAATACTCAGAAGAACGAAAATGCCCGTCAACAGTTGGATCGTCAGAACAAAGAGCTCAAGACCAAGCTTTCAGAGATGGAAGGCACCGTGAAATCCAAATTCAAAGCTTCAATCACTGCCCTGGAGGCAAAGATCTCCCAGCTGGAAGAACAGCTCGACGTGGAGACAAGGTATGTTCTCTAAAATACGCAATCGCTGTGTACAAGCATGTCTCGGGTTGGGCCAGTGCTGTGGGTTTGGTACCAAGTCTGAAAGTTGACACTTTAACCTTTTGGTGGTACTCTTTGTAAACTATTGTAACAAACAATGTAGACCACATGTTTCTTTTTTTTTCTTTTTTTTTTAAGTATCTTTGCAGTGCACAACAGGGCACACAAACATGGGTTACCATGTCTGTCCCTTTCTTATAAAGTTTTGTCTCCCTTTGTGTAACTTCATAGGGAACTGGTATCACCCACATGGACAGTGCAAAATATTTTATCACCTGATTAAGGGTGCACTTCATGAAATACAACCTATAACAACTCATTAACGTGATTCCCTTGGTCACAGGCTGCTTGGCTCCCACCAGCTCAGGGCTGTCAAACATATAAAGATAACAACAGACGGGAGGTGATCAACGCTTAGATTATATACAGATTCTTAGTATATGAATCTAAAAGTACAAGGCAAGAAACCGGGTATGGTGCAGTAGAGGTTTGTGAAGGGAGTACAAATGTCTTTGTTCTCTTCACTATCCACTTCACAAGGGTGGAGAGAACCCCTTGTTTGTGATTTGCTGAAAATTCTAGATATCTAGCAGTTCTACTCACCAGTTTTTCAATATCCTGTCAAACCTAGATGGCTCATGGTGCAGAATTCTGCCAAATGTTCTCAAACTACAAAGATTTGAGGCATGTTTTACTTCTAGCATATTTATACTAAAAATCTATTAAATTAAAGTTTGATTGGTGTCCCTTTAAGATAATGGTAGAGGCTCCTTCTGAAACTGAGAAAATACCTGATTTGGATTCCTCCAGGGTGGGATCCATGACTCCCTGAGCTAAAATGCACTTGTCCTGTCTCCTGCAGGATCTAAACTGCTAGATCTTTCATTATTAGTCTCTCATGGTCTGGTTTTGTTTCAGGGAGCGTCAAAATGCCAGTAAGCAGTTGCGTCGCTCTGAGAAAAAACTCAAAGATATCCTGATGCAGGTGGAGGATGAGAGGCGCAATGCTGAGCAATTCAAGGATCAGGTGACTATCCAGCCTTGCAATCTGTTGCGGTCCTTGGGTATTGGCAGTACCGCAATCTGACTCGTGTTTAATGTCGTCCTGTTTAAAAGGCGGAAAAGAGCAATGTTCGCATGAAGCAGCTCAAGCGGCAGGTGGAGGAAGCTGAGGAGGAGGCCCAGCGTGCGAACGCAATGAGGCGCAAACTGCAGCGAGAGCTGGAGGATGCCACGGAGACTGCAGACGCCATGAGCCGCGAGGTTAACACCCTGAAGAGCAAGCTTCGGTAGGTAGAATTGTAAACCTATAATTCTGTACCAGTATAGCTGAAAAACTTGGAGACTTCTCTGCAATCTTAAAGTGCGTTTTGAAGTCTTTTTTTATTTACAACTAGCACTTAATCAGCAGGAGTTAAACAATCCAAATACTCTGTCCCAGTGATGAAAGGTTCCTGTGTTTGTTTTTAACCTAAATTTCTACTGATCACGCAGGCGCGGTGATGTACCGTTTGTCACAAGACGTGTTGGAAGGAAGGGGGCCGAGGAAGCTTCTGATGAAGATGACGCAAAAGCAGATGCTGGCGATGCGTAACGGATTTGAATACCACTATGCCACAACATGCCATGTCGGTCTCATCCTTAAGTAATCATAAGAATTTGCATAACTATGCACAACTCTTCAATGCTTTATAAGGGGGCAGACACTATTGTGTTTTTTCTTTATATGCAAAAAACACAACTTTTGAGCTGCCAAGATTTGTCTTCATTTTTTTATTTTTTTGTGTAACGCACCAAAGTTATTGATCAGATGCAATTCCTTACAGCGGAAAAGTGTCTTCAATTGTTAGGTCTTAAAGGCAATGAGTTTGTGCGCTTTTCCGAAGGCCAGAGCTTAAATGGCAATCATGAACCATCCTTAAATACTGGTATTGACCTTTTTTCGTGTAACACTTTTTGTTTTTCCAAGTCTGTTCAAGTGAAAGAAGAAGTCAATTTTGTGAATTCGTGTAAGGACCAAATAGTTTATTCAGAGAACTTATAATTGTGTTTTTTTTCTAAAATGTTGTCTTTATATACTTGTAAGTATCTAAAGGATATTAAAAGTACTGTTATAAATATGCAACTGGAATATAGGTATCCGCACCACTTTATATGAACTGGTATCCTGCACACAATGGCCATGCTGTTTGTAATAAAGATATCCTCTCTATAGTCACTGCCTGTCGAACAGAAAATTCTTCCTGAGCATTGTCCTGAAAGAATCCAGTAATGTTCTGGCGTTGCTTGCATTGGAAGGATTGTGATGACCAATGTGACAACACTGTAATCTGCAAAAGCTTGCATTTGGCTATCACACCTCCCCACAAAGTGCCTTGAATGTTGCAGCCTTGTCGTACCCACGGTCACTCCCTTGCTACTTTCAATAAACTTTGACAGTGCTGCAAATATTTGTCTGTGTTCTGTAACTTAATTGGCGTCTGCTCTCAATGTTGTATTCGTAAACTTCTGTTGGTTATTATGCACTCTGAACAAGATCAGTCTCACATGTCAGGAACACAAACTGGTATTCCTGACCATATAGTGCTAAACCCACCATTAAGGTGGCTCACCCCCTTAAAAGGAATTAAAACTCTCCTAATTTCCAGCACTGCCCCCTTGATATCAAAATTGCTGTATTTTAGTCAATCCAATACTTTCCCATGAAGGAAAATTCAGCGTCCCCATGCAAAGTGTGCAGACTCTGAACGGCAGTGCTGCCTACTGTGCAGCATAGCCCCAGGAAGCGACACTGGAGGTGTCCCTAGGGGGCAATGAAAATGTCTGCATATAATTATACTCACCAGAACTACATTGGGCTGTAGTTGTGGTGACTATAGTGTTTAAAGGGACACAGTGGGCACTGCAACCATTATATCCCATTTTGAGCGGTTTAACAAAGTACCCAGAGCCAGGCCCCTACTGGAAGTGTGGCTAATACAGTGATTACACACTTCTAGCTGTACTGATTTGTACCATCAATGGGCATTGTGATCGTGTCTGCTACCACTTGCAGCCTATCAACTAGTCACAGATGGCCTTTGCTGATCAGATTAATTCCTCCATCAATCCAAGCAGCACAAAGGGGGTGGGCTGCTGGGGACTCACATTTAGCATTTAAACAGGATAAAATGATGTGTAATTTGAAATTCTAGGACTGAATCCAAAGTTGGGTAATCAGTGGTTCCAACAGGCAACTTCTAAAATTGTAACATGAATGCGTTTGCCAGTTCAACAGATCACGTTAAGGGCCTCAAAGTCTGGATCTGATAACCTTTAATAATGTCTGGTTTGTTTAGTTGTACATATGAATGATTTTATAGCAAAAGTTAATCATGGAATTTGTTCCCAATAAGGAAAACTAATAACGAAGTGTCATCATATAGGGATAATCCTGATTAAATAGTTTCTCATATCAGAACCTGTAAGAAACTAAAACACAAAGTGAATGTATTTAAAAAGACATTGCATATACGAACATTGTTTACTTGTTTATATTGGCATGAAAAAAAGTGCCATCACGAACTCCTCATCACAACGTTAATGGCGGAGTTCCCCTAGCACGCTGGTGTTTGATACGAAATCTCTAATCAACAGCACATGGAGAGACAAAACAATATAAGAACAGCCAGGTGCAAACCATGTAAGCGCTCCCTCAAGTGCTTTAAATATTCAAATGTATATAGAATATAGAATGCACACCATAACAATCTCCAAAAAAAATGACATTTTATTATGTCCAAAAAAGTACCAGAATGTAAACATAAGAAAAAATGAATATAAACAAAGTAACAGAAGTAAAGGCAGATACAATAAAATAGTAATAAATTACCACAAAAATCCTTACAAGCCTCAGACAGAAACACGAGTCCCCAAACGCCCCCCAAAGTTTCGGCACCAACTGGCTGCCTTTATCAAGGGTACCTGTATCCATGTTCAAATGTGTCTGCTTATAAAGCAGTAACATCCAGGTGGATATGGCGGAAATTAAAAGGGACATACAAGGCCTAACACACCGCATGAGCACCGTGGAGCAAGATTGCCGCACCCAATCGAGGCAAGTGTCCACGCTCCAACAGGAGGTGAAAACGATACACCTAACACACCTGAAACTGGAACAGACCCTGGCGACGCTAGAAGACTCACGCCGAGCCCAAAACCTAAAGGTTAGAGGGCTAGCAGAGACTGTCCCTGAGTCTGAACTCCCCCACTTTTTCCGGCGTTTGATTAGCAAGCTACTCCCACCAAAGCAGGCCAAGGGGGTTGTACTGGACGGCATGTTCAGGATCCCGAAATCACCCACGGCACCACAGGCGGCACCCAGTGACTTAATTGTAAAGTTTCAAAATCAACAGGACAAGATGGCGGTAATGGCCGCTGCCAGGAGTAGCGCGCCACTAGCCTTTGAAGACATGGCTCTATCGCTGTACGCAGATCTATCAAGAGGGACTGCGGCATGGCGCGCAACTTTACGGCCTTTCACCACCTTGCTCCGCGCTCACAATGTGAAATACCAATGGCGCTCCACACACAAGCTTCTGGTGACTCAAGGTGCACATACCTTATTACGAACCTACAGGAGGCAAAGTCACATCTCGCCGCCTTGGGCCTTCCACAGGACTCACTGCAACAGCCCCGCACTACACCAAGATCCCACAAGTAGAACCCGGCTACCGCAGAGACCTTTGTCCCCAGAGACATGGCCCGAGCTACACGGACAGTAGCCCCTACCTGAGCTCCCCTGTAGAGAGCGTCCACAAAGCGTAGCGCTGTCTTGATACCGTTCCACAGTTTTGTTGTTATTGTTTGTACTTATATATGGACGGGCCGAGTTGGCCACTACACAATTACCCACCTACCGTACCCAGGAGCACCGACCCGCAGGCCTACACGACACTCTCAACTCGCCTTTCCCGACTAATGGCCGACCGCTGAGTACCTTGGCGGGAAGACCTAATCTGTATGAGTGGTGATCACTCAAGACACGGGCTGAATGAATGGCACAACGGGACCCTACGGGACTACTAACCCCTACACGGCGACCCCCAACACTCACTGAGGATATTACAGCTGCACACCTCCAACAGGATAGTGGACACTAAACGTCTGGAGTGCATTGACTTTTTGGTTACTTTACTTACTGCTTCCCTGAGTTGATTTATTTAATTTTACAGGGGTACACTAAGAAGTAGAGCCGTTCTCACCCGTAGACCCCACATACCAACCCCCCCCCCCCTTATTTACTTATTTTGTTTTCATGAGCAGAATACACAGGACGCAAATTGTTTAGTTAAAACGCTGTTCAAAAGTACAGAATTTACTTTAGGCAACACCTTAGGGGGAGAGGCTACTAACCCACGGCTGATTAACCCGGAGTGGCTAAGCTGCACAGCTCCACGACTATTACTGTTTGTAGTCGGGGACAAAAGCCGTATACATGATAAGTTAGATATATGAGCAAGTCGGTTGTAGTGTGCCGAAACCGACGTATCGGGTAGGCCTGTAATAAAAGAGGGCCCACCTGTAATAGTAATATGTATAAGGGGAGAGGTGGGAGGGATGAACCAGGCAGCATCAGCCCTGTGGTGTAGGGGGCCTGAGTTTAAATAGCCGGGTAACCCCTCCCACAACTTCAGGCTACGCCTTCCAATTTGTAGTCGGGGACAAAAGCCGTATACATGATAAGTTAGATATATGAGCAAGTCGGTTGTAGTGTGCCGAAACCGACGTATCGGGTAGGCCTGTAATAAAAGAGGGCAAAAAGTTGAATAAGATACCTTATTACACATCTTTATGTTGCAAGATTCATAACGGCTTGTCCTACTCAAATCTAGCTCTGGTTGTGGTATGTATCTAGTATTATACTGTGGATTTCCAGCGTCCTAATGTTTATGGTGTGAGCAGGGAAATTTTTCTGGAAGCAGCTGATGCTGCCCTGATTCTGGAGGAATGTCCCGAAAAGGCATTGGGGTTGAGTCCCCGCCTAGTTAAGAGGGTTCTGAGGTACATTATGAATTTAGCTGTAGTGAGTGGTTTGCCCTGCAGTTAAATAGGGGCATATTGAGATTTGGTCCTGTGAGTGATAACCTGTAAAGGTCTGACATTTTGACCAGCACCTTATTGCCCGTAGGATTGTCCCTACGTATTACATATGGCAAGAGGATGTGAACTGTTTGGTACCAGGATGGGCACTTAAGACATGGTGTAGCCAGCCAGGTAAGTTTTGTAGTGTTAAGAGAGATTTTATAAATTGTGTGGGCAAAAAGGAGAGGAGTGTCGCAATGGTGACTAGTGAACGAATATCGGTTTTATGGTAATCGGTGGTAAACTTGTTGTAAAGGTGAAATGTCTATTGTATGCTTGTGATGTATAATCAGAGAGGGCAGCTCAATCCAGAAATCTGCCAAATGCCATGAGGCGAGTTAGTGCAGTATTAAGCCATGGAATGTGGGTATAGCCAGCTGCTTTATTGTCAGAAAATCACTTGACTTCCCCTATCCGATCATACCTCCCCAGGCCTTGTAGGCGGCCACTATGGGGCAGATTCCAAAGAAATGTTGACGAGGAATAGAATTTTTTTTTTTTATTTTTTTTAAGAGTCTCAACTGGCCAGGCAACTCAGAACCAAAAGTCACCAAATTGGCTGTGAAATCAGTGTGTGCGGACGCATTGGTCCATGTAACTGGGAAATGATGAGAAATGGCGGGAATAACCTGGCCCCCAATCCAATGTGGTATGAACCTGAGCCATATGTGTAGGTCTGCTTACAACTAGTGCCAGAATGCAACTGTCGGTGGGAAGAAGACTCAGCGGTCGGGAAATAAATGTGCAGAATAATTCTCATGGCAAACCTCAATGTGCCCAGTAGGACTGTAGATCCATTCTCCCCCCACCCTACCCGCTTGTTCTTCAGAAGGAAAGGTTCCCAGGACTCCAATGCGCTATACCTTCTCTGTAGGTGGACATGTTCTGTAGCTTATTAGTGTCAAGATGAATGCCTAAGAAGGTCAGTTTGTGAAAGTGGAACCCATAGTGAGGAAAAGTGCCATCGTCTTGTGAATACTAACCAAAGCGGAGTGAGGGTGTTCTATCATGAGGAAGTTATCTAAGATAACCGGTGACTGCAGGACATTCGCTAATATTGAGTGTTAGTCAACATAGTGTGTTAGAAAATAAGATAAACAGCTTGGGGTTACTCTTTGCTCTAAAAGTTACACGTGTGGGAAATTCATGACAATCCCTCCATAAAATGCCATGAACATGCCCTTGGGATGGCTGAATAGGTAGAAGCTTGGAGGCATAGGAAATGTCTGTCTTGCCCACCCAAGCTCTGGTCAACCCCTTTGGCATAGTGCTGGGAGAATTCCTTAGAGGAAATCAATGAGTTGAGGCTAGGGGTGGGTAATTAATATGGTTGAATACCTTCTTAAGCAACGTGATTGTGTTGCGGGGTCTATTAATGCAGACAGAAGGTTCTGACACTCGTGAATACCGGACAGGAGTGTGACCAGACCTGTGTGGAACTGGTGTGTGGAAACCTTGATGTAGAAGTCGACTGAGTGACAGAAAGGCTGTTGTAACGGAATGCAATGTATCAGCATACGATATCCGTTGGTACATCTAGGAAATCCACAGTCAGAATAGAAAGCAAGGCAATATTCCCAATCCTCCCAATAACCGGACGAAACACAGTTTGGGAGTCAACTAACTCGGTTTATTCACAGGCAGTATATTTATACAGTTCCCCATGCAAGGGGTTTCCAGACAGTAATTCCAGGGGATTTCTCCCAACATGCACTGTGACTTTCCCAACAGGCCTTGCTGCACGAGAAAGATACTCCCACTAAAATGGACGACTAAGTGGATTATCTCCTCGTGCAGCAAAACCGACAATTGACATTAAAATACAGAAATTACACAATATTCGGTACTTTGCAATAGTTGAACGTTCGGTAGATAGCTGAGGTCGGAGCGCACACTTTGTGAGAATACCGCTCCGATCCCAGCTGAATTGACCGAACGCCGCACATAATACAATAAAACATTAAAGTGAGTTTAAAAGTACCGAATAAGTACGGGACATACAATGTACCGAACGCGGGACTCCCGAACGCCCTGGAAGTCCAGCGGCGTCCAAATCGAGTAGCCGTTTTCAGTTCCAGGCTCTCGACGACCGAACACCGCTGCAGGGACAAAGGATCCAAGATGGCCGACCGCCGCATGGTCGGTAGTAGATCGACGGCCACCTCGGAGAGCCCTTAATTACCGATTGCAACAATGTTGCAATCGGTGAATTGGTACCACACGACTTGTGAATGTGTGGTCGACCTGGGGAGCCCGTATTCGTACGGCGAACGGCCAGGATAGCCGTGCTTCGTCGTATGAATGCTTGGTGTGCTGGCAGCACACGGCTGCCAGCATGCGAACGGCCACAATACGGTACATACACAGGTTAAAATACACAGTACATATCCAGCCTACGGACAACCTTTAATAACTACAGTCCAGAAGTGGCTAGTTTTGCCACAGCTGTGCTTAGAGGTAAAACTCCAGGTTGTTGATGCAAACCTTCTCTATGGTGAGGAGAAGTAGAGCCACTTACATCACAAAAGTCTGAAGGCTAGGATGAATTCTGGGATAGTGAGTTTCTGATTGAGTCTGGGATTCTGGTGTATAGAACGACGTACAGATCATCGTAGTAGTAAGACTTGTACTCTAAGACATCGTGGGAGGCAATCAGTAAGGAGACTAAATTAACCTTTCCAGATGTCTTTGCGTATGGTCAGGGACACAAAGTATGAGGGAGTAATAATGTAAACCGATGTGCTAAGGGAGGGATTTGAAAGGATAACATAACCATGAGAGGGATTTGGGAGTCCTGTGGCTGGGATGTGCATCAGTGCCTGTGGAGATTCCAGTCTCTGTAGTCCATCGTTGATGTTATGTATGGAGGCAAGTAGAGTGGATATCAACGGTTTGACTTCATGTGATTTGGACTAGTGGGCAGGGGCCACTGAAAGGTGTGGCAAGAATGTTGGCCTCTTGGGGACTGTAAAAAGAGTCAATATAAGAGGCCATGCTGGGTGAGGCCCTAACTCGTAACCTGGAGAGGTTGATGTGAGGCGTTAGCTATGTGTTGGGCCGAGGGGCGTGTACCTCCATATGCGGATGAAGATGGGTGTTGGCCTCACGGAACTGATAATGATGAGGCAAGTTACTGGCATAGCTGGGTACCAGGCCGATAGCTGACATAGCGGATCCGAGAATGGGACGGGTAATGGGTAGTAGCGAGGTGGGTAAACATACCTTGCTTGGGGTAGAATGTGGTTTCCTTGCCAGAGGAATGAGATATTGGAGAACCTACAGGGAAATGATGGTGGGAGGCAAGTTGGAACTGGAATTGGGCTTGACTTACTGTGAACGAAATACGCCTGTATAATCGGGGTGGTTGTTCTTGAGGCTGGTCTATGAATAGGTAACCTGAGGACATAGTTGTTAGAATCCTGACCCTACAATGGTGGGTACAAGATTCATAGGACATAAATCAAATATCCCTATAAGTGAGTAGGGTGAGGATCCTAGGCCATTACCAGAGACCATGGGGAGTGTTTAACCAATACTGCGACAATAATGGGGGATAGGCAGAGTCATGAGTGACCGCTAATTGGTCCTGTGACTTCTTAAGCTAAAATACATATAGGGGGATATGGAATACCAAGCTATGATGGTAGTTTTGAGCTATCCCGGTAGGACTTAGAATATTTAATTATGGTCGTGCCAGCATGGGAAGGAGGGTGTATGTGTGGGGAATTAAGGATCCCCGGGCGTGGGCCTGTGTACGGCCTGGCAAAGGAATTGCGTGCCAGCGTTGGCTGATGTAACATAGAACAGTTAGAGTGGAGTTGCTGTAGGTTTAATGATACAAGGGTCGGTTAGGATGATGAACTTGCTTGAGTAGAATATAGCAGCAATGAGTAAATAACCTTTAGTGCATAATACGTGATTATTTTGACGTAGAGTCAGGGGGAACATATGATGGTATGGTAAAGCCTGGTACACTAACGTTTGTCCCAGGGAACATGACGATACATATGAACATAGGAGTGTGGCGTGTTACAAAAAAGGTTTAGCGAATAGGTGATCGTCCTCCAAATAAGTAATATACCTATCGTGGGAGCAAGTATACAGATTGGCCTTAACACATGGTAACAAATGTGAACGTGATGACTGCCTCAGAACAGTACCAGGTCCATAAGTGATAGAATAAGACATATGCAATATATGATGGTAATGCTATATATGTAGTGAATATTAAATGCTTACCAGAGCTGAATTAGTAATGGGAAACTGACAATATCCATGCACAATCGTAAATAATAACAAGAAACATAGCAAATATAACAGAACTACAGGGGGCATGTAAGGATAACTAGTAGCAGGCTAAAGAACCTGGACATTTCATGTATCAGGGAACAGTGTAAAACTAACGAATTGGTACTATGATTGTGGTGGCCGTTGATGGAAGCATGGAATGGAAGATGGAAGCATGTAATTGAGATAGACTGGAGACTAGTTCGGTAGAAATTTGACGAAAAGAAACTAGCGAATAGGAATGGAACAAAGAGCAGGCAGGAGTAGGTGAACTGACTTAAGTCCTGAACGGGAAAAAGTCCAGAATATACGGTATGTAAAAACGTAAACGTGTGAACAATTGTGTGTTCATGGATTTGGCCCGTACAGGCAGACTCATGGTTCGTGGATTTGACTGGTACAGGAAACAAACGAGAGGTCAGATGTGTGGCTGGAAAGTACCCAGACTTGGTGGACACGGAGGTTTGGTCCAGGAAAAGGCCCGATAAGCCGGTAAGGGGTCTCATAGAGCCAGCGGGAACGAACAGCCAGTTCTGGAGAGGAGGTGAGTAGTCTGACTGCGTGTGGCTGGAACAGCGTGATGGGAGTTGTTGGAGCAGGGAAAACTTGGTCCAATCAGCGTGGGAGTCAATGACCGCATGTGGCTGGAACAGCGTGATGGGAGTTGTTGGAGCAGGGAGAACTTGGTCCAATCATCGTGGGAGTCTCTTACTGCATGTGGCTGGAACAGCATGATGGGAGTTGTTGGAGCTGGGAGAACTTGGTCCGATCGGCTTCGGAGACTTTGACCGCATGTGGCTGGAACAGCGTGATGGGAGTTGTTGGACCAGGGAGAACTTGGTCCAATCATCGTGGGAGTCTCTTACTGCATGTGGCTGGAACAGCATGATGGGAGTTGTTGGAGCAGAGAGAACTTGGTCCAATCGTCCTGGGAGTCTCTGACCGCATGCGGCTGGAACAGCGTGATGGGAGTTGTTGGAGCAGGGAGAACTTGGACCAATCAGCGTGGGAGTCTCTGACCGCATGTGGCTGGAACAGCAGGATGGGAGTTGTTGGAGCAGGGAAAAACTTGGTCCGATCGGCATGGGAGCCACAGTAGGCCCAGACCAGCTTGTTTGGAGTTTTAGGCAGTCTGTGTTGATGACCTTTGAACCGGAAGTAGTCATGAACCAGGCAGCATCAGCCCTGTGGTGTAGGGGGCCTGAGTTTAAATAGCCGGGTAACCCCTCCCACAACTTCAGGCTACGCCTTCCAATTTATCCATTAACACGCATAATCTACAAGTATATAACCCCAGCTTGGTTACTGAGTTTGTTAATACGCTGATTAAGCATACTATTGTGGCTGAATGCTCCCGTTACACTCTGCACACCTAAATGCACACACAGGTAACTTTCTAGCTCGGCCTCGCACCCTCCCCTTACTAGCAATGGTGGCGAACCCGAGCTACGTTGTATTGTATACCATTATGTAGGCGCATGCTGTCATAACATTTCATGTAAGACTGACTCGTTTCTCGCATAGACCACTGGAAATTTTATCAGGGCCCCACAGAGACAAAACAACCACCTACTATGATCCTATAGGATATTGAGTAGAAGGCCTCCCACTACGACCCTAGCGAGTTATAATATTGTACAGCTTGTCATGCTCACATCTTAGCTAGGCCACATGACCTTACGAGCAACAAGTAAACCTGACTGTTTAATATGTGTGACATACTCTCTTCTTTCGGGTACTGGGCGACAACACTCTGCAGAGCCTATACACGACGTAAACTGAACGCCACAAGCAGACTCACAAGCGACCTAAAGCAATCAGGGTATAAGCCAGTTGTATTTCATACCAGCAGGGTTGTAGATTGCACTTAATTTCTGTATTATTTCTCCACTATTGTTATTATTATTTTGTTTAATGCCTCTGATGGTTGCCATGATTTGTCATATAGTTGCTCACGGTCAGGGTTATGGAGCGGCCGCTTTTCTCCTTGGATACCCTTCCTCCTTGGATATCCCTCCAAGATGGCAAAGCTAGCCCTAACGTGTTACAGCTGTTCAAGCTTTCTAATACACTACGAGTTAAACATGTTTATATATATATAAAAAATAGTGCATCGTTCTACTGTACTCAATTGCTTTCCATGTAATGCACTCTGTCTTTGAAATGTGCATGCGGAGTGCCTTTGGGGTACCACGTGCCTGTATGTTAACATCATATGCACTACAAAAATAAAGAATAAAAAAAAACAAAAACAAAAACATGGGCTTCTTCATTCCTCTTCATGTACTTCGTGTCCCATAGGAGAATGCTTGTCAGA